>NC_057803.1:341065424-341665424 GCF_018294505.1 Triticum aestivum | reverse complement strand
TGGGAGCTAGGCCCCCCCCCCCCCCCGCGCCAATCTAGCACCGACTCGCTCCCAGAGGACTCTTTTTCGGCGTCCTAGGGCCGAACGGCTGGAGATGCTCTAATGAAACTGAAGGTTGGGGCATCATCCCACGAAACGTAGCTTGCAATCTTTCACCACTGCCGGGTTGGAGGTGTGCTTTCATTAGTAATGTAAAGTTGGGCTCTTATTCCATTATATTTCTCCAACAAAATTGTTAAAATAAATCTGAAGCATACCGTCGATCATCCGAGGACCAAGCAATCACACGAGCACGACACCAAGATTTGTTAACGAGGTTCACCGATATGGCTACATCCCCGGGGCCTGACTATGGGCGCTCCTCCCCATGACACCGCTACAATACCGCACCCGGGCGCCCTGGACATCGGCACATGCCGCCGGCTTCCCCTGCGTTCCGGTGCTATTATATTGGCATAGGTTACATCGTGTGTCTACCCCCGCTATATAAAAGAGAGGCCTAGGATACAAGTGTCCTACTAAGACACGACTCCATATCCTATATAAACACAATACAACTACAAGTCCAACTGTAACCAACCTTGTACACTATATTCGACACAACTCCAACAAACTCCACCTTGGTGAATATTCTCCACCACCTTGAATTCGTCAATGCGTCAAACTTCCATGTACATTGGACTTGAGCTTATCCCGTGAGCACCGCTACTACTCCAAAGACTCCATATGACTCCACCTGCAACTTGTAGTTCCTTCTTTCTTTCCATGGTCAACACTCGAGCAAAATTAAGTTCTTTGTTACTCTAGTTTGTGCTCCCAACTTCCAGAGTATTCGTCAACGCCATCACACACTGATCACTGACCTGCATGACAGTGAACAACTCACATATTGGTGTCACATATAAGAGTTACCTGAACTCAACATCACTGCTCCTTTCTTGACTGCCTATCTGAAACTTGAAGGAATTTCACCATTGCTTTTAGTCATCCCGAGTCAAATTCGCGGTTGTCTCATCACATGTATGACCACCAGAGCCCTGGCCCGTCTTCATGCCCCATGCGCGCCGCACGCCTCGCCGCTATTACCGCATCGAGCCTCCGTTGTTCTGGTCGAGTCTCAAGGGTCGCGAAACCACATCACTCAACCCCCACTGCAGAGTACCATCGATCATCATCGACCGATGACGAGTTTCACGCTTCCATCAGACCACAGAGCTCCAGTCTGAATTACGTGTCCCTCGCTTTTTCCGCTGAATAGGCTTCGACTCTCTGAGCTCTTACGTCGTATCCCCTCAATCAGCTCCACCTTCAACATGACTTCATGGCGGTTGTACGTGCCACCCACGCCCCGTCGACTCCAAGCTCTCATGTGCACCGTCTTGAATCAACCCCGCGCCATAGCCTTGTCGAAGCCACACAAGCACTCAGGCCCGTGCCACATGTTTCCACGCCCAGAAGTCGATCACCATCAGTATCACGCTCCTATGTCGTCGTCGCTGATTCCACCACTGTCTTCTGTACCAACCGACTTACGTCGATCCGTCAAACTATCCAGTCCGACCCAGGCTCCCAGATATCTTCTACGAATTTCCATCCATCACATAATAATTTCCATCTTAGCTGACTTGGTTTCCCGCAACGCCTTCAAGCATCTCTGTTGAGCTAATAAATTTTTCATCCGTGTCTGTCATAACCCAAGGTTTTCAGTTCCACAAACTTCTTCACCTCAAACCTGATACCCATTAACATCATGTTTCTTTATACGGCTGACCCTGCGAGAAAAATACCTGAGCTATCCCCACGACGCCGAAGTACACAGGCACTTCTGTGCACAACTCCAGCCAAAAAAAGACCTCCTGGTATTCACGCGATGGGCAGCTCCCTTAGCACTAATTACAATGCTGGCTGTTGCCTTGCTTTGCCAAAGCTCCTGCTATTTCAAT
The DNA here is from genome assembly GCF_018294505.1 of Triticum aestivum. Classification (NCBI taxonomy): domain Eukaryota; kingdom Viridiplantae; phylum Streptophyta; class Magnoliopsida; order Poales; family Poaceae; genus Triticum; species Triticum aestivum. Next base: position 341,663,481 of record NC_057803.1, on the reverse strand, counting down.
GAATAATCTGATGGATTTTTCCCTTCGCTTGAATCAATCCGGCTGCCTCGTATTCGTCACGGAGACAAGGTCCCTTCCGGACTCGGTCCCTTCTTTTCAAAACAAATCTCTGTCTGACTGTTCTCGCCTGCTGTACCCGACCTGATTCGTCGCTTTGGCCAGTACGTGTACGTGACTCCACCGCTCCAGCCGTGCGGCTTTCCGCCACCTGGGCCGCTGCCCACGCGGGTTTCCGTAGCCATCGATCGACCGATCTGCTGCCTGCCTGCCCGTGCGCGGTGCGCCGCCGCTGCTGACTGTACGCTCGCCCGATTGATTCGTGATCGCCGCACGTCCTCGCACACGTATCTTCCGTCAAGAACTTTGCCCGCTTCCAATTGCTTCACTGAAGATTACAACTCGACCAACTCTGCTTTAGATCACAACTCGCCGACGTCCTTCGTCCCGCATCACGACCGCATCATGCAAATTTCTATCGATATTCTTCCTCCTCTAGATCAACTCTTGCCGCCTCCGAACAACCTAGCTCATGATGCCACTTGTTAGAATAAATCGAGGCATACCGTCGATCATCCAAGGACTAAGCAATCACACGAGCACGACACCGATATTTGTTAACGAGGTTCACCGATATGGCTACATTCCCGGGGCCTGACTATGGGCGCTCCTCCTCATGACACCGCTACAATACCGCACCCGGTCACCCTGGACACCGGCACATACCGCCGGCTTCCCCTGCGTTCCAGTGCTATTATGTTAGCATAGGTTACATCGTGTGTCGCTATTATGTTGACATAGGTTACATCGTGTGTCTACCCCCGCTATATAAAAGAGAGGCCTAGGATACAAGTGTCCTATTAGGACACGACTCTATATCCTATATAAACACAATACAACTACAAGTCCAACTATAACCTACCTTGTACACTATATTCGACACAACTTCAACAAAAACACCAAGCTAGTAATAATCGCAGAAACGAGAAACTGAGAGACAACAAAAGAACACTTTGGTGCACCCGCTCCAGTGAGCACTATATTTTCAATAGTGCCAAAATGGTATTCTGAAGTTCCAAAAAAAAACTAGATGCTCATATGGATGTACACTACATGTGTAATTTTTTGTGATGAAATACTACCTCCATCCCAGTTTATTAGGCCTGGCCGTACCTTCGATAGTCGATCCATTCGAAAATGCAATAATCTGCTACGGGCATAAATGATCCAGTCTCGTCCTCTGAGACAATAACAGTTTGGTTCCTCAGTTAAATCACAGTCTCTTCGGTTTGGCTGGTTGAATCAATCTGACTAGTGGCTTTCACTTCTATACTTTCTTCATTCTCTTCACTCCTAAATTGATTCTCCAGAACCTCATATATATTGTCTGGTGGGCATTTGTCTGCATGATTCCTAGGGTTCTCCTGGCAAAAGCACTCTGGCCATGAGTTTGTATAGAAAGGTTCGGGATGAATGCGCTTATGGGGGCCACCAACATATGTCTTTGTCATGACCTGCCTCACTCGCTCCTCAAAACCAGCTGTCAAGCCTACTTCCCTGTCCATGAATATCGGAGCAAGGGCCTTCCTGTTTGGCGTGATGTTGGTACGGAAACCATAGTATAGGCGGTGACCAATGAGGTTGTTTGCAAAGTTGCTTGGGCCATCATATGTGGGCATAAAAATGTCTGATAGGAGACAGACCATGTAATCAACTGCAGAACCTGCCAGTCCACGGGTATTTTCTTCCAGCTTTCCAGGTCCAACGGAGCTATGGTTTTCTAGGCGCGAAAACATATCCTTGAAGGGCCTCATGAAGCGTTTCCCACCAAAGAGCTCTCCAGAAGCAAGGTAAATGTGTGTTGTATTATCAAAGCCCAGTGCACGAAGAATAAGACCTACCTGCACAACAACATTAATGCGTATTTGAATTAGCCATGTGAAGTTTTCTTCAACCAAGAAGTTCAGCTATGAAATGTACATATTTTAATGTCTATGAACAATTTTGAAATTTTTACCAAGCATATACTGTTTTCCTGCGTATGCTTCAAACTTTCCTTCCTATAATTAATCTTAGTCCATCAAAATGTCCCATTTACAACATGATAGTATATGGCGTGCAAGGAAAAATGCATCGCAGCTCTCGGGTGCCACACACCCCTATATGAATACAGTATTAAAAAAAATCAGAAAAATTCAAAAAATTCTGAAATTTTGGGATATCAAACTAGGTGCTCATTGTACACCCGCATTCAGTTTCGTGGGGAATGGGTGCCCGTGATATCCGTGGCGAAGAAAGTACGGTCCATTCAAATTTTTTTCCCATACATAAAATTTTTTTTTAACTTTTTTACCTAGATTACGCATCCATTCCTCACCAAACTGAACACGGGTGTACAGTGGGCACCCAGATTTGATATTTCAAGATAGACTAGAACAGTCAAAAAGTGGTGCAGATCAGAGTATATGGATCTTGCTTTCAAAAAAAACAAACAACAACAGCAGCAGCAACAACAACAACAACAACAACAACAAAGCCATTAGTCCTAAACAAGTTGGGATAGGCTAGAGGTGAAACCCATAAAATCTTGCAACCAACTGCTCATGGATAGCAAGCTTCCACACACCCTTGTCCATAGCTAGCTCTTTGGTGATACTCCAATCCTTCAGGTCTCTCTTAACGGACTCCTCCCATATCAAATTTGGTCTACCCCGCCCTCTCTTGACATTCTCCGCATACTTTAGCCGTCCGCTATGCACTGAGGCTTCTGAAGGCCTGCTGTGAATAAGCACAAACCATCTCAGACGATGTTGGACAAGCTTCTCTTCAATTGGTGCTACCCCAACTCTATCTCGTATATCATCATTCCGGACTCGATCCTTCCTCGTATGGTCACACATCCATCTCAACATACGCATCTCCATCACACCTAACTATTGAACATGTCGCCTTTTAGTCGGTCAACACTCAGCGCCATATAACATTGCGGGTCGAACCGCCGTCCTGTAGAACTTGCCTTTTAGCTTTTGTGGCACTCTCTTGTCACAGAGAATGCCAGAAGCTTGGCGCCACTTCATCCATCCGACTTTGATTCGATGGTTCACATCTTCATCAATACCCCCATCCTCCTACAGCATTGATCCCAAATATCGAAAGGTGTCCTTCTGAGGTACCACCTGGCCATCAAGGCTAACCTCCTCCTCCTCACACCTAGTAGTACTGAAACCGCACATCATGTACTTGATTTTAGTTCTACTAAGCCTAAACCCTTTCGATTCCAAGGTTTGTCTTCATAACTCTAACTTCCTATTTACCCCCGTCTGACTATCGTCAACTAGCACCACATCATCCACAAAGAGCATACACCGTGGGATATCTCCTTGTATATCCCTTGTGACCTCATCCATCACCAATGCAAAAAGATAAGGGCTCAAAGTTGACCCCTGATGCAGTCCTATCTTAATTGGGAAGTCATCAGTGTCGACATCATTTGTTCGAACACTTGTCACAACATTATCGTACATGTCCTTTTTGATGAGGATAATGTACTTTGCTCGGACTTTGTGTTTCTCCAAGGCCCACCACATGACATTTCGTGGTATATCTTATCATAGGCCTTCTCCAAGTCAGTGAACATCATATGCAAGTCCTTCTTTTGCTTCCTATATCTCTCCATAAATTGTTGTACCAAGAAAATGGCTTCCATGATCGACCTCCCAGGCATGAACCCAAACTGATTTTTGGTCACCCTTGTCATTCTTCTAAAGCGGTGCTCAATGACTCTCTCCCATAGCTTCATTGTATGGCTCATCAGCTTAATTCCACGGTAATTAGTACAACTCTGAACATTCCCTTGTTCTTACTTTCAGAGGAAGGATAAACTCCACAAAGATTAAGGTGGAGGTACAGAATAGGAATTGTGCCCAAGCTTTCTGTCAAGCCAGCTATATATTAGACTAAAGAATGGTCCACTTTTCAACCCTGAACCCTAAAACCATAGGAGTTGCAACCTCAAAGTATCAAAACCGTCTACTTCGCAACCTCGGGTGGCAATACAAGTGATTTTGGCTGACATAGATAGTGCATGTCTGTCATGTCATGTCATCAAACAAACCACTTCGCACTGACGGAACGGGTAAGGTTTGTGTTACCACAGTAAGCTCTCACTTCACCCGTGCCATATTTCACCATCTATCTATATCTTTCCCTGTTTGATGATGTGGCAAACAAATAGCATCGACAGTCTGACACCAGTCAAGTCTTGATATCACAACAGTTGGTTTCAAAGAGAAATACTTGGGCCCTCCGATACATCAAGGACAAGTTTAGCGAAAGATGTTTGGATTGGAGTGAGAAGTACCTCTCTGATGGTGCTAAGGAAGTTCTTATCAATCCATGTTGCAAACAATCCCAACTTATGCAACAACATTTTCAAGTTTTCGGCAGGGCTGTGTGATATCGCAAATTACCCGGAAATTCGGGTGGGTTGAGGAGACAGATAGAAGGAAGGTACATTGGATGGCTTGGGACAAAATTGTTTGACCAAAGCTTGAAAGTGGCATGGGCTTTAGGGGCCTGAGACTGTTTAATCAAGCACTTCTTGCGAGACAAGCCTGACGCCTTATCGCATACCCAAAAGTTTGTGTGCTCAGCTACTCAAAGCGAACTATTACCCTTTAGGCGATCTTGTTGATTCTTCTTTTAGTCGGAATGCTTCGGCTTGTTGGCAAGGGATCGTTCATGATTTGGAGCTGCTAAAGCAAGGTGTCATTTAGCATGTGCACACAGGAGAGAAGATCCGTATATGGAGAGATAACTGGATTCAAAGAAGGAACCTAAAGGTCCGAGGGGCCGCTCCAGACTGCCTGAGTTAAAGACCTTATACATGTAGCCGATAGTGGCAATGAACACAGCAAGCGAGAGAGTTGTGTGCTATGAACTTGCAGCTTTTCTGCCGGCGTTCTTCTGCTTCTATTCAACTGAAAACGATTGTGGCATGTGCCCACGATGCCCTACACGAGCCGTGCCATCCCACGTCCCAGGCGATCGGTTTACAAGTGCATGTCGTGCAAAGACTAATTTAGCTGAAAACTAGCTACGGCTAAAACTAACAAGCTGAAGAAATAACAAGATTAGCCAACAAACTCCCCCTAATCTACTTATTCAGCACTCACAATGCCGATGCGGTTGCACGGCTCCTGAAAATGGCACGTCTCAAAGCCTTCATCAGAACGTCGGCGAGCTGATCGTCAGTGCGCACATACTGAATGTCAATGTTGCCTGTCATCAACACACTGGAGAAGGAAATGGTAGCGGAGCTTGATATGTTTGCTCCTGTCATAGAAGACATTATTCTTGCTCAGCGCAATGGCTGACTTGTTGTCGATGCAGAGCTCGACGGCACCGTCCTGGCGCCCGAGCAGCTCACCTATCAGATACCCTGGCATGCCACGCCCGCCAGGGCAACGTACTCCGCCTCTCCACCTAGCAAGATGAGAGCACCACTATTTTGTGATTTGCCAATTTCAAGGACATAGGGCACCTTCTGAGGAAGAAGATGGTGCCTCTTGTGCTCTTTCGATTGTCGACGTCGTCCGCCAGATCGTTATCGTTGTAACTAACAAGCCTTGTGCCGTGCTGCTGCCATGAATAGCGGCATCTGAGCTGACGTGTGTCGGCAATGTACCGCATCAATTGTTTCACCGCCGCCCAGTGCTCGCTCGCCGGCGTCTTCATGAAGCGGCTGATGTAGCCTAAGGTGTAGGCTATGCAAGGCCTTGTGTGGATGAGATAGCGTAGACTGTCCACTATGCTTGTGGCAATGGGCACGTCCACGGGCTCGCCAACACCCGCCTTTCTAAGCTTTAGACGCGGCTGCATGGGCAGTGGAGGAGTTGCAATCTCCCATGCCGGCCATCTCCAGCAGCTTGCCTGACGAGGCTGCACTCCGGGCACTGTATAACCTTGATCCCAAGGTAGTAGCTCAGTAGGACCAGGTTGCTCATATTGAAGAGTGCCATCATCTCCCACTTGAAGCCATTGATCGCCGCCGGTGACAATCAAGTCGTCGACGTACACTCCGACGAGGAGGCGCTCACCTACAGCGCTACGCATGTACACCGCATGCTCTGATGGGCACTTGTCAAAGCCGAATGCAGCGAGGCTGCTATCAAGCTCCGTGTTCCAGGCGTATGGTGGCTGACAAAGACTGTAGAGGGCTTTGTGCAGGCTGAGCACCTTGCTCTTGGCACCATCGCACACGAATCCAGAAAGCTGCACCACATACACCTCATCAAGTTTGCTCTTGAGGAACGCGGACTTGACGTCATGATGCTGCACATCCCAGGCCTCCTAGGAGGCGACAGCGAGCAGCACGCGCACAGAGTCAAGGCGAGCAACTGGTGCAAACACCTTGAAATCGATGTCGGCGCGCTGCACGTAGCCCTTTGCGACAAGCCGAGCCTTGTGCTTGATCATCTCGCCGACGGTGTTCTTTTTTCTCCTTGAACACCCACTTCAGACCAATGGGTCGGTGACCTACAGGAAGATCAGAGAGGGACCAAGTCCTGTCAGATTCAATGGGCGCCATCTCGTCCATCACCATGGCCCGCCAAGCAGCATGGGGCTCGGCGTCGGGAAAATTCGCCAGCTCGCCCTCCGACATCAAAAGGCGGCGCTCCGCCTCTCCTGGGTTAGTCGCACCCTGATCAAGCAGATCAGTGACGCGGCGACACCAGTGCACGGCGTCGGGGTCGTTGGCATCGCTGCGCACCGTCAGGCCATACAGTGGCGTACAGTGGCACGAACTCCACTTCCTGCACGCCGGCACGCCAGCAGGCTCTAGGGTGTTGGCTGCCATGGCAGCGTTCCTAGGTGTTGGGGAAGCACCGCTGGGGTGGCTGCCATGGCAGGGTTTTCGCCCACTGCCGCAGATGGTCCTGGTGCTATCATGGCAGCGTTTTCGACTGACGCTGCCGTCGCCCCTACATGCACGATGAGGTCAATGGTAAAGGTGCCACCAAGGTGGTCCGCCTCCTGACCCCAGCTCCAGCTCACATCCTTGTCAAAAACCACGCCACAAGAGACGTATAGACGGCGGCTGGTGGGGTAATACACACCCGATAAGCTTTGGAGCCCCGCTCGTACCCGATGAACACCATGGGCATTCTTCGGTTGTCCAGCTTCTTGAGATTTGGTCGCACCGTCTTGACGTGCGCGACGCAACCAAAGACGCACAGGTGTTCGACCTCAGGCTTCTTGTTGTGCCAGGCCTCGTAGGGCGTCATCGCCTCGATGCTCCGGGTGTGCGCATGGTTGAAGATGTACATGGTGGTCATTGCCTTCCTCTAGTAGTCCGGCATGCCGTTCGCCTTCATCATGTTGCACGCCCCGACCATTGTTTGGTTCCGCGTTCAACAACGTCGTTCTACTGCGGCAAGTACGGCATTGGTTCCTCTTAGAATAATCTAAGGAGCGTAGTTGATCTACCAAGGACCCAAGCAATCACACAAGACACAATATTGAGATTTGTTAACGAGGCTCACCGAACATCGGCTACATCCCAGGAGCCTGACTATGAGCGCTCCTCTCCATGATACCACGACAATACCGCACGCCGGCCACCCAGGGGTCAGCTCTTCTGCGCGCCCCTGCTATTATGTTGTGGCATACGTTACATCGTGTGTCTATCCCCACATTATATAAGAGGCCTATAATACAAGTGTCCTACTCGAACACGTATCCGTACCTTATTTGTACCTTATCTACACACGATTTGAATCCAGATCCAACTGTAACCTACCTTATACAAGTATTTGACACAATTCCAGCAAAATACACCTTGACAAATATTCTCCACCATCATAGATTCATCCATGCGTCGAACCTCATGTACATTTGATTTGACATTATACCATGTCTCCGTTGAGTCTCCTGGGTAGCTAGCCCACACCACCTCAACCACCACTGCAGAGAACCACCGATGATCACCAACAAATTTTGAGTACCACGTTTCCATCAGACCACTGGGACCTAGTCCGAACCACGTATCTCACTTTACCCACTGAAATAGGCTTCGATTCTCGATATCCTTACACCGTAGCCCCTCCATCAGCACCAAATGAAGTCTTCCATCACACTCCAACTCCACCTTCAGCATGACTCCATGTAGCTGGCCATGCTACCCCGCGCCCCGTCGACTTTAAGTTCCCATCCGTACGCTGTCTTCAATCAACCCTGTGCCATAGCCATAGTCTTGTCGAAGCAGCACAAGCCCTCGGGTCCGCACCACGTGTTTTCACACCCCATGTCGGTCACTATCAGCATCACCCTCATATGTCATCGTCGCTGAAATCACCGCCGTTTTCTATACTGATGGACTCACGTTGATCCATCAGACTGTATAATCCGACCAAGCCGAACTTATCTGACTGCAACCATGCTCCAGCCTACATCATGTCAACCATCCTCCCGGTCGAGTCTCATGTGAAACCGCACAAGCCCTCTGTGTATGCATGATCAAGGGCAGAGCTACGGGTGGACCAAACCAGGTCATGGCCCACCGAGCCCATCAGGAATTCAGTGAAGACTGGTATTGTATCTGGGCCCTGAAAGCGAAAGTTCAATGGTATTTCCTAACCAGACCTGTTTTGGCCCTCCCAAAGAAGTGGTTGAAGCTCCGCCACTGTGCATGATCCTGCATTCCTGCCACGACGCGCTCCAGACTCCTCTGAGCCTTATACACACGTCGCCATCCTCGGTTCCCGTTTGACTGCTAGCCGAACAACACCACTGCTGCCATGCTGCCATCCCCTTGGCGTACGAAGCAAAAAAACAGAAGTAGTCCAAGCAATTCCATTACTATCAGTTCCACACCTGTAGCACCTCGTGACTTCCTGACTAATTTTCTTATTCTCTTTTTTTCCACGCTCGAGATAAACATGCTAGCAGCCAGCGAATCCCATGTTCGAACGCGCTGCAACACCTTCCAGAACCGATTTTATTTCTTAACCAAATCTCATATTGTGCATCTTGCCGTGGCAGCACCACTCCCCACCTAGGTTTTGACCTTCATAGCAGCTCTCTACCTAGGCTTCCGTCAGCAGCTGCTTCCGCCATCCCACAGCGCACCAGCCAGCCCCTCTTGAGACCAACCCGCCTCACTCGAGCCTCCAGTAGCTATACGCTTAGGTCTTCTACTGCTACCCACGCGCATGCGCACGTGCACGTGCCCCTGCCACATGCCACGTAAAATCGTTCGCAGCCACCACTGAGTTCTGCCAATCGAATCAATCTCGCCAAGATCACCCACGATGAGGTCCTCTGCTGCTGCACGTCTTCGCATTCCAATTGCTTCATCATGCCCATACCTTGATAGCCACATCGCGTGCAGTCTCAAACTCATCGCCTCCGAACCCGATCTGATCTTCGCTCCTGCTACCACGTGAATCATACGAAATTGGCACCCTTCCTCTAGATCAACAATCCGTGATCTCCTTGAACCTTGCTCATGATACCACTTGTTAGAATAATCGAAGGCGTGTAGTCGATCTACCGAGGACCAAGCAATCACACAAGGCACGACCGAAATTTGTTAATGAGGTTCACCGAATATCGGCTACATCCCTAGGGCCTGACTATGAGCACTCCTCCCACCGCTACAAGACCACACACCGGCCACCCGGGGGCCATCACATGCCGCTGGCTCCCCCTGCATGCCTATGCTATTATGTTGGCATAGATTATATATGTGTCTACCCCGACATTATATAAGAGGCCTAGGATACAAGTGTCCTACTCGAACATGTCTCTGTACCCTATCTACACACAGCTTGAATCCAAGTCCAACTGTAACCTGCCTTGTACAATTATTCGACACAGTTCCAACACTTCCTTCCTCCTGTCTATAACAGGACTGCCCATGAGCTTGCTCAATATGGGTGCAGTGTGTCGTGTGGGGGCGGGCGTTCTGCAAGGCTCTGTCCCAACCTGCGTGTCCACGGCGGTGTTGCACGATTGTATACCAAATTATTTCTTCCTAAGTAATACACCTTTTCAAAATAAATAAAAACAAATCGTAAAACCACCTAAGGTTGTACAGAGGACAATTTATATAGTTCAAGTTTCCAACTCAGAATGCAGTTGAGGGCTGAAAGCTGAAGTGGACTTTTAAAAAGAACATTCAACAATCAAAATAATAATTAGCGAAGTAAACAAACTGCAATATTTGGTTGTAGCCAGAAAGTGACACTCTGGCAGGTAAGGTATGTGCACTAAATAGCAATAATATTTGGTTGTAGCTTTGGATATACTAGTCGGGCAGTGTCGAAATCACTAAATTTACTCATAGTTCTGGATAGACTTCTGGTCCAGAACAATCGTTATGCTGTGAAGGATAAAATTTACTCAGTTGGCCTTCAATTTGGTATTCCAGTTTACAAGTACTCCCTCCGTTCCAAAATAAGTGACACGGTTTTAGTTCAAATTTGAACTAAAAGCACAACACTTATTTTGGAATGGAGGGAGTAACTCCTAATTTCAGAACATAGTTGAATATTTGAGTACCACTACAGAAATATCCAGAGCAATGTATCTACAAAGATTCATTACCTCTTCTGGAGTTAAAGGGCACTTTCCAATGAGCCGTCTTTCCCTATAGACAAGTTCTTTTTCTGCAAAATTTTCCTTGCGGTACTTGATCAGAATTTTCTGTTCCTGAGGTGTAAATATATCAATGCACCTGCATTTTTCATGTAGAAAATAAGCCATGGCCAGCAATGTAAAATGAAGATATGCAAAATAACAACTGCATTTATCAAATCTTTGTTACCAGCAATGTAGCATCAAGGTTTTGGATTCCAAATGCTAAAAAATCTCATGGGGCACCAAGATTTCCGGTTACCGCGGTAACCAGAAAATACAGGCCGTTACCGGAGGCTTTTTTTAATGAATTTTGGATCTGAACAAAATTCAGTCAAAATTTATTGAGTTTGAAATTCGGGATTTTTCACTCGGTAAGGCGATTTCTCATGGGTAACGAGATTCCCGGTAACCGGTTTTTTCTCCCGGTAACCACATCCCTGTGTAGCATAGCTTGTCTCTAGTAAAAATACAAGCTGATCATCTGTAGAACTATAAAAATGAACCAAACAATATAAATGCATCCCAAAGTTCTAGTACAAGAGAGCACAAATGACCATGATACAGAATATCAATGATTTGAGTTTATCATTTCCTATCTTCCTTCTAAAGGTTTTGAGTTGGTGGCAGATTCACCCACACTTCTCTACTGTCACATGTGGGATCTTTTTGCCAAAATAAGGCAGAAATAAACTACTGAGGCAGCAGCGGAGTCAAACTCCGAACCTTATCAAGAGGGTTCTAGCTTCTTACCATCTAATCCATATACACAAAGGGTATAACAAAGAAATCAAACGGTATTTATTAAACTAGCCCACAATCGAAGTGCTGTGTTTTTATTTTATTTTAAGAGGATTGTTACACAACCCAAATCAGGATGAAGCCTAAGTTAGATGGTATAACTATTGAACTGTTTTTCAGATTTGCGAGCACATTGATTTATTATGGGTCCAGTGCAAGCCACAGGCACTTTGCTAGTTTGGTTAATGACATCATTTCAAAAATTTGATGAAAAGTTGAGTAATGTTATTGATATCTAAGGCTCTACGATGCTCTTGTTAGCTTTTCTGTAGCCTACAATGAACTGAAATAAAGAATACATAGATGCGCTTCTCCATTTCTGGATGCATAGCAAAGCAAATATGATGACAAGTGAATAACAAACTGACTATTATAAATGTGAATGACTGAATCATGTAATCACACAGTGTGGTCAGTCAATGTTCTACCCAGCAAAAGCAAGCATATCCATCTCAAACCGAAGATGAATCGACATGAAATGGCCTTCTGAGCGGAGCTTATTCACTATCTCACTGCTTGTTTTCATGATGTTTGGCTTGAATCGTAATGCATGATAATTCACCCGGCATCGAAGTCTCTGGATCTCTGGATCATTTATATCTTCTGCCAAGCGATGTGAAAATGGAGTTAAATAGATAGCCCCATAACTCTTCATCTTCTCTAAAGCAACTGTCGTATACCAAGTTACCGGTGCATCTCTCGGTGGCCGGATCTGTTAGCAACACATATTAGTCTCTGGAGTTATTCACTCGTATAACTGAAACTAGTGAGCTTTTCTTTCACCTGGTAGGCTTTCAGCTTCTTAGTTTTTCCGTTTGTAATGATATCTGGAACGCTCATAGCAATACGGACATCATATTTTAATGTCTTGATGAAGTGGGGAACATCATAAATACCTATGAAACCACTGGTGTATAAATAGAAACCATAAGTAAAAACACCAACCAGGAACCATCATGCCAAGATCATTCAGAACAAACCAAAAATGCTGACAAAAAGGCAGTTTCAAATATATAGAACAGCAAAGCTGAAATTAAATGTTCTTACGAGGAATGAAGCACACTACATGTAAATCATTTGTGAAGCCTACTATCTTACTTGATTCCTATAACAAAAAGATACTCCCTCTGTAACTTATATAAGACGTTTTTTCACACTGTCACGGTGTCAAAAAATGTCTTGAATTAAGTTACGGAGGGAGTACCACGTAGCTGGAACTCAAAAATCGAACAAACAGTACTTAATTTTGAGAATATGCAGAAATGTATCTTTTGCTTAAGAAATGGAAATAATCTGTGTACAGATGAAGGGCTACTTCAGTTTTACAAGATTTTCAAATCAGAGGAATAGAAAAAGTAAAGGATTAAGATGCCCTACCCAGGGCTTCGCCCTTTTAGGTCTCTGAAAAACCAGTTGACATGTGCGACCCAATCAAGGAGGCAGTACTTCTGCCTGCGTTCCTCTGGATCCTACTCGCCAGGATTACCGTGCTCTCCAATCCTTAGGAACTTCCGATGAGGTCTTACCAAATACTAAGAATCCTAAGGAAGCAGGTCAATATGGACGGACACAATCCTAAGGAATCAAGTACCTCTATTCCTATGAAACGATTGCTAAACATATGAAGAAAATCCCGTAGGAATCCTCCAAAATTTCTTCCAGACCGGAAAGGAAACGACGATAAAAGGATTTGCCTGGCATTAGATTGCAGCACAGAGAGGAACTTATGTCATAGAAACAACTTAATTCTGGCATTACTGCATAGCTACAGGTAGAAGGTCTAAGCAATGAAAAGTAAATGTAAATGCCACATATAAAGCTATTACACAATTTTATAGTGTAATGTGGGGCAATTGGTTTTGTGCCATTTGTCCAACCCGGAATGCTAAGAGTTACTCCCTCCGCTCCATATTACTCATCGCTGGTTTAGTACAACTTTGTACTAAATCAGTGACGAGTAATATGGAACGGAGGGAGTACTTTTAAATGGCTTGTACTGAATAAGCCAATGGTTCCATTACTTGCATATAAGTATTCTAGTCATGACACTGCATTTGTAAAACTTGGTCGGAAATTGCACATTTAGAATACCTTTTATAATTATGAAGCAGCATTTGTAAAACCTGGTTCAAAATGCCAACTAGCCGAGGTCAAGAAGGTTCTGACTGAGTTAAATTTTAGATTTTCTCATTTTACAGGGGGGTAATCTCCAGCCTAAGCATGTATGCACAATGGCCCCAAAGATGCTGCAACAGAGCTTGCAACAAGGACCAAACAGCACAGTTGCATTGATAGCCAAATTGATGAGTTGGGCAACAACAGACGCACATGTGACATGGCAGCAGGGTGAATGAACCGCTCAAGACTCAAGACTCCATAAAATGGTGGCACAAACTAGGCAAGGCACCCACATATGGCAAAGGTCCCAGTGTCAACGTGCGAGCCAGTGTGGCTAAGCGACAAGGCAGCAGCCCAGGAGTAACTACGTAAGGTGAGGCAGTGATCGAGATGTGATTCGACGGCATTTGCCACACGAAGCAGTCAACGGGCACATTGTTGTGATTGTGACAACATAGCCTGGCACTGCACCAGCAGAGTGGTGCGCAGCATCGTCTACTATGCTATTCTCATTGCCGACCTGTAATTCCAATAGTACGACTGCTTGATTGGCTCCCATAAGCCCCACTACTAATGCATAGACCTTGCAGTGGCACCGTCGATGGAGAACGCAACGGTGTCACGCCCCTCAATGTGCACCACGGATCTATCACCGAAACGCACGGTTCCAACGATCCCCATGTCAAGCTCGGTGAAGACTGCGAGATCACCTGTCATGCGATTTGACACGCCGGTGTCAAGGTACCACGCCGTGTCCTGAGGCTCGTCGCCGCCGGCCGGGACGACATTTGCCTTCTCTTCATTGAGAAAGATCACGGGGCGCGTTTGCTCGCAGGGGCTCAGATCCGCTGCCATGGCGAGACTGGAATTGCTGCCGTGGCAACCAATTCGCTAACATGGCAGCGTTTTCCGCTGCATCTATGGGAGGGTGCGAAACCGCTACCATGGCAGCAAAATTCGCAGCCGTGGCAGAGATCTCCACGACCTCGGCCAGCAGCAAGTCCGGATCAGCCTCCTTGTCGGCTCGAGCAAGGAGTGCCTCCTCCCTCTTCTTTTTCCTGAATTCACGGGCCCAATGGCCCTTTATGCTACAGTAGCGGCATTTGTCTTTGTCGCCGCCGCTCTTGTGGTCATGGCCGTTCTAGCGTCCACCTCCGCGGGCACCGCCCCTCTGGCGGTTGTTCCGCCCACCAAAGTAAGAGCTGTTGTTGCCTTGGGGTTGCTACTTCCGGGCCTCCCACTCCTTCGTGAGAAGCAGGCGGCCACCCTAACCGTTGTTGCTGCCGTGGATGTCGTTCAGACGGTCTTCGACCACGCGAAGCTGCCGGGTGACTTCGTCCAGAGGAACGTGCTCACGTCGAGCAGTGTCTCAATGGCAATGGCGACCTGTGCGAATTGGGATGGCACAACACGGAGGAACTTGGCTACTACCTTGGACTCCTCCAGCGTGTCGTCGAGCGCGCGCAAATTGGTGACGATCTCGGAGAGCCGCATCGAGAAGTCGTCGATGGTCTCGCCATCACGGAAGGAGATGCCCCCGAAGTCATGCCGCAGCTTATGTGTGTCGCCTTGCGCACCCAGCTGGCGCCCATGCGCTGCATGGCGATGGCATCCCACGCAGCCTTGGCGTTCTCCTTGTCAACGGCGTTCAGCACGTCTCGCGAAATGGTGATCATGGCATTGTGCTCGTCGTGGTAGGAGGCGTTCCCAATGGACACAGCCTCCCACCAGCCATGTGCTTGAAGGTAAACCTTCATCAGCAGCGCCCACTCCGCATAGTTGGTGCGTGTCAGCATCGGGAGGGCGCCGCCGGAGGTCGCCTACTGCACCACCGCTGCCGCCGCAGGTTCTACGCTGGCTCCGCTCCTGCAACGCCACGTGGAGGCGCAGGGGCGTACGTGACCGATAGCTGGCCGCCGAAGTACCCGACATGGCTTTGATGCCACCTGTTGCCTCTCTAAGATGAAATTCAGCTCATGAGAGAAAGAGAGAGATTTGCGCAGCGTAAGTATTGTTGCTTTTCTGTTTCTCCTCCTTTTATTTCTCAACGAACGCAAGTCATGCCGCGCCCACGCACTGCGACTGGATCATGCCATCCCACGACCTAGCACAAGCCCACGGCGCCCTACAAACTAGCCATGAATCATGCAAAAACGCGTCCCGTGGTGTTGACTCTAAACAGAAATGGGCCAAAACGCTAACAAACTGAAAACGTTGTCGTCGCAGCGAAAACGGCTGCCATGGCAGCCAAACCAGAAACGCTGCCATGCGACCCAGAACTAGTATTCCAACAAAGCATAGGCTGGAGGGGGGTTGCACCTTGTACAAGCATCATTTGAGAAAAGTTGCTGGAAGGAGAACTCACATCGGACAAAAGGAGGATATTCAGGCTCCCGCCACATGAAGATTCCTCATCATACCTTCCAGCAGCCAGGGAGCCGGGCGACCGCTCTTCAACCTGCTCCCGCAGCTCTGCGTCCAGGATGCTCGGCTCGGGGTTCAAATCCCGAGACACAACTTTCACTGAAGTTGGAGTGGGAGTACCAGACGCACAACCAATAGGCGCCAACCTCGAGTCCCCCTCCAACAGCGTGATATCAAGACCCCTAGAAGAAGATGAATATTTGCCCCCAAGGCAATTTGGAGCTGCAACAACTCCCTCCTGGGCAGTGACGACATGGAGAATTCCCAAATTTAAGGTCCTCACAAGGGGACTCCCATGTGGGAAAAGCAACAGTCCCTCCTGTGGTGAGTCACACGTCGTCCCTTGAGGGCCGGCTTGGACACCTCCCTTCTTGACAGTCGTCTGGGCGGTTTTCCTCCTCTTCCTCCCGATGATCACCTCGGAAGCTCTCCCCCCTCCTCAGTGGCTGCTGGCAACTTCTGCTTCCCAAAGGTGTCACCCGCTGCATCGACCCCAGAGGAGATGCTCCCGGGCGTTTTCCTCTTCCCTGAATGGGAGGAGCCGTTCGATGCCTGCCCCATGCCCAAATTCAAACCACTAGCGCTTAAAGTACTGGCCGGACCAGGAGCTGGCACGGGAGCTTGGGCAGGGCAGCCACCCAACGTCATGCCTAGTCCACGGGAAGGGGATGTCGGGAGACAAAGGAGGCCACCTCCTGCAAAGCCACCAAAAACGACAAATGAGGCGTGAAAGGGAAAAGGGTTGGGGGCCCCAAGGATAGCGCACTTACCTCATCCGGCTGGTCGGGATGCCTGAGGACAGCAGGCCGACCCATCAGGTCAACGACCTTGGACTTCACTAGTTTGACCGCCCGTCTGTGCATCTCCTTCCCCTGAGCTCGTCTGGCGCCTCCCAGGTTGGATCCCCCAAGCCTGTGTACAATCACATAGGGCAGCACCTCAGTTTGATGGGCTGAACTCGATGTCCGATGAATGTCGCCACCACAGTCTCCCTAAGGGCGCCTCGTGGAGCATGGTTATGTGTTTCCCCAAAAACTTCGCTACTATCTGCTCCTCGGGAGTAGGTCGGGCTGCCCGGACATCGTTGTATAGCGCATATTGGGCGTTGAAGGCCAGTAACGCAGGGTTAGGATTGGAATAGTAGAACCAGTTATGGTGCCACCCTTGTTGGACGAGACGGTGGAAACCTTGGCCACCTCAACCCCGGCATTACCCAAACTGAGATGCCGACTCCCCCAACTTGATATCATCCTGACACATGTATGCCTTCACAAAATACAGCCTCTTTCACTAGGCGAAATGAGCCTCGATCCCCAGAAAGCCCTCGTTGTAGGTGATGAAGCTCGCCACCTGATCCCGTTCAGATTCAAGTCGTGAAGCTCCAGCCCATAGTAATGGAGCGGTCCTCGGAGAAAGGGTTGGATCGGCAGGGAGAACCCCCTCTCGAAGAAAGGAACGAAAACCACCGCCTCCCCCTCTCAAGGTTCGGGGGTTGCCTCTCTTTTGGGCACCCGCCATCGGAGATTGAGGGAAAACACACCCGCCACCACCAGCTTCAATATCTTCGACGTCGTCATCTTCGAAGGACACTAGGTCGCCGGATCTTCCTCCTCCACCTCCTAATTTTCCGCCGCCCCAATGCCGCCTTCACCTCCTCGGCTGCGTCGGAGGGCCTGCTCCACCGCTCAGGTGGGCCCTCGGCTTGCCCGCCGGAGCAAGATATTGTGAGGACGACGGCAACATATCTACAACAGTGGGATCCTTGGCAAAGGCTGATGGGGATGACATCATTTCTACGGAAGAGCGTTGGCGGTGCAAGAGCAAGGAGCAGAGTGATGGCAAGGCATGTGTAAGGAGTGAGACACACCCTCACAATGGTAGGCAAAACGTTGGGAAAGGGAAGGGGGCAGCAAGGAAGAAGGCAACAAGGGCTTGGTGACCTCGCTGCTCCCCATCCCAGCCTGTCTTATAGGCAAAGGGGAGGCCAAAACACCCCCCACCCTCGGGAATCACCACGTCAGCTCTGATGCAACCATTCAGAATGGTAACTCAACACCCCACGCAAGCATGCCTTGGTTCCCAAACCTTCTGATGGCATCGCGAACATTGGACATCAAGACTTGGTGTGTGTCCTACCGGCCCCTGTTTCGTCCCCTGCCCTCAGTCAATTAGAGGGCCAAGGACCATGAATCTTTCTCCTTGCAGTCAGTGGACCTTCGGTCAACACGGCGTACCCTCAACTAATCGTTGGTCAAGACTCAAAAAGGTTGGTCCTCAAACGTCTCGATCCAAGGTTTCACCTTCACACGGGAGCGAGTGGATCAAACAAGTCCCACGCAACCTCCCGGCAAGCAGGTCACGCAGCACTCCGGGGCTACTAACAAGGATACAACATACGGGCATGCCTGTCAAGCAAAGGGCTCAACACCCCTAATCAGGCGTGGAGTCAGCCACTCGAGCCTAGCAGTCGGTCAGGGATCGTGCCTACTTGGGAGGCATGGAAATGATGAGCTACCAGCGCACGACATGGTCCAACAGGACCAAGGGGCGCAGCCCACAGATAATCCAACCCGAGTGGACAATCGTACCTCAGTTTGCAATATTGTCATGTCCGAGAGAAGAGATGCGGTCTCCTTCTAATACTCAAGGACATCGCCCTTCATGGATAGGAGGTCTTGGTATTCAGCCTCATCCATGCTTGGGTTTGCTCTTCATATCGTCACATCTGAATGATCCAAGAAGGAATTTCACGTTGAGACTTACTCAACAAACTGCCCCAGCGGGAATTTCATGTTGAGACTTGCTCAACAACCTGCCCCAGCGATCAAATCTCACCGCAGCCACCGAAACGCCGACAAGGTGTACAGAGCGAATCATGCATGGAATTTTACAACAAGGAAAAAAATCCCCAACAACCACTTTGGTGGCTTCCGAACTACACCCTAATGGATTCGTCATCGTCTAATCGCGGCCACACAAAGTTCAACACCGCCGTTGTGAAAGGGGAGGGGAGGGTGGGATTCTACGAGAGATCTCAACCACACTTGCTCCACAACTCGATTGGTCTCCGAGGAATTCTTGCTCTGAATACCAATTTGTCAAACCATGTGTCACCGTGGATTTCAACTGATATTCATATGCATGTATCTCACAGTTCTAGCTACAAGGCCGGATGAAGCTGGCCATCTATTGATTTATGTATGAATATAGTGTTATATGTCTTGTCACAGAAGCAAAATTGGGGAACATAGAATGATGAACCTTAGCCACAACCCAACTGGTTATATAGGTAGCGGGGTCAGGAATAATACGTTGTAAAGATGACTATGTTGTTGCAGTAGTAATCAAGCACGGGGTAATCTAGGCCATTGAAGGAACATAGATAGTGGAGGCTATTTGATCTAGCAAAACTATAACTGAATAATTGACACCTACGTTTCAATATGTGACACCGTAGTCTGATACTTTGAATACCTAACACTAGGACCATATGACAAGCACAACAAAGAAGGGCATTGACTAAGCAATGCGCGGCACTGCAGACAGCGATAACACGACGACGCCAAGCCAAACCATAGTGTTATGGTATTGCACAACTACACGAGTGAAAGGGGCAAGGTAGGCTGCATGCGAGCGTGTTATGGTATTGCACAACTACAACCTTGCTGCTACAATGTGTGCAGCACAAGTGTTGAAGAAACAACTTCAACGTGTTGCGCTAGATATCGCTCTAGAGGCGAATGTAGGCCGATATGGCAGCAATAGTTCAATCCAGAACTCCTAGAGCACAAGATCTACTCCAAGATCTTAGATAAGAACAACAAGTTCTATTATAGGTAGTGGGTACCTAGTCTGGGTTACAAAGTAGAGGTGAGGACCTCTATTTATAGGGCTTTGGGAAGCATTCACATACTTCTACTTATAGCTGGAACACTCTAGAAAAAACATTATTTAGGATTCACCATTCTACTCACAGCTATTTATAACTAGAGAACTATAGAAACAACAGGTAGGGTAAAGAAGAGAAAAGAAATACTACACTAGAGTGGAAGTATCTAGAAGTAGCCAAACAGATCTGGCGTGTGTTTTCTTTCTTCTTTTCTCTCATCTATTGTTCCTCATCACTTGGATTCATCCTAACACGTTCGTGCGTGAACTTTGATTCTTGATTTAATTTAGTTTTATATACTATACTAGTGAATGGATAATTTTGAATTGGGTGTGTTATGACCGGCGTCATTTATAGCCGGAGGAAGCCCAATGGGCGCGTCTAGTTAGGGGCTTAGCCCAATTTATTTTATTTTTATTAGCATCGAGATTATATAAACAGTTCTAAGACACCCTTTTGGGATTAAGCAATAAGACATATTCTATTGCCCGGTTCCCCAAAGGAGCCGGAACCCTGACCCTAGCCGCCCGCTCTCATCGCCGCCGCCGCCTTCTCCGCGCGACAGGGCGCCCTCGCGCCGGCGGCCGCGCTCATGTCCGCGCCCGCCTCCCTCCTTCCCGTACAACCTCCGGCCAAGACCCGGTAGGGCACTAGCTCCTACCAATTTGGTATCAGGTAGCTTAGGTTCGGTCATGTCTTCGCCACCGCCCACTCTAACCCTGCCGCTGCCGACCGCCACCACCTCCCCGATGGCCACCACGGCCAGCGCCCCTCCCTTGCCGATGCCGGTTACCTCCACCGTACCGGCTCCCACCGTCTTCACCCCGGAGGAAGTCATCGGGGCGCTCCGCGATCTCGCCGCCGCGGTCCAGGAGATCCGCCTCTACTTGGCCGGCCCCTACGGGCCGCCGTCACCGGGCCGCTGCTGCTGCCGTGGCAGCCGCCGCACCCAGCGGCCTCCGCCGCACTCACTGGGCCGCCACAGCTGCAGCTGCCGCCGCCACCCACCACCCCGCCCTGGTTGCCATGGCCATCGCAGCCCCTGGCGGCCCCCGTCGCCCCGCTGCAACTGCCGACGCCACCGCCGATCAGCTCCGGGCCGGCTCCGACCGCGTCGGCGGGAGTGCCGATCCACCAGGTCCGGTTCCCACCCTCGCCGTCACCGCTACCGTCCTGGTTGGCCGGGTCGTCGCCGCAGCCGGTCTACACGATGGCCTCGAAACCGCCGCACGTCCACTCGCAGCCGGCGCCCAACCTGCAGTACGACGGGTCCTCCAGCGCCGCGGGTCCCTACGCTGGCCTCGACGGGCCGCCATCCCAGGGGGGTTGTTTCCACCGACCCGGCACTGCCCCGTCGCTGCTTCGCACCGACGAGCCATACTCCCACGACGGTCATACTCATACACCGCCGCGTTTCGCCAAGCTAGACTTCGCCACCTACGACGGCACCGAGGATCCCCTCAACTGGCTTAATCAGTGTGAGCAGTTCTTCCGAGGGCAACGCACGCTCGCGTCGGACCGCACCTGGCTCGCCTCATATCACCTTCGAGGCGCCGCACAGACGTGGTATTACGCCCTCGAGCAGGACGAGGGCGGCACGCCCCCATGAGAGCGCTTTCGCGAGCTCTGCTTCCTTCGCTTCGGGCCGCCGATACGCGGGAGCCGGCTGGCGAAGCTAGGCCACCTCCCCTTCACCTCCACGGTGCAGGACTTCGCCGACCGCTTCCAGGCCCTGGCGTGCCACGCGCCCGGCGTGACGGCTCGCCAGCGGGCCGAGCTCTTCGTCGGCGGTCTGCCGGATCATATCCGCGTGGACATGGAGCTTCGGGGACCCCAGGACCTCCAGACGGCCATGTACTATGCCTGCACCTTCGAGCATCGCGCGCAGGCCTCGCAACAGGCGTCACCGTGTCGGGGTGCCCGACAGCCAGCCAGGCCAGCACCGACACGACCTGTGCCGGGCCGCCCACCCCCAGCCGCTCCGGCGACTACCACTCCGGCCGCGACGCGGCCCTTCCGCTGGCTCACCCCGGCCGAGCAGCTCGAGCGACGTCGCCAGGGGCTTTGATATAACTGCGACGAGCCCTACGTGTCGGGCCACGTATGCCCGCGCCTCTTCTACTTGGAGGCGGCCGACTACGTCGAGGAGGACACAGTCGTCGACAGGCTCGGCGACTTGCCCGCCCCAGTTGCTGCGGAGGTCGCACCGGCGCCCGCTCCAGCGATGGCTCTCGTGGTCTCCCTCCATGCGCTCGCAGACATCCGAGACGAGTGGACTATGCTCTTGCCGGTGATGATCCATGGTGAGCGTCTGGTGGCCCTCCTGGATACGGGCTCCACGCATAACTTTCTGCCCGAGGCGACCATGCGCCGCTTAGCGCTCCAGCCGACGGGCGGGGAGCAACTCCAGGTCACCGTGGCTAACGGCAACCGTCTCTCGTGCCATGGGCTGGCGCGAAACGTGCCCATCACCATCGGCGACGAGCACTTCACCATCACGTGCGCCAGCATCAACTTGGGCTGCTTCGACTTCATCCTCGGCGTCGACTTCTTGAGGACCCTTAGTCCCATCCTCTGGGACTTCGACGCCCTAACGATGACCTTCTGGCGCCTAGGTCACCACGTCCGGTGGGAGGTCGTGGGTGGCGCCTCACCAGCGACGCCGCAGCTGCAGCTGGCCGCGACTGCTGCAGGGCCCGAGCACCCTCTGTTGGATCATCTTCTGCAGCAGCACCGCGACATTTTCGATGAGCCTCAGGGCCTTCCGCCAGCCCGAGTGTATGGCCACCAAATTCATCTCCTGCCGGGCACGGCGCCGGTTGCGGTGCGCCCCTACCGCTACCCCCAGCTGCAGAAGGACGAGCCGGAGCGGCAGTGTGCGCTAATGCTCGCCTTGGGCATCATCCGGATCTCTACTTCCCCGTTTTCAGCGCCGGTCCTCCTCGTCCGCAAGTCGGACGACACGTGGCGCTTCTGCATCGACTACCGTGCCCTTAACGCCCAGACGCTCAAGGACAAATTTCCTATTCCAATCGTCCACAAGCTACATGGGGAGCGCTTCTTCACCAAGCTCGACCTCCGTTCGGGCTACCCACCAGGTGCGGATGCACCCGGACGATGTCGCGAAGACGGCGTTTCGGACTCATCACGGCCACTTCGAGTTCTTGGTGATGCCTTTTGGCCTCTCCAACGCCCCGGCGACCTTTCAGGCCTTGATGAACGACGTCCTCCACCCCTACTTGCGTCGGTCTGTGCTTGTTTTCTTTGATGACATTCTTATCTACAGCGCCTCATGGGCGGAGCACCTTTAGCACGTTGCCATCGTCTTCAACGAGCTTCAAGCGCACCATCTTCATCTTAAGCGCTCGAAGTGCTCGTTCGGCACGCCTTCAATCGCCTACCTCGGCCACGTCATCTCGGCCAAGGGTGTTGCTATGGACGCCGATAAGGTGGCAGCTGTCGCAGCCTGGCCGACGCCGCACTCACCACGGGCTATCCGCGGCTTCCTGGGCCTCGCAGGGTACTATCAGAAATTTATCCGAGAGTTCGGCCTCATCGCATCCCCGCTGACGCGCCTGCTGCGACGCGACACGTTCGCCTGGGATGCGGAGGCCACTAAGGCGTTCGAGGCTCTCAAGAGGGCCCTCACGACGGGTCCCGTCCTCCAGATGCCCGACTTTGACCGGCCGTTCATGGTGGACTGCGACGCCTTTGGTGTGGGGTTTCGGCGCCGTCCTTCATCAGGGCGACAGGCCGCTTGCGTTCTTCAGCAGGCCCTTCGCCGCGCGCTATCATAAGCTCGCGGCCTATGAGCGGGAGCTCATTGGCTTGGTGCAGGTCGTGCGCCACTAGCGGCCATATCTTTGGGGGCGGCCGTTCCGTATTCGCACGGATCACTACAGCCTCAAGTTCTTATTGGACCAAAGGCTATCTACCCTGTCGCAGCACCAGTGGATCAGCAAGCTCTTTGGCTTCGACTTCACCGTCGAGTATCGTCCGGGCCGTCTGAACACTGTGGCCGACGCCCTGTCCCACCGCGACGCCGACCACGACACGGACGCCAGCGACGCCGACGGAGCGGCTCTCTGCATCCGCTCGGGGCCTTCCTTCGCCCGCATTAACGACATCAGCAGGGCAACCGCAGACGCGCCGGATGCTCAGCTCATTCGGGAGCGCCTCGATGCCGGCGACCTGGAGGAGCCGTGGCGTTTGGCAGATGGCTTACTCCTGCATGGGCGCCGCCTCTTCGTGCCGGATCACGACGACCTCCGTCACCAGGTTCTGCTGCAAGCACACTCGGCCGGCCACAAGGGTGTGCAGAAGACCCTTCACCGTCTCCTCGCCGATTTCTACCTCCCCGACGATCAAGCCCTGGTCCGAGACTGGGTGCGGTCTTGTGTTACGTGCCAGCGTAACAAGACGGAGACACTGCACCCAGCTGGGCTGCTACAGCCCCTGGAGGTGCCCTCTCAAGTCTGGGCCGATATCTCCATGGACTTCATCGAGGGCCTCCCTAAGGTGGGCGGCAAGTCCGTCATCCTCACGGTGGTCGACCGCTTCTCCAAGTACGCACACTTCATCGCGCTCGACCATCCCTACACCGCCGCTTCCGTGGCTCGTGCATTCTTTGACGGCATCGTCCGCCTACACGGGTTTCCCTCTTCGATCGTCAGCGACCGGGACCCGGTGTTCACGGGGCATGTCTGGCGCGATCTCTTCCGGATGGTAGGCGTGAAGCTCCGCCTGAGTACGGCCTTCCATCCTCAGACGGACGGCCAATCCAAGGTGGTCAACAAGGTGATTGCCATGTATTTGCGTTGTTTTACAGGTGATCGTCCCTGTGCTTGGGTGGACTGGCTCGCGTGGGCGGAGTACTGCTACAACACCTCTTACCACTCCGCCCTGCGCGCCACGCCATTCAAGGTGGTCTATGGCCGACCGCCACCGCCCATCCTGCCAGTTGACCCTGAGACGGCTAGGACGGAGGCGGTGGGCGACCTTCGCAGCCGGGACGAGATGCTAGCGGAGGTGCGCTAACGCCTTCTCCAAGCCCAGCAGTTGTCCAAGCGGTACTACGACGACCATCACCGCGAGGCGGAGTTTGCGATGGGCGACTGGGTGTGGCTGCGCCTCCTTCACCGCTCCATGCAATCCCTGGACCCGCGCGCTAAGCGCAAGCTGGGCCCTCGCTACGCGGGCCCGTTTCCTGTGGTAGAGCGCATAGGCAAGGTGGGCTACTGCTTGCAGCTTTCGACCGGTGCCCGCATCCATGACGTGTTTCATGTGGGGTTGCTGAAGCCCTTCCGTGGAGACCCAGCGGCGGCCACGCCAGTACTACCTCCGACCTTCGACGGGCGCCTTCTTCCAGGACCGGCGAAGGTGTTGCAGGTCCAGCAGCGTCGTGGAGTATGGCATTTGCTGATCCAGTGACACGGCCTTCCGGAGGAGGATGCCACTTGGGAGAAGCTCGAGGAGTTCCGTCAACATTTTCCAGACTTCCAGCTCGAGGACGAGTTGTTTGCGCAGGCGGGGAGAGATGTTATGACCGGCATCACTTATAGCCGGAGGAGGCCCAATGGGCGCGTCTAGTTAGGGGCTTAGCCCAAGTTATTTTATTTTTATTAGCATCAAGATTATATAAACAGTTGTAAGACACCCTTTTGGAATTAAGCAATAAGACATATTCTATTGCTCGGCTCCCCGAAGGAGCCGGAACCCTAACCCTAGCCGCCCGCTCTCATCGCCGCCGCCTCCTCCGCGCGACACGGCGCCCTCGCGCCGGCGGCCGTGCTCACGTCCGCGCCCGCCTCCCTCCTTCCCGTACAACCTCCGACCAAGACCTGGTAGGGCCCTAGCTCCTACTAGGGTGTTCAAAGTTGTACTAATTACCATGGAGCATTGCTTAAGAAGATTGACAAACGTGACCAGAAAAACAGTATGGTTTCATGCCTAGGAGGTCAATCCTGGAAGCCATTTTCTTGGTTCGACAACTTATGGAGAGATACAAGGAGCAAAAGAAGGATTTGCATATGGTGTTCATTGGCTTGGAGAAGGCCTCGATAAGATACTGCAGAATGTCATATGGTGGGCCTTGGAGAAACACAAAGTCCCAACAAAGTACATTACCCTCATCAAGTACATGTACGATAATGTTGTGACAAGTGTTTGAACAAGTGATGGGGACACCGATGACTTTCAATTAGAATAGGACTGCACCAAGGGTCAACTTTTTAAGCCCTTATCTTTTTGCTTTGGTGATGGATTAGGTCACAAGGGATAATATCAGGAGATATCCCATGGTGTAATGCTCTTTGCGGATGATGTGGTGCTAGTCGGAAATGGTCGAACGGGGGTTAATGGAAAGTTAGAGATGTGGAGACAGACTTCAAAATCGCAAAGTTGTAGGCTTAGTAGACGTAAAATTGACTACATGGGGTGCGATTTCAGTTCTAGTAGGCACGAGCAGGAGGAAGTTAGCCTTGACGAGCAGATGGTACCTCGAAAGGACACATTTCGATATTTGGGGTCAATGTTGCATAAGGATGGTGATATCGATGAAGATGTGAGCCATCAAATAAAAGTTGGATGGATGAAGTGTCGCCAAGCTTCTTGAGTTCTCTGTGATGAGAGAGAGCCACAAAAGCTAAAAGGCAGGTTCTATAGGATGGCGGTTCGACCTGCGATGGTTGTCTGGCGTTGAATAGTGGCCAACTAAAAGGCGGCATGTCCAACAGCTAGGTGTAGCAGAGATGCGCATGTTAAGATGGATATGTGGCCACACAAGAAGATTCGGGTTCAAAATGATGATATACTTGATAGAGTTGGGGTGGCACCGTGCCTGATATGGTTTGGGCATATATAGCACAGGCCTCCGGAAGCGCCAGTGCATAGCGGATGGTTAAGGCGTGCTGATAATGTCCTGAGAGATCGGGGTAGACCAAACTTGACATGGAAGGGGTCCCTAAAGAGAGATCGGAGATCTAAAGGACTGGAATATCACCAAAGATTTAGCCATGGACAGGGGTGCGTGAAAGTTAGCTATCCATGTGCCAGAACAATGACTTGGTTTCAATATCTTATGGGTTTCAAATTATTTGCTGGATAATTTTCAATTGCATCATACTTTCTGTTACATTAATACTATCGAGTCCGCCGCCAAACTTTTCATTGCCTATTATCGACAATATAAACGATGCAATAATCTACAAAAGGAACAATGATTTGCAACTACACAATAAACACATAATTTGAGAATATTTTCAAGTAGGATACTGGTGTAACCATGGACCGGTCATTTATTCATGAAATTCTATATAAAGGAACTGAACTAAATTTTAATTTGTTCAGAATGGAAAAAAAAACTTCTTATATCCCGCCCAATATACACACGTGTTGTGGCATTGCATGCATAAATTTATAGGCACTTTTCAGAACTCTGGAACTATTCTACTGTACAGCATTTCATCTACTAAGTGCTAAATATCTTGCTTCAAATGCTTGTAGGGACTAGGGAGTTGACCGAGATAGTTCACTGGATGGAAATATTAGGGTCAATCATTCTCATGTAAATGTCACATAATCAGGCACAAAAAGAAGAGGCTGAAATTATATAATCAACTAAAACCAACTATAGAATATGAACACAATGGAAATATGATTGTTTTATAACTTATTAAGTATTCTGCAAAAATCAACAATTTTCACAAAGAACACAAGGTTTTTATCTAAATGCATACATTGTTACTGCATGAGATGCCATTTCGGATAAAAGTGATACCTCTCGTCACGCCAAAAAGAGTTTGCATCTAATTCTGGCAGCACTAGTGTAGCATTCATTATTCGTGCAGCAACAACAGCATTACATATCTACAAAAACAGGACAATAGCAACCTTAATTTTGTTACCATCAATCATATAATCATAGTAACTCCAGCAATTTAGTGCTGGTGGTTTTCGTCCCATAGTTCGTCTCCAAGAATGGTGTTGGACAGTGGGTTTCCCACTAGTGAGTTGAACCCGTTTTCTTGTTTTCACCTTCTTCTTTTTTTACTTTCTGTTATGGAAGTTACGGAAAATGTGGAACCGGGTTCAAAAAATAGCAAGTATTATGATCAAACATGCTTCTTTACAGATAAAGGGAGAGCTTATTCGTTAATCACCGCAGTACGTTGTTGGTTCAAGCCACCATTGCATCGGACACGCAAGTACCCATTAGTCTCAGACTCAGTTGGTGGGGCTGCAGGTACATTAATTAACTTCAGCATATCCACTTTTACCATCCTTTGCTAAGAATATGACCGTCAACTTCCAGAGAGGTTAGAGACACAAACATACGAGGCCAATATGATCGTGGTGCAGAAGAAGCTCTCCAGCCATTTGAATTTGCAGTTCTCCACAACTTATTTACATCAACATCCTTGAATAATCGCATCGATGTTAGTATAAGAAATCATTTCATTGAGAATTCAAATACACAATGCACATATTGTCATTGTAATTAAAATGATGCAATTAGTTAAAATCAGCTTATCAGCCCACAAACTAAAATGATGCATTTCAAAAGGCATATTGCCACTAAACAGAATTTATTTCTGATACTATTGTTTATCATTAGAATAGAATATTTTAAAATGCAAAGTCATCCAGTTCACCACTAGGAAATACATCCTCATGAGCCATCAAAGTGTCCCAATGATTTCCACAGAGAAGGTAATAATTCTTTCTAACCAATTTAAATGCATTTGCATTGCCTCCACTTATATCATCCAAATCCACAATAAACTAATAGCAGCAACCATATATATCTTTTTTTCTTGCCGGTCACCAACCATATAGATCAACTACACAAAATAATGAAAGTTCTGGTAAACGCACTATCCCCCTCCACCGGTCCCTCCCATCGTAACAACGATCGTTCACATATTTTTCTTTTGCAGCGGCTTGGAGTTCTTCGACCCCCAAGCCTCAGAGAAATGGCCCATCACCATCTATTGGTCTTTCCCCAAAGCAATAAAAAAATATTAACATAATACCATCACCATTTCCTCGCTGATAAACAACGCGAAAAATAACTTGAACAAATACCCTGTTGAAGAGAAGATGGGGAGAAATTCCGTAACATCATCTAACAAGTGAAGTCTGTTTTGAACCTTCAATTCATATGGCTCGTCGCAATCAAACCCCAACTTCCAAATCCCTGAAATTGACACCCTCTACTCACTGATCCCGGTCTATCTCAACCCTAAACCTATGTAGACTAGTTTGTCATGCTAGGAAAATAACAATCCCGGCCGGGATTACTCTCTACTCTCACTGACTGCACGGATCCGCATGTCATATCCATCTTCTTCCTGTAATTTTTATCTCTCTCGCCAAGAACTGGGGTGCTCGTTCAGAACGGTGAGGTTTGGCAGCGGAACTATGGGAAGGGCATGAGAATGGGCACATGTGCACTTGTTTTGTCGCCGTTCGCGCCGTCCATGCGGCACTGTGAGCGGCATGCATGCGTTCGGCCTGGCGTGCTCTGGCGCAGGGCAGGGGCCTAGAGCGAACTGTGGATGAAGAAATAGGGGGACAAAATGTGATTAGAGCTCATCCAATGACGCGGTATGGCGAATGAGAGTCGCGGGAATCCACAGGGGCAGTCAGAGTGAGCTTGGAGACGAGGTGAACTGTTGGGGAGTGCATGCACACCAACTATTCGACAGAATGTTAGTGGCTACGGGAGGAGCAAGTGCCAGGCTGGGGAGCGTGGGAGGAGGCTGTTAGACCTTTCAGCCTGAGCATTGATAGTTGTGGATGACACTAGGAGAGTTGGGACAATTTTCGTTGGTTTATTTCTCACACAATGCCATACCAACCTGAGGGGTTGGGGATACATATTTATAGGCTGCTAGCCAGCCAAGGCATATGCTAAGATGCTGCTAAGATGCCAGTCTAAGATGCTAGTCTAAGATGCTAGTCTAAGATGCTAACTGACAGTCCTTGATGGTCAAGAACAGAACTCTATCCTAACAGCCAGTCCTTGATGGTCCAGGAATTTATCCTCCTAACTGCCACAAGGACCATGTGCTGCAGCCCCACAAGGACCCTAGTACACAGACTTATCCATCATTCTCCCCCTAAGTCTTGTACGTCGTCTTGTGGGAGAGTTGAATCATCCCAATCCTGGAGCAAAGTTCGAGGAACTTGACCCTCCCAAGGGGCTTGGTGAGCAGGTCTGCGAGCTGATCCTTGGTGTTGATGTAGCTCGCCTCGATGCTCCCTTCTTCCACACAGCTGCGGATGAAATGATACCTCAGTCGGATGTGCTTGCTCCGTTCGTGGAACACGGGGTTCTTTGCCAGGGCCAGGGCGGACTTGCTGTCCACCAAGAGCTGCACCGTTCTGGTGTCTTGAACGAGAAGATCACC
The DNA here is from genome assembly GCF_018294505.1 of Triticum aestivum. Lineage (NCBI taxonomy): Eukaryota > Viridiplantae > Streptophyta > Magnoliopsida > Poales > Poaceae > Triticum > Triticum aestivum. The sequence continues at coordinate 341,633,202 of NC_057803.1, read as the reverse complement.
AAGCAGTCGAGCAAGCCAGAGCGCCTGAGTACAGGCGGTGGAGGCCGCTATGTACTCAGCCTCACAGCTGGACAGGGCCACCACCTGCTGCTTGACTGATTGCCAGCTCACGAGACACTTGCCGAGGAAGAGGAGGATCCCGCTCGTGCTCTTGCTGGTGTCGATGTCGCCGGCGTGGTCGCTGTCGCTGTACCCGACGAAGTGTGCCGCCCCAGGACACCTAGGGTAGTGGAGGCCGTGGTCGAGGGTCCCTGCTATGTAGCGGACGATCCTCTTCACTGCCTGCTGGTGTTCCGACGTTGGTCGCTCCATGAACCGACTGACATAGCCGACGGAGAATGCCAAGTCCGGCCGTGTGTGAGTGAGGTAGCGAAGGCTCCCCACAAGGCGTCGGTACTGCGTAGCATCCACTTCCTCCGTCGTGCTGTCGCGACTTAGTTTCAGCCTCTCCTCCATCGGAGTGAGAGCTGGATGGCAGTCGGTGAGCCCAGCTAGCTCAACGATGCGCTTGGCGTAGGCGGACTGTCGAAGCGCGATCCCGGAGTGGTCCTGGTGCACCTCAATCCCTAGATAGAAGGAGAGGAGCCCCAGGTCACTCATCTGGAACGTGGCCTTCATGTCTTCCTTGAACGCCGCCACCTCTGCATCTTTGGTGCCGGTGATCACCAGGTCGTCAACGTAGACGCCCACCAGCAGGGCATTTCCTCCACTCCCCCGTCGATAGACGGCAGCCTCATGCGGGCTCTGCTCAAAACCCATCTTCTTCAGCGTGGAGTCCAGCTTGGCGTTCCACGCCCTGGGTGCCTGCCGCAGGCCATAGAGAGCCTTGCGCAGGCGGAGCACCTTGCCCTCCTGGCCGGGAATCGTAAACCCCGGTGGCTGATGCACGTAGACTTCCTCCTTCAAGTCGCCATTGAGGAATGCCGACTTAACGTCCATGTGGTGGACACGCCAGCCCTCCTGGGCAGCCAGCGCAAGGAGAAGTCGCACGGACTCCATCCGTGCCACGGGAGCGAAAGCGTCGTCGAAGTCGACTCCTTCCTGCTGCAAGAAGCCTCGGGCCACCAAACGAGCCTTGTGCTTGATGATGGCGCCGGCTCCATCCCTCTTCAGCTTGAACACCCACTTAAGGGTGATTGCGCGGTGACCTCGAGGGAGATCAGCAAGCTCCCAGGTGCGGTTTTGCTCGACCGCATCCATCTCCAACTTCATCGCGGCGCGCCATGCCGCGTCTCTCTCGGCCTCTGCAAAGGACCGTGGTTCGCCGTCTTCACACACGAGCTGTAGCTGCGCCTCCAGGTCACGTGGCACCAGTCCTGGCACCGGCTGGTCGCCGAGCACATTATCCATCGTACGGTACCGCAGCGGTTCGCCTCCATACCATGCGTTGACCCGCTCCTCGTCGTGAGTGAGCGGGGAAGCGAACTTCATCGGGTTGTGCTCTGCGTGAGCTGGTGCTGATGAAGACGAGCCCGGAGTGGCGACCGCCGGGGCTGGAGTATGCGGCGTCGCCGGTTGTGGTGTCGTCGGTGTAGCAGGCGCCGGAGTCGATGTAGTTTTGGGGGCCGGGGTAGACGTGCCCGGTGAAGAGGAGCTGCTTGCTCCCCCAGCTTCCTTGAAGTGAGCGTACTCGACAATGAAGTCGTCATACGTCGGCGTCGAGCCGTCGTCCACCGCCTTGTCCCATTGCCACCCTCGCCCTTCGTTGAACACGACGTCTCGCGCTGTGCGCACACGTTGTGTCTTTGGGTCGAGGATGCGGTAGGCCTTTGAGCCCTCCGCGTAGCCGATGAAGACTCCCGGAGTGCTCCTGTCGTCGAGCTTGCCGATGTGGCCGAGCTCCTTGGCGAACGCAAGGCAGCCAAAGACCCGCAAATGAGAGACCGCCGGCTTCCGCCCATGCCAGGCCTCGTACGGAGTTCTGCCGTCGAGTTCCTTAGTAGGAGAGCGGTTGAGGATGTAGACGGCCGTTAGCACCGCCTCTCCCCAGAAGACAGCCGGCATCCCTCTCTGCTTGAGGAGAGCCCGAGCCATCCCCACAACCGTCTGGTTGCGCCGCTCGACGACGCCGTTTTGCTGCGGGTTGTACGACGCGGAGTAGTGGCGCTGGATGCCCTCAACGGCGCAGTACGACGCGAATTCAGCCGCCGTGAACTCGCCGCCGTTGTCAGTGCGCAACACGCGCAATTTGCGGCCGCTCTCCGCCTCCACACCAACCTGCGCGCGCCTGATGGCGTCCACCGCTTCTCCCTTACTGCCGAGGATCATCACCCACATGTAGCGGGAGAGATCGTCGACGAGCAGCAGGAAGTAGTGTCGACCTCCTGGTGTGGCTGGCGTCACCGGGCCGCACAGGTCTCCGTGCACGAGCTCCAGCTTCTCCTTAGCCCGAAAACTCGCCTGTTGGGGAAAGGGGAGTCGTCTCTGCTTTGTCAGTACGCAGATGTCGCAGAGCTGCTCCACATGGTCGAGGCATGGCAGGCCTCGCACCATCTCCTTGGCACTTAGACGCTTCAGGGCCTCAAAGTGAAGGTGCCCAAAGCGCTCATGCCACTGCCACGCCTCGTCGTCTCGACGGACAGCGAGACAGACCGGTTGTGCCACCTGCACATCAAGGACGTAGAGTCGATTTTCACCTCTGGGCACCTTGGCGAGAAGGCGACGCTGGCGATCCCAGATGCGTAGGACCCCATGCTCAATCAGCACGCGTGAGCCGTTCTCATCCAGCTGTCCCAAGCTGATGATGGAATTCCTTAGCGCGGGGATGTAGTAGACACCGGTGAGCAGCCGGTGCTCTCCCATCTTGGTGGTGAAGATGACGGAGCCGACGCCCTTTATCTCCACAGCGGAGGCATCCCCGAACTTGACGGAGCCTCGCGCATCGGAGTCGAGCTCGGCGAAGAATTCCCTTCGACCGGTCATGTGGTGGGTGGCGCCGGTGTCGAGGCACCACCCTGTAGCCTTGTCCTTCCCGGAGCCATCGCCGAGAAGAGCGTGTGCTTTTGGCTCATCGAGGTGGATGAAAGCCTTTGCGACTGGAGTCGCCGAGGGTAGCTCAATGCTTGCATGCGCCATGAACAGAGCCGTCTCCTCCTCCTTCGCCTGTGCGACGTGAGCCTGGCCTTGTCGTGGTTGCCGACACTCATTGGCCCAATGGCCAAACCGGCCACAGTTGTGGCAACTGTTGTCTTGTGCCGGCCTGGGCTTGCCAGCGGCGCCGTCCTTGGCGCCTCCGCGGGCGTCACCTTCGGCACGTCCTTGTGCCCTGCCCGGGGGGCCTCTTCGCGCCTTACGCTGCTTGCCACGCTTGCGGCCGCCCGTCGAGGAGGAAGGCTCCCCCTTCTTCTTGTCACCAAGGCTGGGATCCCACTGCTCCCGAGTTAGGAGCAGCTTCCCGCCGGTGGTGACGGGCCCCGAGGGGGGCTGTGGCTCGTCGGTGTCGACGACCTTGAGTCGACCTATCGCCTCCTCGATCGTCATCGTGGAGAGGTCCAGCAACGACTCGATCGAGCGAGCCATCTACTTGTACTTCTCGGGAATGCACCGAAAAAGCTTCTCGACAGCTCTCTCCTCGGTGTAGGTGGCATCGCCAAACTTCACCATCTTCTGCAGCAGAGTGTTGAGACGGAGAGCAAAGTCATCAACGTCCTCACCTGGCTTGAAGCCCAGGTTCTCCCACTCCTTACGAAGTGCCTGCAGGGTGGACTTGCGAGCACGGTCGCTGCCGATGCGTGCTGCGGCGATGGCGTCCCAAGCCTCCTTGGCAGTCCGCTTGTTGGAAAGCGAGAACTGCATCTCGGGCGGGACTGCGGCGATGAGGGCGTCCAGCGCCCGTCGATCCTCTAGGTGGTCGACGTTGCTGTCCTGGACTGCCTCCCACATGCGCCGCACCTGGAGCCTGACCTTCATGATCCCGGCCCACTCGACGTAGTTGGTTTTAGTGAGGGTAGGCCACCCAACACTGGAACCAACATCCCTGACCACAGTCCGGACCTCGTAGAGGCCGCGGTCCTGGTCGTTGCAGCCGCCGTCGCGGTGCGCGCCTCCACCTGGAGCGCGGGCGTGCTCGGCTACCCACTGCGCCGTCCGCTCCTGCGCCACTTTGGCGCGATCTGCGTCGGCGCCGTCGTCCGCAGGCGCGGAGCTGCTGGAGCTGCCGGGGCTGCCGCGGAGTGCCTTGGCATCCGCCGTAGCCTCACGGGCTGCTTCTGCTGCTGCTGCTGCTTCTACCTCCGCCCTGGCTGCTTCTACCTCCGCTCTGGCTGCTGCCAGCTCCGCTGCAGCCAGCCTCGACACTCTTGCCGCCGCAGCAGCCGCTGCTACAGCCGCTCGCTCACGCTCCTCTGCCACGGCGCGCTCGGCCTCTTGCCGGCGCCGCATGCTCGAGGTAGCCGTGTGCTGAGAGCGACCTGCAGACATGGCTCGCTGCAGGGGGGCTGTTGCGTGAAGAGGAGGCTGATGAAGACGAGCTGCTGCTCGACAGTCCGGAGGGAGGAAGGTAACCAGAGGCAGACGGAGCAGCTGCTGCTACCGACTTGGGCTGCTCACAGGAAATGCTCAGGGTGCAGGTTAACGAGGCTCTGATACCACTTGTTAGACCTTTCACCCTGAGCATTGATAGTTGTGGATGACACTAGGAGAGTTGGGACAATTTTCGTTGGTTTATTTCTCACACAATGCCATACCAACCTGAGGGGTTGGGGATACATATTTATAGGCTGCTAGCCAGCCAAGGCATATGCTAAGATGCTGCTAAGATGCCAGTCTAAGATGCTAGTCTAAGATGCTAGTCTAAGATGCTAACTGACAGTCCTTGATGGTCAAGAACAGAACTCTATCCTAACAGCCAGTCCTTGATGGTCCAGGACTTTATCCTCCTAACTGCCACAAGGACCATGTGCTGCAGCCCCACAAGGACCCTAGTACACAGACTTATCCATCAGAGGCAAGCGTGCGCTATAATTCTTAGAGAATAAGTAAGAGTGGAGAGGAAAGATGGTTTTTTTGGAGGATCTCATCCTGAAGCGGTTCAAGCCGAGACAAACTGCTGCGTGCGTCCGCGAAGATGCTCGGCAATGGCGGCCACAGCACAGCGTACAAGGCAATGTCTCCAGTGTCCGAGTCTTCACACGAAAGCATGCACTGCAGACGCACCCACTGTCCATCCGGCTGACGGTGAGTTGACGATGCTATGCAAGAGCCTGCTGCAACATGTTGTTATGTACTCGTGAGCCTAGAACGGCTCAAGTGATTGATTCTGCTACTCAAGGCATGCACTTGCAACCGCCAACCAGTACGTGGTCGTGGAAAGGACGCTCGATGGGTCAGGTGCAAACTACGGGCTGGTGTAGCCGAACATGTTGTCACCACTCGTCGCCAGTGGCGGGCAAGCTCAGCGGGTACCGCGTCTCCGAGGCCGTCCAAGCAGCACAGCACGTGAGGAACATGATTCATAATGGGCGCACAAGGCTACGAGCTGGAGGACCTGCACACAGCCATGGGTCGTTGTCATGGGTGGTCGTTGGATGAAGATAAATATGACAGTGAGGACATAGATGTCAGTGAGAAACTGAGAATAGCCTCTAATCCTGGTCGGAATCGATCTTTTCCTGGTGCACCAAACAGGTTCGGGTCTATCTTGACCGGGATTGATAAGTATAGGGTGCCCATTTTAGGGATTAAGAGTTCATGGTTTAATTCCGACAAGGTGTATGAGTTTAAGGTTTTTTGTAGACTTCACCCTGTTGGCCCGCAAACAGCACAAGCATATCGTAACTTGAACAAATACCCTGTTGAAGAGAAAATGGGGAGAAATTCCGTAACATCGTCTAACTAATGCAGCAGTTGCATCCCCAGTTGGCCCGCAAACAGCACAAGCATATCGTGTGCTTCCATTGCCATAGAAATAGCCAAGCAGATCAAACAATACAGCTAAGCTACACACCGGTAAACAAGCACGGTCCAGAGAACGCACCTGGGCCTTGTAGGAGGCAAGGGTGAGGTCGGCGGAGGAGGACCAGAGCCAGATAGTGCAAGTGACGAGCGCCGCCACGGCGACCAACAGCCGCGCCGGCGCGCGGCGGCGGCGGAGGGACGCCTCGCCAGGACCCCTACCGGAGAGATCACCGAAAAATTCAGCAAAAAATTGAAACGATAAGGGGGTATGGCGAGGGAAAGCGGTGCTCACCTGCGCATTGGGATCGCGGGGTTAGGTTTCGGAAACAGGTGGGGGGATTGGGCACGATATGCGCTAAGATCTGGGAATCGAAGGTGTGGGTGGGAGTGGGAGTTGAGCGTGTGTCCTGCGCGCGCGGGTAGGTGAAACGTGGGATGTGAGGTTTTGTTTAGCGGCCCTTTTCTCCTTTTTTTCATTTTTTTTCCTGAAATGGAAAAGCGGCCTTTTTTTCCAAAACTGCTCGTTCAGAGCGATTTCCAAGCGAACGCTCATTGGCCGTCCGACCGTCATATTTGGCAATCGTTGGCGCAGGAGCGAAGGCCCGCGGGGCATTGGTTCAGGGTGTGCATTCGGTTTTTTCGGTTTGATTCGGTTCGGTTATATGGTTTTTATACTTTGGTTCATAGGTTTTATATGTCGTTACAGTTCAGTTTTTGTAATAATCATTTACTTTTGGTTCAGTTTTAGTACGAATTTTCGAGCAACACATGGTTTGATGACGGATCGGAAGCCAGCAAAAATAATGGACAACACAAAGAAAACACTAACACTTATAAGTGCACGAAAATACACTTAAAAATACAGTCACCAATAATACGTAGTTGATTAACAATATTTTTTTAGAGAGAGTTGATTAACAGCAAGTAACATGGCCTTTAGATAGAGATAGCGACAAAAAAAACTAGGATTTGTGCCTCTTGCCGGCTCTGCCGCAGGTCTGTCTCGTCTCCGGTGGCCCTAGGGCCATGGGGACGTGGTGGATCCTGACAAGGGCCGGCGAGAGGGCTTTTTTGTTAGTTGTTCCTTTAAAATTTGTTAGGCTTTATGTTTTGCTTAGGAAGGCGAGATGGCGTCGGCTTCTTAAAGATGGAATAAAGGTCTCCTCGCCTAACCCTCATTTCGGTGATGTGTTTAGCATCGTTGGTGGGCGTGTGAAAGGTGTGTCTCCGGTGGATCTATCGTCGGTGGATTTGCTCGGATCTGGTTGTTGTTTTTCTATGTCCGTATGTCTTCAGGTTGGATACTTCCGATCTACGTTATTCTTCATTGGTGGCGGTTGCTGTTCTGGTGCAATGGTCATATAGGGTCTTAGCACAATGCGTTCCCGACTGTCTACTACGACAAATTGTGACCGACTCCGGCGAGGGAGGGGCAATGACGGCAGTGCACCTTCGGCACGCTTCAGTGTTTGTAGTCGCCGCTGGATGGTCTATAAATTTGGATATAATTTTTATTATTTTTCGGTGTTTGTTATACCATCATGATTGAAGATGAATAGAAGGAAAGTTTTTTTATAAAAAAAGTAACATGGTCTTTTTTTTAGTAGAACAGTATGCGAAGTTAAAAAAAAGGTACGAACGATGCCTTTGTCGTTCTGGGCGAATCCTAAACCCACACGGCCACGGTTCCTTAAGCGCTAGTGGTGCAGGTTCTTATCTCTTTAATTCTTTTTTTTACTTTTCCTTTTCTTTGCTTGTTTTCTTTCTTTTTCTAATTCGATGCAACAAGTTTATTGGATTTTATGAACGTTTTTTCTAATTTGATAAACTTTTTTCAAAATTGATGAACGTTTTTCTAATTGGATGAACATTTTCCAAAGTTGGTGATTTTTTTTTCAAAATCAATAAAAAAACAAATTTGATGAACTTTTTTCAAATTTGATGAAATTTTTTTAAGTGGATGAACTTTTTTTTAAATCCGTGCAGTTGTTTTCAAATTCGATGAACTTTTTAAAATTTCATAAAAAAATTAAAGTTTATGAAAAAAATTCAAAATTGATGAACTTTTTTCAAAATCAGTGATTTTTGTCAAATTCGATGAACTTCTTTGCATTCGTGAACTATTTTTGAAGTTTTTCAACTTTTTTTCAAACCGGTGAACTGTTTTTCAGTTTGATGATTTTTTGTTCAAAATCGGTTGGTGGGCCGACACGCTAAGCGTCGCTAGCGAGCACCGGTAGAGCCAGCCGGCGCCTGAAGCACTGGTTAGGTGCTCCCGTCATTCTGGTGTCACACCCATGAATCATGTGACACCGAAATTGAGTATAAAAACAGAAAGCCCATGAGAGATTTGGTGCGTGTCACGGCCCATGCTCATTTTCTATGCACGCATACGTGGTGAAGGATTAGTAGTTTAGTACTTCCTCCGTCCGAAAAAAACTTGTCCTGTTGAGGATATACCCCGTGGTGTGACCCGTCCAGGAGGGGTCGGGTTACACCTTTGGCGACTTAAAATGAAGAAGACCCAAGAAAGCCCAAGAAGGTGAAGTATGAAAACGACGATTCACAGAAGCGGGTCTGGGAAAGGCCCAAGACCCAAGCGTATGAACCGCCATATGTTAGCTTGTCGGTTAAGGCAAGGCAACTAGAAACCAAGTCGGTCACGTTGTCTGATCCGGCTCAAAATCTTGTAAGCCGTCGGGCATGGACCTGTGTATATAAAGGCGAGACCCAGCGGCGCGTTAACTTAAGAAACAATCGATAGAGAACTAGGTCAAGTGTATTCGCTCCCTTGTAATCGAAACTCACACAATACAACTAGAAGCAGGGCGTAGGCTTTTACCTCATTGTGAGGGGTCGAACCTGGGTAAATCCTTTGTGTCTTTTATCCCGTTCAACCCCTTCAAGCTAACATATGCCACGATGGCTTCACACCTAAGTCCTTTCATTAGGACATTTGTTGTGATAAACCCACGACGGTTGGTGCCCGTCGTGGGGCCTGAGCACAGTGGTTTCGAGTTTTTGAAGGGCAGCTTCTTAGGGATTGAAGGATACGTCGTGGGACGGATGACCAAGAGTCGCCGCGGCAAGATCTACATCGACGATGCTGGCTGGGGCCCCGAGGCCGACTCAATTGAGTACGAGTACCGGGTCCCCTTCGACGGAATTCATGTCTTCATCGGCAAGATCGGCGAGTCAGAGCCTGAGCCGGATTCCTGCACTGACATCATCGAGATGGCTCAGCGCGCGCTTCCCGCATGATTCAGCCCGGCCGGAAGCGCGCTTTTCGTTGGCTTTGTTCATAGGGCGGATCTTGAGGAAGGATCCATGTGTGGTGGAGAGACGGCCATCTATTCAGGTGATGAGTCCTCAACTGGTGAAACCGAGTGAATCTATCAACTTTAGGACGGCGGGCTTGGGGGCTATTCCGATGCTGACAGTATTTCAGACCCCTATGAGCCGTCGACCATGGCCGCTATTTTCATGGCTGGCACGCAACCAGTGTTAAACTCCTCGACTGCTGCGGCCATGACGATCGGCTCAACTGCCGTTGCGACGGCTGGGGTGAGCGGCTCTGCGCGTCCGCCGGCTCAAGTCTTACCTGAACTCTTAGATGCTTTGGCGACTCTGTTGGCCACAGAGGTGACTCTGGCAAATCAAGTACAGCATAATGCGGAGGTTGCAAAGTTGCGGGATGAGGTGGCCAAGGCCCGAGAGGACCTTGAAGCAGAGAATGTTAGGATGGCCATGGAACGAGCCGCCTTGGAGGTCGAGACGCAGTGGATAAGGGCATAGGCCTTTCGTTTAAATCTGGATCAGAACGCGTCAAATGTTGTCCTTCGAAGGAGGCACCAAAGCCGCTTACCTGCGCAGTTTGAAGGGCGGAACCTTTTTAATACACCCGGAGCAGGACCGAGTAACCTGCCTGGTGTGACCCGGGCGGCTGAGGCGACTGGGACCGGAGCGGCGGCTCAGCCCCGTGTGCCAGACGCGCCTCGTCTGGACCTAACCCCCACTCAAAGAGTTCCAACACCTTATGGTCATTACTCCAACACATTGGATAATATGATTGCCGCAACCTCGCGGTTGGCAGCTATTCCAATCGAAGGCGAGTCTCAAGTTGCGATAGAGACCCAGAATGTCGTGGAGCTTCTCCAGACGGCTGTAGCTCAGCAGGCGGCTTACTCGTACAGTCGAGAGTGAATCCACTCAACACCACGCCAAATCCGAAGTTACAGCCGGCGCATTGAGTCGCCGGCGGTTTCTAGCAGCGAACAGCGTCGTAACCCGCCTCACAACGATGACCCGCCCCGTGGGCATAACCTGCCCCGTGATGTGATACGTCCATTTTGCATCATGTTTCGTCGTAACCCGCCTCACAACAATGACCCGCCTCGTGGGCATAACCTGCCTCGTGATGTGATACATCCATTTTGCATCATGTTTTCCTACTATTATTTATGATTTTTTTATGCATAATAATGCTTTTTGGCATAATTCTAATGCCTTTTCTCTCATAATATGCAAGGTATACACAAAGAGGGAGAATTCCGGCAGTTGGAAATCAGGACCTGAAAAAGCAACGTCAGGCCACCTATTCTGCACAACTCCAAACAAGATGAAACTTTACGGAGATTTTTTATGGAATATATGAGGAATATTGGAGCCAATAAGTACCAGAGGGGGGCCACCAAGTGGGCACAACCCACCTGGGCACGCCAGGGAGCCCAGGCGCGCCCTGGTGGGTTGTGCTCATCCAAGGCCACCTCCAGTGCCCATCTTCTGTTATATAAGTCATTTTGACCTAGAAAAATAAGGAGAGGACTTTCGGGACAGAGCGCCGCCATCTTGAGGCGGAACTTGGGCAAGAGCACTTTTGCCCTCCGTGGAGCGATTGCGCCGGGGGAACCTCCCTCCTGGAGGGGGAAATCATCATCACCAACAACTCTCCCATCTTGGGGAGGGCAATCGCCATCAACATCTTCAACAACACCATCTCCTCTCAAATCCTATTTCATCTCGTGTGTTCAATCTTTGTACCGGAACTATAGATTGGTGCTTGTGGGTGACTAGTAGTGTTGATTACATCTTGTAGTTGACTACTATATGGTTTATTTGGTGGAATATTATATGTTCAGATCCATTATGCTATTTAATACCCCTCTGATCTTTAGCATGTTTATCACTTGTGAGTAGTTACTTTTGTTCTTGAGGTCACGGGAGAAATCATGTTGCAAGTAATCATGTGAACTTGATACGTGTTCGATATTTTGATAGTATGTATGTTGTGATTCCCTTAGTGGTGTCATCTGAACGTCGAATACATGACACTTCACCTTATTAGGGCCTAAGGGAATGCATTGCTGAGTAGTTATTATATGATGGGCTGCGAGAGTGACAGAAGCTTAAACCCTAGTTTATGCGCTATTTCGTAAGGGACCGATTGGATCCAAAAGTTTAATGCTATGGTTAGGATTTATCCTTAATACTTTTCTCGTAGTTGTGGATGCTTGCGAGGGGATTAATCATAAGTAGAAGGTTTGTTCAAGTAAGAACAACATGTAAGCACCGGTCCACCCACATATCAAATTATCAAAGTAGCGAACACGAATCGAATCAACATGATGAAAGTGACTAGATGAAATTCTCATGTACCCTCAAGAACGCTTTGCTTACTATAAGAGACCATTTTGGCATGTCCTTTGCCTCAAAAGGATTGGGCTACCTTGCTGCACTATTGTTACTATTATCATTCTTTGCTCGTTACAAAATATCTTGCTATCAAACTACCCTGTTACTTACAATTTCAGCACTTGCAGACATTACCTTGTTGAAAACCACTTGTCATTTCCTTCTGCTCCTTGTTGGGTTCGACACTCTTACTTATCTAAAAGAGCTACAATTGATCCCCTATACTTGTGGGTCATCAAGACTATTTTCTAGTGCCGTTGCCGGGGAGTGAAGCGCCTTTGGTAAGGAAACATTTATATACTATGCTGAAATTTATTGTCACTTGTTACTATGAAAAACAATTCTTTGAGGGGTTTGTTCGGGATATCTTCACCTCAACTGAAACCACAATTAGTTACCCCTCACACTACTAGAGAAAACCTTATACACGGAACTTTAGCAGTAGCGCTTGTTAAAAAAGTGCGCTAGTGCTACATAGCAGTAGCGCGTGCAGGATAACCACGCTACATATACAAATGTAGCAGTAGCGCATCCCCTAGTAAAAGCGTTACTACTAAAATTCCCACTACTAAGACGATATGCTACACATAGTAGTAGCAGTCTTACAAAACCGCGCTACCACTAAGATTATTGTAGCAGCGCGTTTACGGTGAAAGCCGCTACTGCTAATGAAAAGAAAAGAAAATGAAAAACAAATAGAAAAGTAAATGAAAATGAAAGAAATAGAAAAAGGGAAAAAGAAAAAAAATAAGAAGTAAAGAAAAATAAATGAAAAAGGAAAAAAAAAGAGAGGCATAGCAGTAGTGTCTGTTCATAAGAGGTGTTGTAGATAATATAGCAGCAGCGCGTTTCTTAGACCCCCGCTATAGAAAGAGAAGAGGAAATAAGAAAATAAAAGGAAAATACATAGCTATAGTAGTAGTGCGTTTAGTAAAAATCACTATAGCTAACTTAGCTACATCGCATTTTTACTTAACGCGATGCCGCTATGTTTGACTTAACCCAAAAGAGGTTTCCCTCCCCCCGACCACCACTTCTCCCCCAAATCCATCGCCCCATTTCGCCGGCGTCTTCCCAATTGCCCCACTTCACCCCCATCTCCTGTCGGCGTCGACACCCCCGGAGCCACCAGAGCCGCTCGCCATCGATGCCACCGGAGCCGCCCCCAATGCCACCGGAGCCGCGCAGCCTCATCAACGCCACCGGAGCCGCCCTCGGCACCACCGGAGCCACCCTCGATGCCCCTACCTCCTTCGCCGTCACCGGAGACGCCCCTGCCTTCCTCGCCATCACCGGAGACACCCTTGCCTCCCTCGCCACCACTGCCTCCCTCGCCACCACTGCCTCCCTCGCCCCCACCGGAGCCATCCTCTGTAAGCCCCCAACCCTCCTCTCTCTCATGCATAGCACAAACATTGGACATAGAACTAGCTAGCTAGGTTAACTAGTTTAATTAGGTTAATTATCTAGGTTAGTGCAAAATTTTAGTTAGGGCTTCGACAGAGAACTAGTTAGGTTAACTAGTTTAATTAGGTTAATTATCTAGGTTTGTGCAAAAATTTATTTAAGGGTTTGACAGAGAACTAGCTAGGTTAACTAGTTTAATTAGGTTAATTATCTAGATAAACTAGGTTAACTAGCTAGGTTAATCAGGTTCATTAGGTTGACAAGCTAGGTTAACTAGGTTAGAGCAAAAAATTATTTTAGTGCATTAGGTCAGAAGGGTTAGACAAATGGAGTTCCTTTGAAATTTAATTGGGTTATGTCCTAGGCAGAGAAGGGTTAGAGAAAATAATGTGCGTGTGTGTGTGAGAGAGAGAGAGGGGAATAACTAGAACAAAATTTGGGTTCTGCCCTAGGCAGAGATGTGTTTAGTGAGGTCATTTTGCAAAGGTTTTTGATTTTTGAAAAGACCACTATTTTTCTAGGAAAAGAATTTAGGCAAGTTTTATTTTAAAGATGATCCCTTCCTAGACTTTTATTGTTGATTATATCTTTTCATTGAAGTGGTCGTGTTATATCTTTTCATTGAAGTGGTTCGATTGTGCCCAAGTGGCCTTTTGTTGTTTCCAGGGAATGAAGTTGAGTGGCCTATGTTTTGCAAGAATGTTGATTCATTTCCGTTCCAGCAAATTTGAAGTGCTCGATTTGTCCACTTTTTAGCAAAGGTCATGCCGAAATTTTCCGTGAATTTCGGCATGACTTGTGCTACAAACTAGGACATATCGAGTGCCCAGGATTTGCCGCACCGGGAAGGAATCAACGTTCCTACAAAACATAGGCCTTTTTATGTCATTATTCATTTTATTAAGTCTAGAATTAATTGACTAGATTTAATCGTAGGAAACATGGCTAGCAACGATGAAGGACAGGGTTCTGGTGATTGCGTCGATGTCTACTGGGCGGCAGGCGAATTTTTGAACCTTGCCGACGATCAACGGTTGTTCTTGATGGGCCCACCTGTCGCATCAAAGACTGAGACCGACATCCAGACCGGCGCTGAGACTGAGATCGGCGCCGAGACTAGCGGAGCCGGTATAGAACCGAAAGCAAAGAGGCAACGACACCCAAACCAGCTCATGACTACTAGACTGGTGGTCACGGAGGTGGACGACGGTAATTTTGAGCCAAAAGAGCTCGCGGAAGCGCGCGCGTGCTACAACAATCAAGTAGGCTGCATTGTACGGACAACCGCCACCATCAATGATGAGAAACTAAAGAAGATAGATAATATGAGGCCCTCCCTCCTAAAGAAGCTGCACCAGATATTCTTGTTCCCAGGACGGGATGAAAAGGAATATAAAAATCCAGATAAAGACCCGAGAATCAAGAAGATAAACACAAGCGCCATGACCAAGTTTAGCGACGTGTTGGCCGCCTGGAAAGCAAGGGTGAAACATCGGATCATCAAGAAAAAGGAACCCTACTCCGAGATTGTAAAGGATAATTCGACAATCACGGAAGAGCAGTTTCAAATATTCAAGGAGGCTTGCGAGGCCGAAGCTGCCAAAGAAAAGTCGAAGTACATGAAGGGGCTTCAAGAGAGGAACATGGGGTGCCACCACCTCGGAAGTCGTGGTTACAGCGGGAAGAGGTCCATATGGGCCAAGTAGGACGCGGAACGCGAAAGTCTGGGCATCCCAAACCCCTTGGCGGACTTCACCGTCCCGCAGGAGCGTGACGTCCTCAGGGCACAACACCATTGGGACTCAGTCAAGAAGGTTTTCGAGACTGACCCGGTCACGACGGAGTTCATGAGACTGCTGGTAATTTTAGTTTCTGATCAATTCGACTGCATGTTTAGTCATATTTGTAAATGATCCTTGTTCCTTTTATAGAGAGAGCAGCACAGGATTGTGGCCGAAAGCGACTCGCCGTCTGAGGCATTGGCGAGGCCCAAGTGGGACACCCCATTCAACCGGGCGTTGAACATATTGAAAGGACTCCTGATGGACATTCAGCCGTCGTATGGACGCGGGCACGGTGTCAGAGACGGCGCCACGTGGAAGAAGTACTACCGTGAGACCATGGAGGAGAGAAAGGAAAGACGGAGGTTAACTGAAGAAAACATCGACAAGAAGGTTGAGATTGTGGTTGAGAAGAAATCAGCTGAGACAGTCGCAACAGCGGTAGCTGCCGCAAAATAGGTGATTGCAGATATGTCTGGTGTCTTGGTTTCGGCCGTTTTCAGTTGGAGCAGGTAAAATCCAGAAAAAAAAATACAGCAGACTTTCCCCTTGCCGACTTCTTCGGGAGCAGCTCGACTAATGTTGCACCAGCACCTGCACCTGCTCCAGCACCGGCTCCCGCACCTGCTCATAGCAGCCCGTCCTCCGTCTTGGACGTGGTCGGCGATGCTTCGTCTTTGGCTGAGCTCGATGCCCTCATGGTATCTGTCACACTGGCCCTCTTTAATAAATATATAATCTCCCATTTCTGTTGCTTTTTGGATGTCTCACATCGCAGACATGTCTTTGCAGGCCGACATAACCCTGTGCACTGTATTGTACACCATCGGCGACCAGAAGGTGGACGTGGGGAAGGCGACGATAATGAAGCTGAAGGAACCATTGTTCCACAGCCGCCCGATCCCCCCTAATGTCTTCAAGGATTCCGTGGTCAGTGTCAAACCGGGCACGAGAATTTGCCTCCTCCGGTACTAGGGGGATGACGACAAGACCCTGCGGCGGCTTGGTGGTTGCAATGGGTGGGTCTTGTTGTGGCCAAAGAGTCTGCTTCGCCTGGAGGCGGCCGGGAGCACACCCACGAGCATGCCGCCTCAGCAAGGTATGAGCATCAACACCCACCTACCCAATTAGCGTCGGCTGTCGTGCTGGGTGATAGCAGACGGGGTGAGGAAGAGGCTCCATTAGTCGTTGATGACGTCGCCATAAATGAGGATGAGGATGACACTCAACAATATCTCAATACTGGCGCCTATGATGAGTACTCAGGGTTTGAGCGTCATGAGTCAGTGCCTGAATTGCCGCCTCCGGAGGCTGAACGTATTATAGACGAACTTCCAGTAGGAAAGAAGCATAGGAAGAGACAGAGGAAAGGCAACAAAGATGCTTCTATGATCGAACCGCCTCAGCAGCCTCGGGTTCAAGACCGTATACCTATCCCCGGTGGGGCAAACTGGCATATCACGGTGAACCAATCCTACCTAAGGCAGCACTAGAAGCCACACATGGCGATCTAAGGAGACTTCATGACGATGTGCTACGGAGAGAGAAAAGCCTCATCGCCTCATAAAATCCAGGATACCCACTCTACGTGGTTAACGTGCCGTGTCAAAGGTCGTACGTCCACACATACGCCATAGACAAGTTGTTCCTTCAATTTGATTACATCTTCGACATGTTTCACTTGAAGAAGCTGGATTTTATGTTTGTCCGCCTTTATGCCTTGTACATGAACTACATCATCGGGATTGAGCAGATACATTATATTTGTGTCGTTGACCCATACTTCATGCAGGAGGGCTTCTTGGCAGTCTGCGCACAGCACCGTGAATACGCGAGGGACTACATTGTCGATTTCATGGTCACCAATAAGGATAAGGAGACGATTCTCGTGCCTTATCATCCCCTGTAAGCCATCTGCACGGATATCCTTCCTTCAATTTCAATCATTCATTTGCACAGTGGAGGCTAATTAATTTGAGGTGTACTTATTTTGCGCAGCGGCGGGCGCGCCCTCCTCATCATCCTTTACCCTCGATACTCCCATGCTCTTTACTTGGACTCATCGAAGAACATGAACAAAAAGGATTACACCCACATCAAGTCTGTTCTCGACAGTGCTATCTTTTACTACGACGTACGGGGTGGAGAGATCAAGGACAAGAAGAAAAGGGACGACAGGCCCGCCTTCGGCCATAAGACCGACTTCTGCTGCATCTAGCAACCGAGTGATACTCTTAGTGATGGGTTTTGTGTCCTACACCACATGCTGGTGTTGGGGAACGTAGTAATTTCAAAAAAAATCATACGCACACGCAAGATCATGGTGATGCACAGCAATGAGAGCGGAGAGTATCGTCTACGTACCCTCATAGACCGTAAGCGGAAGCGTTATGAGAACGCGGTTGATGTAGTCGTACATCTTCATGATTCGACCGATCCAAGTACCGAACGCACGACACCTCTGAGTTCAGCACATATTTAGCTCGACGACGTCCCACGAACTGTGATCCAGCAGAGCTTCATGGGAGAGTTCCGTCAGCAAGACGGCGTGATGACGGTGATGATGTTGCTACCGACGCAGGGCTTCGCCTAAGCACCGCTACTATATGACCGAGGTGGAATATGGTGGAGGGGTGCACCGCACACGGCTGGAATAGATCAATAGATCAACTTGTGTGTCTAGAGGTGGCCCCTGCCTCCGTATATAAAGGAGCAAGGGGGGAGGCAGGCCGGCCCTTGTAGGGCGCGCCAGGAGGAGGAGTCCTCCTCCTAGTAGGAGTAGGACTCCCCTTTCCTACTCCTACTAGGAGGAGGAGAGGGAGAAGGAAGGAGAGGGAGGAAAGGAGGAAAGGGGGGCCGCCCCCCTAGTCCAATTCGGTTTGGGCTAGGAGGGCCGCGCGCCCTGCCTCCTCTCTTCCACCACTTGGCCCATGAGGCCCAATACTTCTTCCCCCATATTCCCGTAACTCCCCGGTACTCCGAAAAATATTTGAATCACTCGGAACCTTTCCGATGTCCGAATATAGTCGTCCAATATATCGATCTTTACGTCTCGACCATTCCTAGACTCCTCGTCATGTCCCCGATCTCATCCGGGACTCCTAACTACCTTCGGTACATCAAATCACATAAACTCATAATACCGATCGTCACCGAACGTTAAGCGTGCGAACCCTAAGGGTTCGATAACTATGTAGACATGACCGAGACATGTCTCCGGTCAACAACCAATAGCGGAACCTGGATGTTCATATTGGCTCCTACATATTCTACGAAGATCTTTACCGGTCAAACCGCATAACAACATATGTTGTTCCCTTTGTCGTGGTATGTTACTTGCCCAAGATTCGATCATCGGTATCTCAATACCTAGCTCAATCTCGTTACCGGCAAGTCTCTTTACTCATTCCGTAATGCATCATACCACAACTAACTCATTAGTTGCTTTGCTTGCAAGGCTTATAGTGATGTGCATTACTGAGAGGGCCCAAAGATACCTCTCCGACAATCGGAGTGACAAATCCTAATCTCGATCTATGCCAACTCAACAAGTACCATCGGAGACACCTGTAGAGCACCTTTATAATCACCCAGTTACGTTGTGACGTTTGGTAGCACACAAAGTGTTCCTCCGGTAATCGGGAGTTGCATAATCTCATAGTCATAGGAACATGTATAAGTCATGAAGAAAGCAATAGCATTAAACTAAAACGATGAAGTGCTAAGGTAACGGAATGGGTCAAGTCAATCACATTATTCTCCTAATGATGTGATCCCGTTTATCAAATGACAACTCATGTCTATGGTTAGGAAACATAACCATCTTTGATCAACGAGCTAGTCAAGTAGAGGCATACTAGTGACACTCTATTTGTCTATGTATTCACACATGTATTATGTTTCCGGTTAATACAATTCTAGCATGAATAATAAACATTTATCATGAAATAAGGAAATAAATAATAACTTTATTATTGCCTCTCGGGCATATTTCCTTCAGTCTCCCACTTGCACCAGAGTCAATAATCTAGATTACACTATAATGATTCTAACACCCATGGAGCCTTGGTGCTGATCATGTTTTGCTCGTGAGAGAGGCTTAGTCAACGGGTCTGCAACATTCAGATCTGTATGTATCTGTAAAATCTCTATCTCTCCCACCTGGACTTGATCGCGGATGGAATTGAAGCATCTCTTGATGTGTTTGGTTCTCTTGTCAAATCTGGATTCCTTTGCCAAGGCAATTGCACCAGTATTGTCACAAAAGATTTTCATTGGACCAGCTGCACTAGGTATGACACCTTGATCGGATATGAACTCCTTCATCCAGACTCCTTCATTTGCTGCTTCCGAAGCAGCTATGTACTCCGCTTCACACATAGATCCCGCCACGACACTTTGTTTAGAACTGCTCCAACTGACAGCTCCACCGTTCAATATAAACACGTATCTGGTTTGCAATTTAGAATCGTCCAGATCAATGTCAAAGCTTGCATCGATGTAACCATTTAAGATGAGCTCTTTGTCACCTCCATAAACGAGAAACATATCCTTAGTCCTTTTCAGGTATTTCAGGATGTTCTTGACCGTTGCCCAGTGATCCACTCCTGGATTACTTCGGTACCTCCCTGCTAAACTAATAGCAAGGCACACATCAGGTCTGGTACGCAGCATTGCATACATGATAGAGCCTATGGCTGAAGCATAGGGAACATTTTTCATTTTCTCTCTATCTTCTGCAGTGGTCGGGCATTGAGTCTTGCTCAACTTCACACCTTGTAACACAGGCAAGAACCCTTTCTTAGCTTGATCCATTTTGAACTTCTTCAAAACTTTATCAAGGTATGTGCTTTGTGAAAGTCCAATTAAGCGTCTTGATCTATCTCTATAGATCTTGATGCCCAATATATAAGCAGCTTCACCGAGGTCTTTCATTGAAAAATTCTTATTCAAGTATCCTTTTATGCTATCCAGAAATTCTATATCATTTCCAATCAACAATATGTCATCCACACATAATACTAGAAATGCTACAGAGCTCCCACTCACTTTCTTGTAAATACATGCTTCTCCAAAAGTCTGTATAAAACCATATGCTTTGATCACACTATCAAAACGTTTATTCCAACTCCGAGAGGCTTGCACCAGTCCATAAATGGATTGCTGGAGCTTGCACACTTTGTTAGCACCCTTTGGATCGATAAAACCTTCATGTTGCATCATATACAACTCTTCTTTCAGAAATCCATTCAGGAATGCAGTCTTTACATCCATTTGCCAAATTTCATAATCATAAAATTCGGCAATTGCTAACATGATTCGGACAGACTTAAGCATCGCTACGGGTGAGAAGGTCTCATCGTAGTAAACTCCTTGAACTTGTCGAAAACCTTTCACAACAAGTCGAGCTGTGTAGACAGTAATGTTACCATCAGCGTCAGTCTTCTTCTTGAAGATCCATTTATTCTCGATGGCTTGCCGGTCATCGGGCAAGTCAACCAAAGTCCACACTTTGTTCTCATACATGGATCCCATCTCAGATTTCATGGCCTCAAGCCATTTTGCGGAATCTAGACTCATCATCGCTTCCTCATAGTTCGTAGGTTCGTCATGGTCAAGTAACATGACCTCCAGAACAGGATTACTGTACCACTCTGGTGCATATCTTATTCTGGTTGACCTACGAGGTTTGGTAGTAACTTGATTTGAAGTTTCATGATCATCATCATTAGCTTCCTCACTAATTGGTCTAGGTGTCACAGGAACTGGTTTCTGTGATGGACTACTTTCCAATAAGGGAGCAGGTACAGTTACCTCATCAAGTTCTACTTTCCTCCCACTCACTTCTTTCGAGAGAAACTCCCTCTCTAGAAAGGATCCATTCTTAGCAACAAATGTCTTGCCTTCATATCTCTGATAGAAGGTGTACCCAACAGTCTCCTTTGGGTATCCTATGAAGACACCTTTCTTCGATTTAGGTTCGAGCTTATCAGGTTGAAGCTTTTTCACATAAGCATCGCAGCCCCAAACTTTAAGAAACAACAACTTTGGTTTATTGCCAAACCATAGTTCATAAGGCGTCATCTCAATGGATTTAGATGGTGCCCTATTTAACGTGAATGCAGCTGTCTCTAAAGCATAACCCCAAAATGATAGCGATAAATCAGTAAGAGACATCATATATCTCAACATATCTAGTAAAGTATGATTACGACGTTCGGACACACCATTACGCTGTGGTGTTCCGGGTGGCGTGAGTTGCGAAACTATTCCGCATTGTTTCAAATGAAGACCAAACTCATAACTCAAATATTCTCCTCCATGATCAGATCGTAGAAACTTTATTTTCTTGTTACGATGATTTTCCACTTCACTCTGAAATTCTTTGAACTTTTCAAATGTTTCAGACTTATGTTTCATCAAGTAGATATACCCATATCTGCTCAAATCATCTGTGAAGGTGAGAAAATAACGATACCTGCCGCGAGCCTCAATATTCATGGGACCACATACATCAGTATGTATGATTTCCAACAAATTTGTTGTTCGCTCCATAGTTCTGGAGAATGACATTTTAGTCATCTTGCCCATGAGGCATGGTTCGCAAGTACCAAGTGATTCATAATAAAGTGATTCCAAAAGTCCATCAGAATGGAGTTTCTTCATGCGCTTTACACCAATATGACCTAAACGGTAGTGCCACAAATAAGTTGCACTATCATTATGAACTCCGCATATTTTGGCTTCAACATTATGAATATGTGTATCACTACTATCGAGATTCATTAAAAATAGACCACTCTTCAAGGGTGCATGACCATAAAATATATTGCTCATATAAGTAGAACAGCTATTATTCTCTGATTTAAATGAATAACCGTCTCGCATCAAACAATATCCAGATATAATGTTCATGCTCAACGCTGGCACCAAATAACAATTATTCAGGTCTAAACCTAACCCCGAAGGTAGATGTAGAGGTAGCGTGCCGACGGCGATCACATCGACTTTGGAACCATTTCCCACGCGCATCGTCACCTTGTCCTTAGCCAATCTTCGCTTAATCCGTGGTCCCTGTTTCAAGTTGCAAATATTAGCAACAGAACCAGTATCAAATACCCAGGTGCTACTGCGAGCTTTAGTAAGGTACACATCAATAACATGTATATCACATATACCTTTGTTCACCTTGCCATCCTTCTTATCCGTCAAATACTTGGGGCAGTTCCGCTTCCAGTGACCAGTCCCTTTACAGTAGAAGCACTCAGTCTCAGGCTTAGGTCCAGACTTGGGTTTCTTCTCTCGAGCAACAACTTGTTTGCCGTTCTTCTTGAAGTTCCCTTTCTTCTTCCCTTTACCCTTTTTCTTGAAACTGGTGGTCTTGTTGACCATCAACACTTGATGCTCCTTCTTGATTTCTACCTCCGCGGCTTTTAGCATTGCGAAGAGCTCGGGAATCGTCTTATCCATCCCTTGCATATTATAGTTCATCATGAAGCTCTTGTAGCTTGGTGGCAGTGATTGAAGAACTTTGTCAATGACACTATAAACAGGAAGATTAACTCCCAGTTGAGTCAAGTTGTTATGGTACCCAGACATTCTGAGTATATGTTCACTGACAGAACTATTCTCCTCCATCTTGCAGCTGTAGAACTTATTGGAGACTTCATATCTCTCAATCCGGGCATTTTCTTAAAATATTAACTTAAACTCCTGGAACATCTCATATGCTCCATGACTTTCAAAATGTCGTTGAAGTCCCGGTTCTAAGCCGTAAAGCATGGCACACTGAACTATCGAGTAGTCATCAACTTTGCTCTGCCAGAAAGTGCAACTATCCCTAGGTGGTTTTGGTAATTCATAACAACATATAGCTCATTGAGCTAATGCTATTCCAAGATGATTATTTCAGGAAAGCTCAATGATTGGCATGGCATGGATGTGAAAGTGGAACCCTCAAAATGCTAAGGACAAAGGATTGGCTCAAGCTTCAAGATCAAGACTCTTCTTTTCATATTTTAGTGATCCAAGATCACATTGAGTCTTTAGGAAAAGCCAATACTATCAAGGAGGGGTGAGGTGTTGCTTAATGTGCCGCTTGCTTCATGTGCTTAGTGATATGCTCCAAAAACCCTCAACTACTTTTCCATATCCACATATGACCTAAACCCTAAGCCAAACTCGGTCCTACCGATTCTTCCTATCCGGCACCACTGAGTTTCACTTGTCATAAGCCACTGCCAAACCCTAGCAAATCGGTTCTACCGATAGGGATCTCGGTCTCACCGAGATGGGATTGCAAACTCTCTGTTTCCCTTTCGTAACTTTTCGGTCTCACCGAAAGAGCGAATCGGTCCCACTGAGATTGCAATGTAAATTCAGTGTTTCCTTTTTGTAACTTTTCGGTCTCACCGAAAGAGCAAATCGGTCTCACCTAGTTTGCCTGACCAACTCTCTGGTTAGCTAATTACCAAAATCGGTCCCACCGAGTTTGTGTAATCGGTCGCACCGAGATTACATTATGCCCAAACCCTAACCATATCGGTCCTACCGAGTTGCATGTCAGTCCCACCGAAAATCTCTAACGGTCACTAGGTTTACCTTTTCGGTCCGACCGAGTTTGTTGATTCGGTCCCACCGAGATTGGAAAACTGTGTGTAACGGTTGGATTTTGTGTGGAGGCTATATATACCCCTCCACCTCCTCTTCATTCGAGGAGAGAGCTATCCGAACACATACACAATTCCAACTCATATGTTTTGGGAGAGAACCACCTACTCATGTGTTGAGATCAAGACATTCCATTCCTACCATATGAATCTTGATCTCTAGCCTTCCCAAGTTGCTTTCCACTCAAATCTTCTTTCCACTAAATGCAAATCCTATGAGAGAGAGTTGAGTGTTGGGGAGACTATCATTTGAAGCACAAGAGCAAGGAGTTCATTACCTACACACCATTTGTTACTTCTTGGAGAGTGGTGTCTCCTAGATTGGCTAGGTGTCACTTGGGAGCCTCCGACAAGATTGTGGAGTTGAACCAAGGAGTTTGTAAGGGCAAGGAGATCGCCTACTTCATGAAGATCTACCGCTAGTGAGGCAAGTCCTGTGTGGGCGATGGCCATGGTGGGATAGACAAGGTTGCTTCTTCGTGGAACCTTTGTGGGTGGTTGCTTCTTCGTGGACCCTTTGTGGGTGGAGCCCTTTGTGGACTCGCGCAACCGTTACCCTTTGTGGGTGGAGCCCTTTGTGGACTCGCGCAACCGTTACCCTTTGTGGGTTGAAGTCTCCATCAACGTGGATGTAGGATAGCACCACCTATCCGAACCACGGGAAAAACATCCGTGTCTCCAATTGTGTTTGAATTCTCCAAACCCTTCCCTTTACATTCTTGCAAGTTGCATGCTTTACTTGCCGCTGCCAATATACTCTTTGCATGCTTGCTTGAATTGTGTGATGATTGCTTGACTTGTCCTATAATAGCTAAAATCTGCCAAGAACTAAAATTGGGAAAAGGTTAAGTTTTTATTTGGTCAAGTAGTCTAATCACCCCTCCTCTAGACATAATTTCGATCCTATAAGTGGTATCAAAGCTTTGGTCTCCATTTGCTTTGATCTCCATAGCTTTTGGTGGTCATAGCCTTGGTTTCACAACCTAGGAGAGTATGGCGTCTAGCGAGGGAAATTATCACCGTAAAGGTCCTTACTTTGATGGTACTAATTTTGCTAGTTGGAAGCATAAAATGAAAATGCATATTCTTGGACATAACCCCGCCGTTTGGGCTATTGTGTGTGTTGGTTTGCAAGGTGACTTCTTTGATGGGAAAGAACCAAACTGTGAAGCTACCGCGGATGAGTTGAAGATGTTGCAATACAATGCTCAAGCTTGTGATATTCTCTTCAACGGATTGTGCCCCGAAGAATTCAACAAAATCAGCCGTCTTGAGAATGCAAAGGAAATTTGGGACACTTTGATTGATATGCACGAAGGTACCGACTCCGTCAAGGAATCCAAGTTGG
The DNA here is from genome assembly GCF_018294505.1 of Triticum aestivum. Lineage (NCBI taxonomy): Eukaryota > Viridiplantae > Streptophyta > Magnoliopsida > Poales > Poaceae > Triticum > Triticum aestivum. The sequence goes on along the minus strand of NC_057803.1, from coordinate 341,608,411 downwards.
ATGTGCTTCAAAGTCAACTTGACAAGTTCAAAATGAAGGATGGTGAAGGTGTCGCTGAAATGTACTCTAGGCTTGCTCTCATCACAAATGAGATTGCCGGCTTAGGAAGCGAAGAGATGACCAATAGATTCATCATCAAGAAGATTCTAAGAGCCTTGGATGGAAAATATGATACCGTGTGCACATTGATCCAAATGATGCCCAATTACAAAGATCTCAAGCCAACGGAGGTAATTGGAAGAATTGTTGCTCATGAGATGTCACTCAAGGATAAAGAGGAACTTCACAACAAATCAAGCGGTGCCTACAAAGCCTCATGTGAATTCCCTACATCATCAAGTGAGAAACAAAACTTCAATGAAGAATTGAGCTTAATGGTGAAGAACTTCAACAAGTTCTACAAGAGTAGAAGCAAAGATAGAAGCTTCAAGTCAAGGTCCTACAATGACAAAAGATCTTCTAGTCGAGAGCGAAACTGCTACAGTTGTGGAAGACCCGGACACTATTCCAATGAGTGTACGGCTCCCTACAAGAGAAGAGAAGAATCACCACCAAGAGAGAGAAGGAGTAGAGATGATCGTTATGAACGAAGATACTCACGAAGAAGCAAGGATTCGGAAAGGAAGGAAAAATCATCAAGGAGCTACACAAAACGAAGACATCAAGCTCATGTTGGTGAATGGGTATCCGGCTTCGACTCCGACAGCCACTCCGAGAGAAGTTATCACTCCGACTCCGAAGATACTCAAGATGAAGGTGTTGCCGGTCTAGCACTTGTGTCAACCAACTCCTACGACATATTTGACTCACCAAATGAAGGAATTGGAAGATGCTTCATGGCCAAAGGTCCTAAGGTAACACACCCCGAGTATGTTGATTTCAATAGTGATGAAGATGACTTGTTAGGTGATGATTTGCTTGTTGACAACTCTAGTGATGAATACTATGATGAAACGTCAATTAATCATGCTAATCAAGATAAAACGAATGACAATGATAAGGAGAAGATTGAGGCTCTAACTAAAGAACTAAACACTCTTAAGTTAGCTCATGAAACTATCTTCGAAGATCATCAAGAACTTTTAAGAGCTCATGAGAAATTACGCTTTGAAAAGCTCAATCTTGAGCAAGAGCATGAGTTCTTAAAAGCAATCAATGATGATCTCCGCAAGAAAAGTTCTTCTTACATTGCCAAACGTTTACTCTTATCCACTTACATGCCTCAAGTCAAGTCTAGTAACAAGAACAAGAAAGATTCTTCCTCTAGCAGTAACAATGATCATGCTAAATCCAATATTGTTGCTTCTAGTAGTTCTCTTGATTCCACTAATGATTCTCTTAGCCAAGTTACACTTGAGCAATAAAATAGCTTATTGAAGGGAATTATAGAGAAAGGAGTGTACAAAAGCCTTGCCGGGAGTAAGCAATTCGAGGAAATTGTGCGCAAGCAAGGAATGCACCGGAAGAATCAAGGTGTTGGTTTTGAACGAAAGTTCAATGCCAATGGAGTTGAGTGGGAAGAAGATCAATACCCCAAGACAAAGTTTGTTCCTCAACAAGAGAAGTATGATACTTCTTTCAAGGGGACACAAGCTCAAGATGATCTTCCACCACAAGACTACAAGCAAAAAGGCAAGGACAAGCTTCAAGAGGAAATTGATGCATTTGAAGAAGCTCCTAAGACCTTAGTCAAGTGGATTCCCAAGACTACTTCAAGTTCCACTTCATCAAGTATGACTACAACTCCAAGGATTCCCATCAAGATGGTGTGGATCCAAAAGAAGAAGAACTAGAGAGTTCTTGAGGGTGACTCCGCCAACATACTTCACTCTTATCATCTTGGCAAGAACAAGTGCAATCAACTTCCACATCTTGCACTAGTTCAAGGAGTCACAAACCCTCTTGTTGGTAAGACAAGGGACAAGGTAACCTAAAAGTTTTCATGGACATCATCTTGTGTGTGCATCACTCTATGTCTATGGATATCCTTGTTTGTTCCTTGTGGGACTAACCCATGTAGGTATTGAAAGTGCAATTCACTCAAATGGATAGCTCCAAGTGATCTACATCAACATTGAGCATCTACATCTTCAACATCTACATGAAGTCATCATCGACAAAACCCGAGGTTAGTTCATCCCTCTAAGGGGGGATATCACATCTAGGGGGAGATTTACTCTAAGACTTGAGCTAAAGCAACTCTAAAGATGTGAACACAACAATGCTTTATGTAAAAGTGGTAACCCCATTTGAGCTTAAATGATGAGTATGACCTACGATCAAGTGTTCTCACTTGACTCCTAAGTCAATATACTCATATATAGATGACCTTGTCATCGCAAATTGCTTGATAGATGCTAGAATTGGTTGCGCATGCCTTGTCACATATTTCATTTGCCATCTTATTGTGTGAGCATGCTGGTTGCATATTTTACTCATTCGAGGACATCCACTTGTTGTTTTAATTGTTTGGTTTTACTTCCTTTTGCCAAGTGGATGGACAAGAATGCCTAAGAACCTCCTCTAGCTATTTATGCTTTTCTCGTCTCAAACTCTATTCATGCTACATCACAAAATTTGATCAAGTCAGATTCGAACCACTCTGTGTGAGGAGTGCTCGGAGTCCCCGATTCGTCATAGACTTAAACTTCCAAAACCTCTTTATGATTCTCGGTCTGACCGATACCCCACTTTCGGTCCTACCTAGATCATTAAGTTGATCTAGGTTTTCGATCTCGGTGCAACCGATTTGAACTTTTCGGTCACACCGAGTTTCAGTAACTGCTTGCAGTTATGAATCTCGGTGCCACCGAGTTGTTCCACTCGGTCACACCGACAGGGTCGGGCTATATATAGTCACGGGCAAAATTTTGGAAATTTCTCCGAACCCCTTCGCCCGCGCGATAGCCTGCTCTGCCAACGTGGTCTCCGGATCGTCTCCTCGCCGCCAGCCGCCTCCAGTCGCTGGTCTCCGTCACCGTCAACGGGAATTCTACCCCACCGTTGCCGCCGTAGCGAGTCTCCGCCGAACTAGGGTATGGACTCGATCTTTGTGCTATTCTCCAATCTGATTCTTAGCACATTGTGATCATCATGATTCTTGCCACGATTGAAACACTCCTATCCAATCAATGCGCTCGTAGATTAGGTTTGATTCGAAAATTTTAGGGTTAGGTTTCCGCCGAAACCATCTCAGACCCACCGAGTTGAAAAACTCGGTCCCACCGATTTGTCTTATGCCATTGCACAAGTGAGACTCGGTCTGACCGAGAATTACTTATCGGTGTGACTGATTTTGGAACTTTGTGAAACCCTAGCAGTCTCGGTGCCACCGAACTGTGACTCGGTCTGACCGAGTTCACTAGTTTAGGTTCCAAAACTGTTTCGGTATCACCGAGTTTAAAAATTGGTAGATCCGAGATGATTTCAGTGGGAAACTAAAACTAAGTTTTTGGATCATTCTTTTGCAAAAATCTCTGCATTTTGTGATGCTCATCTATTCTACCTCATTTATAAACTGTTCACAGGGTCAGCAGTCAGCTTGTTCAACATGTCAGATCAGAGTGACAGCCAGAATGTGTCAGAACAGCAAGTGGTGATGAGTGAGGGCACTAGTCCCTCCAGCTCTTCAGATGATGGCAGCAGAAGTACCCCAAGCAATCTGCCAAAAGCTGCCACTAGACAAAGGAAGAAGAGAACTTCTGATTCTGAAGATGAAGATTATGTGGCAGAGGAAGAGGCCACATCAAAGAGAGTTGAGCCAGCTCAAGGCACAAAGCCAGGACTCAAGATCAAAAGGCCAGCAGGCAGGCAACCTATGTCAAAGGCTAAAGCTTCAACTGAAAAGCCTGCACCCATAGAGCCAGTTGCTGCTGAAGGAAAGAAAAGGAAGGAATGGGTCAAGAAGACCGTAGCCAGAGTGCTTGGAAAGGCTTCCATCATGGAAGAGGAAGAGGAAGAAGAGGTTGCTGCACCAGCACCTAAGGCACCTAAGCTTATGGGTGATGCTATCAGGACAGGGGCTGCCACATCTAAGCCCAAAGAAGCACCCAAAGCTGCCTCCAAGCCCAAGTCTGCACCAAAGAGGAATATAAGGAGCATACCTGCTGCTGAGAAGAACAAGGCCCCAGTGCCTAAAGCTGCTGAAGAAGAGGATGAAGAGCATGTTTTGAGAAAGCTCAAGCCCAAGATCCCAGACCACAACGATGCTCATCCTGTGGCTGAGGATATGAAGCTCAGGAGAGACTCGGGGCTCAGGAAGTGGAGAGAAGCAGATCCGTATGCTTCAAGGAGAAGAACTGCTGTGGATTACAGATTTCACACCAAGGAACAGCAGGACTTCTATGAGACAGTGCTGCTTGATAAGAAGCCAATAGTCTGTGATATGAGATGGGTTGACTGGCAATACATCAAGGACAATGAAGAGCACTATCCTGGAGTGCAAGACAACTTTAGTGCTTGTGGAGTTGCAGACTTTGTTGGGCAGAAGCTCACAAAGTGGAACGAGGAGCTAATCATGCAATTCTACTCCACAGCACACTTCTACCCAGATGGAAGGATCACATGGATGTCTGAAGGTACGAGGTACCAATCAACTGTTGAGGAATGGGCAAAGTTGATCAATGCCCCAGAGGAGCAAGCAGATGACTTGGACATTTATGCCAAGAAGAAGATGGACCACAACTCCATGTCCAATATGTACAAGGAAATTCCAAATGAAGCTCTTGATACTTTCAAGTTTGGGTCTGTGCATTATCTTCTGTCAGGGCTGCCAACTATAAATTGGATATTAAGGCACACTCTCTTGCCCAAATCTGGAGATCACAAGATGATCAGAGGCCATGCAATCAATTTGCTTCATGTATTTGATGTGCCACAGAAATTCAAGGTCATGAGCCTCATAGTAGAGACTATCAAGAGGACAGCAGCAGACCAGAAGAGGAGCTGTGGATATGCCCCACAGATTCAGGAGCTCATCAACTCCAAGATGGGCACAAGCATATACTCATTGGACAAGGAACACCTGACCATCCGTCCAGATTTTGAGGATAATCAAGTGGTTATGACTGAGAATGAACCATCATCAGCACAAGCACAAGCAAAGAAGGAGAAGGCAAGGAAGGAGAAAGCTGCCAAGATGCCAACTCAAGAGGAGGCATCTGAATATTTCTTGAAAACCAAACAAGAGCAGCTTGGTTACCTGATTGCATCCACCCTGCGGATTGAGAAAGGACTAGCCACCCTAACTCAGAACCAGGCAAGCTTAGAGAGAATCATGGAACAAAAGTTCTATGACTTGGATGTCAAGGTGACAGAGATTCAGACTGCAGTGGAGCAGCTCCAAGATGACATGCAGGAGAGGAGAGGCAGGACTACAACTAATGCCTTTGCCAGAGTGCCACGAGGTCCGAGGTCGTCTGCCATGCCAGTTGCTGACACCAGAGCCACCACTTCAGCACCAGCTACAGCCTCAGTTCCACCAGCTCCAGCATCTACTTCAGCTCCAACTCTAGCGTCTACTTCAGCGTCTACGGAAGCCTTCGTCCTTGGAGTGATCCGGACTCCACCACCACCTAAAGATCAAGTCTGAGCGTCGACTTAGCACTATGCATTTTCTAGGAACTTTTTGGTAACTTGTTGCCAAAGGGGGAGAAGATGTATAGATCATAGGCTTCGAGAGAGAGAGTGTTGCTTTTTCTCTCTTGCTTTATTTGGTGGTTTTTCGAACTTTGTTTGCTTTTGAGTGCTTGAGATACTATGTCATTGCTCGTGAGACATTGATGATCATGTGTTTGATCATAAGCTACACTTAATGTTTGCTTAATGCTATTATCTTATCTATCTTATGTGATCATTCACTATTCTTGGTGATGAGTGCATGTATTTCATTCTTATCATTTTAAGCGCTCCACCAAGATGTATGTGACATGGAAGAGTAACCCATGACTCTAACTCTTTGTGCATTTGCAGTCCAAAGCAAATTTTAAATATGCACAAATTTAGGGGGAGCTCTTACTTGTCACATACTTCTCAAAGCGACGATATATTTCATGCTTATTATCATTTGTCGAAGCTTTGATCTATATGTTGTCATCAATTACCAAAAAGGGGGAGATTGAAAGTGCAACTATCCCTAGGTGGTTTTGGTAATTCATAACAACATATAGCTCATTGAGCTAATGCTATTCCAAGATGATTATTTCAGGAAAGCTCAATGATTGGCATGGCATGGATGTGAAAGTGGAACCCTCAAAATGATAAGGACAAAGGATTGGCTCAAGCTTCAAGATCAAGACTCTTCTTTTCATATATTAGTGATCCAAGATCACATTGAGTCTTTAGGAAAAGCCAATACTATCAAGGAGGGGTGAGGTGTTGCTTAATGAGCCTCTTGCTTCATGTGCTTAGTGATATGCTCCAAAAACCCTCAACTACTTTCCCATATCCACATATGACCTAAACCCTAAGCCAAACTCGGTCCTACCGATTCTTCCTATCCGGCGCCACCGAGTTTCACTTGTCATAAGCCACTGCCAGACCCTAGCAAATCGGTTCTACCGATAGGGATCTCGGTCTCACCGAGATGGGATTGCAAACTCTCTGTTTCCCTTTCGTAACTTTTCGGTCTCACCGAAAGAGCGAATCGGTCCCACCGAGATTGCAATGTAAATTCAGTGTTTCCTTTTTGTAACTTTTCGGTCTCACCGAAAGAGCAAATCGGTCCCACCGAGTTTGCCTGACCAACTCTTTGGTTAGCTAATTACCAAAATCGGTCCCACCAAGTTTGTGTAATCGGTCGCACCGAGATTACGTTATGCCCAAACCCTAACCATATCGGTCCTACCGAGTTGCATGTCAGTCCCACCGAAAATCTCTAACGGTCACTAGGTTTACCTTTTCGGTCCGACCGAGTTTGTTGATTCGGTCCCACCGAGATTGGAAAACTGTGTGTAACGGTTGGATTTTGTGTGGAGGCTATATATACCCCTCCACCTCCTCTTCATTCGAGGAGAGAGCTATCAGAACACATACACAATTCCAACTCATATGTTCTGAGAGAGAACCACCTACTCATGTGTTGAGATCAAGACATTCCATTCCTACCATATGAATCTTGATCTCTAGCCTTCCCAAGTTGCTTTCCACTCAAATCTTCTTTCCACCAAATCCAAATCCTATGAGAGAGAGTTGAGTGTTGGGGAGACTATCATTTGAAGCACAAGAGCAAGGATTTCATTACCTACACACCATTTGTTACTTCTTGGAGAGTGGTGTCTCCTAGATTGGCTAGGTGTCACTTGGGAGCCTCCGACAAGATTGTGGAGTTGAACCAAGGAGTTTGTAAGGGCAAGGAGATCACCTACTTCGTGAAGATCTACCGCTAGTGAGGGAAGTCCTGTGTGGGCGATGGCCATGGTGGGATAGACAAGGTTGCTTCTTCGTGGACCCTTTGTGGGTGGTTGCTTCTTCGTGGACCCTTTGTGGATGGAGCCCTTTGTGGACTCGTGCAACCGTTACCCTTTGTGGGTGGAGCCCTTTGTGGACTCGCACAACCGTTACCCTTTGTGGGTTGAAGTCTCCATCAACGTGGATGTAGGATAGCACCACCTATCCGAACCACGGGAAAAACATCCGTGTCTCCAATTGCGTTTGAATTCTCCAAACCCTTCCCTTTACATTCTTGCAAGTTGCATGCTTTACTTTCCGCTGCCAATATACTCTTTGCATGCTTGTTTGAATTGTGTGATGATTGCTTGACTTGTCCTATAATAGCTAAAATCTGCCAAGAACTAAAATTGGGAAAAGGTTAAGTTTTTATTTGGTCAAGTAGTCTAATCACCCCCCCTCTAGACATACTTTCGATCCTACACGTTCATAACATCTGGCATTGCTCCCGCGGCAGGTTTGGCACTTAGCGGTGCTTCCAGGACGTAATTATTCTGTGCTACAATGAGGATAATACTCAAGTTACGGACCCAGTCCGTGTAATTGCTACCATCATCTTTCAACTTTGCTTTCTCAACGAACGCATTAAAATTCAATAGAACAACAACACAGGCCATCTATCTACAACAACATAGACAAGCAAAATACTATCACGTACTAAGTTCATGATAAAATAAAGTTCAATTAATCATATTTAAGAACTCCCACTTAGATAGACATCCCACTAATCATCTAAGTGATTACTGATCCAAATCAACTAAACCATGACCGATCATCACGTGAAATGGAGTAGTTTTCAATGGTGAACATCACTATGTTGATCATATCTACTATATGATTCACGCTCGACCTTTCGGTCTCAGTGTTTCGAGGCCATATCTGCATATGCTAGGCTCGTCAAGTTTAACCCGAGTATTTCTGCGTGTGCAAAACTGGCTTGCATCCGTTGTATGTGAACGTAGAGCTTATCACACCCGATCATCACGTGGTGTCTCGGCACAACAAACTTTGGCAACGGTGCATACGCAGGGAGAACACTTATACCTTGAAATTTAGTGAGAGATCATCTTATAATGCTACCGTCAATCAAGCAGAATAAGATGCATAAAGGATAAACATCACATGCAATCAATATAAGTGATATGATATGGCCATCATCATCTTGTGTCTTTGATCTCCATCTCCAAAGCACCGTCATGATCCCCATTGTCACCGGCGCAACACCTTGATCTCCATCGTAGCATCGTTGTCGTCTCGCCAAATATTGCTTCTACGACTATCGCTACTGTTTAGTGGTAAAGTAAAGCAATTACAGGGCGATTGCATTGCATACAATAAAGCGACAACCATATGACTCCTGCTAGTTGCCGATAACTTCGTTACAAAACATGATCATCTCATACAATAAAATATAGCATCATGCCTTGACCATATCACATCACAACATGCCCTGCAAAAACAAGTTAGACGTCCTCTACTTTGTTGTTGTAAGTTTTACGTGGCTGCTACGGGCTGAGCAAGAACCGTTCTTACCTACACATCAACACCACAACGATATTTCGTCAAGTTAGTGTTGTTTTAACCTTCAACAAGGACTGGGCGTAGTCACACTTGGTTAACCTAAAGTTGGAGAAACTGACACCCGCCAGCCACGTGTGTGCAAAGCACGTCGGTAGAACCAGTTTCGCGTAAGCGTACGCGTAATGTCGGTCCGGGCCGCTTCATCCAACAATACCGCCGAACCAAAGTATGACATGCTGGTAAGCAGTATGACTTGTATCGCCACAACTCACTTGTATTCTACTCATGCATGTAACATCTACGCATAAACCTGGCTCTGATACCACTGTTGGGGAACGCAGTAATTTCAAAAAAAATCCTACGCACACGCAAGATCATGGTGATGCAGAACAATGAGAGGGGAGAGTATCGTCTACGTACCCTTGTAGACCGTAAGCGGAAGCGTTATGAGAACGTGGTTGATGTAGTCGTACGTCTTCATGATTCGACCGATCCAAGTACCGAACGCACGACACCTCCGAGTTCAGCACACGTTCATCTCGATGACGTCCCACGAACTCCGATCCAGCAGAGCTTCACGGGAGAGTTCTGTCAGCATGACGGCGTGATGACAGTGATGATGTTGCTACCGACGCAGGGCTTCGCCTAAGCACCGCTATGATATGATCGAGGTGGATTATGGTGGAGGGGGGCACCGCACACGGCTTGGAACAATCAACTTGTGTGTCCTAGGGTTCCCCCTACCCCCGTATATAAAGGAGCAAGGGGGAGGCCGGACGACCCTTACAAGGCGCGCCAGGAGGAGGAGTCCTCCTCCTCCTAGTAGGAGTAGGAAAGGAGTGATTCGGGTATTTTTCGGAGTACCGGGGAGTTACGGGAATACGGGGAAAGAAGTATTGGGCCTCATGGGCCAAGTGGTGGAAAAGAGGAGGCAGGGCACGCGGCCCCCCTAGGAGGAGGAAAGGAAGGAGGAGAGGGAGAAGGAAGGAGAGGCAGGAAAGGAGGAAAGGGGGGCCGGCCCCCTAGTCCAATTCGGTTTGGGCTAGGGGGCCGCGTGCCCTGCCTCCTCTTTTCCACCACTTGGCCCATGAGGCCCAATACTTCTTCCCCCGTATTCCCGTAACTCTCCGGTACTCCGAAAAATACCCGAATCTCTCGGAACCTTTCCGATGTCCGAATATAGTCGTCCAATATATCGATATTTACGTCTCGACCATTCCTAGACTCCTCGTCATGTCCCCGATCTCATCCGGGACTCCGAACTACCTTCGGTACATCAAATCACATAAACTCATAATACCGATCGTCACCGAACGTTAAGCGTGCGAACCCTAAGGGTTCGAGAACTATGTAGACATGACCGAGACATGTCTCCGGTCAACAACCAATAGCGGAACCTGGATGTTCATATTGGCTCCTACATATTCTACGAAGATCTTTATCGGTCAAACCGCATAACAACGTACATTGTTCCCTTTGTCATCAGTATGTTACTTGCCCGAGATTCGATCATCGGTATCTCAATACCTAGCTCAATCATGTTACTGGCAAGTCTCTTTACTCGTTCTATAATGCATCATCCTGCAACTAACTCATTAGTTGCTTTGCTTGCAAGGCTTATAGTGATGTGCATTACCGAGAGGGCCCAGAGATACCTCTCCGACAATCGGAGCGACAAATCCTAATCTCGATCTATGCCAACTCAACAAGTACCATCGGAGACACCTGTAGAGCACCTTTATAATCACCCAGTTATGTTGTGACGTTTGGTAGCACACAAAGTGTTCCTCCGGTAATCGGGAGTTGCATAATCTCATAGTCATAGGAACATGTATAAGTCATGAAGAAAGCAATAGCAGTAAACTAAAATGATGAAGTGCTAAGCTAATGGAATGGGTCAAGTCAATCACATTATTCTCCTAATGATGTGATCCCGTTTATCAAATGACAACTCATGTCTATGGTTTGGAAACATAACCATCTTTGATCAACGAGCTAGTCAAGTAGAGGCATACTAGTGACACTCTGTTTGTCTATGTATTCACACATGTATTATGTTTCCGGTTAATACAATTATAGCGTGAATAATAAACATTTATCATGAAATAAGGAAATAAATAATAACTTTATTATTGCCTCTAGGGCATATTTCCTTTAGGTGGAGTACAGACGGGATCAGTAGGACCTTCGCATGTCACCTAAATCCGGCGATGCCCATATTCTATAATGGGCGAAGAACGTAGGAGATATCCCGGGTCATCGACTTCGAGCTGAGTTCTATCACATCCAGCATGAACTTGCCCAAGTCATCGTGAAGGAGGTCCTCGACAAAACAGGTCTATTCTATGAGGAAGGGCAAATGTTGCGGGAATACGTTCGAACACGCGTAGCTGCTCAGCGTCTCGACCTCAAGCCTTTCACTAAGCTCGGGGACTATCTCCCTGACTCGGATGGATGGAACGACATGTTGGAGTGATTGTCGATATATGAAAATCTGTCCGTTTAGTCCATACTTTCTGAATGACGAAACTTTGAGTTATGCATGACAAAACTTTATTTGTGATGTAATTAAACCATCCTCCTCAACTAGCGAAGATCAATCTGTTGTGGAACGTAGTAATTTCAAAAAAAGAAAAATCCTACGCACACGCAAGATCATGGTGATGCATAGCAACGAGAGGGGAGAGTATCGTCTACGTACCCTTGTAGACCGTAAGCGGAAGTGTTATGACAACACGGTTGATGTAGTCGTACGTCTTCACGATCGACCGACCTAGCACCGAAGGTACGACACCTCCGCGATCTGCACATGTTCAGCTCGGTGATGTCCCGCGAACTCATGATCTAGTAGAGCTTCGAGGGAGAGTTTCGTCAGCACGACGGCGTGATGACGGTGATGATGATGCTACCGGAACAGGGCTTCGCCTAAGCACCGCTACGATATAACCGAGGTGGATTATGGTGGAGGGGGGCACCGCACACGGCTAAAAGATCAATGATCAACTTGTGTGTCCATGGGGTGCCCCTTCCCCCGTATATAAAGAATTGGAGGAGGGGGAGGGCCGGCCCTCTCTATGGCGCGCCCTAGGGGAGTCCTACTCCCTTCGGGAGTAGGATTCCCCCCTTCCAAGTAGGAGTAGGAGAGGAAGGAAGGAGGAGAGAAGGAGGAAGGAAAGGGGGGCCGGCCCCCCTCCCAATTAGGATTGGGCTTGGGGGGCACGCCTCCCTCTTTTCCCTTTCCCTCTCCTCTATTCCACTAAGGCCCAATAAGGCCCATATACTCCTCCTGGGGGGTTCCGGTAACCTCCCGGTACTCCGGAAAAATGCCCGAACCGCTCGGAATCATTCCGATGTCCAAACATAGGCTTCCAATATATCGATCTTCATGTCTTGACCATTTCGAGACTCCTCGTCATGCCCGTGATCACATCCGGGACTCCGAACAACCTGCAGTTCATCAAAACACATAAACTCATAATACCGATCGTCACTGAATGTTAAGCGTGCGGACCCTACGGGTTCGAGAACTATGTAGACATGACCGAGACTCACTTCCGGTGAATAACCAATAGCGGAACCTGGAAGCTCATATTGGTTCCTACATATTATACGAAGATCTTTATCGGTCAAACCGCATAACAACATATGTTGTTCCCTTTGTCATCGATATGTTACTTGCCCGAGATTCGATCGTCGGTATCTCAATAGCTAGTTCAATCTCGTTACCGGCAAGTCTCTTTACTCGTTCCGTAATGCATCATACCACAACTAACTCATTAGTCACAATGCTTGCCAGGCTTATAGTGATGTGCTTTATCGAGAGGGCCCAAAGATACCTCTCCGATACGCGGAGTCACAAATCCTAATCTCGAGCTATGCCAACTCAACAAACACCATTGGAGACACCTGTAGAGCACCTTTATAATCACCCAGTTACGTTGTGACGTTTGGTAGCACACAAAGTGTTCCTCCGGTATTCGGGAGTTGCATGATCTCATAGTCATAGGAACATGTATAAGTTATGTAGAAAGCAATAGCAACAAACTAAATGATCATCGTGCTAAGCTAACGGATGGGTCAAGTCAATCACACCATTCTATAATGATGTGATCCCGTTAATCAAAGGACAACTCATGTCTATGGTTAGGAATCATAACCATCATTGATTCAACGAGCTAGTCAAGTAGAGGCAAACTAGTGACACTCTGTTTGTCTATGTATTCACACATGTACTAAGTTTCCTGTTAATACAATTCTAGCATGAATAATAAACATTTATCATGATATAAGAAAATATAAATAACAACTTTATTATTGCCTCTAGGGCATATTTCCTTCAGTCTCCCACTTACACTAGAGTCAATAATCTAGTTCACATCGTCATGTGATTTAACACCAATAGTTCACATCTTTATGTGATTAGTTCACATCTCCATGTGACTAACACCCAAAGGGTTTACTAGAGTCAATAATCTAGTTCACATCGCTATGTGATTAACACCCAAAGAGTGACCATGTTTTTCTTGTGAGAGACTTTAGTCAACGGGTCTAACACATTCAGAGCCATATGTATTTTGCAAATTTTCTATGTCTACAATGCTTTGCACGGAGCTACTCTAGCTAATTGCTCCCACTTTCGATATGTATCTAGATCGAGACTTAGAGTCATCCAGATCGATGTCAACGCTTGCATCGACGTAACTCTTTACGACGAACTCTTTGTCACCTCCATAACCGAGAAACATTTCCTTATTCCACTAAGGATATTTTTGACCGCTGTCCAGTGATCCACTCCTGGATCACTATTGTACCCTCTTGCCAAACTTATGGCGAGGTACACAATAGGTTTGGTACACAACACAACATAATTTATAGAACCTATGACTGAGGCATAGGGAATGACTTTTCATTCTCTTTCTATTTTCTGCCGTGGTCGGGTTTTGAGTCTTTACTCAACTTCACACCTTGCAACACAAGCAAGAACTCCTTCTTTGACTTTTCCATTTTGAACTACTTCAAAATCTTGTCAAGGTATGTACTCAATGAAAATATATCAAGCGTCTTGATCTATCTCTATAGATCTTGATGCTCAATATGTAAGTAGCTTTGTCGAGGTCTTTCTTTGAAAAACTCTTTTCAAACACTCCTTTATGCTTTCTAGAAAATTCTACATTATTTCCGATCAACAATATGTCATTCACATATACTTATTAGAAATGCTGTAGTGCTCCCACTCACTTTCTTGTAAATACAGGCTTCACCGCAAGTCTGTATAAAACCATATGCGTTGACCACTTTATCAAAGTATATATTCCAACTCTGAGATGCTTGCATCAGTCCATAGATGGATCGCTGGAGCTTGCACACTTTGTTAGCACCTTTAGGATCGACGAAACCTACTTGTTTCATCATATACAACTCTTCTTTAAGAAATCCATTAAGGAATGCAGTTTTGACATCCATTTGCCAGATTTAATAAAATGTGGCAATTGCTAACAAGATTCAGACAGACTTAAGCATCGCTACGAGTGAGAAAATCTCATCGTAGTCAACATCTTGAACTTGTCGAAAACCTTTTGCGACAATTCGAGCTTTGTAGATAGTAACACTACTATTAGTGTCCGTCTTCCTATTGAAAATCCATTTATTCTTAATGGCTCACCGATCAACGGGCAAGTAAATCAAAGTCCGTACTTTGTTCTAATACATGGATCTCATCTCAGATTTCATGGCTTCAAGCCATTCCGCGGAATCTGGGCTCATCATCGCTTCCTCATAGTTCGTAGGTTCATCATGGTTAAGTAACATGACCTCCAGAACATGATTACCGTACCACTCTGGTGCGGACCATACTCTGGTTATCCTACGAGGTTCGGTAGTAACTTGATCTGAAGTTTCATGATCATCATCATTAGCTTCCTCACTAATTGGCGTAGAAATCACTAGAACTGATTTCTGCGATGAACTACTTTCCAATTTGGGAGAAGGTACAATTACCTCATCAAGTTCTACATTCCTCCCACTCACTTCTTTCGAGAGAAACTTCTTCTCTAGAAAGGATCCACTCTTAGTAACAAAGATATTGCCTTTTAAATATGTGATAGAAGGTGTACCCAACAATTTATTTTGGGTATCCTATGAAGACACACTTTTCCGATTTGGGTTTGAGCTTATTAGACTGAAACTTTTTCACATAAGCATCACAAACCCAAACTTTAAGAAATGACAACTTAGGTTTCTAGCCAAACCATAGTTCATACGGTGTCGTCTCAACGGATTAGACGGTGCCCTAGTTAACGTGAATGTAGATGTCTCTAATGCATAACCCCAAAATGATAGTGGTAAATCGGTAAGAGACATCATAGATTGCACTATATCCAATAAAGTATGGTTATGACATTTGGACACACCATTATGCCGTGGTGTTCCAGGTGGCATGAATTTGTGAAACTATTCCACATTGTTTTAGTTAAAGAACAAACTCGTAACTCAAATATTCGTCTCCACGATCAGATCGTAGAAACTTTATTTTCTATTTACGATGATTTTCCACTTCACTATGAAATTCTTTGAACTTTTCAAATGTTTCAGACTTATGTTTCATCAAGTAGATATACCCATATCTGCTCAAATCATCTGTGAAGGTCAGAAAATAATGATACCCGCCGTGAGCCTCAACACTCATCGGACCGCATACATCAGTATGTATTATTTCCAATAAGTCAGTTGCTTGCTCCATTGTTCCGGAGAACAGACTCTTAGTCATCTTGCCCATGAGGCATGGTTCGCAAGCATCAAGTGATTAATAATCAAGTGATTCCAAAAGCCTATCAGCATGGAGTTTCTTCATGCGCTTTATACCAATATGACCTAAACGGGAGTGCCACAAATAAGTTGCACTATCATTATTAACTTTGCATCTTTTGGCTTCAATATTATGAATATGTGTATCACTACGATCGAGATTCAATAAACCATTTATATTGAGTGTATGACCATAGAAGGTTTTATTCATGTAAATAGAACAACAATTATTCTTTGACTTAAATGAATAAACATATTGCAATAAACATGATCCAATCATATTCATGCTCAACGCAAACACCAAATAACATTTATTTTAGGTTCAACACTAATCCCGAAGGTAAAGGGAGTGTGCGATGGTGATCTTATCAACCTTGGAAGCACTTCCAACACACATCATCACCTCGCCCTTAACTAGTCTCTGTTTATTTTGCAACTCCCGTTTCGAGTTACAACTCTTAGCAACTGAACCAATATCAAATACCGAGGGGTTGCTATAAACACTAGTAAAGTACACATCAATAACATGTATATCCAATATACCTTTGTTTAGTATGCCATCCTTCTTATCCGCCAAGTATCTAGGGCAGTTCCACTTCCAGTGACCATTTTCTTTGTAGTAGAAGCACTCAGTTTCAGGCTTGGGTCTAGCTTTGGGCTTCTTCATGGGAGTGGCAACTTGCTTGCCATTCTTCTTGAAGTTCCCTTTCTTTCCCTTGTCCTTTTACTTGAAACTAGTGGTCTTGTCAACCATCAACACTTGATGCTTTTCTTGATTTCTACCTTCGCTGATTTCAGCATCGCGAAGAGCTTGGGAATTACTTTCATCATCCCTTGCATATTATAGTTCATCAAGAAGTTTGAGTAACTTGATGATAGTGACTAGAGAACTCTGTCAATCACTATTTTATCTAGAAGATTAACTCCCACTTGATTCAAGCAATTGTAGTACTTAGACAATCTGAGCACATGCTCATTGGTTGAGCTATTCTCCTCCATCTTGTAGGCAAAATATTGTCAGAGGTCTCATATCTCTTGACATGGGCATGAGTATGAAATACCAATTTCAACTCTTGGAACATCTCATATGCTCCATGTCGTTCAGAACATTTTTGAAGTCCCGGTTCTAAGCCGTAAAGCATGGTGCACTAAACTATCAAGTAGTCATCATACCGAGCATTGTCAAACGTTCATAATGTCTGCATCTGCTCCTGCAATAGGTCTCTCACCTAGCGGTGCATCAAGGACATAATACTTCTGTGCAGCAATGAGGATAATCCTTAGATCACGGAGCTAGTCTGCATCATTGCTACTAACATTTTTCAACTTATTTTTTCTCTAGGAACATATCAAAATAAATGAGGAGCTACATCGCGAGCTATTGATCTACAACATAGTTATGCAAATACTATCAGGACTAAGTTCATGATAAATTAAAGTTCAATTAATCATATTACTTAAGAACTCCCACTTAGATAGACATCCCTCTAGTCATCTAAATGATCACGTGATCCAAATCAACTAAACCATGTCCGATCATCACATGAGATGGAGTAGTTTTCAATGGTGAACATCAGTATGTTGATCATATCTACTATATGATTCACGCTCGACCTTTCGGT
The DNA here is from genome assembly GCF_018294505.1 of Triticum aestivum. Taxonomy (NCBI): domain Eukaryota; kingdom Viridiplantae; phylum Streptophyta; class Magnoliopsida; order Poales; family Poaceae; genus Triticum; species Triticum aestivum. Next base: position 341,591,018 of record NC_057803.1, on the reverse strand, counting down.
CTCCAGTGTTCCGAGGCCATTGATGAAGACATGTACCTAGGGTAGGGACACGGACCTGCCCAAAGAGTCCTACCCTAGGACACCCCTAGGAGAAGTCACCTTTCAATCGACTTGAAGGTATCCCACTTGACGGGTTCAAGACACTCGACCAAGAAGCTATCACTCGACCATGAAGCCAACCACTCGACCGCCAGGAGACCTAAAGTCACTCCGCAGGCAAACGATCGACTGTTAAGTAGTCTTTATGATCATTATAGCACTTTATTAGGGACGTTACCAGAAACGCCCAATCTTAAATGTACCTTAAACCCTGCATTACTGAGGGCAGGAGGGGTCCGACGAACTCTATATAAGCCACCCCCCTCCTCAGTATGAAGGGTTCGCACCCCTGTATCCATACACGCATAATCCAGTCGACCGCCTCCGGGCTCCGAGACGTAGGGCTATTACTTCCTCTGAGAAGGGCCTGAACTCGTAAACCTCACGTGTAACAACTTCCCAATAGCTAAGATCTAGCCTCTCCATATTCACCCCCCCTACATCACTGTCAGAGTTAGAACCACGATAGTTGGCGCCCACCGTGGGGCAGGAATCTTAGCGCTTAGTTGGAGAAGTTGCGATCTTTTCTGATCCCTTTGATCATGTTTTCTTGCGGAGTTTTGGTGGAGGACCACGAGATCCGTCTCGGCGCGCTCACCTTCATCGTCGATGACTCCGCCTGGCTTCAGGAGGCACCACTCGACATCGACGCGCTCCCCATCCGCGGTGCGACGCACTTCCGCGCATGCATTCGTGGCGTCCTCCTGCGGCAGCCATCGACCCAGTATCGGTCGGCCCCTGCATCGTCTCCCCGCCCTGTCTCCCACCAGCGCAAGCGCTCCGGTCGGTCAAGACTCCAGCGGTGGGTGAGGCATGTTGTGGCCCGCCAGTCGACAGCCCCACAAGTCGTGGCAATCGAGCCCGATGAATCCCTCTGCGGCCTGTTCGACTGGCTCCGCGGAGACCGCATCCGAGTGCGACAACAGCGACCCAGCGGCTGAGATTTTGGCGGTCGACGGAACGCACAGTCCACCCGGTTTCCCTCGCGCTGATGGAGGCGTGGGTGGGGGCGATCCGTCGCATCCCCACGATGAGTATCTCCCCGAACCTCTCACGTCATTACAGCGAGAGGAGCTTCGCCGCTGGAACATGGACGCGCTCCGCACTCCTATCGTCGGAGAGACCCCCGAGGCCCGGGCCTTGGAGGACGCGCGTTTGGCCAACTTGGCCGAGCGCACTCAACTGGAGAATCTCCAGCGAGCACTCGACGAGCAAGCGCGTCAGCGGGCTCCCGAGTCTAGTCGACGCCAGCTCTTCCCGCCGACGCAGGTATATCGAACCCCAGTTCAGAATTTGGCTGCCGCGGCCTGTATAGAAAAATCGATTCAGCCCTCCCAATCGGAGGCTGGCAGGGGCTTGTTACAGATCAGAGCATTGCTCCGGGCGGCGGGAAACCAGAATTCCGTTGTCTCTCAGTCGCAGAATAGGATCCACAGTCGATCTGTCGCAACAGATACAGTCGAGTCGGCTCACAGCCCGAGATCGCCCCCGAGGCGTGAGGGACGTGGTGACCGGCGTGACCAGTACAGGAGGAATAGTATGATCACCGATTCGACCATGATGATCGATGTCGAGTGCCAACCCTCCCCCGAGGAGTGGGTCATATGCGCCTCGACGGCAAGATGACAGACGCCCTCATAGTGTTGGGCAGAGGATTCCAGTCGACCCCAGAGACCCAGGCTTTGATGCGAGATCCATCCTCGTTCAAGGTTTGGTTGACAGGAACAGAGCTCATCGAGAAGGCCACAACAGAGATGCACCTGCCAGCAGCGGAGTACGTGCTTCAGGGCCAGAGTGTTTCAGTCGAGCCATCAGAGCCGCAGTGATTCCTCCCAATTTCAGGCTGGCAACTGGAATCAGCAAGTTCACCGGTGAATCTAAGCCTGACACCTGGCTCGAAGATTACCGAGTGGCTATACAGATTGGCGGTGGCAATGATGAGGTGGCCATGAAGCATTTGCCTCTCATGTTAGAGGGCTCGGCCAGAGCGTGGCTAAATCAGTTAGCACCCAGCAGCATTTACACTTGGGAGGACCTCTCCCGAGTGTTTATCACGACCTTTGAAGGAACATGCAAGCGACCTGTAGGCCTTACAGAGTTGCGGTCTTGCGTGCGGAAGCCAGATGAAACTCTGAGGGAATACATCCAGAGGTGGATCACGCTGCATCACTCGGTTGAGAATGTGCCAGACCATCAAGCAGTTTGTGCCTTCAAGGAAGGTGTTAAATACAGAGAGTTGAATCTGAAGTTCGGTCGAACTGGAGAGATGTCTCTGAATCGGATGATGGAGATTGCCACCAAGTACGCTAACGGAGAAGATGAAGATCGACTCCGGAGTGGCAAGCAGAAAGCAGTCGCCCAGGAAACCGGAGGCAATTCCAGTCGGAAGCAGAAGCGGAAGGCTGAGCCAGCCGCCCCTGGGGAGGCCCTGGCCGCAACCCAGGGAAATTTCAAGGGAAACCCCAAAGGCCCCTGGAAGCCCAAGAAAGTCAAGGATCAAGACGGAAATGATGTTTTGGATCTGCCATGTCACATCCACACCAAGAAGGATGAAGAGGGTAATTTTATTTACCCAAAGCATACCACTCGACAGTGCCGGCTCCTGATCCAGCAGTTCCAAGGAAAGCAGTCCAAGGATAAGGAAAAAGAGTCGGACAGAGTCGAGGACAAGGAAGACAGTGACGATGGATACCCCCAAGTCAATTCCACCCTGATGATTTTTGCCGATGTCGAAAGCAAAAGTCGACTGAAAGTCATTAACCGAGAGGTGAACATGGTTGCCCCGGCAACACCCAGTTACCTGAAGTGGTCTCAGACTGCCATCATATTCGACCAGTCTGATCACCCGACGCACATTGCCACCCCTAGGAGGCAAGCTTTGGTGGTCGACCCAATTGTTGAAGGCACTCGACTGACTAAAGTCCTGATGGATGGTGGCAGTGGCCTGAACATACTGTATGCTGAAACATTGAAAGGAATGGGCATTCCGATGTCCAGGCTCAGCACCAGTAACATGAGTTTCCACGGAGTCATTCTTGGGAAGAAAGCCCAATCACTCGGCCAGATCGCTCTTGATGTGGTTTTCGGTGATTCAAAGAATTACCGCAAGGAAAAGTTGACATTCGAGGTTGTGGACTTCCAAAGTGCTTATCACGCCATTTTGGGCAGGCCAGCTTACGCACGCTTCATGGCTCGGCCATGTTATGTGTATCTCAAACTGAAGATGCCTGGCCCCAAAGGTGTGATCACTGTTACAGGCAATCGGAAGAAGGCGGAAGAGTGCTTTCAGAAGGGCTCAAAGATTGCAGATGCTCAGATGGCAGTGGTCGAGCTGCAAGAGTACCAAAAGACTGCCGATCCAAGCGAGTTGCTACGAGCCAAGAAGCCTGCTTCAGAATCAGCTTTTCAGTCGTCTGGTGAAACAAAGACAGTCCACATTCACCCGACCGACCCCGATGCTGCCCCGACTCACATCTCAACGACGCTTGACTCCAAATAGGAAGAAGCGCTCATCCAGCTCCTCTGTGAGAACTGGGACATCTTCCCATGGAAACCCTCTGACATGCCTGGAGTTCCCAGAGGGCTGGCTGAGCACCGTCTACGAGTCGACCCGAAGTTCAAGCCTGTGAAAGAACATCTTCGACGGTCCGCCGTCCAGAAGAGGAAAGCCATTGGCGAGGAGGTGGCTCGGCTCTTAGCAGCGGAGTTTATCTGAGAGATTTACCACTCCGAGTGGCTCGCCAATGTCATCATGGTCCCCAAGAAGGACAAGTCACTTCGCATGTGCATTGATTTCAAACATATCAATCGGGCCTGCCCGAAAGATCATTTTCCTCTCCCTCGCATCGACCAAATAGTCGACTCGACTGCGGGGTGCGAGAGATTGTCTTTTCTAGATGCTTATTCCGGGTACCATCAGATCCGTCTGTATGGACCCGACGAAATCAAAACAGCTTTCATCACCCCATTCGGATGCTTCTGTTATGTCACCATGCCGTTCGGCCTCAAGAACGCCGGAGCCACGTTCATGAGAATGATTCAGAAGTGTTTACTCACTCAAATCAGTCGGAATGTGGAGGCATACATGGATGATATTGTGGTCAAGTCACGCAAAGGTTCCGACCTGCGAGCTGACCTTGCCGAAACCTTTGCCAACCTCAGGAGGTATGATATCAAGCTCAATCCATCAAAGTGCACATTCGGAGTTCCAGGTGGAAAGTTACTCGGTTTTCTCGTTTCCGAACGGGGGATCGACGCCAATCCTGAAAAAGTTGGCACCATACTCCGGATGAAGCGTCCCGTTCGCGTGCACGACGTCCAAAAGCTTACAGGCTGCTTGGCCGCCCTAAGTCGATTCATTTCTCATCTCGGTGAAAAGGCGTTGCCCCTTTACCGACTGATGAAGAAGTCTGACAAGTTCGAGTGGACTCCGGAAGCTGTTGCAGCATTTGCAGAGCTCAAAGCTCTGCTCTCCACCTAGCCGGTGCTTGCCGCCCCAATCAGCAAAGAGCCTCTGCTGCTTTACATTGCAGCCACCGGGCAAGTTGTCAGCACAGTACTTACGGTCGAGCGGGAAGAAGAAGGAAAGGCCTTCAGAGTTCAGCGCCCAGTCTATTATGTGTCTGAAGTTTTGACACCTTCAAAACAAAGATACCCTCACTACCAGAAGCTTGTATATGGGATTTATATGACCACCAAGAAGGTTGCACATTACTTCTCTGACCACTCCATTACAGTCGTCAGCGACGCCCCACTGTCAGAGATTCTGCATAACAGAGATGCAACTGGTTGAGTGGCCAAGTGGGCGATTGAACTCCTTCCCTTAGATATCAAGTTTGAAGCAAAGAAGGCTATCAAGTCCCAAGCAATCGCAGATTTCATCGCCGAGTGGATTGAACAGCAACTTCCGACTCAAGTTCACTCGGAGCATTGGACCATGTTCTTCGATGGATCTAAGATGCTGAATGGTTCCGGTGCTGGGGTAGTTCTAGTCTCCCCCCGAGGAGATAAGCTCAGATATGTTCTCCAGATTCACTTCGATTCCTCCAACAATGAAGCAGAGTATGAAGCACTTTTGTATGGGTTGCACATGGCCATTTCACTCGGCGTCCGTCGCCTCATGGTCTATGGCGACTCAGATTTGGTGGTTAATCAGGTGATGAAGGAGTGGGACGTCAGAAGTCCAGCTATGACTGGTTATTGCAATGCAGTGAGAAAGCTAGAAAAGAAATTCGAGGGGTTAGAGCTTCATCACATCCCCTGACTGAAAAATCAAGCCGCTGATGATCTGGCAAAAATAGGCTCCAAGAGAGAAGCCATTCCCAGCAATGTGTTTCTGGAGCACATCTGCTCGCCGTCAGTCCAGGAGGAAACTTTCACAGAAGAAGCCCCACAACCGAAAAGTGCCACAGATCCGACTGAAGTCGAAGTTCCTGCTGTGGTCGACCTAATCATGGAAGTCTTGGCAATCACTCCCGACTGGACGATACCGTACATCGCATATATCCTAAGGAAAGAGCTCCCAGAAGACGAGGAAGAGGCTCGACAGATCGTCCGCCGATCCAAGGCCTTCACAGTCATAAAGGGGCAATTGTATAGAGAAAGCGCGACTGGAATCGGTCAGAAGTGCATAACACTAGAAGAAGGTCGGATAATCCTCGATGATATCCACTGGGGACCTGTGGCCACCATGCGTCCTCTCGGACCATTGTGGCTAAAGCATACCGAGCGGGATTTTACTGGCCTAGAGCAAATGAGATGGCAAAAGAGATAGTCGACAAATGTGGAGGCTGCCAGTTCTACTCCAACATGTCACACAAGCCTGCATCAGCCCTGAAGACCATTCCAGTCGTCTGGCCCTTTGCTGTCTAGGGACTGGACATGGTTGGTCCACTGAGAACAGGCAGGAGCGGATTCACGCATGTGCTTGTGGCAGTCGACAAGTTCACCAAATGGATTGAAGCCAAGCCTATCAAGAACCTCGATGCTGGCACTGCTATCAGTTTCGTCAGAGGACTAACATTCATATATGGAGTCCCTCATAGCATCATCACTGACAATGGGTCAAACTTCGATTCGGACCAGTTCAGAGCTTTTTGCGCCTCTCAAGGCACACGAGTCGACTATGCGTCGGTCGCGCATCCTCAGTCGAATGGACAAGATGAAAGAGCAAATGGTTTGATTCTCAAAGGACTGAAGCCTCGGCTGATGCGTGATCTCAAGCACACGGCAGGTGCTTGGGTCGACGAGCTTCCGTCAGTTCTGTGGGGATTGAGGACCACCCCTAACCGGTCGACTGGAAGAACTCCATTCTTTCTGGTTTATGGAGCCGAAGCGGTTCTGCCAAGCGATCTTCTTCACAACGCGCCCCGAGTCGAGCTTTACACTGAAGATGAAGCAGAACAGGCCCGGCAAGACGCAGTCGACCTCCTAGAAGAAGAGAGGGAGATGGCCATGATCAGATCGACCATTTATCAGCAAGTCTTGCGTCGATTCCACGCCCGGAATGTGAAGAGTCGAGCCTTCCAAGAAGGAGATTTGGTCCTCCGAGTGGATCAACAGAAACCACACAAGCTTGCTCCTACTTGGGAAGGCCCCTTCATCATCACCAGAGTCCTCCACAATGGAGCGTATCACCTCTACAATGTTGATCGCCAGATCGACGAGCCTCGAGCTTGGAATGCGGAACTACTCCGCCCCTTTTACACTTGAGCTCTCCCTTGGACGAGATGTAATAAGAAAAATTCCTGCAGTTCGTTTTTATCAAAGGCAAGAGTGTTCCATCAATTGTTGTCACTTTTGTTTACATACGGAATCCCCCAGTGGGTGACTTAGCTGCGAATCCGTTTCGCCTAAGTTTGAAAAAATCCTACCGAGTGGAGAGCGATCCTCCCACTCGGGGGCTTAGCTGCAGTCCAGCACTCGCCTAAGTTCTCTCACCTAGAGACTTAGCTGCAGTCCGGCACTCGCCTAAGTTTTAAAAAATCCTACCGAGTGGAGAGCGATCCTCCCACTCGGGGGATTAGCTGCAGTCCAGCACTCGCCTAAGTTCTCTCACCTAGAGACTTAGCTGCGGTCCGGCATTCGCCTAAGTTTGAAAAAATCCTACCGAGTGGAGAGCGATCCTCCCACTCAGGGGCTTAGCTGCAGTCCAGCACTCGCCTAAGTTCTCTCACCTAGAGACTTAGCTGCAGTCCGGCACTCGCCTAAGTTTGAAAAAATCCTATCGAGTGGAGAGCAAACCTCCCACTCGGGGGCTTAGCTGCAGCCCAGTGTTCGCCTAAGTTTTAAAAAAATCCTACCGAGTGGAGAGCGATCCTCCCACTCGGGGGCTTAGCTGCAGTCCAGCACTCGCCTAAGTTCTCTCACCTAGAGACTTAGCTGCAGTCTGGCACTCGCCTAAGTTTGTAAAAATCCTACCGAGTGGAGAGCAAACCTCCCACTCGGGGGCTTAGCTACAGCCGAGTGCTCGCCTAAGTGTTTAAAAATCCTACCGAGTGGAGAGTAAACCTCTCACTCGGAGGCTTAGCTATAGCCCAGTGCTCGCCTAAGTACAAGACTCGACCCAATCCGCGAGTCGACCGCTACCTTCTCCCTCGGAGCTGCATTGCAAATACAAGATTATTCCGAGTGAAGATCAAGTTCCACTCGACGAATCAAACCGTGAAGATATCCAACGAGAAATCAAGTTCAGAAAAAGCCCAAAAGGTCCGAGACCTCAAAGTACTCGAGCCCTCGGCTCGGCGGAGTTTAAATGGTTACAAATCCACTCGGCATCCTGAGGTAAATTCAAAGTTTTTCAGTCCTCAGGAGGAGGACTGGAAGGGACGACGAACTCATCCAAGTCGATCCCGTCGGCGATACGGGTGGCAGCGGCGATGAAAGTCTCCATGAAGTCTTGAAAGCTGTGCTTCCTAGTATTTGCAACTTGGATGGCCGCCAGCTTTTCTTCTCGCGCCTCCTTGCAATGGACGCGGACCAGAGACAGAGCGACATCAGCACCACATCTAGCACAAGATTTCTTCCATTCCGCCACTCGACCTGGGACTTCGTTAAGTCGAGCCATCAGAGACTCGAGGTCGTTCTGAAGCGTCGTCCCAGGCCAGAGTGATGTGTCGATCCGCGACATTGCAACTTTCAGCCGAGCCAGATAATCAACGACGCTGGCAACACGAGACTCCAGTCGGAGCACGTTCATGGCAGCCTCATCCTTCACAAGAGAGTTAACAGGGTCCAAGCTTGGCTCCACTCGACTGGTCTCCTCTTCAAAGTTCTGACAGAATTCTGCAAACACGATTCAAGAGTAAGACAGTGGCCCTACGCAGGCTTGGCAAACTGCAAGACAGTCGGGGTAGAGTAATTACCTTCGAGCATGACGAACAACTTCTTGGCAAGTCCACCGAGATAAGCTTCCAGATCTTTTACCTTCCCCACCAGCTCACCCGCCTTGTCATGCAGAGCCATCTTCTCCTTCTTCAGTCGACTGGCATCTCGATTAGCTGTCTCGAGAGCGGTTTTCAGTCTAGAGTTCTCCTGTTCAAGAGCTCCGACCGAAGCCAATTTCTCCTCTGCAAGCTTCGTTTTGCTTGAGGCCTCCTTCTGTGCCTCTGCAAGGTCTTGGTCCTTCTTCTTCAGAGATACCTCCAGTTTATCTGTGGCGTGTCGAGTGGAACCAACATCAAGAATGGAGAAGAAAGAAAAGCCACCCGTTAAGAATAGAGAACCTCACCAGCCATACCTTTCACTTCTTCTTGCGCCTTTCTCAAATTCTCCTGAGCAAGCTTCAAGTTAAGGTTGAGCTGGATCTGCTGATTCTCCAACTCAGTATAGCGAGCTACATGTTCGCAAGATTTCTGTAAAAAGGAAAATCAGTCGACAGACGTCCAAGAGAAGTTGCTTCCGAGTAACTAAGAGACAACGATGACGTTTCTAAGACCACAGCCGAATAAAAAACATTCGACAGTAGTCTCGGGGACTACACCCAATGGGTGCACTCAGCGTGCCCCCACTGGTTTGACCAAAAAAAAAGTCGACTGCCCGCAGTCGATCGGATACAATTCCACTCGACCTGGCCCGACCAAACCGAGTGAAGAAATACAGCTACAACAACACAATGTAAAGACTACAGTCAACTGCCAGCAGTCCACCGTAGTCTCGGGGACTACACCCAGTGGGTGCACTTAGCATGCCCCCACTCGTCCAAAGGATTGGCAGACACACCCAGTGGGTGTACAGATACAGATACAAAAGATCTTCAGAAAAGAGACTCTTCAAACAGCATATCATAACAGACCAAGTGTCGAGTCGACTGACCTGGACGTTGCTCTGAAGAGCCGAACTCGCATCATAGGCTGCTTGGCTGGCCTCCTGAGCCATCTTCACTTGCTCCATCATGATCCCCGCCTGGCGTATAGCCTCCTTTGCAGCAGCCGCTTGGTCCTCAGGGACGGGGTACGCAGCAAAAAGCGAAGGTGGATCTGTAGTCGACGCCGAGGGCCGCACACTCGCCAGAGGAACGACGAAGGTCACAGAAGCCCGAGTGGTGTCACCACCATCCCGAGCCACGGCCTCGGACGCCGGAGCGGATTGGGGGGTCTTGTCAGCCGACGCCCTCTTGTGCCTCCTCACTCTCAACGGACCGTCGTGGTCGTCATCCGGGAGGTCGATAACATGAGGAGGAGATACAAGGAAAACATTCAATCGACCAGAGTAGCAATAAAGGTTCAGATGACTCAAAGGCAGGACGTCAGCAATCGTACCAGGGTTGGAGGTAACAGCGTCCTCCATCTCTTGGTCGTCGTTCCTGGCGGAGACCTCAGAAGTAGCACCGCTGCAAATCTCGAAAGTCAATCAGTTGGTTCAGTGAATCGACCAAGGATCCGTCCACGGTCGACAAAGGAAAGAAAATCTTATTATTACCCGGAAATGGTAGGAACAGCTATCTTCATCTTGGGCAGAGCCTTGGGTGGCTTGGATGGCGTCGCTCGTGGATGCTTGGGAGCCTTCCCAGTCGGCGGAGGAGAAGAGGTCCGAGGGCGTTTCGACGACTGCCCAACAGGAGCAGTCGCCTTGCCACGTTCCCGCGCTGGATCGTGGGTGAGCTTGGATCGCCCCTCCGGGCGGGGGGGGGGGGGGGGGTTCAACCTCCTCCTCCCCTTCGCTGGAGAAGATGTCGTCGCCTCCCTCTCCCTCACCGTCGGACTCCCACTCGCCTTGGTCATCCCCGCTCTCGCCTCCGCTCGCCTCCCCTTCCTCAATCGACCCCTGTGCCCCGTTGGGCGTCGAGTACATCTCGGTGGTCGCCTGGAAAACAACAGGCAAGACAAAAGTCAATCGACTTATTCAAAGAAGACCAATGCAGAAGACAAGATATCAGTCGGGAGCACAAAGACATACCTGGTCCACCTCATACGAGTTGTCGAGTGGGGTTACCCTCCTGGCTCCTCGGGGGTTGTCTTTGTTCCCCGTGATGCTCGACAGCCACCCCTCCACCATCTCGTCGGTGACCTCCTCCGGGTGGACCCGAGTGGTGTCGTCAAGACCCGAATACAGCCACATCGGGTGGTCGCGGGCCTGGAGCGGTTGGATGCGCCTTTGAAGGAAGACCTCCAGCAGGTCCATACCAGTCACACCCTCGCGGACAAGCTCAACCACTCGACCTGCCAGCACCTTGACTTGGGCCTTTTCCTCCGGCGCGACTTTCAGAGAGGCAGGCTTCTCGGCTCGGTCGAGGGAAAAAAGAGGAAGACCAGTCGACTGTCCTGGGGTCGCCTCATCCTTGCAGTAGAACCAGGTCGACTGCCAGCCACGGACCGACTCCGGGAAGGTGATAGATGGAAAACAACTCTTCCCCCTCGCCTGGATCGCCAGGCCCCCGCACAGCTGGATCACCTGCGTCCTCTTGTCGCTCGACTTAGCCTTCTTGACCGATTGAGAACGGCAGGTAAAGATGTGTTTGAAGAGTCCCCAATGGGGTCGACAACCCAAGAAAGCCTCACACATGGAGATGAAAGCAGCGAGGTAGACAATGGAGTTGGGAGTGAAGTGGTGGAGCTGTGCTCCAAAGAAGTTCAGGAAACTCCGGAAGAAAGGATGGGGCGGCAGAGAAAACCCTCGGTCGATGTGGGTGGCTAGGAGCACGCACTCACCGTCGCGGGGTTGAGGTTCGATCTCTCCCCCCGGAAGACGCGCAGCTTCATGGGGAATGACTCCCCCCTCGACCATATCGTCGAGATCCTCTTGCCGGAGCACCGATGGCATCCAGTCGCCCTGGATCCAACCTTTGGGCAGAGCGGTCCTAGAGGAAGATCCGCCCCGAGCTGACCTCTTCCCTTTCCCCGCCGCCGCCGCCTTCTTCGCGCGCTCCAGAGCGGAGGTCTTGCTCTTCATCATCGTCGCTGGCGAAGTCTCGCACGGGCCTGCTGCGTTGGGGCGGGAACGAAGGTGGCGGAAGGACTTGCGAAGGGGGAGAGGCGGAAGAAAGGAGGAGAAGAGAGCGCACTGCTTGGAAACCCCGAGCCGGCGATTTATAAGGGACCGCTTCCGAGTGGCTGACTGGTAGGCCCAGGCTATCCAGTCAAATCCCGCAGGAGACGCGCGCGCAGTACGTGGCGAAAAAGACGATGCAGGGATCGAGGAGCTTCTGCTTTATCGCTTCCGATTACTGCGGCCGCTCCCGTCCCGCGCACTTCCCAAAATCCGAATCCCGCGACATCCGCGGGCCACAAAACAACTTGTCAAAACAGAAGACCCCGATCGCGCCGGCGCTTGGTATGTCACAAACAAAGAAATTCACTCGACGAAAGGCCTGGAATGGATCAAGGCGACTGAAAAAGGTTGGCAACGTCATCCGTGACGATTGACCCAAAACGAGGCGCTCACATAGCCCGAAGAACCAGTCGGAAAGATCTCCAACTCTTTCCCCACTCTAACCTCGATCCATTCGGGGGCTAATGATGAAGACATGTACCTAGGGTAGGGACACGGACCTGACCAAAGAGTCCTACCCTAGGACACCCCTAGGAGAAGTCACCTTTCAATCGACTTGAAGGTATCCCACTTGATGGGTTCAAGACACTCGACCAAGAAGCTATCACTCGACCATGAAGCCAACCACTCGACCGCCAGGAGACCTAAAGTCACTCCGCAGGCAAACAGTCGGCTGTTAAGTAGTCTTTATGATCATTATATCACTTTATTAGGGACGTTACCAGAAACGCCCAATCTTAAATGTACCTTAAACCCTGCATTACTAAGGGCAGGAGGGGTCCGACAAACTCTATATAAGCCACCCCCTCCTCAGTATGAAGGGTTCGCACCCCTGTATCCATACACGCATAATCCAGTCGACCGCCTCCGGGCTCCGAGACGTAGGGCTATTACTTCCTCTGAGAAGGGCCTGAACTCGTAAACCTCGTGTGGAAGAACTTCCCAATAGCTAAGATCTAGCCTCTCCATATTCACCCCCCCTACATCACTGTCAGAGTTAGAACCACGACAGCCATATCTTCATATGCTAGGTCCGTCAAGTTTAACCCGAGTATTCCGCGTGTGCAAAACTGGCTTGCACCCGTGTAACACCCACAATTCGGCTATATCTCCCATGTGTCGGGGCACGACTTAGAGGCATAGCCGCATGGTAGGCTTGTCGCAAGAGGGGTAATCTTCACACATCCCATTTACTGAATAAGAAAGGGATAAAGAGTTCAAAAATTTGAATGTGAGCCCGAGCTCATCTGCACCTGCGCTCACGAAAAAATCAAAATAAATACTAGAAATATTCAAAAATTCCAAAAAAATTTGGGTGGTAGACAATTTGATGCATGAGGTACGCTCCAATTTTCAAAACATTTGGACTTCTGTGCAGCTCTCAGCAAAAAAGACAAATCGGAGGTCTGTAAAAATGTGTATTGTTCATATACTGTTCTGGTCTGATTTGTCTTTTTTGCTGAGAGCTGCACAGAAGTCCAAATGTTTTGAAAATTGAAGCATACCTCACGCATCAAATTGTCTACCACCCTAATTTTTTTGAATTTTTTTTGATTTTTTTACGAATTTTTTTGACCGGGTGCAGATGCACCCGGGCACCGAAACGCCGCTCTCTAAAGAGTTGGCTTACAATCGACACTTCACACAATACATAAATAATTCATACAACATCCAAAATACAAACAAATGTCCGACTACGGAACCAAAATAAAAGAAGACAACCCCAAATGCTAGATCCCCGATCGTCCCAACTGGGCTCCACTACTGATCAACAGGAAGCGAAACAAAACAACGATCAAGATCTTCTTCGAGCTCCCACTTGAGCTCGGTTGCATCACCTACTCTGGTATCATCGGCACCTGCAACTGTTTGGAAGTATCTGTGAGCCACGAGGACTCAGCAATCTCACACCCGCGAGATCAAGACTATTTAAGCTTATGGGTAGGAAAAAGGTAGTGAGGTGGAGCTACAGCAAGCACTAGCATATATGGTGGCTAACTTACACAAAAGAGAGCGAGAAGAGAAGCAACGCACGGTTGAGAAACTAGAAGTGGTCAAGAAGTGATCCTGAAACTACTTATGTTCAAGCATAACACAAGAACCATGTTCACTTCACGGACTCCGCCGAAAAGAGACCATCACAGCTACACATGCGGTTGATGCATTTTAATTAAGTTAAGTGTCAAGTTCTCTACAACCGAACATTAACAAATTCCCATCTGCCACATAACCGTGGGCACAACTTTCGAAAGTTCAAAACCCTGCAGGGGTGTCCCAACTTAGCCCATCACAAGCTCTCACGGTCAACAAAGGATATTCCTTCTCCCAGGAAGACCCGATTAGTCTCGGAATCCCGGTTACAAGACATTTCGACAATGGTAAAACAAGACCAGCAATGCCGCCCGATGTGCCGACAAATCCCGATAGGAGTCGCACGTATCACGTTCTTAGGCACACCGGATGAACACTCCGTACAACTAAAACCAACCCTCGAGTTTCCCCAAGGTGGCGTTGCAAAGGACACTAGTTCGGACCAACACTGAGAGGAGCACTGGCCCGGGGGGGGGGGGGGTTAAAATAAAGATCACCCTCGGGCTCCGGAAACCCAAGGGAAAAAGGCTTAGGTTGTTAGGCAAATGTAAAACCAAGGTTGGGCCTTGCTGGAGGAATTTTATTCAAAGCAAACTGTCAAGGGGTTCCCATAACACCCAACCGCGTAAGGAACGCAAAATCAAGGAACATAACATCGGCAGGATGGAAACTAGGGCGACAAGAGTGGAACAAAACACCAGGCATAAGGTCGAGCCTTCCACCCTTTACCAAGTATATAGATGCATTAATTAAAATAAGAGATATTGTGATATCCCAACATATCCATGTTCCAACATGGAACAATCTTCAACTTCACCTGCAACTAGCAACGCTATAAGAGGGGCTGAGCAAAAGCGGTAACATAGCCAAACAATGGTTTGCTAGGAAAGGTGGGTTAGAGGCTTGACATGGCAATATGGGAGGCATGATATCACAAGTGGTAGGTAGCGTGACATAGCGATAGAACGAACAACTAGCAAGCAAAGATAGAAGTGATTTCGAGGGCATGATCATCTTGCCTGAGATCCCGCAAGGAAGAAGAACGAGTCCATGAAGAAGACAAACAGACGTAGTCGAACGGATCCTCAGAACTCCGAAACGAAACCGAAGCTAACGAGAGAAGCAAACCGGAAAGAAGCAAGCAACATAGTAAACAACCATCACATCAACATGGCATGATGCACAACCAAGTATGATGCATGTCCGGTTTAATGAAGCATGGCATGGCAAAGTGCAACAAACAACACTACAAATTAAGTGGAACTCAATATGCAACGAGTTGCATATTGACGAAACACCACATGAGTTATTTAGTTCTATCTCGTTTAGGTACCCATCAATATTAAATGTTCTTAAACATGGCAAGGGGTGAAGCAAATGAAAACTACCTATCTAGGCAAGTTTAAATGAGGCCGGAACAACAAGCAACAAGTCCGGAAAAATCCTCATGAGCATATATTAGATTTGGCACTGTTCTGCCCTAAACCCAATTTTAGAGTTGTTAAACATGCAAGAAGAGTGCACCATGTTAAACTAGGCATTTTTCCACCCCATTTACATATAAAGTTTATTAAAATTGGAGTTACGGTTATTTAGTTATGAATTAAATCATTTTAACATGGCAATATGCAAAATGAACACAAACAACAAGTTTAACATTTTTAAAAAGGATGAAAGTAGCATATTATGAAACTAGATGAATTTCTAAGCATTTTTCATATATAAATCATTTTAATCCGATGCACCATTTGTGAGTTATTAAATGCATGAAACATGAGAGTTTTTCTGTAAAACTGTTGTCTCTGGAAAAATAGCTAAACTCGTAGAACTGGGAAAAAACATGGCACGGGCCGCATCTGTTCTCACCATGGGCCTTGCCCAGAACTATGGAGAGGTAGCGAGGAGGGGCGCGCTGGGCTGGCGCGGTGCAGTAGAGGAGTGGCTGGGCCTGGCTGGAGAGATGGGCCGGCCTACACGCGGTCAACGGGTAGGTGGCGATGGAGATCGGGCGCTGTCCGATCCAGGCGAGGGAGGTTGGAGGGGCTCGGGACGAGCAGGATCCGGTGGCGGGCCACTTCGGGCTGGGCGGGCTGCGGCTGGTCCTGGCGGGCCGCGGTGCGGTGGAGGGCACCGGGAGGCGACGTGGCGGCTTGCCACTGGCCACGGGCGGTGCTGGGTGGCGGCGCAGCCAATGGCTACGCGCCAAGTGGCGGGGACGAGGTGGAGGGCGCCGGAAAACAAGGGGGATGGTGGCGGCGGCTGGTTAGGATGACATGGGAAACGAGGGAGGAGAGGGATGACCAGATTTGGAAGGGGGAGGTGGTTTAAATAGGCAGGTTTAGGGTTAGGGGGATTTTGAAGCGTTTCGGAGCACCGGATCGCGATCCGACGGTTCCGATCAAGAGGAGGGGTTTATCTGGGTTAGGTGGGCTTAGAGAAGAGAAGGGAGAGAGAGAGGCCCGGCGACTGTTTCGGAGACCGAAATGTCCGACGATAGACCGGCTATATTGCCGCTATAGTTATCTGTTGGGGCATCAAACGAACTCCGAATGCGATGAAAATTGGCAGGCGGCCTACCTACACTATAATAAGACCGCACGCCAACTTTCAACCCATTCCGAGAACATTTTCCGGCCACTTATAAAATAATATTTTGGACATGCCGCGGGCGCGTGCAAGTGTGTCTGGGCTCAGAACGGACAATAGATGGAACTGGGGAAACCCGGACGGATGCAAGTTTTGAAAACATGATGATGCAATGCACATGATGACATGGCAAGAAGCAACACGCACACAAAAGACATGGCAACAACGCGCGTAACTGGAAGACACCTGGCGCAACGGTCTCGGGGCGTCACAACCCGTTGTATGTGAACATAGAGCTTATCGCACCCGATCATCACGTGGTGTCTCGGCATGACAAACTGTCGCAATGGTGCATACTTAGGGAGAACACTTATACCTTGAAATTTAGTGAGAGATCATCTTAAAATGCTATCGCTGAACTAAGCAAAATAAGATGCATAAAGGATAAACATCACATGTAATCAAAAATGTGACATGATATGGCCATGATCATCTTGCACCTTTGATCTCCATCTCCAAAGTACCTTCATGATCTCTATCGTCACCTGCATGACACCATGATCTCCATCATCTTGATCTCTATCAACATATCATCACATGGCCGTCTCGCCAACTATTGCTATTGTAACTATTGCTATCGCATAGCAATAAAGTAAAGCAATTATTTGGTGCTTGCATCTTATGCAATAAAGAGACAACCATAAGGCTTCTGCCAGTTGCCGATAACTTCAACAAAAACATGATCATCTCATACAACAACTTAGATCTCATCACGTCTTGACCATATCATATCACAACAAGCCCTGCAAAAACAAGTTAGATGTCCTCTACTTTGTTGTTGCAAGTTTTACGTGGCTGCTACGGGCTGAGCGAGAACCGTTCTTACCTACGCATCAAAAACCACAATGTGGTATAGTGATTGTTTTTTGATCTTCAGAAAGAACCTTGTTCATTGAATCCAATTCAACTAAATTTGGAGAAACAGACACCCACTAGCCATCTGTGTGCGAAGCACGTCAATAGAACCAGTCTCGCGTAAGCGTAAGCGTAATGTCGGTCTAGGCCGCTTCATCCAGCAATACCGCTGAATCAAGAATCAACTAGTGACGGCAAGCAATATGTATATACCCACGCCCACAACTCCTTTGTGTTCTACTCGTGCAT
This sequence comes from Triticum aestivum, assembly GCF_018294505.1. Taxonomy (NCBI): domain Eukaryota; kingdom Viridiplantae; phylum Streptophyta; class Magnoliopsida; order Poales; family Poaceae; genus Triticum; species Triticum aestivum. The sequence continues at coordinate 341,573,591 of NC_057803.1, read as the reverse complement.
ATAACATATACGCATAGAACTGGCTCTAATACCACTGTTGGGGAACGTGGTAATTTCGAAAAAATCCTACGCACACGCAAGATCATGGTGATGCATAGCAACGAGAGGGGAGAGTATCGTCTACGTACCCTCGTAGACCGTAAGCGGAAGCGTTATGGCAACACGGTTGATGTAGTCGTACGTCTTCACGATCGACCGATCTAGCACCCAAGGTACGACACCTCCGTGATCTACACACATTCAGCTCGGTGACGTCCCGCGAACTCACGATCCAGTAGAGCTTCGAGGGAGAGTTTCGTCAGCACGACGGCGTGATGACGGTGATGATGATGCTACTGGAACAAGGCTTCGCCTAAGCACCGCTACGATATAACCGAGGTGGATTATGGTGGAGGGGGGCACCGCACATGGCTAAAAGATCAATGATCAACTTGTGTGTCCATGGGGTGCCCCCTTCCCCCGTATATAAAGGAGTGGACGAGGGGGAGGGCCGACCCTCTCTATGGCGTGCCCTAGGGGAGTCCTACTCCCTTCGGGAGTAGGATTCCCCCCTTCCAAGTAGGAGTAGGAGAGGAGGAAGGAAAGGGGGGCCGACCCCCTCCCAATTCGGATTGGGCTTGGGGGCCGCGCCTCCATCTTTTCCCTTTCCCTCTCCTCTATTCCACTAAGGCCCAATAAGGCCCATATACCGGTAACCTCCCGTACTCCGGAAAAATGCCTGAACCACTCGGAACCATTCCGATGTCCAAACATAGGCTTCCAATATATCGATCTTTATGTCTTGACCATTTCGAGACTCCTCGAGATGCCCGTGATCACATCCGGAACTCCGAACAATCTTTGGTTCATCAAAACACATAAACTCATACTCCCTCTGTTCCTTGATATAAGGTGTATAGATTTTTGAGAAAAATTTCGTAAGATAAGGTGTATTGTGTTGCACCACTCGTTTGGATAATTATTTTAGGGATTTGATTACATTTCCTCATATGAGGCAAGCTCCTCTATTTTCTCATGTCAATTAGTCAGGTATAATCTCGCCCAAAACGTGTGAAAATTTCCCTCCATGTGCGTTCTTTAATTTCTGTGCCAAAACTATACACCCTATATTTAGGAACGGATACCGATCATCACCGAATGTTAAGCATGCGGACCCTATGGGTTCGAGAACTATGTAGACATGACTGAGACTCACTTCCGGTCAATAACCAATAGCGGAACCTGGATTCTCATATTGGTTCCTACATATTCTACGAAGATCTTTATCGTTCAAACCGCATAACAACATACGTTGTTCCCTTTGTCATCGGTATGTTACTTGCCCGAGATTCGATCGTCGGTATCTCAATACCTAGTTCAATATCGTTACCAGAAAATCTCTTTACTCGTTCCGTAATGCATCATCCCGCAACTAACTCATTAATTACAATGCTTGCAAGGCTTATAGTGATGTTCTTTACCGAGAGGGCCCAGAGATACCTCTCCGATACTCGGAGTGACAAATCCTAATGGTGATCTATGCCAACTCAACAAACACCATTGGAGACACCTGTAGAGCACCTTTATAATCACCACTTACGTTGTGACATTTGGTAGCACACAAAGTGTTCCTCCGGTATTCGGGAGTTGCATGATCTCATAGTCATAGGAACATGTATAAGTTATGGAGAAAGCAATAGCAACAAACTAAACGATCATCGTGCTAAGATAACGGATGGGTCAAGTCAATCACATCATTCTCTAATGATGTGATCCTGTTAATCAAATGACAACTCATGTCTATGGTTAGGAAACATAACCATCATTGATTCAACGAGCTAGTCAAGTAGAGGCAAACTAGTGACACTCTGTTTGTCTATGTATTCACACATGTACTAAGTTTCCCGTTAATACAATTCTAGCATGAATAATAAACATTTATCATGATATAAGGAAATATAAATAACAACTTTATTGTTGCCTCTAGGGCATATTTCCTTCACAATCTGGTTAGGGCATTTTGGGTACGATGAACTTTGTTATTATGCTTATGATATGTTGCTTCTATTTTTGCCAAGTCCGTCTCTTTCTGTTGCTCAACTATATATGTTGCATATCATCAACTCATGTGACGATGTAGGTGCATAGATCATCGATGACGAAGACGTGCAATGCCAGGAGTATACGACGAGTGTCCGGAGTGTCAGGCCCAGGTGTACTGGTTTCCGATTTCCGAGCGATAGCCAATAGTTAGTTTAGGTTCACACTAATGCATGAGAGGGGTACGAACTCATGTACTGCATAGCTCTTCTTGCGTATATCATTGTTTAGATGGATGACGATGTAGTTGCAAGTAATCAAGACTTGTATCGCTATTTTCGAGATGATGACGAGAGACCACTTTGTGTTGGATGATGATTATGATGATGACATGATTTGATGCTATGATTACATTTGTATGTGTATGATATGCTAAAGATTATTGTATAAAGCCTGTTCAAATACAAAACAAATATGTAGAAAAAACAAAAACTAATAAAACTAACAATAGCGGGGGGAATAAAGTTGGCAGCAACGCGCTTTTACCAGTAGCGCGTCCAAGTTAAAAGCGCTGCAGCTATTAGCAGTAGCGCGTCGATCTAAAGCTCACTGCTGCTAGCCATGTATAGCAGTAGCGTGGGGCAACACGCGCTACTGATACATGTTAGCAGTAGCGCCGTATTAGTAGTGTGGGACCCCGTGCTACTGATACACCAAATACCCGCACTACTGCAGGCTTTTCCCTAGTACTGTCAACCTACTACACCTATTGAAAATATTGAATATGAAATTCCTTCGGGTATGATAGGACAACTGCTAACTAATCCTTATGTAGGAGATGGAACCGAACATACTGATATGCACTTGATATATGTGGAACATATTTGTGGATTGTTTAAGGTTGCAGGTTTACCTGGAGATGAAGTTAAAAAGAAGGTTTTCCCTTTATCTTTGAAGGGAAAAGCATTAGCATGGTATAGGATATGCGATGATATTGGATCTTGGAACCGGAATCGATTGAAATTGGAATTTCACCAAAAAAATTATCCTTTGCATCAAGTTCATCGTGATCGGAATTACATATATAATTTTTGGCCTCATGAAGGAGAAAGTACCGCTCTAGCTTGGGGGAGGCTTAAGTCAATGTTATGCTTAGCAAGCAATTTACAGAAAGCACCATGAATAAAGTGTGAACCACCATCAGTCATTAAATATCTAGGGACTCCAAACCTCGGGAAAATAACTTCTTTAAGCATTTTAATAGAAGTTTTATGATCAACACTACTAGTTGGAATAGCATCTACCCACTTAGTAACGTAATCAAAAGCAACTAAAATATGAGTATACCCATTAGAGGATGGAAAAGGTCCCATAGAATCAAACCCCCAAACATAAAATGGTTCGATAACAAGTGAATAGTTCATAGGCATTTCCTGACGTCTACTAATATTACCAATTCTTTTACATTCATCACAAGACAAGACAAACTTGCGGGCATCTTCGAAAAGAGTAAGCCAACAAAAACAAGATTGTAATACCTTGTGTGCAGTTCTGTCTCCAGCATGGTGTCCTCCGTAAGCCTCGGAGTGACACTTGCGTAGGATTTGTTCATGTTCATGCTCAGGTACACAATGTCTAATTATACCATCTACTCCTTCTTTATAAAGGTACGGGTCATCCCAAAAGTAATGTCTTAAATCATAGAAAAAACTTTTTATTTTGTTGGTTTGTGAAACTAGGTGGTATAAATTTATTAGCAATGTAATTAGCATAGTCAACATACCATGGAGTACTACGAGAAGCATTTATGACAGATAGTTGTTCATCAGGAAAGCTATCATTAATAGGTAGTGGGTCATCAAGAATATTTTCTAACCTAGATAAGTTATCTGCTACGGGGTTTTCAGCCCCTTTCCTATCAGTAATTGATAATCCCCAAGTGCAAGGAATCATCATAGCAATTTCTAAAGATGGAAGTGATAAGTATGGAGTGTTGAACCCACAAGGAGCTGAAGGTAAGATCAATATTCTCTCAAGTCCTATCTACCACCGATATAACTCTACGTACACCGAGTGTCTGCTTTCATCTAGAAACGAGAAATAAAACTACATTGTGGGTATAAAGTGGATATCTTTGCATGATATCGGAGAGCTAAAATATAAAAATAGGTGTTGTTATCATAAAGTTAGAATATGTCACACTATATTGCAAAAAATGAGTGTGGAATAATGATGGATTGGTGTGTGGAATTATCCTAGGCAATTGTTAACAATATCGGTAATCATTATTGTAATTCTATATGAGGGAGTGGCATAAGCTAACATACTTTCTCTACTTGGATCATATGCACTTATGATTGGAACTCTAGCAAGCATCCGCAACTACTAAAGATCATTAAGGTAAAACCCAACCATAGCATTAAAGTATCAAGTCCTCTTTACTCCCATACGCAACAACCCCCTTACTCGGGTTTAAGCTTTTGTCACTCTAGCAACCCACCATAAGAGAATCATGAATGCATTGCAACACCCTACAGTGGGAATCCCTCACGTGTGTGCGGCACGAAGGGCTCCATAGGACAACACCAATATAAAACATACAACTCAAACCAGTCCAGATCATCAATCAGCCCAAAAGACAAAAGAAATCTACTCAAAACATCATAGGATGGCAACACATCATTGGATCTTAATATGTGGCATAAAGAACCATGTTCAGGTAGGGGATTATAGAGGGTTGCGGTAGAGTGGACCGCTTAAAAGAGATGAGGAAGGTGATAGAGATGGTGATGTTGATGAAGACGATCACCGCGGCGATGGTTCCCCCGGTGGCACTCCAGCGCTATCAAGAGAGAGGGGGAGAGAGTCTCCCCCTTGTGCTTCCTCCTCCATGGCCTCCCCCCTATATGGGGAGAGGTTCTCCCTCTGGTCCTTGGCCTCCATGGTGATGATGGCTCCCTTTGGGTTCCTCCTCCATGGCCTCCAGTGATGATGGCGCCCTTTTGGCAGGGTGCTGAAGAGGGCCTAGATTGATTTTTCATGGGTATAGAGGCTTGCAGCGGCGGAACTTCTCGTCTAGGGTTCTTTTTAGAGGTTTGGGTATTTATAAGAATTTCTGACGTTGGTATCACATCAAGGGGGTGTCTGAGGGGCCCATAAGCCGAGAGCACCCTCTCTGGGGGGTAGGGCGTGCCCTGGCGGCTTGTGGCCACCTCGATCACTTCCTGGCCTAGCTCTGGTGCTTCGGGAGTCTCTTTTTGCCCATAAAAAACTCACCGTAAATTTTCAGCCCATTCCGAGAACTTCTATTTCTGCACAAAAAACGACACCACGGTAGTTCTGCTGGAAACAACTTCAGTTTGGGTTAGTTTTAATCAAATCGTACCAAAACCATATAAAATTGTTGTAAACATGACTTATAAGTCCATTTTGCATCATGTTTTTATATCGATATTTATTGCATTATGGGTTGTTATTACACATTATATCATAATACTTATGCCTTTTCTCTCTTATTTTTCAAGGTTTACATGAAGAGGGAGAATGCCGACAGCTGGAATTCTCGACTGGAAAAGGAGCAAATATTAGAGACCTATTCTGCACAACTCCAAAAGTCCTGAAACTTCACGTAGAATTATTTTGGAATATATATAAAATATTGGGCGAAGAAAGCACTAGAGGGGGGCCACTTGCCATCCACAAGGGTGGGGGCCCGCCCTACCCCCCTGGGCGCATCCCCCTGCATTGTGGGCCACCTGGCAGGCCCCTAATGCCCATATTCTACTATATGGTGTGTTTTGACCTGGAAAAATTCAGAGGAAGCTTTCGTGACAAAGCGCCGCCGTCTCGAGGCGGACCTAGGGCAGAACCAATCTAGGTCTGCGACGGAGTTGTTCTGCCAGGGAAACTTCCCTCCCGGAGGGGGAAATCGAAGCCATCATCATCACCAAGGATCCTCTCATCGAGAGGGGGGGTCAATCTCCATCAACATCTTCACCAGCACCATCTCCTCTCAAACCCTAGTTCATCTCTTGTATCCGATCTCTGTCTCAAAACCTCAGACTGGTACCTGTGGGTTGCTAGTAGTGTTGATTACTCCTTGTAGTTGATGCTAGTTGGTTTATTCGGTGGAAGATCATATGTTTAGATCCTTAATGATAATTAATACTCCTCTGATTATGAACATGAATATGCTTTGTGAGTAGTTACGTTTGTTCCTGAGGACATGGGAGAAGTCTTGTTATAAGTAATCATGTGAATTTGGTATTCATTCGATATTTTGATGAGATGTATGTTGTCTTTCCTTTAGTGGTGTTATATGAATGTCGACCACATGACACTTCACCTTGATTTGGGCCTAGGGGAAGGCATTGGGAAGTAATAAGTAGATTATGGGTTGCTAGAGTGACAGAAGCTTAAACCCTAGTTTACGCGTTGCTTCGTAAGGGGCTGATTTGGATCCATATGTTTCATGTTATGGTTAGATTTATCTTAATTCTTCTTTCATAGTGCGGATGCTTGCGAGAGGGGTTAATAATAAGTGGGAGGCTTGTCCAAGGAATGGCAGCACCCAAGCACCGGTCCACCCACATATCAAATTATCAACGTAATGAACGTGAATCATATGAACATGATGAAAACTAGCTTGACAACAATTCCCATGTGTCCTCAGGAGCACTTTGCTTTATATAAGAGTTCGTACAGGCTTGTCCTTTGCTACAAAAAGGATTGGGCCACCTTGCTGCACCTTAGTTACTTTTGTTACTTGTTACCTGTTATGAATTATCTTATCACACAACTATCTGTTACCGATAATTTTAGTGCTTCCAGAGAATACCTTGCTGAAAACCGCTTGTCATTTGCTTCTGCTCCTCGTTGGGTTCGACACTCTTACTTATCTAAAGGACTATGATAGATCCCCTATACTTGTGGGTTATCAAGACTCTTTTCTGGCGCCATTGTCGAGGAGTGAAGCGCCTTTGGTAAGTGGAATTTGGTAAGGAAACATTTGTATAGTGTGTTGAAATTTACTGTCACTTGTTACTATGGAAAATAATCCTTTGAGGGGTTTGTTCGGGGTATCTTCACCCCGACCAGATGAGCAAAGAGTTGCCTCTCAGCCTACTACACCTACTTAAAATGTTTATTATGAAATTCCTTCAGGTATGATAGAGAAACTGCTAGCTAATCCTTATGTAGGAGATGGAACATTACATCCTGATATGCACCCAATCTATGTGGATGAAGTTTGTGGATTATTTAAGCTTGCAGGTTTGCCCGAGGATGAAATCAAGAAGAAGGTCTTCCCTTTATCTTTAAAGGAGAAGGAATTGATATGGTATAGGCTATGTGATGATATTGGATCTTGGAACTAGAACTGATTGAAATTGGAATTCATCAGAAGTTTTATCCTATTTATCTAGTTCATCATGATCGGAATTATATTTATAATTTTGGCCTCATGAAGGAGAAAGTATCACTCAAGCTTGGTGGAGGCTTAAGTAAATGTTATATTTATGCCCCAATCATGATCTCTCAAGAGAAATTATTATTCAGAATTTTTATGCTCGGCTTTCTCGTAATGATCAATCAATGCTCGATACTTCTTGTACTAGTTCTTTTATGAAGAAAGATATTGAATGCAAATGGGATTTATTGGAAATAATTAAACACAACTATGAAGATTGGGAACTCGACGAAGGTAAGGAGTCAGGTATAAACCTTAAGTTTGATTGTGTTAAATCTTTTATGGATACTGATGCTTTTCGTGATTTTAGCACTAAATATGGACTTGACTCTGGGATAGTAGCTTGTTTCTATGAATCTTTCGCTACTCGTGTTGATCTCCCTAAGGAGAAGTGGTTTAAATATCATCCTCCCATTGAAGTGAAAGTAGTAGATCCGTTTAAAGTTGAAGAAGAAACTATTACTTATAATGTTGATCCTATTGTTCCTACTGCTTATATTGAGAAACCACCTTTTCCTGTTAGAATAAAGGATCATGCCAAAGCTTCAACTGTGGTTTGTAAGAGTTATACTAGAGCACCTACACCCCCTGAACAAATTAAAGTTGAGCCTAGTATTGCTATGGTTAAAGATCTCTTGGTTGATAATATTGACGGGCATGTTATTTATTTTTGTGATGAAGCTGCTAGAATTGCTAAACATGATATTAAAGATAAATATAGACATGTTGTTGGCATGCTTGTTGTTTCTGTTAAAATAGGAGATCATTGTTATCATGGCTTATGTGATGGGGGTGCTAGTGTGAGTGCAATTCATTTTTCCTTATTTCAAGAAATTATGAATGATATTACACCTCCTGAGATATAAGATATTGATGTTACTATTAAGCTTGCCAATAGAGATACTATATCACCAATTGGGATTGTTAGAGATGTTGAAGTCTTGTGTTGGAAAATAAAATATCCTACTGATTTTCTTGTTCTTGCTTCCCCACAAGATGACTTTTGTCCCATCATATTTGGTAGACCTTTCTTGAATACTGTTAATGTTAAGATAGATTGCGAGAAAAATATTGTTATTGTTGGTTTAGGGGATATGTCTCATGATTTTAATTTTTCTAAATTTCATAGACAACCCCAAGATAAAGAATTTCCTAGTAAAGATGAAATTATTGGTCTTGCTTCTATTGCTATGCCTCCTACTGATCCTTTAGAACAACATTTTCTAGACCATGAAAATGATATGTTTATGAATGAAAGAAAGGAATTAGGTGAAATATTATTTAATCAAGGGCCTATTTTGAAACATAATTTTCCTATTGAAATCCTTGGAGATCCTACTCCACCCAAGGGTGATCCCGTGTTTGAGCTTAAACAATTACCTGATACTTTGAAATATGCTTATCTTGATGAAAAGAAGATATATCCTGTTATTATTAGTGCTAACCTTTCAGAGCATGAAGAAAAGAAATTATTGAAAACTCTGAAGAAGCACCATGCTGCTATTGGATATACTCTTGATGATCTTAAGGGCATTAGTCCCACTCTATGTCAGCACAAAATTAAATTGGAGCCTGATGCTAAACCAGTTGTTGATCATCAACGACGGTTAAATCCTAAGATGAAAGAAGTGGTAAGAAATGAAATATTAAAGCTCCTGGAGGCAGGTATAACTTATCCTATTGCTGATAGTAGATGGGTAAGTCATGTTCATTGTGTCCCTAAGAAGGGATGTATTACTGTTGTTCCTAATGATAAGAATTAATTGATCCCACAAAGAATTGTTACAAGCTATAGAATCGTAATTGATTTTCGCAAATTAAATAAAGCTACTAGAAAGGATCTTTACCCTCTGCCTTTTATTGATCAAATGCTAGAAAGATTATCCAAACATACACATTTTTGCTTTCTAGATGGTTATTCTGGTTTATCTCAAATACCTGCATCAGAAGAGGACCAAGAAAAGACCACTTTTACTTGCCCTTTTGGTACTTTTGCTTATAGACATATGCCTTTTGGTTTATGTAATGCACATGCTACCTTTCAAAGATGTATGACTGCTATATTCTCTAACTTTTATGAAAAGATTGTTGAGGTTTTTATGGATGATTTCTCCGTTTATGGAACCTCTTTTGATGATTGCCTAAGCAACCTTGATCGAGTTTTGCAGAGATGTGAAGAAACTAACCCTGTCTTGAATTGGGATAAGTGCCACTTTATGGTTAATGACGGTATCGTCTTGGGGCATAAAATTTGTGAAAGAGGTATTGAAGTTGATAAAGCTAAAGTAGATGCTATTGAAAATATGTTGTGTCCTAAAAATATCAAAGGTATAAGAAGTTTCCTTGGTCATGCTGGTTTCTATAGGAGGTTTATTAAAGACTTCTCTAAAATTTCTAGGCCTCTCACTAATATCTTGCAAAAAGATGTTCCTTTTGTTTTTGATGATGATTGTGTAGAAGCATTTGAAATACTTAAGAAAGCCTTGATTTCTGCACCTATTGTTCAACCACCTGATTGGAATTTACCCTTTAAAATTATGCTAGTGATTATGCTGTTGGTGTTGTTCTAGGGCGAAGAGTTGATAAGAAGTTGAATGTTATTCATTATGCTAGTAAAACTCTAGATAGTGCCCAGAGAAATTATGCTACTACTAAAAAAGAATTTTTAGCAGTTGTTTTTGCTTGTGATAAGTTCAGATCTTATATTGTTGATTCCAAAGTAACTGTTCACACTGATCATGCTGCTATTAAATACCTTATGGAAAAGAAAGATGCTAAACATAGACTTATTAGATGGGTTCTCTTGCTACAAGAATTTGATTTGCATATTATTATTGATAGAAAGGGAGCTGAGAACCCTGTTGTGGACAACTTTTCTAGGTTAGAAAATGTTCTTGATGACCCACTGCCTATTGATGATAGCTTTCCTAATGTGCAATTAGCTATCATAAATGCTTCTCATTATACTCCTTTGTATGTTGATTATGCTAATTATATTGTTGCTAAATTGATACCACCTAGTTTCACATACCAGCAAAAGAAAATGTTTTTCTATGATTTAAGACATTACTTTTAGGATGACCCACACCTTTATAAAGAAGGAGTAGATGGTGTTATTAGACGTTTTGTACCTGAGCATGAACAGGAACAGATCCTACGTAAGTGCCACTCTGAGGCCTAAGGAGGACACCACGCTGGAGATAGAACTGCACACAAGGTATTACAATCTGGTTTTTATTGGCCTACTCTCTTCAAATATGCTCGTAAGTATGTCTTGTCTTGTGATGAATGTCAACGAATCGGTAATATTAGTAGACATCAGGAAATGCCTATGAATTATTCGCTTGTTACTGAACCATTTGATGTTTGGGGCTTTGATTATATGGGACCTTTTCCTTCCTCTAATGGGTATACACATATTTTAGTTGTTGTTGATTACGTTACTAAGTGGGTAGAAGCTATTCCAACTAGTAGTGTTGGTCATAACACTTCTATTAAGATGCTTAAATAAATTAATTTTTTCCGAGGTTTGGAGTCCCTATATATTTAATGACTGGTGGTTGCTACCTCTTGAGCACTGCGTTGGTTTTCCCTTGAAGAGGAAAGGGTGATGCAGTAAAGTAGCGTAAGTATTTACCTCAGTTTTTGAGAACCAAGGTACCAATCCAGTAGGAGGCCGCGCACAAGTCCCTCGCACCTACACAAACATATAAATCCTCGCAACCAACGCGATAAGGGGTTGTCAATCCCTACACAGTCACTTACGAGAGTGAGATCTGATAGATATGATAGGTTAATTTTTTTGGTATTTTTATGATAAAGAGAAATAAAAGATGCAAAGTAAAATAAATGGCAAAGGAAATAACTAAGTATTGGAAGATTAATATGATGGAAGATAGACCAGGGGGCCATAGGTTTCACTAGTGGCTTCTCTCAAGAGCATAAGTATTTACGTGGGTGAACAAATTACTGTTGAGCAATTGACAGAATTGAGCATAGTTATGAGAATATCTAGGTATGATCATGTATATAGGCATCACGTCCGAGACAAGTAGACCGACTCCTGCCTGCATCTACTACTATTACTCCACACATCAACCGCTATCCAGCATGCATCTAGAGTATTAAGTTAAAGAGAACAGAGTAACGCTTTAAGCAAGATGACATGATGTAGAGGGATAAACTCATGCAATATGATATAAACCCCATCTTGTTATCCTCGATGGCAATAATACAATACGTGCCTTGCTGCCCCTACTGTCACTAGGAAAGGACACCGCAAGATTGAACCCAAAGCTAAGCACTTCTCCCATTGCAAGAAAGATCAATCTAGTAGGCCAAACCAAACTGATAATTCAAAGAGACTTGCAAAGATAACCAATCATACATAAAAGAATTCAGAGAAGATTCAAATATTGTTCATAGATAAACTTGATCATAAACCCACAATTCATCGGTCTCAACAAACACACCGCAAAAGAAGATTACATCGAATAGATCTCCACAAGAGTGGGGGAGAACTTTGTATTGATATCCAAAAAGAGAGCAGAAGCCATCTAGCTAATAACTATGGACCCGTAGGTCTGAAGTAAACTACTCACACTTCATCGGAGAGGCTATGGTGTTGATGTAGAAGCCCTACGTGATCGATGCCCCTCCGGCGGAGCTCCGGAAAAGGCCCCAAGATGGGATCTCGTGGATACAGAAAGTTACGGCAGTGGAATTAGGGTTTTGGCTCTGTATCTGGTAGTTTGGGGGTACGTAGGTATATATAGGAGGAAGGAGTACGTCGATGGAGCAACAGGGGGCCCACGAGGGTGGAGGGCGTGCCTGGGGGGGTAGGCACGCCCCCTACCTTGTGCCTTCCTCGTTGATTGCTTGACGTAGGGTCCAAGTCCTCTGGATCATGTTCGTTCCGAAAATCATGTTCCCAAAGCTTTCATTCCGTTTGGACTCCGTTTGATATTCTTTTTCTGCAAAACCCTAAAATAGGCAAAAACAACAATTCTGGGCTGGGCCTCCGGTTAATAGGTTAGTCCCAAAAATAATATAAAAGTGTATAATAAAGCCCAATAATGTCCAAAACAGAATATAATATAGCATGGAACAATAAAAAATTATAGATACGTTGGAGACGTATCAAGCATCCCCAAGCTTAATTCCTGCTCGTCCTCCAGTAGGTAAATGATAAAAACAGAATTTTTGATGTGGAATGCTACTTGGCATAATTTCAATGTAATTCTTCTTAATTGTGGTATGAATATTCAGATCCGAAATATTCAAGACAAAAGTTCAATATTGACATAGAAATAATAATACTTCAAGCATACTAACTAAGCAATTATGTCTCTTCAAAATAACATGGCCAAAGAAAGTTATCCCTACAAAATCATATAGTCTGGCTATGCTCTATGTTCACCACACAAAGTATTTAAATCATGCACAACCCCAATGACAAGCCAAGCAATTGTGTCATACTTTTGGTGTTCACAAACTTTTTCAATCTTCACGCAATACATAAGCGTGAGCCATGGACATAGCACTTTAGGTGGAAGAGTATGGTGGTTGTGGAGGAGACAAAAAAGGGGGGAAGATAGTCTCACATCAACTAGGCGTATCAACGGGCTATGGAGCTGCCCATCAATAGATATCAATGTGAGTGAGTAGGGATTGCCATGCAACGGATGCACTAGAGCTATAAGTATATGAAAGCTCAACAAAAGGAACTAAGTGGGTGTGCATCCAAATCGCTTGCTCATGAAGACCTAGGGCATTTTGAGGAAGCCCATCATCGGAATATACAAGCCAAGTTCTAAAATGAAAAATTCCCACTAGTATATGAAAGTGATAACATATGAAACTCTCTATTATGAAGATCATGGTGCTACTTTGAAGCACAGGTGTGGTAAAAGGATAGTAGCATTGTCCCTTCTCTCTTTTTCTCTCATATTTTTTTATTTGGGCCTTTTTTATGGCCTCTTTTTTTCGTCTGGAGTCTCATCCCGACTTGTGGGGGAATCATAGTCTCCATCATCCTTTCCTCACTTGGGACAATGCTCTAAAAATGATGATCATCACACTTTTATTTACTTACAACTCAACAATTACACCTCAATACTTAGAACAAAATATGACTCTATGTGAATGCCTCCGGCGGTGTACCGGGATATGCAATGAATCAAGAGTGACATGTATGAAAGAATTATGAACGATGGCTTTGCCACAAATACAATGTCAACTACATGATCATGCAAAGCAATATGACAATGATGGAGCGTGTCATAGTAAATGGAACGGTGGAAAGTTGCATGACAATATATCTCGGAATGGCTATGGAAATGCCATGATATGTAGGTATGGTGACTTTTTTGAGGAAGGTAAATGGTGGGTGTATGATACCGGCGAAAGGTGCGCGGTATTAGAGAGGCTAGCAATGGTGGAAGGAAGAAAAGTGCGTATGATCCATGGACTCAACCTTAGTCATAAAGAACTCATATACTTATTGCAAAAATCTACAAGTTATCAAAGCAAAGTATTACGCACATGCTCCTAGGGGGATAGATTGGTAGGAAAAGACCATCGCTCGTCCCTGACCGCCACTCATAAGGAAGACAATCAATAAATAAATCATGCTCCGACTTCATCACATAATGGTTCACCATACGTGCATGCTACGGGAATCACAAACTTTAACACAAGTATTTCTCAAATTCACAACTACTCGACTAGCATGACTCTAATATTACCATCTCCATATCTCAAAACAATTATCAAGTATCAAACTTCTCATAGTATTCAACACACTCATAAGAATTTTTTATTAATCTTGAATGCCTAACATAATTAAAGAAAATTACCATGCTGTTTTGTAGGACTCTCAAAATAATATAAGTGAAGCATGAGAGAACAATAGTTTCTATAAAACAAATCCACCGACGTGCTCTAAAAGATATAAGTGAAGCACTAGAGCAAAAACTATATAACTCAAAAGATATAAGTGAAGCACATAGAGTATTCTAACAATTTCCGAATCATGTGTGTCTCTCTCAAAAGGTGTGTACAGCAAGGATGATTGTGGAAAACTAACAAATAAAGACTCAAATAATACAAGACGCTCCAAGCAAAACACATATCATGTGGTAAATAAAAATATAGCTCCAAGTAAAGTTACCGATGGAAGTAGACGAAAGAGGGGATGCCTTCCGGGGCATCCCCAAGATTTGGCTTTTAGGTGTCCTTAGATTATCTTGGGGTGCCATGGGAATCCCCAAGCTTAGGCTCTTTCACCCCTTGTTCCATAATCCATCAAATCTTTTACCCAAAACTTGAAAACTTCACAACACAAAACTTAAAGTAGAAAATCTCGTGAGCTCCGTTAGCGAAAGAAAACAAAACACCACTTCAAGGTACTGTAATGAACTCATTCTTTATTTATATTGGTGTTAAACCTAATGTATTCCAACTTCTCTATGGTTTATAAACTATTTTACTAGCCATAGATTCATCAAAATAAGCAAACAACACATGAAAAACAGAATCTGTCAAAAACAGAACAGTCTGTAGTAATCTGTAGCTAAAGCAAGATCTGGAACCCCAAAAATTCTAAAATAAATTGCTGTACGTGAGGAATGTTTCTATTAATCATCTTCAAAAATAATTAACTAAATATCACTTTCCAAATAAAAATGGCAGCAATTCTCGTGAGCGCTAAAGTTTCTGTTTTTTACAGCAAGATTAAAAAGACTTTCCCCAAGTCTTCCCAACGGTTCTACTTGGCACAAACACTAATTAAACACAAAAAAAACAACCAAAACAGAGGATAGATAAATTATTTATTAATAAACAGGAGCAAAAAGCAAGGAATAAAAATAAAATTGGGTTGCCTCCCAACAAGCGCTATCGTTTAACGCCCCTAGCTAGGCATAAAAGCAAGGATAGATCTAGGTATTGCCATCTTTGGTAGGCAATCCATAAGTGGCTCTCATAATAGATTCATAAGGTAATTTAATTTTCTTTCTAGGGAAGTGTTCCATGCCTTTCCTTAACGGAAATTGGAATCTAATATTCCCTTCCTTCATATCAATAATTGCACCAATCGTTCTAAGGAAAGGTCTACCAAGAATAATAGGACATGAAGGATTGCAATCTATGTCAAGAACAATAAAATCTACGGGCACATAATTCCTATTTGCAACAATAAGAACATCATTAATTCTTCCCATAGGTTTCTTAATAGTGGAATCCGCAAGGTGCAAGTTTAAAGAGCAATCATCAAAATCACGGAAACCTAGCAAATCACACAAAGTATTTGGAATCGTGGAAACACTAGCACCCAAATCACACAAAGCATAGCATTCATGATCTTTAATTTTAATTTTAATAGTAGGTTCCCACTCATCATAAAGTTTTCTAGGGATAGAAACTTCCAACTCAAGTTTTTCTTCATAAGATTGCATCAAAGCATCAACGATATGTTTAGTAAAAGCTTTATTTTGACTATAAGCATGAGGAGAATTTAGCACGGATTGCAACAAGGAAATACAATCTATCAAAGAGCAATTATCATAATTAAATTCCTTGAAATCCAAAATAGTGGGTTCATTAATATTTAAAGTTTTGACTTCTTCAATCCCACTTTTAACAATTTTAGCATCAAGATCTAAAGACTCCGAATTTTTGGAACGCCGTCTAGGTAAAGGTGGATCATATTCAGTCCCATCATTATCAAGATTCATATTGCAAAACAAAGATTTAATAGGGGACACATCAATAACTTTTAGATCTTCATCTTTATTATCATGGAAACTAGAAGAACACGCTTTTATAAAGCAATCTTTCTTAGCACGCATCCTAGCGGTTCTTTCTTTGCACTCATCAATGGAAATTCTCATGGCTTTGAGAGACTCATTGATATCATGCTTAGGTGGAATAGATCTAAGTTTCAAAGAATCAACATCAAGAGAAATTCTATCAACGTTCCTAGCCAACTCATCAATCTTAAGCAATTTTTCTTCAATCAAAGCATTGAAATTCTTTTGCGAAGTAATAAATTCTTTAATATTAGATTCAAAATCAGAGGGCATCTTATTATAATTTCCATAAGAATTGTTGTAGGAATTACCATAATTATTAGAGGAATTACTAGGATACGGCCTAGGATTAAAGTTTCCTCTATACGCGTTGTTACCAAAATTATTCCTACCAACAAAATTCACATCCATAGATTCATTATTATTCTCAATCAAAGTAGACAAAGGCATATCATTAGGATCAGAAGAAACACTTTTATTAGCAAATAATTTCATAAGTTCATCCATCTTTCCACTCAAAACATTAATTTCTTCTATCGCATGCACTTTCTTATTAGTAGATCTTTCAGTGTGCCATTGAGAATAATTAACCATAATATTATCTAGGAGTTTAGTAGCTTCTCCTAAAGTGATTTCCATAAAAGTGCCTCCCGCGGCCGAATCTAAAAGATTTCTAGAAGCAAAATTCAATCCGGCATAAATTTTTGTATAATCATCCACAAATTCAAACCATGTGTAGGGCAATTACGTATCATTAATTTCATCCTCTCCCAAGCTTGTGCAACATGTTCATGATCAAGTTGCTTAAAATTCATAATATCATTTCTAAGAGAGATGATCTTAGCGGGAGGAAAATACTTAGAGATAAAAGCATCTTTGCACTTATTCCACGAATCAATACTATTTTTAGGCAAATATGAAAACCAAGATTTAGCACAATCTCTAAGCGAAAAAGGAAATAGCTTCAATTCAACAATATCATTATCCATATCTTTCTTCTTTTGCATATCACATAAATCAACGAAGCTATTCAAATGGGTAGCGACATCTTCACTAGGAAGGCCGGCGAATTAATCTTTCATGACAAGATTCAACAAAGCAGCATTGATTTCACAAGATTCAGTATCGGTAAGAGGAGCAATCAGAGTGCTAAGGAAATCATTGTTGTTGGTATTGGTGAAGTCACACAATTTAGTATTATCTTGAGCCGTCGTGACAATCAAGCAATCCAACACACAAGCAAACAAGAAACGGGCAAAAAGAGGCAAATATAGAAAGAGAGGGAGGACGGAGAGAGAGAGAGAGGGCGAATAAAATGGCAAGGGTGAAGTGGGGGAGAGGAAAACGAGAGGCAAATGGAAAATAATGTAGTGCGGGAGATAAGGGTTTGTGATGGGTACTTGGTATGTCTTGACTTGCAACGACGCCACAAGTGACTCGTTGTCGGGAGTCAAATCTTGACTTGTCTTGCGCGAATCTCCCCGGCAACGGCACCAGAAATCCTTCTTGCTACCTCTTGAGCACTGCGTTGGTTTTCCCTTGGAGAGGAAAGGGTGATGCAGCAAAGTAGCGTAAGTATTTCCCTCAGTTTTTGAGAACCAAGGTATCAATCCAGTAGGAGGCGGCGCTCAAGTCCCTCGCACCTACACAAACGAAATAAATCCTCGCAACCAACACGATAAGGGGTTGTCAATCCCTACATGGTCACTTACGAGAGTGAGATCTGATGGATATGATAGGATAATATTTTTGGTATTTTTATGACAAAGAGAAATAAAAGATGCAAAGTAAAATAAATGGCAAAGGAAATAACTAAGTATTGGAAGATTAATATGATGGAAGATAGACCAGGGGGCCATAGGTTTCACTAGTGGCTTCTCTCAAGAGCATAAGTATTTATGGTGGGTGAACAAATTACTTTTGAGCAATTGACAGAATTGAGCATAGTTATGAGAATATCTAGGTATGATCATGTATATAGGCATCACGTCCGAGACAAGTAGACCGACTCCTGCCTGCATCTACTACTATTACTCCACACATCGACCGCTATCCAGCATGCATCTAGAGTATTAAGTTCAAGAGAACAGAGTAACGCTTTAAGCAAGATGACATGATGTAGAGGGATAAACTCATGCAATATGATATAAACCCCATCTTGTTATCCTCGATGGCAACAATATAATACGTGCCTTGCTTCCCCTACTGTCACTGGGAAAGGACACCGCAAGATTGAACCCAAAGCTAAGCACTTCTCCCATTGCAAGAAAGATCAATCTAGTAGGCCAAACCAAACTAATAATTCAAAGAGACTTGCAACGATAACCAATCATACATAAAAGAATTCAGAGAAGATTTAAATATTGTTCATAGATAAACTTGATCATAAACCCAAAATTCATCAGTCTCAACAAACACACCGCAAAAGAAGATTACATCGAATAGATCTCCACAAGAGAGGGGGAGAACTTTGTATTGAGATCCAAAAAGAGAGAAGAAGCCATCTAGCTAATAACTATGGACCCATAGGTCTGAAGTAAACTACTCACACTTCATCGGAGAGGCTATGGTGTTGATGTAGAAGCCCTCCGTGATCGATGCCCCCTCCGTCGGAGCTTCGGAAAAGGCCCCAAGATGGGATCTCATGGATACAGAAAGTTATGGCGGTGGAATTAGGGTTTTGGCTCCGTATCTGGTAGTTTTTGGGTACGTAAGTATATATAGGAGGAAGGAGTACGTCAGTGGAGCAACAGGGGGCCCACGAGGGTGGAGGGCGCGCTTGGGGGGGTAGGCGCGCCCCCTACCTCGTGCCTTCCTTGACGTAGGGTCCATGTCCTCTGGACCATGTTCATTCCGAAATCACGTTCCTGAAGGTTTCATTCCGTTTGGACTCCGTTTGATATTCTTTGTTTGCGATACCCTAAAATAGGCAAAAACATCAATTCTGGGCTGGGCCTCTGGTTAATAGGTTAGTCCCAAAAATAATATAAAAGTGTATAATAAAGCCCAATAATGTCCAAAACAGAATATAATATAGCATGGAACAATAAAAAATTATAGATACGTTGGAGACGTATCAGTGGTGGTTCACATTTTATTCATGGAGCTTTCCGTAAATTGCTTGCTAAGTATGGTGTTAATCATAGAATTACATCTCCCTATCATCCTCAGTCTAGTGGTCAAGTATAATCGAGCAATAGAGAAATTAAATTGATTTTGCAAAAGACTATTAATAGATCTAGAAATAATTGGTCTAAGAAACTTGATGATGCATTATGGGCTTATAGAATTGCTTATAAGAACCCTACAGGTATATCTCCATATAAAATGGTTTATGGAAAATCATGTCACTTACCTCTCGAACTAGAACATAAAGCTTATTAGGCTATTAAAGAGCTCAACTATGATTTCAAACTTGCTGGTGAGAAGAGGTTATTTGACATTACCTCACTTGATGAATGGAGAACCCAAGCCTATGAGAATGCCAAGTTATTTCAAGAAAAAAAATTAAAAGATGACATGACAAAAGGATACAAAAGCGCGAGTTTAATGTAGGTGATAATGTTTTGCTATACAACTCTTGGTTAAGATTTTTTGCAGGAAAGCTTCTCTCTAAATGGGAAGGTCCTTCATTATCGAGGAGGTTTATTGTTCCGGTGCCATCAAAATCAACAACGCCGAAGGCACTAACCCGAAGGTGGTAAATGCTCAAAGAATCAAACATTATATTTCAGGTACTCCCATAAATGTTGAGACAAATGTTGTTAATACCATAACACCGGAGGAGTACATAAGGGATACTTTCCAGAATGTTTCAGACTCTGAAAAGGAATAGGTATGTGGTACGATAAGTAAACCGACTCCAAAACGGTTCTAATTGCAATTTTTATCCGTTTTGGAATATTTAAAAAATTAGGAAAATTAAAAATAGTCTGAAAGATGCACGAGGAGACCACAAGGGTGGAGGGCGCGCCTTACCCTCCTGGGCGCGCCCCTCTGCCTTGTGGCCACCTCGTGTACCCTCCAGACTCCGTTTTCTTGCACAATACTTCTTTTGATCGGTAAAATTCATTATATAATCTCCCGAAGGTTTTGACCACCGTACCACGACAAAATCCCATGTTTTCATTTTGAGTTGTTTCTGCAGCAGATTTGGAACAAGATGTCTTTGCAAGAGTCATTCGGGGAGAGTCGTGTCTGTCATCCAACATTGGGCCCAGGAGCAAACAACAAAGCTGGCCACTTCGGGCAATCAACGGAGGAAGAGATGGAGGCTGACTTGAAAATGGTGGATGCCATGGAGGAGGATCAAGAAGTTACCTCTCGTCTTCAAATTCGTTTCATGCTGGAGGAACTTCAGAGCTCAATAATACAGAATTTGGTCATCCCTCCCAATGCTAGATTTCTCTCTTATGAAAATATGAAAAAGAGTGTTGCTTTTCCCCCCACAGCAATGAAACATCCATGGGTGAATGGAGCTCTAGATGTCACGGGTAAACTCTGAAAGGAGGTAATGGATCTTAAGTAGCAAAATAATAGGCTCGAGGAGGAGAATCACATCCTAAGGGGCATCATCGCTAAGAATATCATGTCACCACCTCCGAAGAAAGATACATGAATACATGGGTATGGGCACTCCCCTTGGATACCGCCAAGCTTGGGGTAGGTTGCCCGGTATCGTATCACCACCACACGTTTACCTTTATCATTTTTCCTAGTTTGGTCCTTTTGGTTATATCTTGATCTAGTAGAATAAAGTTTTTAGTATGATCTAGCTTTGAGTTTTGTTTTGAGATCTATCTATGTAATTGAGTTCGAGAGTTATATAATAAAGAGTAGTTTTGAGTTGAGGGCTTTGCTTTCATGCTATGATCTGGAGGGAATTAAACAAAAGAAAGAATAAAAAGATCATATAGTGATCTTATGGAGAGTAATGATTTCACATATAAGAAGCATGATGAATAAAATTTGTTGGAAGTTGACAAACATAGTTTTGGTCATTGTTGCAATTAATAGGAAGTAATAAAGAAAGAGAGGCTTCACATATAAATATACTATCTAGGACTTATTTTGTAGTTATGAGCACTTATTAAAATATGACATGCTAAAAAGTTGATGTTGGACAAGGAAGACAACATAATGGGTTATGTTTTCTTATATCCGAATAGAAGTTAGAGTGTCATGGATCCTCCAACATGTTGAGCTTGCCTTTCCCTCTCATGCTAGCCAAATTCTTTGCACCAAGTAGAGATACTACTTGTGCTTCCAAACATCCCTTAAACCAGTTTTGCCATGAGAGTCCACCCTATATACCTACCTATGGATTGAGTAAGATCCTTCAAGTAAGTTGTCATTGGTGCAAGCAATAAAAATTGCTCTTTAAATATGTATGATCTATTAGTGTGAATAAAATAAGCTTTATACGAACTTGTGATATGGAAGAAATAAAAGCGACAGACTGCATAATAAAGTTCTTTATCACAAGCGGCAATATAAAGTGACATTGTTTTGCATTAAGATTTTGTGCATCCAACCATAAGAGTGCATGACAACCTTTGCTTCCCTCTACGAAGGGCCTATCTTTTACTTTTATCTTCTACCTGTCGGATTACGGGTTCCAGCGAACCCTTGTGAGGTTCGAACTGTGGGGTGCGCATGAAGAACACTCTCTTCCTAGATCGTTCGCTCAATGATTCCACGACCTAGCTCAACGGACCCAAAGAACAAGAGACACGGGGGTTTATACTGGTTCAGGCCACCTTGCGGTGTAATACCCTACTCTAGTGTGTGGTGGATTGCCTCGAGGGGCTGAGGATGAACTAGTATAGTGGATGAACAGCCTCAGGACGTGAGGTGTTCTTGGGCTCGATGAGCTGATGTGTGTGAGGATGATCTCATGCTCCTCCCTCCTAGGGTGATGGCTAGGCCCTATTTATAGTGGCATTGGTCCTCTTCCCAAATGTTAGGCAGGAAGGGATCCCACAATGGCCAAGTTTGAAGGGGAACAACTAGTACAAGCTATCCTGACAAAAGGTGGTCTTCGCCTGCCAAAGGCTCTAGTGGTGATGCTGCCGTGGGCTCCGCGATGACCACCGTCCTGCCGTCCAGGCAGTCTTGGTCTTGTTGCACCGATATGGAAACCTTTGACCGATGCCTGAAGGGCAACTATCCCTGGGTGGTTTTGGTAATTCCTAACAATATATAACTCATTGAGCTAATGCTACTTTAAGATAAACATTTCAGGAAAGCTCAATGATTGGCATGGCATGGATGAGAAAAGTGGATCCCTCAAAATTCTAAGGACAAAGAATTGGCTCAAGCTCAAAGCTCAAGACTCTACATCTTTTCATTTTAAGTGATCCAAGATCACATTGAGTCCATAGGAAAAGCCAATACTATTAAGAGGGGATGAGGTGTTGCCTAATGGCTTGCTTGCTCAAAGTGCTTAGTGATATGCTCCAAAGTCCTCAACTACTTTCTCACATCCACATATGTTCCAAACCAAAAGTCAAACTCGGCTCCACCGAAACTTTCTATCCGGCGCCACCGAGTTCAGTTGACATAGCCATTGCCAGAAACCCTAGTCTTTTCAGTCTCACTGATAGGGATCTCGGTCTCACCGAGATGGGATTGTAATCTCTCTGTTTCCCTTTGTAATGTTTCGGTCAAACCAAGATGAGCGATTGGTCCCACCGAGATTGCAATGCAAACTCTCTGTTTCCCTTTTGTAACGTTTCGGTCCAACCAAGATGAGCGAATCGGTCCCACCGAGTTTGCCTGACCAACTCTCTGTTAGTCCATTACCAAAATCGGTCTCACCGAGTTTGTGTAATCGGTCTCACCAAGATTACGTTATGCCCTAACCCTAACAAAATCGGTCCCACCGAGTTGACATGTTGGTCCCACCGAAAATCCTAACATTCACATTTTGAACTATATCGGTCTGACCGAGTTTCATGATTCGGTCCCACCGAGTTTGGTGATTTGTGTGTAACGGTTAGATGTTGTGTGGAGGCTATTTATACTCCTCCACCCACTCTTCATTCGTAAAGAGAGCTATCAGAACATGCCTACACTTCCAACATATATTTTCTGAGAGAGAACCACCTACACTTGTGTTGAGGTCAAGATATTCCACTCCAACCACATAAATCTTGATCTCTAGCCTTCCCCAAGTTGCTTTCCACTCAAATCATCTTTCCACCAAATCCAAATCCTGTGAGAGAGAGTTGAATGTTGGGGAGACTATCATTTGAAGCACGAGAGCAAGGAGTTCATCATCAACACACCATTTGTTACCTCTTGGAGAGTGGTGTCTCCTAGATTGGCTAGGTGTCACTTGGGAGCCTCCGTTAAGATTGTGGAGTTGAACCAAGGAGTTTGTAAGGGCAAGGAGATCGCCTACTTCATGAAGATCTACCCGAGCGAGGCAAGTCCTTCGTGGGCGACGACCATGGTGGGATAGACAAGGTTGCTTATTCATGGACCCTTCATGGGTGGAGCCCTCCGTGGACTCGCGCAACCGTTACCCTTCGTGGGTTGAAGTCTCCATCAATGTGGATGTACGATAGCACCACCTATCGGAACCACACCAAAAATCTCCGTGTCTCCAATTGCGTTTGCACACTCCAAACTCCTCCCTTTACCTTCATATGCAATTGTTTTACTTTCCGCTGCTATACTCTTAGAATTTCATGTGTAGGTTGATTGCTTGACTTGTGCTAAGTTGCTAAAATCTGCCTAGAACTAAAATTGGGAAAAGGCTAGATTTTTATTTGGTCAAGTAGTCTAATCACCCCCCCTCTAGACATACTTTCGATCCTACAAGTGATATTAGAGCTTTGGTCTCCATTTGCTTTGATTTCCATAGCTTTTGGTGGTTACAGCCTCGGTTTCACAACCTAGGAGAGTATGGCGTCTAGTGAGGGAAATTACCACCATAGAGGTCCTTACTTTGATGGTACAAATTTTGCTAGGTGGAAGCATAAGATGAAAATGCATATTCTTGGACATAACCCCGCCGTTTGAGCTATTGTGTGTATTGGCTTGCATGGTGAATTCTTCGATGGGAGAGAACCAAACCGTGAAGCTACCACAGAAGAATTGAAGATGCTGCAATACAATGCTCAAGCTTGTGATATTCTCTTCAACGGATTATGCCCCGAAGAATTCAACAAAATCAGCCATCTTGAGAATGCAAAGGAAATTTGGGATACTTTGATTGATATGCATGAAGGTACCAAATCTGTCAAGGAATCCAAATTGGATGTGCTTCAAAGTCACCTTGACAAGTTCAAAATGAAGGATGGTGAAGGCATCGCTGAAATGTACTCTAGGCTTGCTCTCGTCACAAATGAGATTGCCGGCTTAGGAAGTGAAGAGATGACCGATAGATTTATCATCAAGAAGATTCTAAGAGCCTTGGATGGAAAATATGATACCGTGTGCACATTGATCCAAATGATGCCAAATTGAGTGAGAAGCAAACCTTCAATGAAGAATTGAGTCTAATGGTGAAGAACTTCAACAAGTTCTACAAGAGTAGAAGCAAGGAAAGAAGTTCCAAGTCAAGGTCCTATAATGACAAAAGATCTTCTAGTCGTGAGTGTAATTGCTACAATTGTGGAAGACCCGGACACTACTCCAATGAATGTACGCCCCCCTACAAAAGAAGAGAAGATTCTTGTCACATCCTAGCTAGCCATGCATTAGAGTGTTGCATCATGTTTACTCTTTCATCAGAAACTTGAAATGGGGATCTGTGAAACCCTCAGAATCTTTTTGAAAATGATCCAAATAAAAATTTCTCCAAAAAGGTCCAAGAAAATGCTCATGTTGCTCTCTGAAAATATTGGACAGAGATAATAATCAAACCAATATTTTTAAGAGCTCATAGGTATTTATTTTGGGCATTTGGAATTAATGCATAAATATTTGCTTTGGAAATATATTAATCATATATATTAATATATGTCCAAATATTATGCCATTTATAAAGGAGCTCTGAAATAATATATCTAGCCCCTGCAAAAATTGGCATAAGTTAAATAAATGATTTAATATTTTTTTTAAATCAAAACAAATGTCAGAAATTAGAAAAACAGAAATAATTAACAGGAGGAGCTTACCTGGGCTCCTCCACTGTGCGGCCCAGCCAGCTGGCTGGCCCAGCCAGCAGCCGGCCCAGCCCACCTCCCTCCTCTGTCGTCTTCGTCCCGACAGAGGGAGGGGAGTGTGGCCGGCGCGCGCGCGCGCCACCGCGCCACGCCACCTCTCTCCTTGCCTGCCTGCCCTCCCCTCCTAGCCTCGATGCCCCTGGACGACGCCACGCCTCTCCCCCTGCTCTCTCACACTCTCCCCCCGGCTCTCCCTCCTCCCCTCGCTCTCTCTCTCACACGGCCGAACCCCCCGTCGCCGCCGTTCGCCATAGCAGCCATCTCCGGCCACCCCTCGCTTCCCCGACTAGCTCAGAAGCTCCGCCACGACCCCCTCTTCCTCCCCACCGCTCCACAGCTCCCCAGAAGCCCTGCATCGCCGCCACGTCGCCGTTCCCCTCTTCGGGCTCCGACCATCGTCGCCGTCGAATTCGTCATCTCCAGCGCGTCCCCGAGCCCGCTAACCATCCCTGCAGCTCCGCGGTGAGCCCCCGGATCGTTTCCCCCTTCTCCCCTGGTCTCTCCCGACCTCTAGGCCCTAGCCCCACCTTGGCCGAGAGCTCCACGCCGCCGGCGATGTCGCCGTCGTGGCCACGGTCACCGTAGCACCCAACCGAGCACACTATCGTGCTCCACACCTCACTAGGGGTACGCAGCACGCGCTAACGCCTCCCCAAACCCCCTGCAACACCGATCCCGACCGCACCCGAACTTCGGCGGCCGCAGCCGAGCTCGCCGCCGTCGACTCCGGCCACCCAAGGCCCAGCCACCACCACCGTTCGACGCGCGGGAGCAAGAGCTTTCCAACGAGCCCAAGCACGGCCTCTCCCGTGCCCTATAGCGCGATTCCGCATCGCGCCGCCGTCTCGGGCCTCGCCGGCGTTACGTCGCCGGTGGGTTTGACCCACTTTGACCAACGGCAGGACACCCCCTGAGTCCCTGACAGGTGGGCCCAGCCCTGTAGCTAATTAGGATTAGCGCTAACCACTGTTAGTTAACCCCCTGACACTGACTAGTGGGCCCCAGCGCCACTAATTAGTAATTAGGATTAAATTAACTCTGTTTAACCCCCCTGTCACTGACGTGTGGGCCCCACACGTCAGGTTTGACTTCAGCCAGCCGCAGTTGACCACTGACGTCATGCTGACGTCATGCTGGCGCAATAATTATAATTTCTGGATTTAATTTAAATCAGGAAATTCCAGAATATTATTTAAACTTCAAAAATTCATAACTTTTATTCTGTAACTCCAAATTGGACAAATTATATATGAAAAATGATCAGAAAAATCCAATCTATCCATCTGTACTATTTTCATGCATGATCAAACAAGTTAAATTGATGTTTTAAGCAGAACAAGGAAAAGCACTTTAAAAGGCCATGTTTGAGTTTGAAATTTGAATCTATGATTCAAATTTGTTCAAACCCTTCTGGTTTTAGTTGCATTAGCCCAACACACTCATATTGCCATGTTTCATGCATGCATCATATTGTTGCACATTGTTTGGTGATGCTTGTGTATCGATGTCCTTTGCGACAGGTTCTGCCTCCGAAGAGTACCGTGATTACCCTAACGAAGAACCGTATCAGTGCATCGAACCATCAGGCAAGCAACCAACCATTTGATCATATCGATACAATCCCATGTTCTCGCTCCTGCTCTCTTTTACTGCATTAAGACAACGCGTTTCAAACTGCTGTGTGCTACGGTAGTTGAACCCATTTCCTCTGCATGACCTGTCATTGCCACAGTAACTAGATGAAACCCACTAGCATGTGTAGGAGTTGATTGAGCCATGTGTATGTGTTGTTCCTACCTTGCTATGCCTGCTATGCTTAGAGTCGTGTCAGGTCTGGTTCATCTGGGTGATGGGCTAGAGTGAAATGTTAATGTCGGTAATGAGAGTGGTGTGGTGAACACGATTTGGTAAAGGTATCGATGAGAGGCCATGTAGGAGTACATGGTGGGTTGTTTCATTGAAGCCGACCTTAAGCACTGAGATCTGTATATGTGATTTAAGATACAGCTACTACCATGCATTGGGCCCTGAAATATGACCCCGCTCGACTTCTTATTCACCCTAGCTCTCTGTCCAGGAGTTGCAAGTAGTTTCTGGTGTTTGTAGCCTACTGGAGGCCGTGGACAGCGCTGACCGTAGGGGTGGGCTGTGATGCGGTAGGTACGTGGCCGGGTGTACCGAATACCCGTTAGGTATCTCGGGAACCCTGTTCACATCGTTCGGGGCCGTATGGGAAACCTCGGCCGGACTCCCTGCGGATGGAACCTGAATAGGCGATAAACCTGGACTAGAGGCTTAAGTGTTTAGGTAGGTCGTGGTCTACACCCACGTCGGCTTTCGCTTGAAGTCTGCCGAGCACATGTCGTGTGCAGACGCTAAGTGGTGGAAACATGTATGAAGAAGTACACCCCTGCAGGGTTAACATGATCTATTCGAATAGCCGCGTCCGCGGTAAAGGACTACTTGGTTGCCTATACAGTTCATAGACAAGTAAATGGAAACTACTAAAAGCCTCAAGATAAGTGTGAGTGCCGAGGATGGCTCTTCCGTAGGAAGACGGAGGTGGATCCTCGGTAGTGTATTGAAGTGGTGAGTAGTGGACTCGTGTGCGCAAAACCATTTCAAGTTGGAGTATCGTAGGATAGCCTAGCCAAGAGTCAAAGCTGGCTTGCTGCAATAACTCCACCAACCCTTCTTGATAATATGCATGTATGTAGGATCTGATGTAAGTCTTGCTGAGTACCTTTGTACTCATGTTGCTATAATCTACATTTTTACAGAAGACGCTGCAACCCCTTCTGATGGGTTCTATGTAGACGTTGACATCAACGAGTAGGCTAAAGACCCAGGTGGTGACCCTGAGCTTGTGAAGGACCACGTAGTATAGCTAGGCTTTCCAAGCCTCTTTTATTTTACTAGTTGTCTGTACTCAGACAAGTTACTTCCGCTGCTGGTTTGTATGACTGTATGACTTGTATGTTGGGTCGTGAGACCCGTACCTTTGTGTATGTTATGTATGGCTCCCTGAGCCTTAAATAAAGTACTTGTGTCGTAGAGTCATGTTGTGATGCTTCGTTGTATTTGCACATATCGAGCATATTGTGTGTATGATTGAAATGCTTGGTATGTGTGGGATCTGACCATCTAGTTGTTTATCTTTAGTAGCCTCTCTTACCGGGAAATGTCTCCTAGTGTTACCGCTGAGCCATGGTAGCTTGCTACTGCTCTGGAACACTTAGGCTGGCCGGCATGTGTCCTTCTTCGTTCCTGTGTCTGTCCCTTCGGGGAAATGTCACGCTTTGAGTACCGGAGTCCTGTTAGCCCGCTACAGCCCAGTTTACCGGAGTCCTGTTAGCCCAGTGCTACAGCCCGGACCCACTTGCTGATGACCGACACGTTCGAAGCTGGGTCATGGATGCCTGTCCCTGTAAGTCTGTGCCACTTTGGGTTTACGACTAGTCATGTCAGCCCGGGCTCCTTATCATATGGATGCTAGCGACACTATCATATACGTGAGCCAAAAGGCGCAAACGGTCCCGGGAAAAGGGTAAGACGACACCCGTGGGGATACCGTGCGTGAGGCCGCAAAGTGATATGAGGTGTTACCGGCTAGATCGATGTGACATCGAGTCGGGGTCCTGACAGCGTTGGCATCAGAGCCGGACTGCCTGTAGGTTCTCCAAGCCAAACTGGTCGATGTTGAGTCTAGAAATTCTTTAGTTATATGTAGGGGAATTGTTTGTGGGTTGGAACGTAAGGCTCTTTTTACTCCTTTATCTTATGACATTCTGATCTGAGTCAGTCCATTCTTCCACCGGGGACTAAGGAATTAGGATCTGTTCTCTCTATCAGGATCACGTGTTACTAATCAGTAGTACCTTATAGGTTTGATGGATACAAGCCTAGTTCAGTTCTACTACCACCTTATGTTGTTAGAATGGTTTCAGAACTTTGATATGATGATGTTGAGTATGTACGAAATCCTTTGTCAAATGTCTCAAAATCCTTTTTGAGCATTTACAGCTGTTATGCTGCCGAAATTTTGTTAGAAACTCTAATGCCTTTGCATTATGACTGTGCTTTCAGATGGCCACTCGCGACCTCAATCAAGTGGTTCGCCTGACTCGATGTCTAGATGTACCCGGCCATACTGCCAAGTTGGTCAGGGTAATGACTGAGGCTGGATACCGCTGGTATCCCGAGTACACGGTCGAAGAGCAATTCCGAGATTTTAATCAAAGCCAGTATCTCTGCACTGTCAGGATATTTCCATCTTATCTTGGATCCACCGAGCCTCTTCATTGCTCCTATGGACTCGAGGTTACTATTGAGATGGCTGTGCAGGACGCCGCCTACTCTATGATGACCATTATGCGAGTCAGATCTGGTCTATTTCGGGACTCTGATTTCCGGTATATGCCAGGATCACTTCCGGGAGCACAAGGGTATCTCCAGGCTATTTATGCTGACCCCACTCAGGAGGATTCACGGACTCGCACCACTGCTGAGATGCTCGAGGATAAGGACCGTGAAAATCGGGCCTTAAGGTTAGAGCTCTTCAATACCCGTGCTGACCATTGGGCTACTTTGACTCGGTTCGCACCGGCGGTGCAAGCTGGATATTCAGATATGCGCGATCTCTATCCTGTGAGATCTGCTCTGCCGGACGTGATGGTTTGGCGTGATGTAGGAGGCATCACCCCACCTCGCGGTCCCCGCAGGCCACCGTCTGTTGGTCCAAGGCCTCATCCTAGCCCCTATGGTCCACAAGCTCCGCGAGACCGTCTGTTTCCGGATGATCATGTTGAACTTCCAGGCTATGGAGGTGACTTCTACGAGGACTACTACGGGTCGGTCTGAGTTAGTGGTAGTATCACTAGTTCGCACTAGCTGTGTCTTCTATCGTCCCGCGTGACTCGTGGGATATGACCTAGTTTGTACTCCTTCCGGAGGTGTAGAAAAATAATGTATAAGAGCTTGGGATGCCTTCGATAAGATGTAATCCTCTTTCACCGTAATAGTACTTTGTTTGGTCTTGTACTAAACCCTGTATGGTGTGTATGACGATGGAATAAAGAAGCAGTTTCTGTATTTACCATGTCATACGGATGATCATCTTGCATTTCGAGTTATACCTTACATTTTATATCCTATGTCGGAATTTTATCATCCTGACTAAATCATTGTCCTGCTACCTAGGATGGTCAACACGCGCGCTAACCCTGCTTCCCAAGAGCAGGCCGAAGGCAGTGAAGCCAGGGATGCAAATCTGCCTCATCCTCCTTCACTAGCCGAGGTTATGATGGAAGCTGAGAGAAACAAGCGGGAGACCAACCGTTTGTTGGAGCGTATTGAACAGAACACAGCACACCATCAGAGGACTAACGTGGTGTCACTCAGTGATTTTATCAAATTACATCCACCCACGTTCCACCACTCCGTCGAGCCTCTCGACGCTGATGACTGGCTTCGCAGTATCTCTCACAAACTGCGTTCCGCGCTGGTAGCGGAGGCTGACAAGGTCACCTTTGCTGCATATCATCTTGAAGGCCCCGCCAGTCTATGGTGGGAGAATTATGGAGCTATGCGCCCAGCGGGCCATGTCACTACTTGGGCTGAGTTCAGCGAGGCTTTCCGTGAACATCACATTCCGGAGGGTCTCATGGACCGTAAACGTGAAGAATTTTGCAGTTTCACCCAAGGCCGACTTTCTGTGGATGCCTATAGCAGGGAGTTTGGTAATCTCGCCCGATATGCAACTGAGGAAGTGTCTACTGATGCCAAGAAGCAAGCAAGGTTCCGTAAGGGCCTTAGTCCTGAGCTTTGCCGCGACCTCCGTCTGCATGAGTGCACATCTTTTCAAAAACTTGTCAACAAAGCCATCAGTGCTGAAACTGGTCAGACTGACTATGACGCAACACGCAAGCATGGCTGTGACATGGGTTCCTCATCCGGTGCTGGTCCTCAGAAGCGCCGCGTGTGGGTACCCAACACCGCCCTGCCACCCAGGTTCACACCGAGGCCATCTTTCCAGGCGCCTCGCCCCGTTTAACAGTCTGCTCCAGCCAAGCCCTATGGGGGTCCAATCAATAATGCTCCTCCACGTACCAGTTCCGTGACTTGTTTCAAATGTGGGGAATCTGGTCACTATATGCGTGAGTGCCCCCAGACCAACCCCAATCAATCTGCTAAAGCTGTTGGCCGTGGCAAGCCGACAGGGAAAGTGTTCCACGCCAAGCCGGCCACCGCTACACGTGGCCATGTCAACTGTATCTCTGCCGAAGAAGCTCAAGAGGATCCCAACGTCGTTCTCGGTACGCTTCTTGTTAATTGCCACCCGGCATCTGTTCTTTTCGATACAGGAGCCTCTCATTCTTTTATATCTGAAAATTATGCTCGTTTGCATAACGTTGCATTCTGTGACTTGCCATCCACTATGGAAATTTCTACCCCTGGTTCTAGATGGCAGACCTCTAGGGTAAGTTATGGAAATGAAATCCAAGTCGACAGACTTGTTTTCCTTGCGTCTTTGATAGCCCTTAAATCTTCAGATATTAATATCATTCTGGGTATGGACTGGATGTCAGCTCATCATGCCCAAATTGATTGCTTCTCTAGGACTATTCAACTCACCCATCCTTCGGGGAAGATAGTCAATGTCTTGAACCGAATAGCCAAGCGACAATTATATTCTCTGAACGCCAGCCCTTTGCCAGACCTTGAGGACGTGCCGGTAGTCCGTGACTTCCCGGATGTCTTTCCAGAGGAATTGCCAGGTGTTCCACCTGACAGGGATGTTGAGTTCGTAATCGACCTCATCCCCGGAACCGTTCCGATTGCTAGAAGACCCTATAAGATGGCACCCCTAGAACTAGCCGAGCTTAAGAAACAACTCGATGAGTCCTTGAAAAAGGGTTTCATCCGACCTAGCTCATCTCCGTGGGCTTGCCCCGTCCTATTCGTCAAGAAGAAGGATGGTACGGACCGGATGGTTGTAGATTACTGACCTGTCAATTTGGTCACAATCAAGAACAAATATCCACTTCCCAGGATCAACGACCTGTACGATCAGCTCGCTGGATCCTCAGTCTTCTCCAAGATGGATTTGAGGTTGGGCTACCATCAAATCAAAATCAGAAACGGGGACATTCCTAAAACGGCCTTTGTTACTCGTTATGGCCAATACGAGTACACCGTCATGTCCTTCGGTTTAACCAACGCTCCAGCCACCTTTTCTCGGTTAATGAACTCAATCTTCATGGAGTATTTGGATAAATTCGTCGTTGTTTACCTCGATGATATACTCATCTACTCCAAGAATGAGGAAGAACATGCCGAACATCTAAGGCTAGTGTTGAAGAAACTTCGAGAGCATCGCCTTTATGCCAAATTTTCTAAATGTGAATTCTGGTTGTCAGAAGTGACCTATCTGGGTCATGTAATATCTGGTAAAGGTATTGCTGTTAACCCTGAGCGAGTTCAAGCCGTCCTTAATTGGACTCCACCTGAATCGGTCAAGCAAGTTCGGAGTTTTCTAGGCTTAGCGAGCTATTGTCGTCGCTTTGTCGAGAACTTCTCCAAAGTTTCTAAACCTCTAACCGAACTCCTCAAGAAAGATAAGAAGTTCGAATGGACTCCACCATGTGAGCACAGCTTTCAGGAACTGAAAAGACGCCTGACCTCTGCTCCCGTGCTGGTACCGCCAGACTTCTCCAAGGACTTTGTTATCTACTGCGACGCCTCGCGACAAGGACTAGGTTGCATTCTTATGCAAGATCGACACGTAATTGCTTACGCTTCACGGCAATTGCACCCACATGAGGAGAATTATCCTACTCATGATCTAGAGCTTGCAGCCGTAGTCTATGCACTTAAGACCTGGCGACATTACCTCCTCGGTAACCGTTGCGAAATATTCACTGATCACCAAAGTCTGAAGTACATTTTCACCCAACCGGATTTGAATCTTAGGCAGAGACGTTGGGTTGAATTGATCACAGACTTCGACTTAGGAATAACCTACACCCCAGGGAAAGCCAACTTCATGGCTGATGCGCTAAGTCGTAAATCTTATTGTAACAACCTGATGTTACAACAAAGTCAACCGCTTCTCCATGAGGAATTTCGGAAGCTTAACCTTCACATTGTTCCTCAAGGTTTTCTTTCCACCTTGGTAGCAAAACCTACTCTTACGGATCAAATCATCGCTGCCCAAAAGCGAGATAAGGGAATATCTAAAATCAAAGAGAACATTGCTAGCGGAGGTGCTAGTTGTTTCTCCACAAATGATCATGGTGTTGTGTACTTTGAGAACCGTCTAGTGGTTCCCAAGAACCAGCATCTATGGCAGTTGATCCTTAAAGAAGCTCATGAATCTCCTCTCACTATTCATCCCGGTAGTACTAAGATGTATCAGGACCTACGCCAGAGGTTCTGGTGGACTAGGATGAAGAGAGAAATTGCTCAGTTTATTGCTAATTGCGACGTCTGTCGTCGTGTAAAAGCAGAGCACCAACGGCCTGCTGGCACCCTTCAACCCTTAGCTATTCCTGAATGGAAATGGGATAAAATTGGTATGGATTTCATTACCGGTTTTCCCAGGACCAAGAGAGGGAATAATGCTATTTTCGTCGTGGTCGATCGTCTTTCCAAAGTAGCTCATTTCCTACCTGTTCGTGAGAGTATAACCGCTAGCCAGCTGGCAGACTTATACATCTCCCGAATAGTGTCCCTCCATGGTGTTCCTTTGGAAATTAACTCGGATCGAGGAAGTCTTTTCACCTCTCGATTTTGGGAAAGTTTCCAAAATGCTATGGGAACTCGTCTCTCCTTTAGCACCGCTTTCCACCCTCAGTCGAGTGGTCAAGTGGAACGCGTCAACCAGATTCTAGAAGACATGCTTCGAGCCTCTGTTATCTCTTTCGGAATGGACTGGGAGAAGTGCCTTCCATTTGCCGAATTCGCTTACAACAACAGCTATCAATCTAGCTTGGGTAAAGCCCCTTTTGAAGTTCTCTATGGACGACGATGTCGAACACCCCTTAACTGGTCAGAGACCGGGGAAAGACAATTCTTTGGCCCGGATATGATTCAGGAAGCAGAAGAACAAGTTCGTATCGTTCGTGAAAAGTTGAAAACAGCCCAATCTCGTCAAAAGAGTCAATATGACCGAAAACATAAGGCTATGACTTTCGAGGTTGACGAGAAGGCTTATCTTCGGGTCACCCCTCTGAAGGGAACCCATCGTTTCGGTATCAAAGGCAAATTGGCTCCTCGTTACATTGGACCTTTTCGCATTCTTGCCAAACGAGGAGAAGTTGCCTACCAGTTGGAACTACCTCCGCACCTCTCCAGAGTTCACGATGTCTTCCATGTTTCTCAACTCAGGCGTTGCTTCTCGGATCCTATCCGTGGAGTGGACCACGAAACGCTTGATCTCCAAGATAATCTTACATATCGAGAGTACCCCATTCGTATCCTCGATCAAGCCGAACGTACCACGCGACGTCATAACATCAAGTTTCTCAAAGTTCAATGGTCGCACCATTCTGAAGATGAAGCAACCTGGGAAAGGGAGGATCGTCTTCGACTCGAGTATCCCGCCTTCTTCCCGGAGGAACCCAAATCTCGGGACGAGATTCTTTTGAGTGGGGGTGAGTTGTCACATCCTAGCTAGCCATGCATTAGAGTGTTGCATCATGTTTACTCTTTCATCAGAAACTTGAAATGGGGATCTGTGAAACCCTCAGAATCTTTTTGAAAATGATCCAAATAAAAATTTCTCCAAAAAGGTCCAAGAAAATGCTCATGTTGCTCTCTGAAAATATTGGACAGAGATAATAATCAAACCAATATTTTTAAGAGCTCATAGGTATTTATTTTGGGCATTTGGAATTAATGCATAAATATTTGCTTTGGAAATATATTAATCATATATATTAATATATGTCCAAATATTATGCCATTTATAAAGGAGCTCTGAAATAATATATCTAGCCCCTGCAAAAATTGGCATAAGTTAAATAAATGATTTAATATTTTTTTTAAATCAAAACAAATGTCAGAAATTAGAAAAATAGAAATAATTAACAGGAGGAGCTTACCTGGGCTCCTCCACTGTGCGGCCCAGCCAGCTGGCTGGCCCAGCCAGCAGCCGGCCCAGCCCACCTCCCTCCTCTGTCGTCTTCGTCCCGACAGAGGGAGGGGAGTCCCGACAAAAGTATTAAGGTAAACCTAACCATAGCATGAAACATATGGATCCAAATCAGCCCCTTACGAAGCAACGCATAAACTAGGGTTTAAGCTTCTGTCACTCTAGGAACCCATCATCTACTTATTACTTCCCAATGCCTTCCTCTAGGCCCAAATAATGGTGAAGTGTTATGTAGTCGACGTTCACATAACACCACTAGAGGAGAGACAACATACATCTCATCGAAATATTGAACGAATACCAAATTCACATGACTACTAATAGCAAGACTTCTCCCATGTCCTCAGGAACAAACGTAACTACTCACAAAGCATAATCATGTTCATAATCAGAGGGGTATTAATATGCATATAGGATCTGAACATATGATCTTCCACCAAATAAACCAACTAGCATCAACTACAAGGAGTAATTAACACTACTAGCAACCTACTAGCACCAATCCCGGACTTGAAGACAAGAATTGGATACAAGAGATGAACTAGGGTTTTGAGAGGAGATGGTGCTAATGAAGATGTTGATGGAGATTGCCCTCTCCTGATGAGAGGAGCGTTGGTGATGACGATGGCGATGATTTCCCCCTCCCGGAGGGAAGTTTACCCGGCAGAACAGCTCTGCCGGAGCCCTAGATTGGTTCTGTCAAGGTTCCGCCTCGTGGCGACGGAGTTTCGTCCGAGGAGATGGCTTCTGATTTTTTTCTCATCGAAAGACTTCATATAGAAGAAGATGGACATTGGAGGGCCACCAGAGGGCCCACGAGGTAGGGGGGCGCGCCCAGGGGGGTAGGGCGCGCCCCCACCCTCGTGGGCAGGGTGTGGCCCCCCTGGTGAACTTCTTGCGCTCGGTATTTTTATATATTCTGAAAACGTCTTCCGTGAAGTTTCAGGACTTTTGGAGCTGTGCAGAATAGGTCTCTAATATTTGCTCCTTTTCCAGCCTAGAATCCCAGCTGCCGGTATTCTCCCTCTTTATGTAAACCTTGTAAAATAAGAGAGAATAGGCATAAGTATTGTGACATAATGTGTAATAACATCCCATAATGCAATAAATATCGATATAAAAGCATGATGCAAAATGGACGTATCAACTCCCCCAAGCTTAGACCTCGCTTGTCCTCAAGCGAAAGCCGAAATCGAAAAATATGTCCACATGTTTAGAGATAGAGGTGTCGATAAAAGTAAAATACGGACATGAGGGCATCATGATCATTCTTAGAACAACAACTTACATAATTCTTGTCATATGATTTCTTATACTACTGTAATAATTCAATCACAATTTCAAGTATGAATCGTAAACTTCATTGAAAACTAACAAACTATAATCTCAGTCATTGGAGCAATTGCAATTTATCATAACATAGGAAAGAGTCAATGTATAAGATCTTTTCAGCAAGTCCACATACTCAACTATCATATAGTCTTTCACAATTGCTGACACTCACGCAATACTTATGGGTATGGAGTTTTAATCGGACACAGAGAAAGATAGGGGCTTATAGTTTTGCCTCCCAACGTTTTACCTCAAGGGTAATGTCAACAATAATAGTTCATGAAAACTCACATCCAATTAGCCATATATACCAGGATCTTTCCAACATACTGTGCTTGCCAAAGGATAAAATGTAAAAAGGAAGGGTGAAGATCACCATGACTCTTATGCAAGGTAGGAGATAAAAGTAAAAGATAGGCCCTTCGCAGAGTCAAGCAGAGGTTGTCATGCGCTTTTATGGTTGGATGCACAAAATCTTAATGCAAAAGAACGTCACTTTATATTGCCACTTGTGATATGGACCTTTATTATGCAGTCTGTTGCTTTTATTTCTTCCATATCACACGATCGTATAAACCTTATTTTCTCCCACACTAATAAGTCATACATATTTAGAGAGCAATTTTTATTGCTTGCACCGATGACAACTTACTTGGAGGATCTTGCTCAATCCATAGGTAGGTATGGTGGACTCTCATGGCAAAACTGGTTTAAGGGTATTTGGAAGCACAAGTAGTATCTCCACTTGGTGCGATGAATTTGGCTAGCATGAGGGGGAAAGGCAAGCTCAACCATGTTGGATGATCCATGACAATATAATTTATCTTAGATGTAAGAAAACATCACCCATTACATTGTCTTCCTTTTCCAACGTCAACTCTTTAGCATGTCATATTTTAATGAGTGCTCACAATCATAAAAGATGTCCAAGATAGTATATTTATATGTGAAGACCTCTCTTTCTTTATTACTTCCTATTAATTGCAACGATGACCAAAACTATGTTTGTCAACTCTCAACAACTTTTATTCATCATACTTTTTCTATGTGAGCTCATTACTCTCCATAAGATTCACATGATCTCTTTGTTTCTTTTTATTTCTTTCTCTTTTCTTTTATTCCCTTAGGATCATGGCAAAATAATCAAGCCCTTGACTCAACACTAATCTTTATTATATAGCTCACGGACTCGATTACATAGAAGGATCACAAAGCAAAACTCAAAACTAGATCATGCCGTAAACTTTATTCTACTAGATCAAGATATTACCAAAAGGATCGAGCTAAGAAAAACGGTAAAGATAAAAGTGATGGTGATAAGATACCGGGGCACTCCCCGAAGCTTGGTAGTTGCCAAGGAGAGTGCACATACCCATGTGATTATGTCTCCTTTGTTGGTGAAGAAGGTGGAGTTGTTGATGATGGATAGTCGCACATCGAGCGTAGGATGTCTTCTAACTTGCGGATAATGCCTTTGAGTGCGATGATATGCTCCTTCAACAAAATATTTTCATGTGTGAGATACTTATTTTGTATACGAGCTAACTCGATCATCTTGAAAGCTTCGATCTCAGTTGGGGTAAGAAGACTGTGATCAATTTGAAGGATGTCTTTTGTTACCGGAGCTTGGTCCTCCATGGACTTCTTGATCCCTTCATCCTTGTTGATCTCCATGGGTTCTTCTCTCTTCAGCTCTATATTCATTAGCCAAGCATCGTTGCCCTCATTGTTGGAGGAGGAGGGAGACGACATGATGCTTAGCTTCGACAACCCTGGCAGAAAACAGCTCGAAATAAGAATAAGAGATTTTTGCGTGATATGGTAGTCAAAACCTTCGGGAGGTTATATAATGAATTTTTACCGACCCGTGTATGAAAACGAAGTTCGGAGAGCGCACGAGGTAGGGGGGCGCGCCCTCCACCCTCGTGAAGCCCTCGTGTCCTTCCTGGACTGCTTCTTATTTTTCTATTTTTCTAAATATTCCAAAACAGAGAAATATTGCCTTAAAACTGTTTTGGAGTCGGTTTACTTACCGTACCACATACCTATTCCATTTCGAAGTCTGAAACATTCCGGAAAGTGTCCCTTATGTATTCCTCCGGGGTTACGGTTTCAATAACATTGGTTTCAACATTTATGGGATTACCAGAGATATAATGTTTGATTCTTTGACCGTTCACCACCTTCGGATTTGTGCCTTCGAAGTTGTTGATTTTTATGGCACCGGAATGATAGACCTCCTCGATAACGTAAGGACCTTCCCATTTAGAGAGAAGTTTTCCTGCAAAAAATCTTAAACGAGAGTTGTATAACAATACATAATCACCTACATTAAACTCACGCTTTTGTATCCTTTTATCGTGCCATCTTTTAAGTTTTTCTTTAAAGAACTTGGCATTTTCGTAGGCTTGGGTTCTCCATTCATTGAGTGAGCTAATATCAAATAAACTCTTCTCACCGGCAAGTTTAAAATCATAATTGAGCTCTTTAATAGCCCAATATGCCTTGTGTTCTAGTTCGAGAGGTAAGTGACATGCTTTTCCATAAACCATTTTATATGGAGACATACCCATAGGATTTTTATATGCAGTTCTATAGGCCCATAATGCATCATCAAGTTTCTTGGACCAATTCTTTCTAGATCTATTAACAGTATTTTGCAAAATTAATTTGAGCTCTCTATTACTCAATTCTACTTGACCACTAGACTGAGGGTGATAAGGGGATGCAATTCTATGATTAACATCATACTTAGCAAGCATTTTACGGAAGGCACCATGAATAAAATGTGAACCACCATCAGTCATTAAATATCTAGGGACTCCAAATCTTGGAAAAATAACTTCTTTAAGCATTTTAATAGAAGTGTTATGATCAACACTACTAGCTGGAATAGCTTCTACCCACTTAGTAACGTAATCAACAACAAAATATGTGTATATCCATTAGAGGAAGGAAAAGGTCCCATATAGTCAAAGCCCCAAACATCAAATGGTTCAATAACGAGTGAATAGTTCATAGGCATTTCTTGACGTCTACTAATATTACCAATTCTTTGACATTCATCACAAGATAAGATAAACTTACGGGCATCCTTGAAGAGAGTAGGCCAATAAAAACCAGATTGCAATACCTTATGTGCATTTCTATCTCTAGCATGGTGTCCTCCATAAGCTTCGGAGTGACACTTGCGTAGGATCTGTTCCTGTTCATGCTCAGGTACACAATGTCTAATAACACCATCTACTCCTTCTTTATAAAGATGTGGGTCATCCCAAAAGTAATGCCTCAAATCATAGAAGAACTTTTTCTTTTGCTGGTATGTGAAACTAGGTGGTATGAAATTAGCAACAATGTAATTAGCATAATCAACATACCATGGAGCAGTATGAGAAGCATTTATGACATTTAATTGCTCATCAGGAAAGCTATCATCAATAGGAAGTGGGTCATCAAGCACATTTTCTAACCTAGACAAGTTGTCTGCAACGGGGTTCTCAGCTCACTTTCTATGAACAATATGTAAGTCAAATTCTTGTAGCAAGAGAACCCATCTAATAAGTCTAGGTTTAGCATCTTTCTTTTCCATAAGATATTTAATAGCAGCATGATTAGTGTGAATAGTTACTTTAGAATCAACAATATAAGGTCTGAACTTATCACAAGCAAATACAACTGCAAAGAATTCTTTTTCAGTAGTAGCATAATTTCTTTGAGCATTGTCTAGGGTTTTACTAGCATATTGAATAACGTTTAATTTCTTATCAACTCTTTGCCCTAGAACATCACCTACAGCATAATCACTAGCATCACACATAATTTCAAAGGATAAATTCCAATCAGGTGCCTCAACAATAGGTGTAGAGATCAATGCTTTCTTAAGTATTTCAAATGCTTCTACACAATCATCATCAAAGACAAATGGTATATCTTTTTGTAATAAATTAGTCAGAGGGCGAGAAATTTTTGAGAAGTCCTTAATGAACCTCCTATAAAATCCGGCGTGACCAAGGAAACTTCTTATACCTTTGATGTCCTTGGGGCATGGCATCTTTTCAATAGCATCAACCTTGGCTTTATCAACTTCAATACCTCTTTCAGAAACTTTATGCCCCAAGACAATACCTTCATTAACCATAAAGTGGCATTTTTCCCAATTCAAGACAGGATTAGTTTCTTCACATCTCTGCAAAACTCGATCAAGGTTGCTCAAGCAATCATCAAAAGAAGATCCATAGACGGAGAAATCGTCCATGAAAACCTCACAAATCTTTTCACAAAAGTCAGAGAATATAGCCATCATGCATCTTTGAAAGGTAGCAGGTGCATTACATAAACCAAAAGGCATACGTCTATAAGCAAAAGTACCAAAAGGGCAAGTAAAAGTAGTCTTTGATTGATCTTTGGCTGACACAGGTATTTGAGAGAAACCAGAATAACCATCTAGAAAGCAAAAATGTGTATGTTTGGATAATCTTTCTAGCATTTGATCGATAAAAGGTAAGGGGTAATGATCCTTTTTAGTGGCCTTATTTAATTTGCGGAAATCAATTACCATCCTATAACCTGTAATAATTCTTTAAGGAATCAGTTCATCTTTATCATTAGGAACGACAGTAATACCTCCCTTCTTAGGGACACAATGGACATGACTTACCCACTGACTATCAGCAACAGGATAAATTATACCTGCCTCAAGGAGCTTTAGTATTTCCTTTCTTACCACTTCCTTCATTTTAGGATTCAGCCGTCGTTGATGATCACGAACTGGTTTAGCATCTTCTTCCAAATTTATTTTATGTTGACATAGAGTGGGACTAATGCCCTTAAGATCATCAAGAGTATACCCAATAACAGCATGGTGCTTCTTCAGAGTTTTCAATAATCTCTCTTCCTCATGCTCTGAAAGGTTAGCACTAATAATAACAGGATATATCTTTTTCTCATCAAGATAAGCATATTTAAGAGTATCAGGCAACGGTTTAAGCTCAAACACGGGATCACCCTTGGGTGGAGGAGGATCCCCTAGGATTTCAACAGGCAAATTGTGTTTCAGAATAGGTTCCTGTTTAAAGAATACTTCATCTATTTCCCTTCTTTCATTCATAAACATATCATTTTCATGGTCTAGCAAATATTGTTCTAAAGGATCACTAGGAGGTACGACAATAGAAGCAAGACCAATAATTTCATCCTTACTAGGTAATTATTCTTCACGGTGTTGTCTACTAAATTTAGAGAAATTAAATTCATGAGACATATCATCTAAACCGATGGTAACAACATCCTTTTTGCAATCTATCTTAGCATTAACAGTGTTTAAGAAGGGTCTACCAAATATAATGGGACAAAAGCTATCTTGTGGGGAACCAAGAACAAGAAAATCAGCAGGATATTGAGTTTTCCCACACAAGACTTGAACATCTCTAACAAGTCCCATTGGTGAAATAGTATCTCTATTTGCAAGCTTAATTGTGACATCAATATCTTCTATCTCAGCAGGTGCAAAATCATGCATAATTTCTTTGTATAAGGCGTAAGGTATTGCACTAGCACTAGCACCCATATCACATAAGCCATAATAACAATGATCTCCTATTTTAACAGAAATAACAGGCATGCCTACCATAGGTCTGTTTTTATCTTTAGCACAAGGTTTAGCAATTCTAGTAGTCTCATCAAGGAAATGAATAACATGCCCATCAATATTATCAGACAAGAGATCTTTTACAATAGCAATATCAGGTTCAACTTTAATTTGCTCAGAAGGTGTATAAGTTTTAATATTGCTTTTACAAACCACAGTTGAAGCTTTAGCATGATCCTTTATCCTAACAGGGAAAGGTGGTTTCTCAACATAAGAAGTAGGAACAATAGGATCATTATAAGTGATAGTCTTTTCTTCAACTTTAATAGGTGCAGCTACTTTTACTTCTATGGGAGGATGATATTTAAACCACTTCTCCTTGGGGAGATCAACATAAGTAGCAAAAGATTCACAGGAAGAAGCTACTATCTCATAGTCAAGTCCATATTCAGTGCTAAATTTACGGAAAACATCAGTATCCATAAAAGATTTAACACAATCAAACCTAGGTGTCATACCTGACTCCTTACCTTTGTCAAGGTCCCAATCTTCAGAGTTGCGTTTAATTCTTTCCAATAAATCCCATTTGAATTCAATAGTCTTCATCATAAAAGAGCCAACACAAGAAGTATCAAGCATGGTGCGATTGCTATCAGGAAGTCGAGCATAAATTTTTTGAATAATCATTTCTCTTGAGAGCTCATGTTTGGGTCATGAATATAACATTGATTTAAGCCTCCCCCAAGCTTGAGCGATGCTTTCTCCTTCGTGAGGCCAAAAATTATATATATAATTGCGATCACGATGAACAAGATGCATAGGATAAAACTTCTGATGAAATTCCAATTTCAATCGTTTGTAATTCCATGACCCCGTATCATCACATAGCCTATACCAAGTCGATGCATCTCCCTTCAAAGATAAAGGGAAGACCTTCTTCTTAACAACATCTCTGGGTACACCTGCAAGCTTAAATAATCCACAAACTTCATCCACATATATTAAGTGCTCATTAGAATGCTGTGTTCCATCTCCTACAAAAGGATTAGTTAGCAGTTTTTCTATCATACCCGAAGGAATTTCGAAGCAGACATTTTCATTTTCAGTAGGTTCAGTAGGTTGAGGAGCAACTCTTTGCTCTATTGGTCGGGGTGAAGATACCCCGAACAAACCCCTTAGAGGATTACTTTCCATAGTAACAACTAACAATAAATTTTAGCACACTATATAAATTTTTCCTTACCAAATTCCACCTACCAAAGGCGCTTCACTCCCCGGCAACGGCGCCAGAAAAGAGTCTTGATGACCCACAAGTATAGGGGATCTATCGTAGTCCTTTCGATAAGTAAGAGTGTCGAAACCAACGAGGAGCAGAAGGAAATAATAAGTGGTTTCCAGCAAGGTATTCTCTGCAAGTACTGAAATAAGTGGTAATAGA
Source organism: Triticum aestivum (assembly GCF_018294505.1). Classification (NCBI taxonomy): domain Eukaryota; kingdom Viridiplantae; phylum Streptophyta; class Magnoliopsida; order Poales; family Poaceae; genus Triticum; species Triticum aestivum. Next base: position 341,529,609 of record NC_057803.1, on the reverse strand, counting down.
TAGTTTTGTGATAGGATAATTGTAACAAGCAACAAGTAACAAAAGTAAATAAAGTGCAGCAAGGTGGCCCAATCCTTTTTGTAGCAAAGGACAAGCCTGGACAAACTCTTATATAGAGAAAAGCGCTCCCGAGGACACATGGGAATATCGTCAAGCTAGTTTTCATCACGTTCATATGATTCGTGTTCAGTACTTTGATAATTTGGTATGTGGGTGGACCGGTGCTTGGGTACTGTCCTTACTTGGACAAGCATCCCACTTATGATTAACCTCTATTGCAAGCATCCACAACTACAACAAAAGTATTAAGGTAAACCTAATCATAGCATGAAACATATGGATCCAAATCAGCCCCTTACGAAGCAATGCATAAACTAGGGCTTAAGCTTCTGTCACTCTAGCAACCCATCATCTACTTATTACTTCCCAATGCCTTCCTCTAGGCCCAAATAATGGTGAAGTGTTATGTAGTAGACGTTCACATAACACCACTAGAGGAGAGACAACATACATCTCATCAGAATATTGAACGAATACCAAATTCACATGACTACTAATAGCAAGGCTTCTCCCATGTCCTCAGGAACAAACGTAACTACTCACAAAGCATAATCATGTTCATAATCAGAGGGGTATTAATATGCATATAGGATCTGAACATATGATGTTCCACCAAATAAACCAACTAGCATCAACTACAAGGAGTAATTAACACTACTAGCACCAATCCCGGACTTGAAGACAAGAATTGGATACAAGAGATGAACTAGGGTTTTGAGAGGAGATGGTGCTGATGAAGATGTTGATGGAGATTGCCCTCTCCTGATAAGAGGAGCGTTGGTGATGACGATGGTGATGATTTCCCCCTCCCGGAGGGAAGTTTCCCTGGCAGAATAGCTCTGCCGAAGCCCTAGATTGGTTCCGCCTCGTGGCGGCGGAGTTTCGTCCGAGGAGATGGCTTCTGATTTTTTTCTCATCAAAAGACTTCATATAGCAGAAGATGGACATCAGAGGGCCACCAGGGGGCCCACGAGGTAGGGGGCGCGCCCAGGGGGGTAGGGCGCGCCCCCACCCTCGTGGGCAGGGTGTGGCCCCCCTGGTGAACTTCTTGCGCTCAGTATTTTTATATATTCTAAAAACGTCTTCATGAAGTTTCAGGACTTTTGGAGCTGTGTAGAATAGGTCTCTAATATTTGCTCCTTTTCCAGCCCAGAATCCCAGCTGCCGACATTCTCCCTCTTTATGTAAACCTTGTAAAATAAGAGAGAATAGGCATAAGTATTGAGACATAATGTGTAATAACAACCCATAATGCAATAAATATCAATATAAAACCATGATGCAAAATGGACGTATCACTCTGATTTCTTCTATGCTGTCCTCAGCCATTATAATCTCCATGCCCTCCATCTTTATCCCAACTACGTCCTCCTCCTGTCGATCTTTGCCTTTTACTGCGAGGCATTTGTGGGGATGATGCCGTCTGTGGTGCTGCTTCGCCATTTCTTCTACCTACGGAACAAGGAGGGCCAATGCTCCGGGTGCGCCAACTTCGTCGCGGCCAATGGGACCAACGCCATCTCAAGAGCTGGGAAGAAAGTCGAGGGCTTCTGGAACAAGTGGGTCCTGATGGATGCCAAATGCTCCTATCCTCGGCTGGCGCTGCCGATGGGGATGCCTTTGCCTCATGAGGGATGGCTTAGCACGAAGCTTGACGACCCCCGGGCGAAGCAGGTGTTAGAGAAGATGGCGGCCGACCTGAAGCCGGACGACCCGAGGAAGGAAAGGCTGACGTGGGCCATGATCGTCAAGGAGTTCTTGTCGTAGTGCTTGGCTCCGCTCCAGGCGCGCTCGCGCCCCTTGTGGAGGTTCATGGAAGAAGGAGGTGACCTCCGCTTGTGCCTGTACGCCTTGTCTGACGAGGAGCTGGACAAGACCCTCCATTTCCTGGCCGGGGAGGACTAGGGGTACTCGCCTGATACCCATCTTCCATTGTACCACTGCCCAGACGGAGCGGAGGTCGCCGCCGCCATGCCCGTCTTCAATGAGCGCACTCTCGTCCCGCCGGTGCCCAGCGAGGCCCCGGTGGTGGTGTCCTCCGGCGAGTCCGGCGAAGAGGAGAGGTCTAACTCGGAGGTGACCCGGGATGGGGTGGGGGAGACTTCTCCTCCGCGCATAGCAGATCTCCTCCGCACCCTCCTTGATGACGACAAAGCTGCTGACCACCTGGTGAGGGAGCCACTGAGCCTCGCCGGGGTCACCACGAGGTCCAGGGGCACCCCCCGAAGAAGCTGCAGGCCGGTGTCTTGAAGAAGAGTAGATCAGCGCTGATCACCCAAGGCGGTGGCTCCGCCTCGCCACTTGCTGGTGCTACCGCGGACCTGATCGTCGCATCCTCATCTGTCCCTGGAGCTCACGCGCCAGTGCCCTAGCCCATGAAGTCTCTGGGCTTGGTGCTTCAGAAAAGGCCGAGGGAGTACGCCGCCGTGGACTAGTAAGTGCCCCGTCTTGATCTTTTGTTCTTGCCCTCGCCGCTGTTCCTTGAGGCTTCCCCCCTGTGCTGTTAGGCCAAAGCCGGTGGCTAAGAAGAAGAAGGAGATGGCCACAGCCCTCGGGACCCAGCATCCTGCCATGGTGTGCCACCTCTGGCGCGGAAAGACGGGGACGACTCCCATGCTTCAACGACCGGGTCGTCCTTACGAGAATCAGGGGCCCGTCCTCAGGAGAAGGCAATCTCCATGGCCGAGCCAGCTCCGGAGGTGCCCGACCCCAGCTTGCCTGATGAGGCTCCGAAGGCCCAGGAGCCTCCGGCCTCTTCTGCTACCGCCAACCTGCAGGTCTTGGCACCGACGTTGCTTCCTCCTCTTCTCATCACACTGCCGGGCCGTGATCCTTCTGCCTTTCCTGGTGCTCTGGAGGAGGCTCTTTCCGCGCCGACCCAGCTTCGGGACGACCTTCAAGGTGCTGATCGTCGCCTGGTGGCAGGGCGTTTGGAGTTGGTCTTAGGGTGGCTGCGATCCGACACATCTTTCAGGGCGGCCTTGAGCCAGGCCTTAGCAGCCTCAGAAGGAGGCGAGCGAGCCGCTGGCCTGGCCGCTGCTGCCCGCAGCGTGGCGCTGAAGGATGCCGAGGCTGCCAAAGAGCGCTGCCGGTCGGCGGAGGCCGAGCTGGAGACCATGCGCAATGAGCGCACCGTCGAGGCTCGTCAGTGCGAGGCGTGGGAGGAGAAGATGAAGGCTCGGGAAGACGCAACCGCCGGTCGTGATACCAAGCTGGAGCAGTCGGCGCGAGCGCATGCCGCAGAGCGCAGCCGCCTGGAGGAACTGGCGAAGAAGGTGGAGGCGGAGAAGGCCCAACTGGAAGTCAAGGCGAAGGTTCTTGTTGAAGATCATGCATCCTTCAAGTCCCTTGAGCAGAAGTCCCGCGAGGCACCGCGGGAGCTCTATGAGAAGGGTTGAAGAAACCATTGGTGACCGACGAGGAAGGCGCCACCAAGCTACTCCCTCATCTTGTCACGACGCTCGAGGGCGTCGTTAACAGGATCGGCTGCATGGCGGAGGGGGAAGCCCACGCGCTCTCTTCCTTGGCTCTGACGCGTGTCTTCAGCCATCTTCATGTTTGCGACCCCGGCGTTGACCTTGATGCTCTGCTTGAGCCCGTGGACAAGAAGCACTACGCAGCTGCTGCCGATGGCGTGAAGGACCGGGTAGAGGCCTTGCTGGAGAAGTACCTCGCCGTTGACCCTGCGCCTCCAGTTGGTGATACCGCCGATCCTGCAGCCACAGCTGACGGAGGTGCCGACGTTGAAAGGACACCCCTTGCGGGCGACGACAGCGCCCAAGGTTGAAGAGAAGGCTTGCTGGTGGCTCTCCCCTCCACTTTTATTTCCTGCAACATGCACCGTGCCTTGTTGAGGCGTTAAAACTTGTGTTTGGCATTTGAAGAACAGTATGTCTTGTAATAATTTGCTAAAGTTCCGCGATTTCCTTCCCGTTGCTTTAGTGTTCTGCATTGGCAGGGCCCGGCCCCGTGCATGCCTTAGCCGCCGTTGGGTCGTCCGGATCACCAGGACGAGGCCAAGGGGTGAGGGGCTACGTGACCAGTTAGGCTCTTGAGTCGCGATGCTCAGGAGTCCCCCTTGACGTGCAAACAGCCCATGGGAAGGGAATAGAAAGTAGGCCTTAGCATTCTGCGTCGGCAGGGCCCAGCCCCGCGCATGCCTCAGCCACCATTGGGTTGTCCGGATCACTAGGACAAGGCCAAGGGGTGAGGGGCTACATGACCAGTTAGACTTCTAAGTCGTGATGCTCAGGAGTCCCCCTTGACATACGAACAGACCTCCATACTTGTCCTTGCCGAGGTCCCGCTCGGGAGGGGTGCACGATGACAAGGTCCGAGTGACCTGTCAGGGTGGCGTGCGCCAAGCGTGACCTGGGTGCAGCCCCCGTGCCCAGCCCCCTCGTGCAGCTCTCCTGAAGGGAAGCGTAGCGATGAGGCCGGACACTGAGCCCGGAGGCTCCCCGAGGTTGATGCGGCCAAGGGGCCTCCCTCAGTTGTTTATCACCAGCGCGGAGTGTAGCGCTTCCGCACTTGCACGGGCATAGCCGCTCCTCGACCATGTTGACTGCCAACGCGGAGCATGGTGCTTCCACTGGTGCGTGGGTGGGGGCCCCCTCTGAGTGGAGCCCCCGAGGCGTGTGCAGCCCCGCCCTGACACATGGCTTGCATGGAAGGGCTAGACGAGGTGTGTCTGGGCACTCGGGAGCCAGCGCGGGACTCACGAGGCCCTACCTCAAGGCGGGTTGCGCCTGAATTTGATTCCTGACAACTGAGATGGTCCTGCGAGATGGTTAGATAACCTACGCCGAATGAATCTCCTGAGGTGATCACATGAGAAGGCCAAACACCAATGACCCAGGAGGTGATGTGAACGGGGCCGGCCCGGCAGACAGAGCTCAGTCATTGGGTTTATTGACGCTGCAGGGACGGACCCGAGCATAGACGCCCTGCCCAGTCTTCTCATGAGAAAAATCTTGAAGAAAGACAACCGGTGCACGGCTCCCGTGGTGACGAGGCACTGGGTCGCGCGCCCTGGCTCGTCCGTCCGCTATTAGCTCATGCGAGAACAAGGCACCATGGGCCATGGGAGGTGACGTACACGGGAGCTCGCCCGCGAGCCAGAGCTCAGCCTCTTGGGTTTTAGCGACGCTGCAGGGACGGACCAGAGCACAAACGTCTTGCCAGTCCTTAATCACGAGGTAGTCGCGGGCGGGCTTGCAAGGGCGCACGACGTTCATGGTATTGAAGTACCGGACAGGCAAGTGATAATCATAAGGTAACTCATGCAAGGAGGCAAGCTAGTTCAGGTAAATGCAAGGACGATACATGCCACAGGGACGGACCCATGCGGCCTAGGGATGATGCAGCCCAAGGGGCGCCCCCAACAGAGTAAGCTAGAGATGCAAAAGGGATACACGTCGCAGGGACATGCCCATGTGACTTGGGGATAATGCTGCCCGAGGGGCGCCCCCAATTGAATGAATCGGAAAGAGTCACCTGGTACCGCTGCTGGAGAGGTGTTGAAGTGGCTGGAGACACATGCTGAAGGAGTTGCTCCTCACGAGTCGCCTGGGTCCTAAGCCTCGGGAGGCATCAGGGGCCCGGGCGGCACATGAAGAACCGTTGCCATCTCTGACAGAACTACATGATGCCGGGCCTCCTAAGCCGCCATAATGCTCCGTAGGTGGCGCTGGAGGGTGACGACCGCGTTCGGCAAGCTGAATGGCATGTGAACATAGCTGTGAGATGGACCCTCGCACCGACCAACGCGCGAAGGCCAGAAACGCTCCTGAGATGCCGCCCTATTGAGTCCTAAGATGTCGACGCAGACGTGCACCTCGTCGTCCTCGCTAGGACGAGGAGCTGCGCCAGGTGGTGGGCGGCGGTCGCCGCGCATGATTCTCACCTTTTGGAGCTCCTCGATCACCTTGGTGATGAACTCCTAAGCACCAGGCACTCCACGCCTTGTGCCCTTGTGAGGGAAGCGTGCGTTGAAGCATGCCTCCACGTGGTGCCCGAGCACCTCCCTCGTGACATTGGCTAGGTCAGAGGCCCTCCATAAAAGAGCCCTCGAGCCCAGCCTGAGGAGGGCGTCGGGCGCGCCTTCCTATGCAAGAGAGGGAGGCACCCCGTATATGTGTGCGGGCCCTGAGGCGGTGCCTCTGGAGACTCCGCCCTCCCGAAGCCCTTGGCAGAGCAGCAGCTTCTTCTTCTTGGGGACACCCCCAGGATGGTAGACGGTGCCTTCGTTATCTGGGTCTTTGGCCGCTGCAGCCTGGTAAGCACACTCGAGAGAGCACACCGCATCCTTTTCCTCGCAGGCGACGGTGATGATGTCGCAGCTTCTTGGCATCTTGAGGACATTGTAGCCGTGATGAGTCACTGTCATAAACTTGGCTAGGACTGGATACCCAATGATGGCATTGTACGACAGGCGGATGTGGGCGACATCAAAGTCGATGAGCTCGGTGCGGTAGTTGTCGCGCTTGCCGAAGGTGACAAGGAGGCGGACCTGCCCTATCGGGGTGGTGGAGTCATTGGTCACTCCTGAGAAGGGCTTGGTTGGCTGCAACTGATCATACGACACTTGGAGGCGGTCGAACGTTTCGACGGAAAGGACATTGAGCCCTATGCCGCTGTCAATGAGGGTCTTGGTGATGAGGAAATTGCTGATGATGGGCGAGCAGAGCATCGGGAGGGTGCCGGCAGTTGCCGCACACTTGAGCTGGTCAGATGAGCCGAAGGTAATGGTGTACTTGGACCACCTGAGCGGGCGCATGGCCTCGAACCTGGGAAGGGCCGCGTTCACCTCGCGTGCAAACTGCTTGAAGATGCGCTGAGAGGCTAGGGCCTGAGCGCCACCCTCGATGCAAGCGATGGCGGGTGGTTCCTAGAAACCCCCAGCCCCTCGTCCTGGTGATGGTCGTCGTTCCTCCTCGGTGCTGGTGGTGGTAGTGAAGGGAGCCCGGCCTTGCCCTGCGGACAGTCCTCCTGAGGCCGGTCTCTCCAGGTGCCCTCGCAAGGCTGGTCCTGCCAGCGACTCCCGCGAGATCGGTCGCGCCACTCCTGGCGAGGGCCGCGGTCATCCCAACGTCCTCCACTTTGGCCTCCTCCACGGCCTAGCCTCGATCGTTGCGCTCGGGGCATCGACCGAAGCGCCCGCCGCGGATGGCCCTGAGCTCCTAATAGTCGTTGGTGTTGTGGATGTGCACGTTGTGGAAGGCGTAGAATAGGTGGTTGGCCTTGGACGACTCGGAGTGGTCGTAGCCGCGCTTCATCTCCGGCTCCGCTGCGAGCACGGCGGCCCCCTTGCGCTTCACGTCCTTGGTCTTGGTCTTCTTGTCTTCAGGGTCGGTGGCTGGAAGCTCGAGAAGGGAGAGGCGTCCCTCCTCAGCTCTCGCGCAGTTGGTCTCCATGTTGAACATCTCCAGAGCTGTGCACAGGTCCTCATGTATGGTGAGCTCCTCCTTCATCTTGACATCACGAACGCCGTCGGAAAATGCTGAGATGATGGCCGCATCCGTCACCTTGGGGATCTTGAGGCGAACGCTATTGAAATGTTGGATGTACTTCTGCAGGGTCTCCCATGGCTGCTGCTTGATGCGCCGCAGGTCACCAACGACAGGTGGCGGTCACGAGTGCCTTGGAAGTTGGTGACAAAGCGCTCACACATCTCTTCCTAGGAGGAGATCAATCCCGCGGGCAGGTTCAAGAGCCACGAGCACGCGCCGTCTTTGAGAGCCATGGGAAACCAGTTTGCCATAACTTTCTCGTTGGCATTGGCCGCCTCGATGCTCTGCTCATAGAGCTGCAAGTACTCAGCAGGGTCGGGGGTGCCGTCGTAGTGCGGAGGCAGGCCGGGCTTGAACTTGTCGGGCCAGACAACGTTGTGCAGCTAGGGGCTGAAGGCGCGACAACCAGCCGTGGTCACTGGAGCCCGTCGTGTTGGTGGAGCCTGGTCTTGGTACCCACGCACTGCCACCGCAGGCAGCGCGCGATCTTGACGTGGTGGTGCAGGGAGTGCAAGAGCATCTTCTTGCGGTCGCGGGATTCCCTGGCAGCTGCCTTCTTCACATGTGCGCGCCCTATGCGGTGGGTTGCACCGAAGGGCCGCGCGTCTTGGTGTGAGGGCGACGTCCTGAAGTGGAGGTGGCGGAGGGGATCTATGGGCTACGTCGCCCGCAGCAGGGGGCGGACGAGGCAGCGAGAGAGACGGCGCGGGAGAGCCCCCAGCGGCGCTGATGAGCTCGGTGATGTGGTCCAGCCAGTCTTCGTAGAGGTCGTCGACGGGGCGGTAACACATGAGCTCGTGCGCCATGAGCAGCGCGGCCTGCACGTCCGTGGGTGCGCGACGAGCGTGGGATGACGAGCCGACCGGAGTCAGCGACGGGGTGGCGGTGCGTCCGTCCCACTGCACAGAGGGGCGCAGCGATGAAGCTTGATGCTCGTTTCCCGCCAGGCCAGTGGCGGCGTTGGCAGCGGGTGATGGAGAGCGGCGGGGAGGTCCGTCGGCGGGCACTGTCTAGGCGACACGAGCGGCAAGGGCGGCCCAGCGCTCAGCACGGGCCCGACGAGCGTTGCTACGTCTCCAACGTATCTATAATTTTTGATTGCTCCATGCTATATTATCTACTGTTTTGGACATTATTGGGTTTTATTATCCACTTTTATATTATTTTTTGGTACTAACCTATTAACCGGAGGCCCAACCCAGAATTGCTGTTTTTTTTTGCCTATTTTAGGGTTTCGAAGAAAAGGAATATCAAACGGAGTCCAAACAGAATGAAACCTTCGGGAACGTGATTTTCTCATCGAACATGATCCAGGAGACTTGGACCCTACGTCAAGAAACAAAGGAGGAGGCCACGAGGTAGGGGGCGCGCCTACCCCCCAGGCGCGCCCTCCACCCTCGTGGGCCCCCTGTTGCTCCACCGACGTACTCCTTCCTCCTATATATACCTACATACCCCCAAACGACCAGATACGGAGCCAAAACCCTAATTCCATCGCCGTAACTTTATGTATCCACGAGATCCCATCTTGGGGCCTGTTCCGGAGCTCCGCCGGAGGGGGCATCCATCACGGAGGGCTTGTACATCAACACCATAGCCCCTCCAATGAAGTGTGACTAGCTTACCTTAGACCTTCGGGTCTATAGTTATTAGCTAGATAGCTTCTTCTCTCTTTTTGGATCTCAATACAATGTTCTCCCCCTCTCTTGTGGAGATCTATTCGATGTAATCTTCTTTTTGCGGTGTGTTTGTTGAGACCAATCAATTGTGGGTTTATGATCAAGATTATCTATGAACAATATTTGAATCTTCTCTGAATTCTTTTTTGTATGATTGGTTATCTTTGCAAGTCTCTTCGAATTATCAGTTTGGTTTGGCCTACTAGATTGATCTTTCTTGCAATGGGAGAAGTGCTTAGCTTTGGGTTCAATCTTGCGGTGTCCTTTCCCAGTGACAGTAGGGGCAGCAAGGCACGTATTGTATTGTATTGTTGCCATCGAGGATAACAAGATGGTTTTTTTATCATATTGCATGAATTTATCCCCCTACATCATGTCATCTTGCTTAAGGCATTACTCTGTTTTCATGAACTTAATACTCTAGATGCATGCTGGATAGCGGTCGATGAGTGGAGTAATAGTAGTAGATGCAGGCAGGAGTTGGTCTACTTGTCTTGGACGTGATGCCTATATACATGATCATACCTAGATATTCTCATAACTATGCTCAATTCTATCAATTGCTCAACAGTAATTCGTTCACCCACCGTAAAATACTTATGCTCTTGAGAGAAGCCACTAGTGAAACCTATGGCCCCCGGGTCTATCTTCATCATATTAATCTTCCAATACTTAGTTACTTCCTTTGCTTTTATTTTACTTTGCATCTTTACCACAAAAATACCAAAAAAATTATCTTATCATATCTATCAGATCTCACTCTCGTAAGTGACCGTGAAGGGATTGACAACCCCTTATCGCGTTGGTTGCAAGGAGTTATTTGTTTTGTGCAGGTACGAGGGACTCGCGCATAACCTCCTACTGGATTGATAGCTTGGTTCTCAAAAACCTAGGGAAATACTTACGCTACTTTGCTGCATCACCCTTTCCTCTTCAAGGGAAAACCAACGCTGTGCTGAAGAGGTAGCAAGAAGGATTTCTAGCGCCGTTGCCGGGGAGTCTACGCAAAAGTCAATATACCAAGTACCCATCACAACCCTTATCTCCCACATTACATTATTTGCCATTTGCTTCTCGTTTTCTTCTCCCCCACATCACCCTTGCCGTTTTATTCGCCCTCTCTCTCTATCCTCCCTCTCTTTCTCTATTTTCCTTTTTTGCCCTTTGCAGCCTCTGCCATTATGTCTGAAATTATGGAAATTATTGTCGATATGGACAATAATAATATCATGAAAAATTCTGATGCTCCTGCTAAAGAACCCCCCCATCTTACATACAAAAAAAATCCATGTTGGTAGTGGTAATATTATTGGAAAAGGAGTTATTCAAGATTTCTTTACTTGTGCCGGTGGTTTACCTTCTATGGGTAGTTCTATCCTTCATAGAACTAGTAGTCTTGCGGATGCTATTGCCATGCTTGTAGTTGAACTTGAAAGACAATTCATGCACATGCATCCTTGCATACAAAGTATTTTCCTAGAAATTTCTAATATTGAGCATTCTTCTGTTAAGCGTGCCGCTACTATCTTTTTGGCTCATGAGTTTAGATTCATAATAAAAGAGGCCAAAGAAATCTTTGCGCATTATAGGGTGGACTCTTGCCGTCCTCCCATAGAGGTTCTCCTTTTTGATCAAGAAGAAATAATGCGTTTTCAATCTCTAGACTATGTTGCTTTCAAGGAAAATCTTAGAAAAAGGGTTCCTGCCAATGTTTTAGTTGATAGAATTTCTGAACTTAATGATGATTTGGCCATTCAAAATAATGAACTAGGATATTCTATTGAATATAGGCTCACAAAGTTCTGTCAAAAGAATGCTTATAATGATGAATTGCTTGTACAATACGAAGGACCAAAGGAGGAACCTATACCTCCCAAGGTTGATCTTGGGGACTTTTGTCCCATTAAATTTAGCCATTTTGATTACTTTTGCTTGCCTCAAAGAATACTTGCTGCCGAACGTAGATAATATGAAATGAGTTTTAATGATCTATCTTAGTATTATGGCAATACCTAGATCTATCCTTGCTTTTTATGCCTAACTAGGGGCGTTAAACGATAGCGCTTGTTGGGAGGTGTAAGTGCATCTAGTGCCACCCCTAGTTGGTTTTGGAGTATTGATGACAAACCTAGTTGAGGGACTAATGTGTTTGTGAGAATTGCAGGATAACACAGGTAGAAGTCCCTCATTGATTCGGTTTTACTACCAGAGATGACCCCTAAAAATGTATGAAGACATTGAAGCCAAAGGTGGTATATGAAGATATTCACATTGAACACTATGACAAATGAAGACACGTTATGAAGCCTATGGAGCTCGAAGACTTAGATCTTTCGTAGTTCTTTTTCTTTTGTGTTGAGTCATAGGAACCACCGTACTGTTAAGTGGGGTCCAGGAGAACCAGTCAGAATGACTGAAGTGATGCCCAAACTAAAAAAACCTATGTCTTCGAGTGAAGACAATGAGAGCGAATCTTGTCCAGAGCCAGACAAGTCAGCTTTGCTTGTAGCCCAAGTAAAGTTGCCATGAGAGTTTGAAATCTGACCGTTGAGACACGTGTCAGTTCCTTAGTGACCCAGGGTCATTTCGGACAAATCAGGTCGGGTTGCCAAGTGGCTATAAATAGCCCACCCCCTACAACCATAAACGGTTGGCTGCTCAGATTTCAGTGCACGGCTTTTGCCGTTTGAGAGCAACCCACCTCGAAGCCTTTGAGAGAAAATTCCTAGTGAGGAGAAAAGCCCTAACCACCCAGAGCCAGAGAACATTGGGCATCACTTAAGTCTTCTTGTCTGTGTGATCTAAAGACTTATTACACTTGAGGACTGTGCATCCCCAGACAGTTAGGCGTCGCGTTCAGAGCATCCAAGAGACATTGTGGATTGCCAGTGAATGAAGTCTGTGAAGGTTTGGGAGTCTACCTTGAAGACTTACCAGAGTAATTGGGCAAGGACTAAGTGACCTTAGCTCAAGGAGAATACGGTGAGGACTTGGTGTCCTGAGTTGCGTGCTCAGGACTGGGTGTCCGGGACTGTGTGTCCTAAGGTTTAAATACCTAGCCGCTCCAACCAGACGTATAGTTGTCACAGCAACTGGAATTGGTTCAACACATCATTGTCCTCAACGAGTCACTGGTTTCATCTTCACTTCCTTTTACTTACTGTTACTCATTGTGAAGCCAGTGCATGCTTGCTATACCTTTTGTCTTCACAACGTAACTGTATGATTGGTTTGGCTTCATAACTTCTTCCTACCTGATCCTTATTATACTGCAGCTACTTGTCATTATGCTCTCACTCTATTGAATACTTGACCATGGCTTGCCTAGTGTAATCCAACTTCCGCCGCATAGTGATAGGCTTATCTCTACTGTTTGTCTTCATAACTTCCACGTTTTGAAGACTTTCATAAAAATCGCCTATTCACCCCCCCTCTAGTCGATATAACGCACTTTCAATTGGTATTAGAGCAAGGTGCTCCCTTGTTCTGTGGGATTCGATTTAACCACTTGGAGTTTTAGCTATGTCGACTGCAGGGATAATCAAAGTCTCCGCTGCGTGCCCCGTCTTCGATGGAACTGAATATCCCTACTGGAAGAATAAGATGCGCATGCATCTTGAAGCCATTGACGTCGACCTTTGGTATGTCGTCGAGAACGGCGTTCCCAAGGCTGGAGAAGGTGTCACTGCTGCTGATGTCAATAAGTTCACTCAACTGGACTCTACTGCCAAAAATATCATCTGTGGTCATCTGATAAAAGGACAGTATGGCCGTGTGAGTGCCTTGAAGACATCCAAGCTGGTCTGGGACTGGCTCTCCAAGGTCAATGAAGGCATCTCAACCCAGAGAGATCAGAGAATCAGTGTTCTTCGCAACCTCTTCAACCGCTTCAAGCGAAATGACAATGAGAATGTCCAGCACACATTTGACCGGCTCACTGACATCACAAATGAACTTCAAGCCCTCGGCGCCACTGAGATCACCAAACATGAAATCGTCAAGACGCTGCTGAGATCACTTGATAGTTTGTTTGACATCCTAGCCCTGATGATTCAAGAATGTCCTGATTTCAAGACACTCGATCCGTCTGACATACTAGAGAGGCTCAACACACATGAGTTCCAGCTTTCTGAGAAAAGAGATATCTATGGTCCAAACTATGGGCGAACTCGTGCCTTGAAGGCAAAAGCTGTTTCCTCATCTGAAGAAGAATCTGACATCAGTTCTGATGATCCTGAAGACATTGGAAGGGAACTTGCAATGCTAGTGAAGAAGTTCCAAAAATTAGAAGAAAGGCTTCAGAAAATCTTCACGATCAAGCTCAAGGAATGATGAAGCTTCTGCTCATGACTACAAGAAGAAAACATGTCACAAGTGCAAGAAAACTGGACACTTCATCTCTGAGTGTCCACAGTGGGACAATGCGAACAGAAGGAAGAAGAAGAGCAAGGAATATGATTCTGACGACAAGAAGAAGAAGAAATACTCAAAGTCTTCTTCCAAGTCTTCCTCAAAGTCTTCATCACACAAGAAGAGCTCATCTGGCAAGGCAGTGCGTTTGTTGGCAAGGAAATGGATTCAGAAGAGGAGTCCGCTTCTGAGGAGGCAGAGGTGGAATCTGAGGAGGAGTCTAATTCTGGCATTGCGAGTCTGGCTACAGCATACGTCGCCAAGTCCATCTTCAACACTGAAGACAATGACTTCATCACCGACACTGATGCAAATGACAAGAACGACTCCACTCCTACCTACTGCTTCATGGCACGCGGTGCCAAGGTAAACACACGCACTACTCGCTATCAAACATCTAGTGAGGATGACTCTGACTGTGATTCAAAACCCAACTACAAAACACTTGCTAAAATTGCAACTGAACAATAGAAAGCTATGGAACATATTCAAAAACTGTTAGACAGAAGCGATGATCTGTTGGGTGCTGAAATGACTCGATCTGAATCCTTAATTGAAGACATAAAAAATCTTCACGTTAAGTATTAGGAACTTGAAGATCGTCTTGATACTCTCTCAACAACTCATGAAAAGCTTTCCTATGATTATCTTCAAAGGAAGCAAGAACTTGAGAAATTGAGAGCGGCTCATGAAGATCTTCAAAAGGAAAACGAATCACTTCGCGCCGAACAGATCAGTTCTGCTCAGGAAGGATTTGAACCACCATGTCTTAAATGCATTGAGCGTGATAATGCTACTTCTGTTGCTAAATGTTCCACTGCTACTGCTGTTGCAATATCTTCAACTATTGATGTGGTAACTAACCCCTCTGCTGAGGATACCACTGCTATTGCTGATGAGAATGCTAGATTGAAGACATTGCTTGAAACAGGGATGTACAAAAGTCTTAAAGGACATCAAACATTATGTGATGTCCTCAAGAAGCAGATTCTGAACCGAAACCCTAGGAAAGAGGGTGTTGGGTTCGTAAGGAAAATAAATGCAGATGGCTCTTACTGGAAACCTGAGCAGTACCCCAAAACCACATGGGTTGCTGCAAAGGAACCTTCAGCAGATCCATCCAATTTATCTGGCTTCACATGTGCTAACCCCATAATTATTGATGAATCCTTTGATGCAAACTATAAACTGTTTAAGAATCAGAATGGTGAAGTGTTTGCCAGGTACATTGGTACTAACTGCAGGAATGGACCGCCTATGAAGAAGATCTGGGTTCCGAAAAAGTGTCTGGAAAATCCTCCTGTGAATGTCTTCATGACACCTCACTTGGAGAAGACAAACCTCAGACCAAAGGCTTCATACGGTCCAAAGTCTTCATACAAACATAGGACTCACTTGAGTCACACTAACTCAAATGAATATGAGAGAGGTTCATCGAACCGTCATGTTCATATGACCAAAAATTATTCTGCTTATTCCTATGAGTATTATTGTCCACCTGCAAGACTGTTTGCTAAGGCTTCAAAGCCAAAATTCTCAGATGCTGCACTTAGACTTATTGCTTATAAGCCACCCTTGAAGATGTGGGTGGTTAAGAAAGCTTAACTCTCTTTTGCAGGGAAAGGTCTCCAGCAGAAAAACAAAATCTTCTGACGCTATTGCTGGGGACCTTACAAATCTTGTAGGGTGCAAGATAAAATGCCCAAATGGCATCATTATGTACTTCATTCCTGAATCGCATGCTACTCTCCCTATTAGTCCTAATCTGGATCTAAGTTTTCATAACCCACTGGTTCGTCAAATGTTTTTGCTTCACAATTCTCTTCGTGAAGCCTATCCCCATAACTGCACTGTAGGGTACGACACCAGCGTCTTCAAAGTCTTCAGAATGGATTATTGACAGTGGGTGTACAAATCACATGACTGGCAAAAGAAGCCTTCTTATGGACTCAACCTTACGTCCATCCGACAAGAGCCACATCACATTTGCTAACACTGGTAAAAGTAAGGTATTGGGTCTAGGTAGAGTTGCAATCTCAAAGGATCAACACATGGATAAAGTCATGCTTGTTGAATCCCTTGGCTTCAACTTAATGTCTGTCTCAATGCTTTGCGATTTGAACATGATCGTAATGTTTGGAAAATATCGTTGCCTAGTACTAATGGAATCTGACAAGTCTCTAGTGTTTGAAGGGTATCGAAAGGATGATCTGTACATGGTAGATTTCTCAGCAGGGCCACAACTTGCAGTATATCTTCTTGCAAAAGCTTCAGAATGCTGGCTTTGGCATCAGAGGCTTGGGCATGCTGGC
This sequence comes from Triticum aestivum, assembly GCF_018294505.1. Taxonomy (NCBI): domain Eukaryota; kingdom Viridiplantae; phylum Streptophyta; class Magnoliopsida; order Poales; family Poaceae; genus Triticum; species Triticum aestivum. The sequence continues at coordinate 341,513,637 of NC_057803.1, read as the reverse complement.
ATGAGGAACCTCCACACCCTTGCAAAGAAGAAGCATGTCATAGGCATCGAGGGTATCAAGTTCAAGAAAGATCACTTATGCGGTGCCTGTGAAGCAGGGAAGATGACAAGGGCAAAACATCCTTCGAAGACAATCATGACTACTACTCAACCCTTCGAACTGCTTCACATGGATCTTTTCGGTCCCACTCACTACTCAGCTTTTACTACTACTGCTTGCCTCTATGGCTTCGTCATTGTTGATGATTACTCTAGATATACTTGGGTGCACATAATCCTTTACAAGACTGAAGTGCAGGATGTCTTCAGACGCTTCGCGAATCGTGCTATGAACAATTTTGGCGCCAAGATAAAACACATCAGAAGTGACAATGGCACTGAATTCAAGAACACTGGCCTTGATACATATCTTGATACCTTGGGCATCACACATGAATTCTTAGCTCCGTTCACGCCACAGCAGAATGGCGTCGTGAACACTCATTGAGATGGCCAGAACAATGCTAGATGAATACAAGACTCCAAGAAAATTCTGGACTGAAGCCATTGACACTGCATGCCATACAATCAATCGTGTTTATCTTCACAAGCTTCTGAACAAGACATCTTATGAACTCCTAACTGGCAAGAAGCCAAATGTCAGTTACTTCAGAGTATTTGGCGCAAGGTGCTGGATCAAGGACCCACACCACACCTCAAAGTTTGCACCAAAAGCACATGAGGGCTTTATGCTTGGATATGGAAAGGATTCGCACTCCTACAGAGTCTTCAATCTCTTTCATTACAAAGTGGTTGAAACAGTGGATGTGCGGTTCGATGAGACAAATGGTTCACAAAGAGAGCAACTGCCAAATGTGCTAGATGAGATTCCAGCTAGTGAATCAATCAAGCTAATGGGAACTGGAGAGATTATACCTTCTGAAGCTCATCCTGAAGAAGAACTTATCATCTCAGCACCTGATCAACATGAAGACAATGCTCAGCCTGAAGACATTCCTCCGAACAACAACACAGATCAGCAAGAGCAAAGTCTTCGCCCTGTACATCCTCGTGTTGCTAATGAAGTGCAGATTGACAGAATAATTGACAGCATTAATGCACCTGGTCCACTCACTCGTTCAAGGGCAACTCAGCTAACAAATTTCTGTGGGTACTTCGCATTCGTCTCAATATCAGAACCCAAGAAAGTTGAAGAAGCCTTCATGGAACCTGAATGGATTCAAGCTATGCAAGAAGAGCTTCAACAGTTTGAGCTGAATAATGTATGGGAACTGGTTAAGCGTCCAGATCCACAGAAGCACAACATAATAGGCACCAAATGGATATACCGCAACAAACAAGGTGAGCATGGTCAGGTTGTCAGAAACAAAGCTCGTCTTGTTGCTCAAGGATATACTCAAGTGGAAGGCATTGACTTCGATGAAACATGTGCTCCTGTGGCTAGGCTTGAAGCCATACGCATTCTGCTGGCCTATGCAAATCATCATAACATACTTCTATATCAAATGGATGTAAAAAGTGCCTTTCTCAATGCCAAGATTGAAGAAGAAGTGTATGTTGCACAACCGCCTGGCTTTGAAAATCCAAAACATCCTGACATGGTATACAAGCTCAACAAGGCACTGTATGGCCTCAAACAAGCCCCTAGGGCCTGGTATGACACACTCAAATACTTCCTGAAGAGCAAAGGCTTCATACCTGGTTCCCTGGATCCCACTCTTTTCACGAAGACATATGATGGTGAACTATTTGTGTGCCAAATATATGTGGATGACATTATCTTCGGCTGCACCAATCAGAAGTACAGTGAAGAGTTTGGATATATGATGCAAGAGCAATATCAGATGTCCATGATGGGGGAGCTGAAGTTCTTCCTTGGTCTTCAAATACGACAACAACGCAATGGCATCTTCATATCTCAAGAGAAGTATCTCAAAGATTTCCTGAAGAAGTTTGGTATGCAAGACTGCAAAGGCTTCACAACACCAATGCCAGCCAAACATCATCTAGGTCCTGACGACAATGGTAAAGAGTTCGATCGAAAGGTATACTGCTCCATGATTGGCTCTTTGCTTTATTTATGTGCATCTAGGCCATATATTATGCTTAGTGTTTGCATGTGTGCTCGATTTCAAGCGGCACCAAAGGAGTCGCATCACTTAGCTGTGAAGCGAATTCTTCGATATTTGGCTCACACCCCAACTCTAGGATTATGGTATCCAAAGGGCTCAGAGTTTGATTTGGTTGGATTTTCGGATGCTGATTATGCTGGTGACAAAGTTGATCGCAAGTCTACTTCAGGCACATGTCACTTTCTGGGACGATCACTTGTATGTTGGTCTTCAAAGAAGCAGAACTGTGTATCTCTCTCCACTGCTGAATCTGAATACATTGCTGCTGGATCTTGCTGCGCTCAGCTTCTGTGGATGAAGCAAACACTCAAGGACTACGGCATTCATCTGAAGCAAGTGCCACTTTACTGCGACAATGAAAGTGCCATCAAGATTGCCAACAACCCAGTTCAACACTCGAAGACAAAGCACATTGAAATTCGTCATCACTTTCTCAGAGATCATGTTGTGAAGGAAGACATTGATATCATACACGTCAACACTGAAGAGCAATTGGCCGATATCTTCACCAAGCCTTTGGATGAGAAGAGGTTTTGAAAGTTATGGTGTGAGCTAAATATCCTGGAATCCTCAAATGTCCTGTGATCAGGCACACATCCTAACCCTTATGCATATTGATGACTTAGATGTGCAACACACGAAGTAAAGTATATCTTCAATCAATGAAGACATACATTCTAAGTGTGAATACATTAATGTGGAATTTGACTTCGGAGCGCCACGATAATTGTGCGCCGTGTCTGGGTCTAATACTTCCTATACGGTGGGTAACGCCACCACCAAACGTTCTATTTTGAAGTGTTTCACTCATGGCGTTACCTTGCAATGTCTTCACATTTGGTTTGGCTTCGAACTCAACATGTCTTCATAATTATCTTCACTACGTTGATTATATAGATATATATATACTAGTGTTCTGTCCTCTACAACATTCACTTATAACTATGTCTTCTTGTTTGAATCTTTTGAACTAAGTGAATGTGATCGGACCCCAAACTTCTCTATGCTTTCGATCTCAAACTCTATCTCTCCAAGTCATATGCATTCTATTGAATCTGTCGAATGTCTTCTCTGCGCCCTTGTCAGCAGAAGACACAAAGTCAACATTTAAGTCCATTTTCAATGCTCATTTATCCACGTGAAATCCAGAGAAGTAGGAACGACCGCCCGACAATCCAGGCGTGCGTGGGACGTGGAACAAATCCCAAATTTCCGTAAACAGGCCACGCGTTCCTCAGATGCGAATCGCCAGGGGCACCTGTGTAATAGCACAGTGCCGCCCCTGTGCCTATAAATTCACACTTATCACGGTCATTATCTCCTTCTTCCACCCTCGCACGAACCCTAGCGCCACCGCTAGATCTCGACGACACCGACGACGAAGCGCTTCGCTGCCGCAACCTCTCCGACGCCGTCCTCACGCCGACCGCGGACTTCGTTCTCTCCGCCGCCGCTGTAGGTGTCTTCCGTCACCAAGTAGGGCACGGAGGACTGAACTGCTCGACATCATCTCCCACTTCCGTCTAGCAGTTCCAAGTGTGGTAAATAAAACTTCTTTTTACATCCCCTTTTGATCTCATGGTTCTGTCACTTTCTACCATAAGAAGTTTATCTTCACACAAATTAGATCTCTTAATCTGCATCGCATAACATGCCTAGTATATTCACTTGTACTTCATGAAGCAGTTAGATTCCTCACTTGTACTGATCTGTGGGTTCGTACAAATCTGGAACCAACTTCTTATCTATGAGTGAATGTCTTCGCACGATGAGGTCAATATCTTCTAAACTGATTAATCTTCAAAACCTTCTGAGAATGCATATGACCTCTTCCCCTTCCCTCGCACCTTAATGCTGTCACAGGTACATGTCCGTGGGAGAATCCTTCGGTTCTCATAGTCTGCATTCATTTGCAGAATTCCTACAGCATCACATAAATTCTCCTGAAGCCAGTTCCTGTTGGTCCAGCAAAAGAAAGCCTTTGAAGCCCTTAAAAGTTTTGAAGCCTTTCAAGTTAAAGTTTATGTCTTCAAAAGCAGCAGCAAGGAAGGGGGGCAGATAGCGACGTGAAGGAACTTCCAAAGATCTGCCTGAAGACCTGGCAGAAATGTATAAAACAGATCCTGAAGAGAATTATGGGCAGCGCAAGACCCGAATCCAATGGATTCGACGCTATTGGGCTGAACAATGGTTCAAATACCGCTTCACTACCCAAGAGTATGCTGAGAAAAGTGCCATCAAAAGACCGTGGGGAGACGTCCTATACAAGAACCTTGTACCCAGGTCCAGAGATGAAGCTATTGCCCAAAGCTTCTATCCATGCATGGTTCGTGGGCCACAACCTGATGATGCACATCCGTCATCACTACTCTGGTGTCGTGACGATAATCTATTCAAGCGCAACTTCCAGTTTGCCCAACAATCAGCGAAGCAGAACAAGAAGAAGTTGGGGTTAGACTTCAACCCTGGTCCCTCAGCACCAAGGGCAGATGGCACACGCGAAGCAGAACCCAATGTCGTCGGTCCGTTTGCCAACCTCGAAGGCCTCATCACCTACATCCTGGTTCAAGGGACTGCAGTGACTGAGCCTGCAGCTGACACTGAGTCTGATGAAGCACCTTTAGTGCCTGCAGTGGCGAAGCCTAAGCAGTCTAAGAAGCCAAAAGCTTCAAAGCCGGCCCCTTCATCGAAAATCTCAAGGGCGAAGCCATTGGCAACTGCACCTCCTGAAGACAGTGTGCAGTCTGAAGACGTATCCCGCGTCTCCAAGCCCCAGAAGGCCAAGGTGCCTCAGCCACACACCGGCAAAGAGCTCACAGCTGCTGCCATTCTGCGCAGCGAAGCCATTGATCTGTCAAGTGATGAAGATCTTGGAGATGACGCTCTAGAGCAGCTCATCAAGAGCAAAGAGGAAGCTGAAATCTTCAACAATTTTCCTCTCTTTGATGTCGCCATCATCTACAACTTCATCGATGAATGGTTTGCCACACCAGACATCATCTTCGAAGATCTGCAGCTGCCCGTTGGCCTCAGCGTCGCCTTCCAAGGCGCTATTGCTTCAGAACTTGCAATTGCCCAGCGCATTGTTGAACTGAAGCAGAAAATTGATCATGAAAAGGCTCAGTTCAAGAAGCATGTGGCCAATCTCAGCATGCAAGAAGTGAAGAGCTTCAAGATCATGATGCACGAGCTCAAGGAAAACTTTCTGAAGAAGCATGCAGAAGCTCAAGGTTCACGTGAGCGGATGAAGTCTCTGGCTGAGAGATGTGTGCAAGCCTACAATGAGGCTGAGAAGCGCAAGGCACTTGGGCGTCCTGGCATTGACCCCAAGATGGCCGCAAAGAAAAAGAAGAACACTGTTCCAGCTGAACCAGAGGCATCAAGGCAGGAAGCAGTTCTGCTTGTCTTCCCAACTACAACGACTGGCTCGAAGCCAAAGAGCCGGTCAACATCTTCAGAGCTCAAGAAGACAAGAACTGCTGAGGCTGAAGCCCGAAAGCAGAAAAGCTCTGAAGCCTCTCCTACTGCCCCCAGCAAGAAGAAAAGAAAGACCAAGAAATCTCGGGCTGCTCCCACAGAGCCCTTGATAGTTGAACCTATTTCTATGGTTCACCCGAACGCAGAATGACAACTGACAGTTCATGAGCCTGCTTCCACAGAGGCTCCTGAAGCTGAAGATATACCAGCAGTTGACCCCATCGCTGCTGAAGACATTGGTCATCAGGACAATGTACAAGATGATGCAGCCCTTCCTCAGTATGAACACAGCGAACTCATCAGCATTGGTCGTCCTTTGACGCCAATTGCACAAGATGCATCATGGGCGGATCGCCCTCAAGAGGAAGAAGACCTTGAGGCCCAGCCCACTCCAACCCCATAGGCGTCGTCTGTGTTCCGCAGGCTTCGCAGAGGTCCAAGGCCTCAAGTCTATGCTGAAGACATTCCGGCTGCATCAGCCGAAGAAAATGAAGAAGCGCCACAAGATCCTACTCCCCCGCTACATCATGAAGCAGTTCTCCAGGAGAACATGCCTAAGTCTGACCCTCCAGCTAGTCGAGTGGAGGCTGAAAATGTTGAGGCTGCCACAACCAACCCTGAAGCCAATGTGGAGCCCTCCCCACCAAAAGCTTCAGCAGACAGCGAAGCTACTGATCCAGACACTTCTGTTCCCGAGTCTGCTGCAGGTCCTCAATTTGATTACCATATTGAGCACAGGCCTCATGTCCAGAAGCCAGTCCCAAGGCTGCCAAGGTTCCCAGGTCCTACATCAGCACCTAGCTCCTTTGACATCAATAGCTTCAAGGCAGACAATACGTTCTTCAACAGCTCCAAGAACCCCTATTCAAGGGAAAGGATTTCATCAGATAGGTTCTGGAGCTATCCTTAGCGCAGCTACTATTCATGCATCCTATACAACCAAGGTCGCATCTTCCCGCACAAGCGCCTTGATGTTGAAGCCATTGCTGGTCTGCCTTGTCTGGAGGAAGCTTTGGATTGCTTTAAGCAAGTGGGTCTGCTGCAGTTTGTCACTGATGAAGAGCACTAGAATGAAGAGCTTCTGCTTCAGTTCTATGCCACCCTCCACATTAAAGGATACAACAGAGATCCGAAGACTTGGGTCCTGGAGTGGATGACCGGCAATGTCCATCATGAAGCCAATGCATTTGAAATCATTGAGCTCACCGGCCTGCCCACTCCTGGCGAATTCTTCGAGGAAGGTTGTCAACTACATACTGAAGCTATTGAGAGAATATTCCAGAGGCCTGAACCGAATATGAGTTAGATGCTCTCAATGATGAAGCCATTGCCCCATGATGCACCCTATATCACATCATCCGGCGGACTCTCTGGCCCATTAAGGGACACTCTCCACATGCCAAGATTGAGGGTGTAATGAAGACTCTCATATTCTATATCCTTCATGGCAAATGCTTCAATGCACAGATTTCTTCATACGCCAACTTGCAGCGTCAGGCTCAGATTTATTTGGTTTGAAGTTCTATGCTCCTTGGGTGATGAGGCTGATCAAACTGCACTCTGCAATCTCGTATCAGCCCTCCGCCCGAAACCATCGGATCTTCTTGCCAGATGTGGATACCTCTGCTGAAGCTATATATCTTGAGCCCACCAAGCAACCTTTAAGTCTTCAGAATGCAGAACACCAGAGCTTCACTCAGAACGATGAAGGTGTTGAAGCCATCTCCAGGGTGTATCCTTTGGCTGGCACTACACGTGCGCCACACCCTTCTTCAACTGAAGCCACTGATAGTGCAACTGCTTCAAGACCCAAGAAGCGAGCTCGTGTTCTCAATGACCGAGAGCTTCTTGTGGCCCTTCATCAAAAACAAGATAGGCATCACGACTGGCTAAAGCATCAGATGAAAAGGCTCTTGGTGGATGTTAATCGTCTTTGAAATCTTGCCACCAAGAATGCTTTCGTCACTCATGAAACCTGTCGTCGTACATGGAAAGGGCTATCAATGATGTGTACTGAAGCTGAACTTGAAGAGGATGGCTTCACTGAGCGATTCAAGTTTGACACCACACCTCCTAGAAGGGCTGTGATGCGCAACACACCATCACTTGAAGACTCTGAGTTTTCTTCATCTGCTGCCACAGTCACTGCCAGAATCATTGATGAAGAAGACGATGCTACATCACCGCCACCTGCTTCAGCACCTCCAAGCTCTTCTGCACCGCCAAACACCTCCAACGACCCTGCTGCTCCTGGGAACGAGTAGACACTCTATGTCTTCAAACCTTTTTGGTCCTTGCTGACAAAAGGGGGAGAAGCATATGGGTTGATAGTCTTCAAGCGGGTCCATATGGGCGGGTGCCTTATGTTTTGCTATATTTTTGCTTCGTGCTTACAACTCTCGTTTTTGCTTCATTTGGTTCTTTGAGTTGTAACACTAAAACTCGATGGTCGTCTGCTACTTGTTTGCCACCCTGTTTGCGAAGATAAATTACGCATGTGCGACGATAAATTCCGCACTTATCTCATTCCGCAGACGTCCATTTTCCATTATGCATGTCATTATCTTCATATATATTCACATACATAGTGGATTGTCATCATAAGCTGAAGTGGATCTCCACAAGTACAACCTGCCATGTGCATTTGCATTCCAAAAGCAAATTAACTTGTATGCACATCTTCAGGGGGAGCCCTTGCAACTTATGAAGACAATTCCTTATCCTTTACAATTTCACAGACTATATTCCCCGTTGAAAACTTCAACTAGTTTGTCATCAATCACCAAAAAGGGGGAGATTGTAAGTGCATCTAGTGCCACCCCTAGTTGGTTTTGGAATATTGACGAGAAACCTAGTTGAGGGACTAATGTGTTTGTGAGAATTGCAGGATAACACAGGTAGAAGTCCCTCATTGATTTGGTTTTACTACCAGAGATGACCCCTAAAAATGTATGAAGACATTGAAGCCAAAGGTGGTATATGAAGATATTCACATTGAAGACTATGACAAATGAAGACACGTTATGAAGCCTATGGAGCTCGAAGACTTAGATCTTTCGTAGTTCTTTTTCTTTTGTGTTGAGTCATAGGAACCACCGTACTGTTAAGTGGGGTCCAGGAGAACCAGTCAGAATGACTGAAGTGATGCCCAAACTAAGAAAAACCTATGTCTTCGAGTGAAGACAATGAGAGCGAATCTTGTCCAGAGCCGGACAAGTCAGCTTTGCTTGTAGCCCAAGTAAAGTTGCCATGAGAGTTTGAAATCTGACCGTTGAGACACGTGTCAGTTCCTTAGTGACCCAGGGTCATTTCAGACAAATCAGGTCGGGTTGCCAAGTGGCTATAAATAGCCCACCCCCTACAACCATAAACGGTTGGCTGCTCAGATTTCAGTGCACGGCTTTTGTCGTTTGAGAGCAACCCACCTCGAAGCCTTTGAGAGAAAATTCCTAGTGAGGAGAAAAGCCTTAACCACCTAGAGCCAGAGAACATCGGGCATCACTTAAGTCTTCTTGTCGGTGTGATCTGAAGACTTATTACACTTGAGGACTGTGCATCCCCAGACGGTTAGGCGTCGCATTCAGAGCATCCAAGAGACATTGTGGATTGCCAGTGAACGAAGTCTGTGAAGGTTTGGGAGTCTACCTTGAAGACTTACCAGAGTAATTGGGCAAGGACTAAGTGACCTTAGCTCAAGGAGAATACGGTGAGGACTTGGTGTCCTGAGCTGCGTGTTCAGGACTGGGTGTCCGCGACTGTGTGTCCTAAGGTTTAAATACCTAGCCGCTCCAACCAGACGTACAGTTGTCACAGCAACTGGAACTGGTTCAACACATCATTGTCCTCAACGAGTCACTGGTTTCATCTTCACTTCCTTTTACTTACTGTTACTCATTGTGAAGCCAGTGCATGCTTGCTATACCTTTTGTCTTCACAGCGTAACTGTATGATTGGTTTGGCTTCATAACTTCTTCCTACCTGATCCTTATTACACTGCAGCTACTTGTCATTGTGCTCTCACTCTATTGAATACTTGACCATGGCTTGCCTAGTGTAATCCAACTTCCGCTGCATAGTGATAGGCTTATCTCTACTGTTTGTCTTCATAACTTCCACGTTTTGAAGACTTTCATAAAAATCGCCTATTCACCCCCCCTCTAGTCGATATAACGCACTTTCAGGAGGCAACCCAATTTTATTTTTATTCCTTGCTTTTTGCTCCTGTTTAGTAATAAATAATTTACCTAACCTCTGTTTTGGTTTTGGTTTTTGTGTTCAATTAGTGTTTGTGCCAAGTAGAACCGTTGGGAAGACTTGGGGAAAGTCTTGTTAATCTTGCTGCAAAAAACAGAAACTTTAGCGCTCACGAGAACTGCTGCCATTTTTATTTGGAAAGTGATATTTAGTTAATTATTTTTTTCAGATGATTAATAGATAAATTCCTCACTTCCAGTAATTTATTTTAGAATTTTTGGGGTTCCAGATCTTGCGCTAGCTACAGATTACTACAGACTTTTCTGTTTTTGACAGATTCTGTTTTTGTGTGTTGTTTTATTATTTTGATGAATCTATGGCTAGTAAAATAGTTTATAAACCATAGAGAAGTTGGAATACAGTAGGTTTAAGACCAATATAGATAAAGAATGAGTTCATTACAGTACCTTGAAGTGGTATTTTGTTTTCTTTCGCTAACGGAGCTCATGAAATTTTCTACTTTAAGTTTTGTGTTGTGAAGTTTTCAAGTTTTGGGTAAAGATTTGATGGATTATGGAACAAGGAGTGACAAGAGCCTAAGATTGGGGATGCCCATGGCACCCCCAAGATAATCTAAGGACACCTGAAATCCAAATCTTGGGGATGCCCCGGAAGGCATCCTCTCTTTCGTCTACTTCTATCGGTAACTTTACTTGGAGCTATATTTTTATTCACCACTTGATATGTGTTTTGCTTGGAGCGTCTTGTATTATTTGAGTCTTTATTTTTTAGTTTACCACAATCATCCTTGCCGTACACACCTTTTGAGAGAGCCATACATGATTTGGAATTTGTTAGAATACTCTATGTGCTTCGCTTATATCATTTGAGTTATATAGTTTTGCTCTAGTACTTCACTTATATCTTTTAGAGCATGGTGGTGGAATTGTTTTATAGAAACTATTGATCTCTCATGCTTCACTTAGATTATTTTGAGAGTCTTAAATAGCTTGGTAATTTGCTTAAATAATCCTAATATGCTTGGTATTCAAGAATAGTAAAAACTTTTTTATGAGTGTGTTGAATGCTATGAGAAGTTTGATGCTTGATAATTGTTTTGAGATATGAAGATGGTGATATTAAAGTTCTGCAAGTTGAGTAGTTGTGAATTTTAGAAATACTTGTGTTAAAGTTTGTGATTCCTGTAGCATGCACGTATGGTGAACCGTTATGTGATGAAGTCGGAGCATGATTTATTTTTTGATTGTCTTCCTTATGAGTGGCGGTCGGGGACGAGCGATGGTGTTTTCCTACCAATCTATCCCCCTAGGAGCATGCACGTAATACTTTGCTTTGATAACTTGTAGATTTTTGCAATAAGTATATGAGTTCTTTATGACTAATGTTGAGTCCATGGATTATACGCACTTTTCTTCCTTCCACCATTGCTAGACTCTCTAAATACCGCACACCTTTCGCCGGTATCATACACTCACCATATACCTTCCTCAAAACAGCCACCATACCTACCTATTATGGCATTTCCATAGCCCTTCCGAGATATATTGCCATGCAACTTTCCACCGTTCCGTTTATTATGACACACTCCATCATTGTCATATTGCTTAGCATGATCATGTAGTTGACATCGTATTTGTGGCAAATCCACCATTCATAATTCTTTCATACATGTCACTCTTGATTCATTGCATATCCCGGTACACCGCCGGAGGCATTCATATAGAGTCATATTTTGTTCTAAGTATCGAGTTGTAATTGTTGAGTTATAAGAAAATAGAAGTGTGATGATCATCATTATTAGAGCATTGTCCCCGTGAGGAAAGGATGATGGAGACTATGATTCGCCCACAAGTCAGGATGAGACTCCGGATGAAAGGGGGGGGGAGAAAAGAGGCCATAAAAAAGAGAAAAGGCCCAAATAAAAAAAATTGAGAGAAAAAGAGAGAAGGGACAATGTTACTATCCTTTACCACACTTGTGCTTCAAAGTAGCACCATGATCTTTATATTAGCGAGTCTCTCATTTCGTCACTTTCATATACTAGTGGGAAATTTTCATTATAGAACTTGGCTTGTATATTCCAATGATGGGTTTCCTCAAAATGCCCTAGGTCTTCATGAGCAAGCAAGTTGGATACACACCCACTTAGTTTCTTTTGTTGAGCTTTCATATACTTATAACTCTAGTGCATCCGTTGCATGGCAATCCCTACTCACTCACATTGATATCTATTGATGGGCATCTCCATAGCCCGTTGATACGCCTAGTTGATGTGAGACTATCTTCTCCCTTTTTGTCTTCTCCACAACCACCATTCTATTCCACATATAGTGCTATATCCATGGCTCACGCTCATGTATTGCGTGAAGATTGAAAAAGTTTGAGAATGTCAAAAGTATGAAACAATTGCTTGTCTTGTCATCGGGGTGTTGCATGATTTAAATACTTTGTGTGGTGAAGATAGAGCATAGCCAGACTATATGATTTTGTAGGGATAACTTTCTTTGGCCATGTTATTTTGAGAAGACATGATTGCTTTGTTAGTATGCTTGAAGTACTATTATTTTTATGTCAATATGAACTTTTATCTTGAATCTTTCGGATCTGAATATTCATACCACAATTAAGAAGAATTACATTAAAATTATGCCAAGTAGCACTCAGCATCAAAATTCTGTTTTTATCATTTACCTACTCGAGGATGAGCATGAATTAAGCTTGGGGATGCTTGATACGTCTCCAACGTATCTATAATTTCTGATTGCTCCATGCTATATTATCTACTGTTTTGGACATTATTGGGCTTTATTATCCACTTCTATATTATTTTGGGACTAACCTATTAACCAGAGGCCTAGCCCAGAATTGTTTTTTTTCCTATTTTAGGGTTTCGAAGAAAAGGAATATCAAACGGAGTCCAAACAGAATGAAACCTTCGGGAACGTGATTTTCTCACCGAACAAGATCCAGGAGACTTGGACCCTACGTCAGGAAACAAAGGAGGCCACGAGGTAGGGGGGCGCGCCTACCCCCCAGGCGCGCCCTCCACCCTCGTGGGCCCCCTTTTGCTCCACCGACGTACTCCTTCCTTCTATATATACCTACGTACCCCCAAACAATCAGATACGGAGCCAAACTCTAATTTCACCGCCGTAACTTACTGTATCCACGAGATCCCATCTTGGGGCCTATTCCGGAGCTCTGCCGGAGGGGACATCCATCACGGAAGGCTTATACATCAACACCATAGCCCCTCCGATGAAGTGTGAGTAGTTTACCTCAGACCTTCGGGTCCATAGTTATTAGCTAGATGGATTATTCTCTCTTTTTGGATCTCAATACAATGTTCTCCCCCTCTCTTGTGTATATCTATTCGATGTAATCTTCTTTTTGCAGTGTGTTTGTTGAGATCGATGAATTGTGGGTTTATTATCAAGATTATAGATGAACAATATTTGAATCTTCTCTGAATTCTTTTATGTATGAGTGGTTATCTTTGCAAGTCTCTTCGAATTATCAGTTTGGTTTGGCCTACTAGATTGATCTTTCTTGCAATGGGAGAAGTGCTTAGCTTTGGGTTCAATCTTGCGGTGTCCTTTCCCAGTGATAGTAGGGGCAGCAAGGCACGTATTGTATTGTTGCCATCGAGGATAACAAGATGGGGTTTTTATCATATTGCATGAATTTATCCCTCTACATCATGTCATCTTGCTAAGGCGTCACTCTGTTCTCATGAACTTAATACTCTAGATGCATGCTGGATATCGGTCGATGAGTGGAGTAATAGTAGTAGATGCAGGCAGGAGTCGGTCTACTTGTCTTGGACGTGATGCCTATATACATGATCATACCTAGATATTCTCATAACTATGCTCAATTCTGTCAATAGCTCAACTGTAATTCGTTCACCCACCGTAAAATACTTATGCTCTTGAGAGAAGCCACTAGTGAAACCTATGGCCCCCGGGTCTATCTTCATCATATTAATCTTCCAATACTTAGTTACTTCCTTTGCTTTTATTTTACTTTGCATCTTTACCACAAAAATACCAAAAATCTTATCTTATCATATCTATCAGATCTCACTCTCGTAAGTGACCGTGAAGGGATTGACAACCCCTTATCATGTTGGTTGCGAGGAGTTATTTGTTTTGTGCAGGTACGAGGGACTCACACGTAGCCTCCTACTGGATTGATACCTTGGTTCTCAAAAACTGAGGGAAATACTTACACTACTTTGCTGCATCACCCTTTCCTCGAAGGGAAAACCAACGCAGTGCTCAAGAGGTAGCAAGCATCAGCCATGGATGCGGTGGAGCAGTGGTGCGCCGATCGACGGAAGAAAGGCTTCGATGCCCCCTACCCGGCGCGCCAAATGTCAGATTACGGGTTCCAGCAAACCCTTGTGAGCTTTGAACTCAGGGGTGCGCACGAAGAACACTCTCTTCCTAGCTCGCTCGCTCAACGATCCCACGTCCTAGCTCGACGGACCCAAAGAACAAGAGACACGGGGGTTTATACTGGTTTGGGCCACCTTGCGGTGTAATACCCTACTCTAGTGTGTGGTGGATTACCTCGAGGGGCTGAGGATGAACTAGTATAGTGGGTGAATAGCCTCAGGAGGTGAGGTGTTCTTGGGCTCGATAAGCTGATGTGTGTGAGGATGATCTCCATGCTCCTCCCTGCTATGGTGATAGCTAGGCTGTATTTATAGTGGCCTTGGTCCTCTTCTTAAATGTTAGGTGGGAAGGGATCCCACAACGGCCACGTTTGAAGGGGGACAACTAGCATGAGCTATCCTGACAAAAGGCGGTCTTTGCCTGCCAAAGGCTCTGGTGGTGATGCTGTTGTGGGCTCCGCGATGACCTCCATCCTGCCGTCCTAGCGGACTTGGTCTTGTTGCACCGATATGGAAACCTTTGACTGATGCCTCGGGACCCCGCGCCTATGCTTGCCTCCTTATCACCAAAGAGGAAATTGGTACACTGCGCCCGCTGGCGCCTGCCTGGCCTTCATCATGGCTTAGGTCACATGAACCTCGCGAGATGCCCCTTGCATAGATATCTCCGCTCCTTGGAGTCGGCCTAGTGAGGCCACCCCCAGGGAGGTCTTGGTGTCGTCCGCCTCGCGAAGCTTGGCCCCTCGTGAGGGTCTTGGGTGGTCACTGCTGAAGCTGGGCCGTACCAGGCCGTCTGTGGAGCCACACTTTGGGCCACACGAAGGCAAGTCTGGGCACCCCCGGTCCCGGAACACCGACAATAGCCCCCGAGCCCAAGGCGCGCTCGAACTTGGCTTCGAGGCGAAGCCAAAGGGCAAGTGCGGAGCGCCGCGGCCTCCAACCGCCTGCGGCCTTGATTGACGCGTGGCGATTGGTGGGACGCGGGTGCCTTCAAGTAAGTTGTCATCGGTGCAAGCAATAAAAATTGCTCTTTAAATATGTATGATCTATTAGTGTGAAGAAAATAAGATTTATACGAACTTGTGATATGGAAGAAATAAAAGCGACAAACTGCATAATAAAGTTCTTTATCACAAGCGGCAATATAAAGTGACATTCTTTTGCATTAAGATTTTGTGCATCCAACCATAAGAGTGCATGACAACCTCTGCTTCCCTCTGCTAAGGGCATATCTTTTACTTTTATCTTCTATTTGTCGGATTACGGGTTCCGACAAACCCTTGTGAGGTTCGAACTTTGGGGTGCGCACGAAGAACACTCTCTTCCTAGCTCGCTCGCTCAATGATCCCACGGCCTAGCTCGACGGACCCCAAGAACAAGAGACATGGGGGTTTATACTGGTTCAGGCCACCTTGCGGTGTAATACCCTACTCCAGTGTGTGGTGGATTGCCTCGAGGGGCTAAGGATGAACTAGTATAGTGGATGAACAGCCTTAGGACGTGAGGTGTTCTTGGGCTCGATGAGCTGATGTGTGTGAGGATGATCTCCATGCTCCTCCCTGCTACGGTGATGGCTAGGCCCTATTTATAGTGGCCTTGGTCCTCTTCCCAAATGTTAGGCGGGAAGGGATCCCACAACGCCCATGTTTGAAGGGGGGCAACTAGTACAAGCTATCCTGACAAAAGGTGGTCTTCGCCTGCCAAAGGCTCTAGTGGTGATGCTGCTGTGGGCTCCGCGATGACCTTCGTCCTGCCGTCCTGGCGGTCTTGGTCTTGTTGCACCGATATGGAAACCTTTTCCTGATGCCTCGGGACCCCACGCCCGTGCTTGGATCCTTAGCACCAAAGAGGAAACTGGTACAGCGCGCCCACTGGCGCCCGCCTGGCCTTGGTCATCTTGGCTCACGTCACGTGAACCTCGCGAGATGCCCCTTGCATAGATATCTCCGCTCCTCGGGAGCCGGCCTAGTGAGGCCACCCCAGGGAGGTCTTGGTGTCGTCCGTCTCATGAGGCTTGGCCCCTCGTGAGGGTCTTGGGTGGTCGCTACTAAAGCTGGGCCATACCAGGCCGTTGGTGGAGCCATGCTTTGGGCTGTGTGCAGGCAAGTCTGGGCACCCCCGGTCCCAGAATGCCGACAGTACCCTTATACAAGGGTCATAGTGATATCCCACTTTCCTTTTTACACTTTTTCTTTTGGCAAGCACTATGTGTTAGAGAGATCTAGATCTAGATATATATCCACTCAGATGTAGGTTATCATAAAGTATTATTGTTGACATTACCCTTGAGGTAAAAGGTTGGGAGGCGAAACTATAAAGCCCCTATCTTTCTCTTTGTCCGACTGAAACTTTGAACTCATAAGTATCGCGTGAGTGTTAGCAATTGTGAAAGATTAAATGATAGTTGAGTATGTTGACTTGTTGAAAAGCTCTTATATTGACTCTTTCTGATGTTATGATAAGTTGTGATTGCTTCAATGACTAAGTTCATAGTTTGTTTGTTTTCAATGAAGTTTCTGATTCATACTTTACCTTGTGAATGACTTGTTACTTTAGCATAAGAAATTATATGACAATATATGTTGCTGGTTTAAAGATGATCATGATGCCCTCATGTCTATATTTTATTTTATCAACACCTCTATCTCTAAACATGTGGACATATTTTTCATTTTTGGATTTCGCTTGAGGACAAGCGAGGTCTAAGCTTGGGGGAGTTGATACGTCCATTTTGCATCATGCTTTTATATCGATATTTATTGCAATATGGGTTGTTATTACACATTATATCACAATACTTATGCCTTTTCTCTCTTATTTTCCAAGGTTTACATGAAGAGGGAGAATGCCGCCAGCTAGCATTTTGGACTGGAAAAGGAGCAAATATTAGAGACCTATTCTGCACAACCCCAAAAGTCCTGAAACTTCACGGAGAATTATTTTGGAATATATAAAAATTTTGGGCGAAGATAGCACCAGAGTGGGGCCACCTGCCATCCACAAGGGTGTGGGGCGCGCACTACCCCCTGGGCGCGCCCCCTGCCTTGTGGGTCACCTGGCAGGCCCCGATGCCCATCTTCTGCTATATGGTGTGTTTTGCCCTGGAAAAAATCAGAAGGAAGCTTTCGGGACGAAGCGCCGCCGTCTCGAGGCGGAACATGGGCAGAACCAATCCAGGGCTCCAGCGGAGCTGAATCGAAGCCATCATCATCCGCAACGATTCTCTCATCGAGAGGGGGTCAATCTCCATCAACATCTTCACCAGCACCATCTCCTCTCAAACCCTAGTTCATCTCTTGTATCCGATCTCTGTCTCAAACCCTTAGATTGGTACCTGTGGGTTGCTAGTAGTGTTGATTACTCCTTATAGTTGACGCTAGTTGGTTTATTCGGTGGAAGATCATATGTTTAGATCCTTCATGATAATTAATATTCCTCTGATTATGAACGTGAATATGCTTTGTGAGTAGTTATGTTTGTTCCTGAGGACATGGGAGAAGTCTTGTTATAAGTAATCATGTGAATTTGGTATTCGTTTGATATTTTGATGAGATGTATGTTGTCTTTCCTCTAGTGGTGTTATGTGAACGTCGACTACATGACACTTCACCATGATTTGGTCCTAGGGGAAGGCATTGGGAAGTAATAAGTAAATGATGGGTTGCTAAAGTGATAGAAGCTTGAACCCTAGTTTATGCGTTGTGTGACGCCCGGATAATTAAGCTACAGTAACTTTCTACTAATGATGCCACGTCACCTCGATTACTGTTGCTAATCTCGCTTTAGTTCAGAACCGATCCAAATTCAACTTTAAATTAAAGTCAACCTATAAAGTTTTCAAACATTAAAACTAAAATGTTCTAGAGGTGGAAAATAATCCATAATAAATATTGGAGGAGAAACCACATTTTTATAATGTGTTTGCGTGTTCCAAAATTAATAAAACATTGATTTAAATGTTTAGTTAAATGCCTTTTTATTATTTTGAAATACTAAACTATTCTATTTAGTAGTCAAACTTGTTATTGCAGAGGCTTATATTACAACACTAATTTAGGTGCCAATTGTGTATTTTACAAAACAAAAATGAATTGAACAATAAATAAAATAGAGAAGAAAATAAGTAAAACAGGAAGCAGAAACTAAAATAAAAATAAAGGCCACCCCCTCTCACTCATGGGCCTCAGCCCACCAGGCCACCACCTAGGCCGGCCCCACAGCCCAGCTCGCTCCCCCCTTAACCCCCACTACCTTGAACCCTAACCCAAGTGCGCCCCACTCCCCCCATGTCGCTCGATCCCCACCCTCTCCCTCCAGCGCCGCCAGGGGAGAGCCCCACAGACGAACCCCCACTCTCTCTTGTCTCTCTCCCAGCTACGCTCGCCC
Organism: Triticum aestivum; assembly: GCF_018294505.1. Classification (NCBI taxonomy): domain Eukaryota; kingdom Viridiplantae; phylum Streptophyta; class Magnoliopsida; order Poales; family Poaceae; genus Triticum; species Triticum aestivum. Next base: position 341,495,029 of record NC_057803.1, on the reverse strand, counting down.
TCGACGCCATTGCCGAACCGCCCCACCTCACACCAGCGCTCCACCGGCACACTAGCGCCGCCCCGTCCTCACCTCCTCCCGACTGGCGCCCAGCGCTCGGCACCCCCACCCCATCGTCGCCGCCATCGGATCGCCCACCACCTCGTCGCACCGCCTCCAGGCCGGATCGCCCCGTCCTCGACCTCCTCCTCGACGGATCTGCATCGTCGACCCGTCGTCCAACCCCGACTCCTCCCCGAGCATGCCTCGCTCAACTACAGGGCTTTGTGAGCCCCCTCCCCTTCTTCTCTTTGCCTCCCTCACCCGCTCGCTAATTCGCCGTGGCCGCGCCGTGCTCACGGACACTGCCGCCCGCGCCTCGCTGCTCGTAGTGGTCGCCAGCCCCCGCGCCATGCGCCCCTCCCCTGTGCTCCACTACTTCCCGCCGACCCCCTTCACTGCCCTGCACCACCACAATCACGTCGCGCGCACGCCGCGGATCGCCGTCGCACCATCACTTGTGCGCCTCGCGTGCACGCGCTCGCCGCCTGCCCCGCTCTGCCGCTTCTGCAGTCGTCAGCGCCCGCCGCTCCCTCCAGCTGCGGCCGCCCTGCCAACACGCGCCCGGGTCCGGCGACCCGGTGCCCCCAGCCCCGCTCGAGCGTCCCCGCCGTTGCTTCCACGCCCGTAACACCGGGTGCCCGTAAGGCCCCCAGGGCCTATGATAGGGGGCCCCACCCCAGAACGAATTAAAAAAAAGAAAGGAAAAAAATGAATGTAAAATAAATAAATAATAAATAATTAAATTAATTAATTAATTAATTAAGTTAATTAATCCTACTTAATTAAACTAATTAAACCTGATTAGATTAACCTAATCATTAACTAAACAACCAATGACATGTGGGCCCCAACCGCAGTTGACCCAGTCAACTGCACAATTGACTGCCGACGTCAGCGTGATGTCATGCTGACGTCATCATTTACTATTCTGGATAATGTTGATTTAAATAATTAAATAAATCCTAAAAACGATTTCAATCTTTTAAAATTAATATAAAATGAACCATAGCTCGGATGGGAAAACTTTGTACATGAAAGTTGCTCAGAACAAGGAGACGAATCCGGATACGCAGCCCGTTCGTTCGCCACGCATCCCTAACATAGCAAACACGCAACTTTCCCCCTCCGGCTCCTTTGTTCGAAAACGCGAAACACCGGGGATATTTTCCTGTATGTTTCCCCCCTTCACCGGTATCACCTCATACCACGTTAGGGCACCCCTACCACCGCTACTTGCCATGTCATGCATTGCCATGCATTTGTTTGTATTATATTTATTGTTTCTTCCCCCTCTTCTCTCGCTAGACACCGAGACCGACGCCGCTGCTACCCAGTATGACTGTGGAGTTGACGACCCCTCTCTCTTGCCGGAGCAACCAGGCAAGCCCCCCTTTTTGATCACCAGATATCGCCTACTCTTCTCTCTACTACTTGCATTAGAGTAGTGTAGCATGTTACTGCTTTCCGTTAATCCTATTCTGATGCATAGCCTGTCATTGTTGCTACAACTGTTGATACCTTACCTACAATCCTAAATGCTTAGTATAGGATGCTAGTGTTCCATCAGTGGCCCTACACTCTTGTCCGTCTGCCATGCTATACTACTGGGCCATGATCACTTTCGGGAGGTGACCACGGGACTTATACTGTTACATTACTTATGATACTGTTCGGAGATGGGGGCTGAAGGGGCAGGTGGCTCCATCCCGGTAGAGGTGGGCCTAGGTTCCCGACGGCCCCCGACTGTTACTTTGTGGCGGAGTGACAGGGCAGGTTGAGACCACCTAGGAGAGAGGTGGGCCTGGTCCTAGTCGGTGTTCGCGGATACTTAACATGTTTAACGAGATCTTGGTATTTGATCTGAGTCTGGCTAATGGCCTATACGCACTAACCATCTACGTGGGGACAGTTATGGGCACTCGACGTCGTGGTATTAGCCGAAGCCTTCGTGACGTCAGCGACTGAGTGGCGCGCGCCGGATTGGACCGTAAGCCTGCTCTTGTATTAAGGGGGCAAGTTCTGCTTCCGGCCGCATACGCAACATGCAGGTGTGCAATGGGCGATGGGCCCAGACCCCTGCGCCATAGGATTTAGACCGGCGTGCTGACCTCTCTGTTGTGCCTAGGTAGGGCTGCGACGTGTTGATCTTCCGAGGCCGGGCATGACCCAAGAAAGTGTGTCCGGCCAAATGGGATCGAGCATGTTGGGATATGTGGTGCACCCCTGCAGGGAAGTTAATCTATTCGAATAGCCGTGATCTTCGGTAACAGGACGACTTGGAGTTGTACCTTGACCTTATGACAACTAGAACCGGATACTTGATAAAACACACCCTTCCAAGTGCCAGATACAACCGGTGATCGCTCTCTCACAGGGCGACGAGGGGAGGATCATCGGTTAGGATTATGCTATACGATGCTCTTGGAGGTCTTCAGTCTACTCTCTTCTACATGCTGCAAGACGGAGGCTGCCAGAAGCATAGTCTTTGAAAGGACTAGCTATCCCCCCTTATCCCGGCTTTTTGCAGTTCAGTCCACATATAATAGCCTTATTCTAGTTGATACCAATGCATACATATGTAGTGTAGCTCCTTGCTTGCGAGTACTTTGGATGAGTACTCACAGTTGCTTTCTGCCTCTTTTCCTCCTATCCCTTCTACCTGGTTGTCGCAACCAGATGTTGGAGCCCAGGAGCCAGACGCCACCTTCGACGATGACTACTACTACTCGAGAGGTGCCTACTACTACGTGCAGCCCGCTGACGGCAACCAGGAGTAGTTTAGGAGGATCCCAGGCAGGAGGCATGCGCCTCTTTCGATCTGTATCCCAGTTTGTGCTGGCCTTCTTAAGGCAAACTTGTTTAACTTATGTCTGTACTCAGATATTGTTGCTTCCGCTGACTCGTCTATGATCGAGCTCTTGTATTCGAGCCCTCGAGGCCACTGGCTTGTAATATGATGCTTGTATGACTTATTTTATTTGTAGAGTTGTGTTGTGATATCTTCCCGTGAGTCCCTGATCTTGATCGTACACGTTTGCGTGTATGATTAGTGTACGATTAAATCGGGGGCGTCACACGTTGCTTCGTAAAGGGCTGATTTGGATCCATATGTTTCATGTTATGGTTAGATTTATCTTAATTCTTCTTTCGTAGTTGCGGATGCTTGCGAGAGGGGTTAATCATAAGTGGGAGGCTTGGTGAAGGAAGGGTGGCACCCAAGCACCGGTCCACCCACATATCAAATTATCAACGTAACGAACGCGAATCATATTAACATGATGAAAACTTGCTGGACAACAATTCCCATGTGTCCCCGGGAGCACTTTACTTTATATAAGAGTTCGTCTAGGCTTGTCCTTTGCCACAAAAAGGATTGGGCCACCTTGTTGCACCTCAGTTACTTTTGTTACTTGTTACCCGTTATGAATTATCTTATCACACAACTATCTGTTATCGATAATTTCAGTGCTTCAAGAGAATACCTTGCTGAAAACCACTTGCCATTTCCTTCCGCTCCTCGTTGGGTTCGACACTCTTAATTATCAAAAGGACTACGATATTTCCCCTATACTTGTGGGTCATCAAGACTCTTTTCTAGCGCCGTTGCCGGTGAGTGAAGCGCCTTTAGTAAGTGGAATTTGGTAAGGAAACATTTATATAGTGTGCTAAAATTTACTGTCACTTGTTACTATGGAAAATAATCCTTTCAGGGGCTTGTTTGGGGTATCTTCAGCCTGACCGGAATTGCAAAGAGTTGCCCCTCAACCTACTGCACCTAGTTAAAATGTTTATTATGAAATTCCTTCAAGTATGATAGAGAAACTGCTAGCTAATCCTTATGTAGGAGATGGAACATTACATCCTGATATGCACCTAACAAAAGTGCAGCAAGGTAGCCCAATCCTTTTGAGGCAAAGTACAGGCCAAAATGGTCTCTTAAAGCGTTTTTGAGGGTACACGGGAATTTCATCTAGTCACTTTCACCATGTTGGTTTGATTTGTGTTCGCTACTTTGATAATTTGATATGTGGGTGGACCAGTGCTTAGGTGTTGTTCTTACTTGAACAAACCTCCTACTTATGATTAACCCCCTCGCAAGCATCCACAACTACGAGAAAAGTATTAAGATAAAATCTAGCCATACCATTAAACTTTTGGATCCAAATCAGTCCCTTACGAAGTAGCGCATAAACTAGGGTTTAAGCTTCTTTCACTCTCACAACCCATCATCTAATAACTACTCCACAATGCATTCCCTTAGGCGCAAATATGGTGAAGTGCGATGTAGTCGACATTCACATGACACCACTAAGGGAATCACAACATACATACAATCAAAATATCGAACACATATCAAGTTCACATGATTACTTGCAACAAGATTTCTCCCGTGACCTCAAGAACAAAAGTAACTACTCACAAATGATAATCATGCTCAAGATCAGAGGGGTGTTAACTAGCACAATGGATCTGAACATATAATCTTCCACCAAATAAACCATATAGTAATCAACTACAAGATGTAATCAACACTACTAGTCACCCACAAGCACCAATCTAAGGTTCCGGTACAAAGATTGAACACAAGAGATGAACTAGGGTTTGAGAGGAGATGGTGTTGTTGAAGATGTTGATGGAGATTGCCCACCCCAAGATGGGAGAGTTGTTGGTCATGATGATGACGATGATTTGCCCCTCCAGGAGGGAAGTTCCCCCGGCGAAATCGCTCTACCGGAGGGCAAAAGTGCTCCTGCCCAAGTTTCGCCTCGAGACGGCAGCGTTAATCCCGAAAGTCCTCTCCCTATTTTTTCTAGGTCAAAATGACTTATATACTAGAAGAGGGGCACCAGAGGTGGGCCGAGGAGGGCACAACCCACCAGGGCGCGCCTGGGCTCCCTGGCATGCCCAGGTGGGTTGTGCCCACCTGGTGGGCCCCCTCTGGTAGTTATTTGATCCACTAATTCTTATATATTCCATAAAAAATCTCCATGTAGTTTCAACTCATTTGGAGTTGTGCAGAATAGGTGGCCTTAACATAGCTTTTTCATGTCCAGAATTCCTGCTGCCGATATTCCCCCTCCGGGTGTGAACCTTGCATATTATGAGAGAAAAGGCATTAGAATTACTCCAAAAGCATTATTATACATAAAAACAATATAGATAACAATAGGAAAACATGATGCAAAATGGACATATCAACTCCCCCAAGCTTCGACCTCGCTTGCCCTCAAGCGAAAACCGAAATTGAAAAACATGTCCACATGCTTAGAGATAGAGAGATGTTGATAAAAACAAAATACGCACATAGAAGCATCATGTATATTATTATAATAGCAACAAACTTTAACATAAAACTTTATCATAGATATTCTATCATAAGCTTCTCATGAACAAGTAACAATTCATGACAACATCGAAGTATAAAGCATAATCTCTATTGGAAACCGACAAACTATGTTCTCAGTCAACTTTGGAATTACAATTCATCATCTTTTCAGGAAGGGTCACGCATCGAAGCCTTATGGCAAGTCCACATACTCAACCATCATATAGTATTCTATGATTGGTAACACTCACCACATACACATGAGCAAAAAGTTTCAACCAGACACATAGAAAGATAGGGGCTTATATATTCACCTCCCAACACATTCACCTCAAGGGTGATGTCAACAATTGTGACACCCTCGGTTCAATCATACACTAATCATACACGAAAATGTGTACGATCAAGATCAAGGACTCACGGGAAGATATCGCAACACAACTCTAGACACAAATTAAAATAATACAAGCTTTATATTACAAGCCAGAGGGCTCGAATACATATGCTTGAATATACGAGAGTCAGCGGAAGCAAAAATATTTGAGTACAGACATATGTTAAACAAGTTTGCCTTAAGAAGGCTAGCACAAAAGTAGCAACGATCGAAAAGGCAAGGCCTCCTGCCTGGGACCTCCTAACTACTCCTCGAAGTCGAACTCCACGTAGAATCATCCTCGGGATCCTCTGGCTCCTGGACTCCATCATATGATCGCAATAACCGGGAAAGGGGGAAAAAGAAGTAGCAAGCAACTATGAGTACTCATCCAAAGTACTCGCAAGCAAGGATCTACACTACATATGCATCGATGTCAATGAAAAGGTAGTATCTGTGGACTGAACTACTGAATGCCAGAATAAGAGGAGGATAGCCAGTCCTATCGAAGACTACGCTTCTGGAAACCTCCATATTGAAGCATGTTGAAGAGAGTAGTTGGTAAGTTCACCAAGTAACAATGTATAGCATAATCCTACTCGGTGATCCTTTCCTCGTCGCCCTGTGGGAAAGAAATCACTGGGTTATCTCTGGAACTTATCTAGGAGCCTCGACCCCTGGACAGCAATCTCCCCTCCTCTGCTCTCTCCCTCGTCCTCTCCTGCTATGGCCGACGCGCTAGTAAGACGCCGCCGCCGCTCGTTGTTACCGTAGCCACTGCCTCCTCCTCCCTTCTCCGACCAAAACACGAGCTTCGCCATTAACCTCTTTGCCGTCTCCGTTGATACGCGCGACTCGAAGACCATCAGAGCGCCGTCCCCGACCTCTTCTTCACCGCCGGCTACCGCGGATCTCCACCGTCGACTTGCCTCTGTCCGAGCTTCCCCGAGCACGCTGGCCATCCCAACGGCACCGAAGTCAACCTTTTCCTCTAGCCAGCCTAGCCACCGGAGCCGAGAGCTTCATGCTGCCGGCCATGGCGCCACTATGGCTAGAGCCCGAACCAGCCACTCCCGCACGTGTCATCGTTCTCCTCTCCTCCCCAGGAGCTCGTAGCCACCACCAGCTCCTCCCCATGTGCCCTACAGCCACCTGCCCGAGCTCACCCGAACTCCAGCCGCCTCCTGGCTCGACGCCCGCATCATTTCTGGCCACCCCAGCACACGCCGCCTGCACCGTTCGACATGCAAGATCATCAGCAGCATGTAGATGGCCTCGGCCGCCCTTTTGGTTGCCGGAGCGCGAAAACCGCAGCTCCTCGCCGCGTTTGACCTCGCCGATGGCGAACTGCCGGTGGGTTTGACCCACTTTGACACAGGCTGGACCCCGCCTGAGTCCATGACATGTGGGGCCGACCCCTGACTGGAATTAGTTTAGGAGTTAATTAGTTTTAATTACGACTGTTAGGGGTTAGTCACCTTGCTAACTGACCTCTATCTCACTGACGTGGGGGCCCCCTAACTAATCTAGTTTACCATTGAGTTTAGTGTTAACTAACTCTGTTAACTAATCTAGACACTGACGTGCGGGTCCCACTAGTCAGGTTTGACCTGGACCGCACCTGTTGACTTGCTAACCTCACATCGACGTCATGCTGACGCAGCAATGCTTTTCTAGGATTTTATATAAATCAGTTAATTATTTATTTATTTCAGAAAATGTTTAAAACTTCAAAAATTCATAGAAATTAATCTATAACTCCAAATGAAATAATTTATATATGAGAAGTGATCAGAAAAATCCAATCTTTCCAGTGGTACTGTTTTCATGCATGTTAAAGCAAGCTAAACCTACTGATCAAGTCAAATCAAATAAATGGCATTTGAATCTTCACATATGGAGTTGAATTTGAAGCTTTGATTCAAACCAACTTCATTTAATCTGGTTGCTAGATGCATTAACTCAAATCACATCATATTGCCATGTCATGATCATGCATCATATTGTCGCATTGCATTTATTGTGTTCTTTCTCTGTTGCTGATGTTTGTCCCCCTTCAGTAGATATTGTTCCGGCGATGAGTTCGATGACACTGATGAAGAGCTATCATCTTCAAAAGTGCCACGCAAGCAAAATCCCCTTGTTCATTCCGATACAATCCCACTCTCTCGCTTCTGCTCTTTTTTATTGCATAGGACAACAACGATTCAACTGTTACATGCTGCGGTAGTTGAACCCCTTTCCTCTGCATGATCTGTCATTTGCCACGGTAAATAGATGAATCCCACTAGCATGAGTAGGAGTTGTTTGAGCCCTGATGTGCCTACTCATTCATGCTTGTTGTCGTGCCTGCTACTGTTTAGAGTTGAGTCAGGTCTGATTCATCGGGGATGAATTGGAATGGTGTTGAACATGTCCTACTGTGTGTGAGCTAAGGGTGTGAATACGATTCGGTAAAGGTAGCGGTGAGAGGCCATGCAGGAGTACAAGGCGGGTTGTCTCATTGAGGATGTCCTCAGGAACTAAGTTCTGTGTTTGTGATCCATGAACAACTACTATCACTTATTGGGATCCTTAATTGACCATCTCGACTTATTAGCCGCCATTGTCCTCTATCCAGGAGTTGCAAGTAGTTCCTGGTGTTTGAAGTTGCCGGAGGCCGTGCGTAGTGCTGACCCGAGGGGTGGACTGTGATGCGGTAGGCACGTGGCCGGGTATGCCGGGCGCCCGTTTGGCGTCACGGATCCCTGTACACATCGTTCAGAGCCATATGTGGAAACCTCGGCCGGACTCCCTGCGGATGGAACCTGAATAGGCGATAAACCTGGACTAGGGACTTGTGTGGTTAGTCAGGTCGTGGCCGACACCCTCGCCAGGCTTCCGCTTGAAGGTTGCCGAGATACATGACGTGTACATGGCGGTAAGTGGTGAGAGCGTGTGTGAAGAAGTACACCCCTACAGGGTTGACATCATCTATTCGAATAGCCGCATCCATGGTAAAGGACCTTTGGGTTGCCTGTACAGTTCATAGACAAGTGAAAGTGGATACTCTAAACTGCGCAAGATAAGCGTGAGTGCTATGGATGGCCTTCTCGTAGGGAGACGGGAGCGGATCCATAGTGGTGTATTGATATGGTAAATATGTGGACTTGTGTGCGCCACCTCAAAAGATTTACTTGCAGTCGTAGTTTAGGATAGCCACCGAGTCAAAGCCGGCTTGCTACAATTAAACTCCACCACCAACTTTGTTGATACTGATGCATATGTAGATAGTTCTGATGTAAGTCTTGTTGGGTACATTTGTACTCACATTTTCTTAATTTATGTTTTGCAGAGAGACTTCAGTCTCGCTAGTAGTTCCGCGTGGACTTCGACCTTTATCTTGTTACCTCAGCTACAATCTTGTGCCCTCGGCAAGGTCTTGTTGATAGTCAGGTTTCTCAGCCTTTTTCATTTGTAATTGTCTGTACTCAGACAAGTTAAGCTTCCGCATGTGCTTTTTTCTTGTATGACTTGAATGCTGGGTCTTCAGACCCATGTTTGTAATATCTGGCTCCTTGGAGCCTAATGAATAAATTCTCTGAGTCGTAGAGTCTTGTTGTGATGCCATGTTGTATTTGCACATATCGAGCATATTGTGTGTATGATTTTGAAATGCTTGGTATGTGTGGGATCTGACAATCTAGTTGTTTATTCTCGGTAGCCTCTCTTACGGGGAAATGTCTCCTAGTGCTTCCACTAAGCCATGGTAGCTTGCTACTGCACCAGAACACTTAGGCTGGCCGGCATGTGTCCTTCGTTCCTGTGTGTGTCCCTTCCGGGAAATGTCACACGTTGTTCCTTTAAGTCCTTGTAGCTTTCTACGACTTGGGTTCATACGTTGATGACCGACACGTTCGTTGCTGGGTTATGTATGCCTGTCCCTATAAGTTAGTGCCACTTTGGATTCACGACTAGTCATGTCGGCCCGTGTTCTTTGTCATATGGATGCTAGAGACACAATCATATACTTGAGCCAAAAGGCGCAAACGGCCCTGGGCCAAGTAAGGTGGCACCCATGGGAATACCGTGCGTGAGGCCGCAAAGTGATATGATGTGTTACATGCTAGATCGGTGTGACTTGGGATCGGGGTCCTGATAGCTTTGGTATCAGAGCCTAACTGCCTGTAGGATTACCAAGCCAAACTGGTCAAAGTCGAGTCTAGAAATGCTTTAGTTATATAAGGGAATTGATTTTGGAAGGGAACGTAAGGCTCTTTTCACTCCTTTACCTTATGCCCTTCTGATCCGAGTCATACTATCTTTCCTACGGGGTTAAGAAACCATACTTTCTATTCTTTCTATCAGGATCACGTGTTACTAATCCATAGACTTATAGGATTGATGGATTCAAGTCTCGATTTAGTTTCTACTACTTCTGTATGTTCATAGCTGGCCTCAGAACCTTCATATTGTGATGTTGAGTGATTATGCCACCATTTTTGCAGGATGTCTCAAATACTTTTGAGCATTTATAGCCGTTATGTTGTCCAAGTCATCCCTGGTTTCTAGAAGTCTGATGCATTTGCAAATCTTCTTTCCCTGTTCCCAATGTCCTTTTGGGTCAGATTATTCACACTAATCATTAAGTTGAGGTACTTCGTTGCCTCGACATGTATGTTGAAGTTATTAGGAAAACTAGGATATCTTAGAGTACCATCCATTACTCCGGTTCTATTGTGATCCCAGTGTGAAAAATCTGGCCGTCATTCTCGAAAGCATCCCATGATGCCATTTAGTTAGTAGGCATTATATTTATGGGTTCTTGAGCCCAAGATTCACTCTACTTACTTCATGTTGGTAGTGTTTGCTAGTTCCTTTAGCATATTAGTAACCTTTGTGATAGTCCTCGAGGTCTTTGGTATTTCCTTCTTCCAAATACCATGAACTGCATATGGCAGAAGTTGTTTTGAACCAAAAGATCACAACCAAAGTCCTCTTGATGAGTTCTCCATTATATTGTGAATCTGACAGTTCTATTGTTCTGCATGGGTTATCCGGAAGAAATGTTGAGCTTTACTCGACATACTAATTTATGCATCCACAACTCAGAAATATATATGTTCCTTTGAGTTGTCCCTCTTTAGTTGTTATCTAACCTTCATGTGTTAATTGATAGTCAAGAGTATGGGTGCATTCGTTCATCGACGCCTATTATTTTTATGGCCTGCCAAGCCATTCTATTCCAGAATTACTAGGAAAAACAAACTCCAGTACCTTGTCCATTTCGAGGATTGGATCAAAGTAGTTGTAACCCGCATATCAAAATGCCAATCCGGCTTTTGTTCAGTTCTACCTTGGAGTGTTGCCCTCTTCATGTCAGGATTGTCATGAGAATTGCACCATCTCTTGTGAATTCTTGACACAGTGATACTTCTTGCCATCATTGTTCATTTCTCGGTACAGTGTTATTGTAACCGGAATGCCGACAAGTGACTCGTGATTTGTGAAATCAATACTCCTAGCAACTCCGTTGCTTGGTAGTTAATGGACAATAATTTCATTCTTAGCGTGTTGGTTACTGAATCATCATTTTCTAAGATTGAAAGTGCCACCTAGTCCATTTTCCCTGGTGCACCCCTCGATAAATGAGTAAGGATTGTAACAATCCTTTGCTTTTTTGGTCATATCGTCTTGCCCTGAAAAGCAAGATTGCTCTCGAGCTTAGTAAGATATCGGTGGTTCGTGATTTTCAGAATATCTTCTCGGAAGTATCGCCAGGTTGTCCCCTGGCTGTTATGTTGAGCTCGTGATCAAGTTGGTTTTCTTGTAAACCACCCTTTCTCCAAGAATTTGTGTCGGATACCCCGAGCTAGTTGGTTAAGCTAAACAACAACTTGGAGTTGGAAGATAAAAGCTTACCTGACTTACTTCATCCCTAAGGGATATCTTTTGTGTGTGCGTGTGCTGAAGAAAGATGATATCCTCATCAATTGGTCCTCGTGATCAGTGATTGGATCTATTGTCTTGTCCAAACCTTGATTTGTGTATGGGCTATTGCCAAATCAAATCAGAACCAACGATGTTCGTAATGTTGTGTTACTCGCGGTTGTCCCTCGAGCATACACCATTATATCTTTTGGGTCTGACCAATGCTATCACCTTGTTCACATGATTGTGGAATTCCATTTATATGGAAACCTAGATGAATTGTTGTTGAGCCCATCGACAACATCCTTGTCTTCTCCATGATTTTGTTGGATATTAAGCTAGTGTTAGAAACTTGGGTAAGCATTTTCTTCGTGATCCGTTCATGAAGGATATGTTGGATGAAAGAAGTGAGTTCCTTTTAATCATGTGCATTTGATGCAAGTTGCCGCCATGAATTCGAGGAGGCTTGTTTTTACCTCCTCTGGAATCATTCCAAGTCAGGCATGCACGTGCAAAATATTCTATGGTCTGTTAGACTGATCATCTTCGTTCCATATGAATTCCGTAGCACACCAAGCCACTGATTGATTTGTTCAAGGAAAAGAAGTTCCTTCTTAAGAGCAAGACTTATACAAGGACTTTAATATCCTCGATGATGGTTCCCCACCTGAACTTGGTAGTGTTTTGTCATAAGACTTCTACGTGATCATGCTTGTCTTGGACATCATGTTCACATGTATGTAGCAGATCCAGCTCATGTTTTGGAGCTTGCTATCGTAGTTCATTTCCTGAGAATCTCGCAACATCATCTCGTCGGTTTGTGTTACAAAATTTCTTTCCAGACATGATGTCTGAAATGTTCCGTTACCAATCAGATCTGAATCTCAGGCAGATTTGATGGTTGGAGCTATTCCAAGATCTATGATGTAGGTCCCAACAAGGTTGATGTTCTGGCCGACACACCTGGCCGGAAGATGTATCATTGTGGTATCTTGATTGAGCAAATTTTCCATCTTCTCTATGAGGATTTCGTGCAACTTATTGTAGAAGTTGCTCCCAAGGAATTCTTGTGCTCTTAGTTCCCTAGATTATACAATAATCATTCAAACAGTGGAATCACTCTCGACTCTTGAGTTTTTCCCTAGTTACTAGAATCATTCCCAACATTTGCATTTTGTTCCTAGCTTGCACCCGCCATTGTGCCATTTTACTATGGTCTGCCTTTCTCAGTAATTGTTGTTCAGGATCATCTTCAAAGGTGGTCCTACCATGGGTTCGATGCATTTCCAATGATAAGCAAAATCATCCATTACGTTGTCTTCAACAAGGTAGTTCACATCATCCATCCTAGTCTGAGTATGTCATTCCTTCGAACCCCTTCCAATGATCGATTGTGATTTTCCCTAGGCTGGTATAAAGAGTTTCAATGATCTTTGAATCAAAAGTAATTCTTTTTGCCACTTCAAAGAATAATTCTATGAGCCGCCTTCCCTAAGGTGGCCCGATAAGGAATTATAGCAATTCATCTCCCTGCTACTCTGAAACAATGCAGCATCTTACTGAAGCGTGGAATTGTTGCCTACCAATCCGAACCTTCATCATCTGTTTCACTCCATCCCTCTCGATGTATGCTTCGTGTCTCATATTGAGAGATGTTTTAATTTCTCACTCCATGAGTTTATCCTAAGTTGTTCAATCTTCGAGAAGATCGATTCTGGTAGAGTTTCTTTCTATCGTTGTTTTGGGTGAAGATCTCGAAAGCAAAGATGTCAACATCAAGATGATGCAATGAATCAACATCTTCAAGAAGAGTAGTTGGATCATGAAGATCGTGTTATCTTGTGTCCCCTCTGTCTTCTTACCTCATGTCTCGAATCTCGGGACGAGATTCTTGTTTAGTAGGGTGAGTTGTCACAACCCTAGTCAGTGCATGCATTAGAGGGTTTGCATCATGTCTACTTTACTTAGAAAGTTGAAATGGGGATGATAGAAACCCACAGCACCACTTAAACCAATTAGGGTTTACTAAAATCTTTTTCAATGAACCTGAAATGCCTTTCATAAATGTTCATCATTTTTGAATTGGTCCAGAACCTCTGCCAAAAATGGTGCACACTTTTCTAGGACACTCTGGATTCTTGAATTAATTCATAAGTATTTGAATTTGGACATTTAAAATCCTATAAATATTTTCAAATGTCCAAATAATCTTGAAAGTATTTTTCGTCTGTTGGAATTAATTTCAGAAGGGCCCATGAATATTTTTAGCATTTAATAAAATGGTTTAGTATTTCTACTAAATCAAAAGAGACAAAAGAAAAATAGAAAAACAAAAAACAGAAAGAGAGAGAGAGAGAGAGAGAGAGAGAGAGAGAGAGAGAGAGAAAGGCCAGAGGCCACACACCTGCACTGGGCCGGCCCACCTAGCCTGGTGCCAGTCAACCCTACCTCTGCCAGTAGGCAGAGGAGGGACAGCGCACGGCACCTGCGCGGGTGCCACGCCACCAGGCTGCATACCTGCATTGCCTGGAAACCACCACGCCTCACGTCCTCTCCTCGGCGCCGTCTCGACCCATGGACACCACTCTCCCCTCCTCTGCTCTCTCCCTCATCCTCTCCCGCTATGGCCGACGCACCAGTAAGCCGCCACCGCCGCTCATCGTTACCGTAGCCACCGCCTCCCCCTCGCTTCTCTGGTTGGACCACGAGCTTCGCCATTAACCTCTATGTCGTCTCCGTCGATACACGCGACTTGAAGACCATCAGAGCGTTGTACCCGACCTCTTCTTCACCGTCGGCCGCCGCGGATCTTCACCGTTGACTTGTCGCTGTCCGAGCTTCCCCGATCACGCTGGCCATCCCTATGGCACCGCTGTGAGCCCCCGAGCATTTCCGCCCTCTCCCCGCGGTCAACCTCTTCCTCTAGCCAGCCTAGCCACCGGAGCTGAGAGCTTCGTGCCACGGGCCATGGCGCCGCCGTGGCCAGAGCCCAAACCAGCCGCTCCCGCACGCGTCATCGTTCTCCTCTCCTCCCCAGGAGCCGTAGCCATCACCAGCTCCTCCCCACGTGCCCTACAGCCACCTGCCAGATCTCGCCCGAACTCCGACCGCCGCTTGGCTCGACGCCGGCGTCATTTCCAGCCACCTGAGCACACGCCGCCTACACTGTTCAACGCGCAAGATCATCAACAACACGTAGATGGCCTCGGCCGCCCTTTTGGTCGCTGGAGCGCGAAAACCGCAGCTCCCCGCCTCGTTTGACCTCGCAGGCTGCGAACTACCGGTGGGTTTGACCCACTTTGACCCAGGCTGGACCCCTCCTGAGTCGATGACATGTGGGGCCGGCCCCTGACTGGAATTAGTTTAGGTGTTAATTAGTTTTAATTACCACTGTTAGGGGTTAATCACCTCACTAACTGAACTCTGTCTCACTGATGTGGGGGCCCCATCCCTTAACTAATCTAGTTTACGATTGAGTTTAGTGTTAACTAACTCTGTTAACTAATCTAGACACTGACGTGCGGGTCCCACTGGTCAGGTTTGACCTGGACCGCGCCAGTTGACTTGCTGACATCACATTTGATGTCATGCTGATGTAGCAATGCTTTTCTCGGATTTTAAATAAATCAGTTAATGATTTATTTATTCCAGAAAATTTTTCAAAACTTCAAAAATTCATAGAAATTAATTTATAACTCCGAATGAAATAATTTATATATGAAAAATGATCAGAAAAAAACAATCTTTCCAGTGGTACTGTTTTCATGCATGTTAAAGCAAGTTAAACCTGCTGATCAAGAAAAATCAAATAAATGGCACTTGAATCTTCACATATGGAGTTGAATTTGAATCTTTGATTCAAACCAACTTCATTTAATCTGGTTGCTAGACGCATTAACTCAAATCACCTCATATTGCCATGTCATGATCATGCATC
Source organism: Triticum aestivum (assembly GCF_018294505.1). NCBI lineage: Eukaryota > Viridiplantae > Streptophyta > Magnoliopsida > Poales > Poaceae > Triticum > Triticum aestivum. Next base: position 341,479,441 of record NC_057803.1, on the reverse strand, counting down.
ATATTGTCGCATTGCCTTGATTGTGTTCTTTCTCTGTTGCCGGTGTTTGTCCCCCTTCAGTAGATGTTGTTTCGGCGATGAGTTCGGTGACACCGATGAAGAGCTATATCATCTTCAGAAGTGCCAGGCAAGCAAAAACCCCTTGTTCATTTCGATACAATCCCACTCTCTCGCTTCTACTCTCTTTTACTGCATTAGGACAACAACAATTCAACTGTTACATGCTGCGGAAGTTGAACCCCTTTCCTCTACATGACCTGTCATTGCCACAGTAAATAGATGAAACCCACTAGCATGAGTAGGAGTTGTTTGAGCCCTGATGTGCCTACTCATTCATGCTTGTTGTCGTGCCTGCTACTGCTTAGAGTTGAGTCAGGTATGATTCATCGGGGATGAATTGGAATGATGTTGAACATGTCCTACTGTGTGTGAGCTAAGGGTGTGAATATGATTTGGTAAAGGTAGCGGTGGGAGGCCATGTACGATTACATGGTGGGTTGTCTCATTGAGGCCATCCTCAGGAACTGAGTTCTGTGTTTGTGATCCATGAACAACTACTACCACTCATTGGGATCCTTAATTGACCCTCTGGACTTATTAGCCGCCCTTGTCCTCTGTCCAGGAGTTCCAAGTAGTTTCTGGTGTTTGTAGTTGCTGGAGGCCATGCGCAGTGCTGATCCGAGGGTTGGACTGTTATGTGGTAGGCACGAGGCGGTCTGCCGGGAACCAGTTTGGTGTCGCGGAACCCTGTACACATCGTTTGGGGCCGTATGTGGAAACCTCGACCGGACTCCCTGCAGATGGAACCTGAATAGGCGTTAAAACTAGACTAGGGACTTGTGTGGTTAGTCAGGTCTTGGCCGACACCCTCGCCAGGCTTCCGCTTGAAGGTTGCCGAGATACATGACGCCTACATGGCGGTAAGTGGCGAGAGCGTGTGTGAATAAGTACACCCCTGCAGGGTTGACATCATCTATTCGAATAGTCGCGTCCGTGGTAAAGGACCTCTGGGTTGCCTGTACAGTTCATAGACAAGTGAAAGTGGATACTCGAAAATGTGCAAGATAAGCGTGAGTGCAATGGATGGCCTTCTCATAGGGAGACGGGAGCGGATCCATATTGGTGTATTGATATGGCGAATATGTGGACTCGTGTGCGCCACCTCAAAAGAGTTACTTGCAGTCGTAGTTTAGGATAGCCACCGAGTGAAAGCTGGCTTGCTGCAGTTAAACTCCACCACCCCCTTTGTTGATACTGATGCATATGTAGATAGTTCTGATGTAAGTCTTGCTGGGTACATTTGTACTCACGTTTGCTTAATTTATGTTTTGCAGAGAGACTTCAGTCTCTCTAGTAGTTCCGTGTGGACTTCGACATTTAGCTTGTACCTCAGCTACGATCTTGTGCCCTCGGCAAAGTCTTGTAGATAGTCAGGCTTCTCAGCCCTTTTCATATGTAGTTGTCTGTACTTAGACAAGTTAAGCTTCCGCATGTGCTTTTTTCTTGTATGACTTGAATGCTGGGTCTTCAGACCCCATGTTTGTAATATCTGGATCCTCGGAGCCTAATGAATAAATACTCTGTGTCATAGAGTCTTGTTGTGATGCCATGTTGTATTCGCACATATCGAGCATATTGTGTGTATGATTTTGAAATGCTTAGTATGTGTGGGATCCGACAATCTAGTTGTTTATTTCTTGGTAGCCTCTCTTACGGGGAAATGTCTCCTAGTGCTTCCACTGAGCCATGGTAGCTTTCTACTTCTCTGGGACACTTAGGCTGGCCGGCATGTGTCCTTCTTCGTTCCTGTGTCTGACCCTTCGGGGAAATGTCACGCGTTGTTCCTTTAAGTCCTTGTAGCTTGCTACGACTTGTGTTCATACGTTGATGACCGACACGTTCGTTGCTGGGTCATGTATGCCTGTCCCTATAAGGTAGTGCCACTTTGGATTCACGACTAGTCATGTCAGCCCGGGTTCTTTGTCATATGGATGCTAGCGACACTATCATATACATGAGCCAAAAGGCACAAACGGTCCTGGGCCCGGTAAGGTGGCACCCGTGGGAATACCGTGCGTGAGGTCGCAAAGTGATATGATGTATTACATGCTAGATTGGTGTGACTTAGGATCGGGGTCCTGACACATGGCTAACTGGTTCCTGATGGCCCTTGCTGGGGTACCACGCGCCTGGCTCCTCCATCTGCCAGAATCTTCCGTGGCCTCTTGGGAGGAGCTGCGTGACCTCTTCATCGCGTGCTTCGGGGGACCAGCACCCCCGGTCGTCGCGGCTCTCCTTGATGGCTCCCATGCACCACCCTCAAACCGTCACATCAAGCCATTCTTTCGCCAGATCAGCGCCTTCACGCGGAAGGGGGCTCCCCCAGGGTGGGCAGCGCCCAAGGCCGACCTGATCTTCGACTTAGAAGATCACCCTGTCAACACCATTGGTTCGGGTGCGCTTTCGATGCTTTGCACGCCGGCCATCTGTAGTGTAGCCGTCACCAAGACCCTCATCGACGGTGGCGCCGGCCTCAACGTGCTCTTTGTTGAGGCCATTTGCCTCCTTCGCGTACCGCTCGAGTGGCTCCGCCCCAGCCGGTCCTTCTCCGGAGTCGGCGGCGGCTCCTCCAACCCCCTGGGGCAGATCCGTCTCCCCGTGACTTTCAGCACGCGCAATAACTACCGCACCGAGCTAATCGACTTCAACATTGCCCGCATCAGTTTTCCATCTAATGCCATCCTCGGGTACCCGGCGCTGGCCCAGTTCGTGGCGGCGACCCATCCTGCCTACAACCTCATGAAGATGCCAGGAAGCAATGGCGTCCTTACCGTGGACGGGGACACCAAGGAGGCTGTGGCGGCCCTCAAGCTAGCCTTCAGGGCCACGACAGTAGCTTGCCCGACCGACAAGGCCATGCCCAGGGCCAAGGGGGCCGCGCCGACCAAGAAGAAGCATCTGTTCACCCAAGGTCAATCCAAGACGAAGTAGATACTAGTTGACGTGGATAGGGCCTCTGGCCCTACCTTTATCATAGCCGCCGACCTTGCCCCAGCTCAAGAGAAGGAGTTGTGGACTTCCTGCGAGCGAACAAGGAACTATTCACTTGGGAGCCCAAGCAGCTAGTTGGGGTCCCGAGAGGAGTAATTGAACATAATTTGAGGGTGTGCCCCAATGTGTGCCCTGTAAAGTAGAAGGCGAGGCGAGAATCCACGGAGAAGCAGTCTTTCATCGTTCGAGAAACCCGCAAGCTGGAGGCAGCAGGTGTCATTCGCGAGGTCCGGTACCCGGAGTGGCTGGCAAATCCAATCATTGTGCCGAAGAAAGGAGGAAAGGAACGCATGCGTGTCGACTTACCAACCTCAACAAGGCCTGTGCTCAGGACCCATTTCCGCTTCCACGCATCGACCAGATTGTTGACTCCACCACGGAGTGTGACCTGTTGTGCGTCTTGGATGCATTCTCAAGATACCACCAGATCAAGATGGCAGTGGAAGATGTGGAAAAGACAGATTTCTTAACACCATGCGAGGTATACTGCTACACTTGCATGTCGTTCGGACTGCACAACGTAGGAGCAACCTTCCAGCGACTTATGCACATCGCCTTGGGGCGGCATCTCGGGAGGAACGCTGAGGCCTATGTCCACGACATTGTGGTGAAGTCTCAGGAGGCGAGAACTTTTATTCAAGACCTGGAGGAGACCTTCGCGAGCCTGCGCCAGGTGGAATTGTGGCTCAATCCGGAGAAGTTCGTGTTTGGTGTCCCTTCGAGCAAGCTATCGGGCTTCCTCGTGTCTCATAGGGGGATCGAGGCCAACCCAGAGAAGGTCAAGGCGATCGAATACATGAGCCCGCCGCAAACCCTCAAGGAGATGCAGAAGCTTGCAGGATGCGTGACTTCGCTGGGGCGCTTCATCTCCAAGTTGGGGGAGCGCGCCTTGCCATTCTTCAAGCTGATGAAGAAGAAGGGTCCGTTTGAGTGGACCCCCCAGGTCGACCTAGCATTTTAAGACCTCAAGAGATACTTGACCAGCCCACCGGTGATGGTGGTGCCTCGTCCTCATGAGCCCTTGGTACTCTACTTGTCTTCCACACCCCATTTCGCTAGTGTGGCGCTGGTGGCCCTCAGAGAGGAGCTCCAAGCCAAGGGCTCACCAAATGAAGCCGCCAAGACTATGTTCCTGAGGCAGTGACTGGTCCGGCTAGTCGTCAAGCCACAGGAGCTGGAGATTCATAGGAAACACCTCAGTCCCCGGGAGGCAAAAGCTTCGTCTGCTCTCCCACCATTGTCGAGCACCCAGTATAGTTTGTCAGCATAGTGCTACGAGATGCGAGCGCACGATACCCCATTCCTCAGAAGCTCTTGCTTGCGCTCCTGGTGGCCTCGCATAAGTTGCGCCACTACTTCCAGGGTCACCCCATCAAGGTCGTCTCAGCCTACCCGTTGGAGAGAGTGCTCAGGAGCCCCAATGCTGCGGGGAGAGTTGCCGAGTGGAACATCGAGCTGCAAGCGTTTGACTTGGAGTTCAGCACAACCAGGGTCATCAAGGGGGCTGCGCTCGCCGATTTTGTGGTAGAATGGACTGATACACCGGAGCTCGAAGCACACAAAAACCGATCCCTCTTACCAAGGAATTAAGTTCCATACGGCTGGGTCATGTACTTCGAAGGCGCGTTCGCGTGCCAGGGCGCGGGGGATGGAGCCGTACTCATCTCGCCCACTCGGGACAAACTTTACTACGCCGTGCAGCACTGCTTCCAAGGGGGCGAGGAGGTCTCCAACAACATCGCAGAGTACGAGGGCCTCATCGTGGGCCTCAAGGCGGCGGCAGCCCTGGGGGTGAAATGCCTCACCATCAGGGGAGACTCGTAGCTCCTCGTCAACTTCTCCAACAAGGTGTACGAGCCAAGGGACGAGCACATGGAAGCATATCTCGTGGAGGTACGCAAAATGGAGAAGCAGTTCCCGGGCCTGGAGCTGCAGCATGTGCTGCGTGGCACCAACCAAGAGGCCGATGACATCGCCAAAAGAGCATCGAAGCGGCTGCCTCAAGAGCCTGGCGTCTTCGAGGAACGACTCTTCAAGCCTTTAGCAACACCTCAGCCTGCGGAGCCAGCGCCACCTCAGGAGGAGCTCCCTCAGCCGCCAGTCTTGGGAGCCCCTGCCTGCGGCCCGTCCTCAGGAGCGTGCCTCCTCTTAGCACTCGAGCCTCAGGAGGGGTGCTGGATCGAGGAGCTCAAGGCATATCTGATGCAAGGCACGTTGCTGGAGAAGGAGGAAGACACGGAGCGCGTGACCCGGCAGGCTACGACGTACTGCATTTAGGATGGTGAGCTATGCAGGAAGCGGTCAAATGATGTTTCTCTGCGGTGCATTTCCAGGGAACAGGGGAACGAGCTACTGGCTCACATACATGGCAGAGACTGTGGGCACCACTCGTCGTCGCACACCCTGGTCGGCAAGGCTTTCTGCAGCGGGTTCTACTGGCCCACAACACTCAACGACACGGCCGAGCTGGTGAAGTCCCATGAGGCTTGCCAATTCCATGCCAAGCAGATCCACCAGCTGGCTCAGGGCCTCCAGATTATCTCACTCTCATGGTCGTTCGGGGTCTGGGGGCTGGATATCCTAGGTCCATTCCCTCGAGCGCCTGGAGGTTACTGCTACCTCTATGTCGCCATCGACAAGTTCACCAATTGGGTGGAAGTGGAAGCCGTCCATGGCACACTCTAGGAGATCTGCTACGCCTCCGTGGCACAACGGTTCACTAGCAATCTCTCCAAAACATATTGTGCTAACCTTGGGACGCAGATCTACTACACCTCCGTGGCACACCCTAGGAGCAACGGCCAAGCCGAACGTGCCAACGCAGAAGTCCCGTGGGGTCTCAATACTAGGACCTTCAAGAAGAAGCTCGAGGCATGCGGCAGGGGCTGGCACGACGAGCTCCAGTCCGTGCTGTGGTCCATCCGCACCACCGCCACCAGGCCGACAGGCGAGACACCGTTCTTCCTCGTCTATGGAGCAGAAGCGGTTCTCCCACATGAGCTCAAGCATCATTCCGCATGGGTCCTGGCGTTCGATGAAACGCGGAAGGACACCATGCGGGGGGATGGATCTCCTGCTGGGAAGGAACGCCGCCGTGAAACCTCGCTCCGAGCTGCGAGGTACTAGCAGGCGCTGTGGCGGTACCACCGCTGCAGCGTCCACTCCGGGACGCTCGAGGTGGGTGACCTTGTCCTGAGGCAGGTTCTCTCCAGGGAAGGGCTACACAAGCTCTCACCCATGTGGGAGGGCCCGTTTTGGGTCACCCACATCTCCAGGCCTGGCGCCGCGCGCCTGGAGACACAGGACGGGGTCCCCATCCAGAACGCCTGGAACATCCAGCACCTCAGGAAGTTCTACCCATGAAGCAAGGACCGGTGCCTGTGAAGCAAGGCCCATTTCCATTGAAGCAATGCCTAGTGCCTGTGAAGAATCTCCGCTCATGACACTCTCATGTAATCATGAGTGGGGCTGTACACGCCCCGGAGTCTCAAGAGTGCCGCCCTCAGGCCTCGGGGGCTCCCTCCCACGACTAGTGGCAGCACTTAGCTCCGCACTGGCGAGAAGACAAGAAGCCTAGACTAGGTGCCGGACACGACTTTTCATTTGCTTTCCGCAGTTGGCTTGTCCCTCTTAATTCGAAATATGCTTTCCGGTGTCACTTGCTGATCATGTCCCTTCGATTTCTACCCCTGTTTCCGCCTTCAGTTCTTTGTTTAACCTGTAACCTCCCTCGCGCCCCTCACGAGGGGGATGGACAGGTGCCCTCGTGAGTGTTTTGTCTTTTTTGCGCGACGCATCCTTGTTCGAGCCGCAAGCTAGCGCACCCCCTCAATCCGTGCCCCTCGGGTACCGCGACGTGATGCACTGGGTCGTGGCCATGCACAGGTGGTGCGCGCTAGCCAGCAGGCTACAACGGCGTGGACTAGGTACGGATCTCCTAGCAAATTTTCGTAGTTCATCCTCGTTAGGTACGGAGAAATGCACGTCTTGCAAAGTGGGATCTACCTCAGGGGCATCGAGCTAAGTCATTCTACGCACATGCATAAATCACGACGTTGCAACACATCACAGGAATGATAACACAGCATGACAACCTAGAAATCATAGTTTGTTGCATGCCCCCACGGGCCCCATACTTGTCTTTCTCTAATGCAGGAAGTAAACAAGGAACGAAACAAAAGCGGGCATGCTCCTACGGCAGGTCGCAAGGACGGGCCCGCGGCACTCTCCTAAGCTCAGCCAGACCCCCCTCGCGCTTCACCGGAGCACGGCGACGAGCCGACCCGCTGACACCTTCGAAGCGGGCGCGGCGGCTGGTCGTAGCCGCCGCTGCTGGAGCTGCCACCAGAAGAAGAGTCGCCGTAGCTGGACGAGACATGGCTGGGCCCGCCTCCCTCCTTGTCATGACCATCGCCAAGCCCGAGCACCTCGTCGCCATCGTTGTCCTCGGGGCAGCACCCGGCACGGCGACCATCTTCCCCGAACACCCTCACAAAGAGGGTCGCATCACCGTCGTACTTGAAGTGGAGAGCACACCGCTTGCCCAGCCCGCGCGCGGGGGCGAATGTCTTCCAGCCGCGAGCTAGGACCGCGTTGCCCGTGATGGAGACCTCCACCGCGACCCATGAAGCCTTGCTGCAGCAACCGTCCACCTGCAGCCAGAGACCGCCTGGATCTGCGGACGACAGCTTGCCGACGAAGAACCGCGGGAGCTGAAGCCAGGTGTCAGCCGGGTTCTCCGACCACACGATGAACTCCGGCATCACCTCTGTCGAGTAGAAGCGCGGCCGGGGAGGCCGCGCAACCACGACACGCCTCAAACCCTCAACATGGCTGCCACGATCTAGGTGGCTACCACCACGCGAAGAGGCGCCACCGCGGCTGCGAGGGGCCGCGGCGGGGGTCGCAGTGTGCTTGTGGGGGCGACCGCGCCCCCTCTTGGGCGGTGATGAGCCAGGCCCCTCCTAGCGAGCTTTCCACTTCTCCGTGGCTGAGAGCCTCTTCATAGGCGCCATGGGCGTCACTGCCGGCGGTGGAGCAAGGAAGAAGAAGACGCGGGAGAAGCAAAGAAAAGAAGGGTGATGGGGGCTTCACCCCAACTTCCCATTTATAGCCAAGGGGAGGCCAACTGCCGGCCTCCATGATCTAAGGTAATAATGATCTTTTTCTTGCGCGCGGCAATGACCCATCATGTCGGGCAGTTGTCGAGGGAGCATGGGTAAGCGGAGACACCCACGTCCAATCAGTCGCCACGTGTCGACCAAGGCCGTAGGCTGTTGGGGCCGCGGTGCTCCGAACTTGCCTGTTGGCTTCCCTCGAAGCTAAGCCCAAGCGCCTTGGGCCCGGGGGCTACTGTCGGTGTTCTGGGAATGGGGTCCCTAGACTTGCCTGCCTGCGGCCCGCAACGTGGCTCCTCCAGCGGCCCTGTATGGCCCATCTTCACCAGCAAACGCCCAAGACCCTCGCGAGGGGCCAAGCCTCATGAGGCGGACGATGCAAGACCTTCTCTGGGGCGGCCTCACCAGGATGGCTCGCGAGGGGCGAAGAGATAAAGGCGAGGGGCACCTCGCAAGGTTCCTGTGACGCAAGTCGTGATGACCGGAACCAGGCGGGCGCCAGTGAGCACAATGTCCTCATTTCCTCTTTGGTGCTAAAGGGGCAAGCGCATGCGAGGAGTCCCGAGGCATTAGACAAAGGTTTCCGTATCGGTGCGACAAGACTAAGACCAGCAGGACGGCAAGATGGAGGTCACTGTGGAGCCCAAGACGGCGTCACCACAAGAGCCTTTGGCAGGGGAAGACCATTTTTGCCAGGATAGCTTGTACTAGCTATCCCCCTTGAAATTGGCCGTTGGGGGATCCCTTCCCGCATAATATTTGGGAAGAGGACCAGGGCCTCTATAAATAGGACTAGCCACCACCATAGCTAGGGATCGAGTCTTGGGTCGGGGCATCTCATCTTGGATCAGAGTCATTCCATCCTTAGCCTCACACAAGTTCACCAAGCACAAGAACACCTCTCCTCAGGAGGCTATTGTTCCCTTGTAACTGTTCATCCTCAGCCCAAGAGGCAATCCACCACACCATAGTGGAGTAGGGTATTACACCACAACAGTGGCCGGAACCAGTATAAATCTTGTGTCTCATGTTCTTTGGGTCCGTGAAGCTAGGCCTTGAGATCGTTGAGTGTGCGAGCTAGAGGGGGGGGGAGATCTCCATGCGCACCCCAGTGTTTGAATCTCAAGGGTTTTGCCAGAACCCGAAATCCGACAGACACCAATCAAATTTGGTTGTACTCAATATATATTCTACTGACAGTATGGCAACTCTCAGTTAACCTGATCAAGATCTTCCTTATGTGTGTTGCAGGGAAACAATGGGAGACACTGCGGTTTACCATCGAGGTTTGTTCAAGCAGGGTCCTTTTGCTAATAGCACATTATTGTGCAGTTGCAGGAATCATTTTAATATTTAGGTTTCTTACAATTTGGTCTTGCACATGTTGGTCCTGTTGTTAGAGGCTTAGACCCACTATTCGACCCATTTTGCATATGGGGAAATGAGATGTCCATGAATATCAGTCAAGTCAAGAAACTCAGAAAGATTGTTAGGATGAAGAAACTAGCGACGAATAACAGTAAGATCTTTGTTTGCACAATGAAGAAGACATCAGCCAACTATAGGATGGTACCAACTCTTTTACCTTGTTTCTACCCCTTGCGCCATTTCAAAATTTACAACAATGATTTATTCATACCTTTGTTTTCAGTACTTTTCAAAGAGGTTCACCAATGATTACCTCTAAAACCACCTGCATGGTTAAGAGGCGAGGAATGTATTCATTCAACACCCACGATACAATATTGAAGTCTTGCTGAAGAGGACGAAGGTTGGGCGGGCAATTATCCATAGCCATTGGCCTAAAGTTGAAAGGACATTCAGCATCACTAAAGGCTCAATATTTGCCTTCCTCTTCTGCAGTTTCCCAGATGAGATTCATCTGTCTATTAACCGTGTATGATGCTACTTTCCAAAGGTTTTTGATGCTACATGTGAAACTTGGTGTTGTTGTGTAATGGTGTAACTGAGTGCCAAAGCTATCTGGTATAATTCAATTATGAAATCCTGGTTGCTTTTATACGGATATGAAATATCTGGCATGTTTTATAAGAAATATCAGTTTGATTAGTACATGGATTATCAATAATAGGCTAATTACCCTGCTTATTGGGGTTTTCTATTGCAGACGGTTACTCAGATAGCACCATTGGCGATGAACTCAAACAACCCGCACGGTTTCTAGAAAGTAGGCGTGTTCGATCAACTAACAATCACACACGGCTTCCGGCAGTGAATTGTTTGCGTTAGGCCACCTTGCACAAATGTTTCCACACAAAGAACTATGTGTGATATACATACCTACGGAAATGTTTTTCTAGGATTCACCGTGTGGGATGTACATACCTATGGATTTTTTTTCTGGGATTCACCGTGTGGGATGTACATACCTACGGAAATGATTTTTTATGATTCACCATGTGGGATGTACATAACTACGGAAATGATTTTCTGGGATTCACCATGTGGGGTCTAAATACCTACGGAAATGATTGGGTTTCAATGCCTCGCTCGATCGCACACGGCCCCAGCCTGGGTCCCAGGAGGGCCTATCCTCGACGATTTCTGGGTCGTGTGGGAAGGAACCCCCTATCGCCCACACTCACTTTGCGATGGTTCCAAATGCCGTCGCGGAAAGGGGTTAAAAACCTTTTGTTTAGCACATCACTTTACCAGTGACTATATCTCTCTATGTTTGTATCTCTCTCACACAACCCCACGTAGGTGGTGTACATACACGAAGAGAATAGGTGCACGTACTCACGCTTCATGCCTAGGCACACCCGCGCGGGTACACGGTGGAGCTCATTTCTGTATGAAATGGCAGCCCACGTGCTAATTTGAACGCTTGTAGCGGTGGTTTACCTACGGAGGTCGTACCACGCGTGCACGAAACAAAGTTCGACTTGATGCGTTGGCGTGTTATTTTTAAATAAAGTTATATCGCTCAGTGGCATGTACACAGAATATAAACTGATTTTTATTGAGAAAATGGTAGTGTGCTCCACTATATACAATGGAGCCTGCCTTCCTGGGTTTGTCTCTCTTCATAGTATCTCACACAAGGCGGCTATGGCCTCTCTCTCCCCCTCTCACCGTTGGTCACTGATCCGGCCACATCCTATCCGCCAGCGGAAAGGGAGGATGTGCATTGTTTCTCTGTTCAACGGCGCTGAGGCAGCACATCCTGATCTATGGTACCCGCCGTTTTCTCTGACCAAGCTCCGGCGCGGTAGGGCTTACGCCAACTACTCGCTGTCGCAGTATGGGAAGATCCCGCCCACCGCCGCTCACCTAGTTACACTACAAAAAAAGACACATCTGTGACATTTTGGGCCGAACGAAATTTTTTCTGTCATACTTATGACACTTCTATGACGATAATTGTGACAAAACCCAGTATCATCATAGATGTGGTGGGGTCCTACTTCTATGATAAAAAATCATGACAGAAAATGGGCTTTTCATCCTGGGCGTTCCAGAGACACAGCTGCATGACATTCTTTGGGCGGTCCATGATGGAAAAAACCGTGGTAGAAGCGAGGGCACGGGAAATATCGAGGAATTCCCGGTTATGGTGGGTGGTCGGGGGACGAGCGATGCGCGTTTCTCTCATACGTACGCGCGTGTGTGCGAGGCGTTGGGCTCTAACTGAACCAGAACGAGGCATTGGGCTCTAACTGAACCCGAGCAATTGCACTGCAGGCTACGCGTTACTGAACCCGAGTAATCGATTGATCCCTTGGTGTTAACTGAACCTGAGTGATTCCTTCGCTACTGTTGCTAACTGAAGCCGATCGAATAGTGCTGCCTCCTTCCCTTGATGAACAGTGCGCATTGTTGAGGGGGTTTGGATGAACAGTTCCCACTGGGGGGTTGGATGAACATGACCCCGTGGTAGTAGAGGCCGTTGCCGCTGGATGAACGGTACCCCGATCCATCGAGCTGGCGGATGAACAAGACCCCATGGAGGGCTGGATGAACAGGACCCCGTGGTGGGCTGGATGAATAGTGGTCGGTGGAGGGCTGGTTGAACAGCAGCCGGTGGAGGGCTGGATGAACAGTAGCCCGTGGAGGGGTGGTTGAACAGGACCCCATGGAGAGGGCTGGTTGAACAGTAGCCGGTGGAGGAGCGCACGGTGGAGGCTAGATGAAAAGGAGCCCATGGATGAATAGTCATAGGTGGAGGCCGGAGGAGGTCGGCGGTGGATGAACAGGAGCCAGTGGAGGTTGGAGGAGGTCGACGGTGGAGATGAACAGTATCTCGTGGAGTCCCGTTTTGCGGTACGCCACACCCCTCCTGATGAACAGGACCCCCGTTTCGACCGTAGCGCTCCAACACAAGTCTGTTTCCTTTGTTCTATGGTACGCTACACCCCTCCCGATCAACAGGACCCCGTTTTGACCGTAGGAGGTCTGTTTCCTCCGTTTTGCGGTACGCCACACCCCTCCTGATGAATAGGATCCCGTTTCCACCGTGGCCGGTCAAACACAATGTCGTTTCCTCCATTCTGCAGTACGCCAGGCCTCATTTCCATCGGCTGTTCCATCCAAGCTGGTTGGCTCTTGATGAACACGACGTATTCCGACCTAGTTAGTTGCCTCCTGATGAACATGACGCTGTTTCTCCGTTCCAACCCAGCCGGTTCGCTCCCCGATGAACAGGACGCCGTTGCTGCCATCCGTTGCCTCTCCATGTAAACAAGCCCTGGCCGTCCCTATATATATGCGTGAGTAGGCGTTCGAGACCCCGCCCGTATGTATGTATGTGGCCATATCTTTTTCTTGCACCCTGGCCGCTGTACTTACGTGTACATGCTACGTGCGCGCCTCTACTACGACACGTGCCCTTCCTTACATGGCCATGGTTCATCGCTGCAGCCTAAAGACAGATCGATCGACCGGTATGTACGTACATGTTCGCCACCAGAATGACAACACTACGTATGCTTCGACCAGGTGGGTCCCGACTGGCAGGCACTACTTTGCGTGCGAAGATGTAGCTGGTGGGTCCCAGTAGTGAGGGGGCAAATCAATTTTTTTTGCCCATAATATGGACGCACTTCCTTGTGAGCGAAGATGTAGCTGGTGGGTCCCAGCAGTCAGGGGGGAATGTTTTTTTTCGCGAAATACCTGTGGCCCATCCGGTGGGTCCCTGCTGTCAGGTCGAGGAATCATTATTTTGCACGTAATAAGGAGGCATTTCCTTGCTGTGGCCGTGGACCCATCTGTCAGCCTCTCCACGTACAGTACTCTTCCGATGGAAGTCATTCGTTAACCACATTGACCATGCTACGCAGAGAGCACCAGGGCGGTGGACGACGGCGAGGCCTAGGAAGGGGACGACGTGAAGCTGGGGAAGACACGGCAGTGGATGCCCACGTGGAGGGGAGAACGTGGGTTGACTACTTTGGCTGCAGTGTGAGGCTGCCATCGCCGGAGAATAACAGGAGGTGTGGGTGAGTATAGAGGGATGGCATGGCCAGCGGTGGCAGCACAGCCGACCATGGGAGGCAGGAGCAGGCGGCACGGCCAACGCTTGTTTGGGCGGCTAGAGCAAGAAGACCAGAGGTTGAAGAAGCACTACAGTTGTTGGATAGACATCGTATGGTCACTGGAGCTCGAATCATTCATATTGACTAAGTTGACAAAGCCCTTTGTGCGTGCCAACTTAGTAGGCCCACAAGTCAGCCTCCCATTATGCTGGGTCCTAGCTAGCAGGGGGAGTATTAATTTTTTTGTGTAATAAGGAAGCACTTCCTTGCGTGCGAAGATATAGATGGTGGGTCCGAGCTGTCAGTGGCTGGAACATTCTTTTCGTAAAATACAGAGGCCTTTTTGGTTGGTCCCAGATGTCAGGTGGAGGAATCATTATTTTGCGCGTAATAAGGAGGCATTTCCTTGTGTGCGGCCATGGTCCCAGCTGTCAGCCTCTCCACGTACAATCCACTTTCGATGAATGTTGTTCATTGACCCGTCGTGTCGAGAGCACCAGGGCGGTGGACGATGGCAAGGCCTACAAAGGGAACGACACAGAGCCAGGGAAGACATGGCAGTGGCTGCCCATGCGGTGGGGAGTACGATGGTTGACTGGTTCGGCTGCCATCGCCGGAAAATAACAGGAGGCGTGGGTGAGTAGAGGGATAGCCAGGCTAGGTATGTGAGTATGGTGGGTCCATGAGGCCTGCCCGGCAGCACAGCCGGCCACGGGAGGCAGGAGTAGGCGGTTCTGCCGGCGCTGGTTTGGGTGGCTGGAGCAGGACGATCAGAGACTGAAGAAGCACGATTGCCGTTAGATTGACACCTAACGGTCTGATGCTGGTAGAGTCGATTGTTGACTAAGTTTCTTTTTTTGAGAAACCTTGAGTACGCATGAACTTAGTAGGCCCACAAGTCAGCCTCCAAATCCGTGGCAGACAACATAGAGCCCATTTGCTATTTTTTAATAATTTGCAGCCCATTCGCTAATTCTTAAGTAATTTATTACAACCCATTTTCTGCCAAGGATCACGGTCAAAAAGTTCAACCTTATTTTGCGTATTTCTGTGGAGTCCAAACTGTTGTAATCCCGATATGGTATACATTTTTTTAAGAACTTATTAATTTTCCAAAAATCATTTTGCTTTTGTAAGCAAACCAGATGTGGGACAATTTAGTTGGTTTAAGGGAAAGCCAGTGGTAAAAAAATCAGCACTGGGAGAGAAAACAACAACAAAAATAAGGATGTAAATATGAAAAGGAAATGTAAATATGAAAAGGAAATGTAAATATGAAAAGGAAATTTATGTATTTTCAATATAATGATACATGTATATGAACTAGTAAAACTATAGGTCGAGATTAGAAAACGGAAGTAGGACATGGCATTTCAAGAGGAAAATAGAACTGGGCTGTGTGTTTGATTCAGTAAAAAAACTGCCTACGGATGTTGTAAGACAAAATATAACTAACACTAGCGGGACAGAGGCCAGCAGATACCTGCTGGATCTTTGTGCCCCGTTGTCGTCATGGGCTAGGCCTGTTCAAAACAAAACCAAACCTGGGCAGTCTACAACCCAGTGAAACTTGCTCAACCTGAAAAAACAATATACCTGCTCAATAAACGAGAGAATTCTGCAAATACAGACTGATAACTGGGATGCAACAGGTATATTGTTATTTCATCATGATAACAAGTGCATGCACTTGTTTCGAAAAATTTGGAGAAATGGGAATTAGAACGGCAGGTGCTTATGCTACCCATCAAATATAAATCAGGTGCCTGAAAATTCATTTCGAAACAAATGATTCAGCTTTATATCCACGTCGACCCTCGGCATGATGGTTGGAAGCAAATGCCAAGTTCATATCGAAAGATCGTTAACATCAATACCAACTTGCGCGCGTCAATGTAGTACAAGTACCAATACCAAACTCACTTCAAATCTTTTTAGTCCTGGCCCTAGTGTTCGTCTGGTAGAAAATCTTGGAGAAGACCAGCTCCCACTCCTTCTCTTGCTCCAGGTCCCCGAGGTGGTACTGGTGCATCACCCAGTTGGTCGTCTGCTGATCGAAGTTCTTTTTTTTATTTTTTTTTATTTTTATTGCAGGAATGGTCGAAGTTCTTGTTGGTGTGCAGCACTAGAACCTTTTTGATGCCCGTCTGTCGGCCATTGACCATCAGCAGCAAGGTATTGCCGGTCTTGTGCCACATCGCATGCGTGTCGTACTCCGACTCTATCTTGCGACGCGTCCACGTGCCCCTTTTGAACGCCCTGGAATTGCGCTGGAAGAAATCTTACTTAGGCCACTTAGTGTGATACCTGCAGTATTATCGAATACAGGTTTTAGTGTATGCAATTGGCATTTGCATAACATCTTTGGCATGTTGCAGTCACTTGTTTCACTTTTTATTAACTGTAAAATTCTAATTGCTTCACTAGGTCTGCGCCTAAAAAGAAAAATAGAGCTATAAACAAAGGAATATGTTTGTGCAAGTAGACGCCCGATCGGTGTCTTACCTAGAAGTTTCTCAGGATGGGTGTAGCATATGCCGGGCTCGCTGTCGATTGTTAGTATGAACAAATCGATGAGAGGGTGAGATCTCGCGTTGTTAGCACTCACTTTGGCCTCAAGGTGCTCGACCAGCTCCTGAACCGTGGGATCAAACTTGACGCTAGCCGACAGCACCGGCCAATCCTTCTTGGAGTTGCATCGGTTAATTACAGTTATATGATACTCAATGTATAATCAAATCAACTATTTTAAGTGAATGATGAAAGATTTCGACAGATAAGTGGTAGTACTCCACATCTGAAGTCCACAATACCCGAACACGCCACCGGGATTCTTGTGTCACCTACGCGTAGCGTGTTGTCACGTCAATTCAATGTGAGGACATGATGAGTAATTTGACCGACGTATACTAGTACTGCTATTGTACTTTACTTACTAGTCATATTTAGTGTCACATTTTAACCATAGGTTTAACTAACAAAATGTCAATGCATGTCACCGAAAATTATTCCATTGGAAACTATGTTCAAATATGAATAAAATGATATAATTTTTTGTGACATGCATTAACATTTAGTTAGTGAAATTTATGGTCAAAATTTGACACAAATTACGAAGGGGACCAGTAAACCAGAAGGGAGGTAGTAGTGCGAGTAGCGCAATATACGATATAGAGGACCAGTACAAATTTAGAAATGGGGTAAGAAGTTACAAGACTATGCGACAGACTTTGTAGGCTACATGAGTAATACAAAATATAATGCCCATTGGACAACACTTTCACCAACACGTACACACTAGAAGCCTAATTGATATATATATATATATATATATGCATATATATATATATATACGTATATATATACGTATATATATCCATCATCATTATCAGTACATCCTACGCAGGTGAGTTAGGTTGCACTTGATTCCAGAAAGGTATCTATCCTTCAAACCAGAGGAGTTCTTAAAACTAACAACAATACATAATATCCAACAAAAGAGGGTCATGCTACAACAGCAGGATACATGGCTCAGTCTAGATATCAGTACAAATCAAGTTGTGCATATTTGCTGTTGGCATTAACCACATCGCCGCATGTCGGGTTTGCAAAAGCCATCCATCGCATGGAAGCCTGATTCCTTTCACACACTGAAGATTATCTGGCAACAAGCTGTGTCGACGAATATCTGGATATGGTGATTCATGAAACCCATGGTATGATGTGTAAACACAGTTCCCCCTGGCGAATAGAAGTTGCATAGCACGATAATCATCGCTAGTGATATGATCGATGATTGGTTGGATGATCGGATAATTGAGCCCGAGGAACATGGAGTGGTTGCCGAGGCTGTAAACCCGCCTCCAGTTGAATACGCCTGGCCCAGCGGAGCTGGGATATTTCTCGAACACGAAGCGTCCATAGCCATCAATGTCACGGACGCCCCAGGCATTGTACTACATGTGGTGTGATGAAATGGTTTGGTCTATTTGGTACGTGCAAATGAGCATCAAATGACCGTCGTTAGGTGGGCGAGCGATAAACCACCACCCATCGGCTGGTATGATTCCAGGTCCTGGAATCATGACTGCAGCGCATTTGCGTCTACTGCAACAATTCAAATTGGAGACCAAAAGGACAAAAATAAACAATCATGTTCAGAGTATGTGTGGAATTAAGATTATTATAACAGTGACACATGTCATAGACAGAGAATTGCAATGCCGTGGTCATAATCATACGCCAAGTTATAAAAATAAGCCAATGGCTTTCATATTCTCTACTCCTATAAAAGACTCAGTTAGTGATGATGTTGCGTCTGCCATCCGTCATTTCTGACCATCAGATCTGCATCTAACGACTATGATGTAAGTTGTGGCATTTTTGCAACAAGACCCCACTCCTCTGCTCCCATTCGCAGAAACCCCTTAGTATCTTGGAACCAACCACATCCCTCCCCCACCTCATCAAAACAGCCACAAGGAATATATTTTGAGTGAAACCTAAAACGAGTATATTTTTAGTGATATATACACCAAACTATAGTGTTTTTCTTTCAAGTTTGTGAACATGTATTATTCTATTTTGGATCCGTTGCAACACACGCGCACATTGCTAGTCTAGCAATATATCATGGTTCAAACATCATGTAACAATGAGAGGAAAACATATATGACAGGACCTACTCATATTCTACCATAGCACTTACTACAGTTATCATCTCAACTCTAAGCAATAACATGCGTTGTTATAAAAATCCTGGAAATGAGAGTAACATATAGCAATCATGAGGTTATACTCATAATATCTATTCTCACAATCATTAGATGCCAATTGTTCTCATATCAACTCTAACAATAACATGTGTGGTCATTAAAATCTAGGAAATGAGAGGAACATATAACAATGATGTGGTTATACACATACCATATATTCTAAATTTGTAACAATGAACAAGCAGTCGTATTCTTAAGGTAAATATGAGATGAGATAGAACAATTACACGACGATAGATTCCACCAGTATAGGCAGCCAATCTGTGCGTCGACCGCATAAACGATGCCATCATGCACTATAGCATGAGACAGAAATGTTGGGTGAAGAGGATCGACGATGAGCCATAACCATGTATGGCGACCGGATTCCAGATAGACTAATCCCATGTTGAACACAACAATGAGCTTGTAATCCATGTAGTCTTGTGATGGTGTGGGCACTTGGAAGATTACAACCTTCAGCAAACAGAGGTCCAGCCAAGAGCTCGACACGTCTCATGCGTAGTAGGCAGGAGTGTTCGGCGGGCCGCGAGGCTCGATGGCAACGGTATCCAACGATGGAAGGGTGATCTCTCGCTGGGTGTAGATATCCACGAGACACCACGGACTACCGAATTGGTGGATGAGGACGATCTAGTTGGCCTTCATGCCAGGACAGTTGGATGGGTAGTGGTAGCATGTCGAGGGGCACCATGGCAACCTCCGTAGGATCGTCAAGTCGGTGTCTGGGCCACCTGCAAGGATCGGGCATCAGCAAGCAGGGTGTCTTGAAAAGAGCAGGCCGGCAGCAGATGAGTAGATGGTACAAAGACACCGAACATGCGGCCTGACGGACGGTGCTGAGCAGGTCCATACGATTACAGATCTACTCCAAGAGAACATCAGGGATGGAACTCGAATCGTGGCTCTGCGTGTCAGTCGGTTCTGCCATAGTTTTTTTAGGGCGCTGAGTGACTGGGGTTTTCGGTGCTTGCGAGCTAGCGGGGAAGTGGATTCGGGCGGGCGAGCGAAGAAGAAGGCGTGTGTGGCCGAGTAGTGAGCGGGGGGATATGGTACGCGCGAGCTACCAAGGAAGATGGCGCTCGCGGGCGAGCAGTGAGCAGGGGGAAATGGTGTGCGGCCGATGATGGGGAAGAGAGGAGGAAGAACAAGAGTGAAAGATGGGGAAGAAAGTGCATTAAATCTCAATTCTACTAGTACTACTACCAGGATATTGTTGGGGAACGCAGTAATTTCAAATTTTTCCTACGCACACGCAAGATCATGGTGATGCATAGCAACGAGAGACAAGAGTGTTGTCTATGTACCCTCATAGACCGTAAGCGGTAGCGTTATGACAACACGGTTGATGTAGTCGTACGTCTTCATGATCGACCGATCCTAGCACCAAAGGTACGGTATGTCCGCGATCTGCACATGTTTGGCTCGGTGATATCCCACGAACTCACGATCCAACAGAGTGTCGAGGGAGAGCTTCATCAGCACGACAGCGTGATGACGGTGACGATGATGCTACTGTCGCAGGGCTTCGCCTAAGCACTACGATGATATGACCGAGGTGGATTATGGTGGTGATAGAGGCGAGGGTGTCCCGTTCTTTCGATGAGATGATAACTATCGATTTAGTGGAGACGACTTTGATGATCCGACTACAAACGTGCAACGACGTTGCGCCTTAGCAATTGCTAAACCAACTCCGAGAGGTTATTGACCACGCCGGAGCACGATCAACCTGACCCGAAGGTCTATTCCTGCAATCAATCGAAGAACAAGCAAGAATATGATTAAGCAATCTGAATATTGCGAATATGGATGATGTATTAATTAACTGGGGTTTCTTAAGCGGTCCTGGTCTGGTCGTTGGACACAAACGAAGTACACGAAGTTGTAGCGATGGCTAACTTTTAACTAAATAAAACCCAAGGAAAAAGCTACTAGATGGATCTAATTATATAGGAGCAAGGGGTGGCGGCCAAGGAGGTGGAAGGACGTCTCAAGGCAGCCTAAAACTAACCCTAGGTCGTACAAGGCTCATGGGCCCAAGTGGAGGTGGTGCAACACCTTTGGACTTGTTGTTTGACTCGGATTCTGCGGCAGCGTCAGATTGTTTCGTAGATATCTCAATGCTCAGGACGAATTTGAAGGTGATTCCAATTGGGTTGGAAAGAGCACGAAATCTACTTTCCAAAAAAAAAAGAATCACCCAATTCGGAGTCCGTATGAAAATGTTGTTTACGTTTTGAGTTAGGTATGTCTGTGCAGTCCGAATCTGAATCCAGAACGTGAGAGACTTGGACTCTATCTTCTTTTGGCCCAAAAGTGACGTGAGAGGACTTTTTGAACAGAACCTAAACTTCTCCTTTTCCCTTATCTTCATATGTGGATTGTACAAATGTCCCATACACCTGCAATTAGACAAAACACAAAAATGTGTGAAGTATTTTTGTTCTGGATGACATAAATAAATTATTGCATAGTTTCCATTAGAAATCACCTCACAAATGTACATGTATGCAATATTTTTGGTCGTATCCAAGGTAGTCATGTCCTCATCAGGTGGAGGGGGGCACCGCACACGGCTAAGGGATCAATGATCAACTTGTGTGTCTATGGGGTGCCCCTGGCCATGTATATATAGGATAGAGGGAGGAGGAGGCTGGCCCTCATAGGGCGCGCCCAAAGTGTGGAGTCCTACTAGGACTCCCTAGTCCTAGTAGGATTCCACCTCCCACATGGAATAGGAAAAAGGGAAGGGAGAAGGAGAACGAAGGAAGGAGGCGCCCCCTTTCCTTAGTCCAATTCGGACCAGTCCACGGGGAAGGGGTGCGGCCACCCTTGAGGCCTTTCTCTCCTTTCCCATATGGCCCATGAGGCCCAATACGAATTCCCATAACTCTCCGGTACACCGAAAAAATACCCGAATCACTCGGAACCTTTCTGATGTCCGAATATAGCCTTCCAATATATCGATCTTTACATATCGACCATTTCGAGACTCCTCGTCATGTCACCGATTGTAACATCCCAAAATTCTAAATTTTGGAATGTTATAATAAATAGATAAATTTGATTGATTGTTTGATTGATTCTGTGAAATTCGAAACTTTTTGAAAGTTAAATGAGAGGGAATAAAAGGACTTTCCCAAACTTTCATATTTGCGTTTTGATCTCCGTGAATTCAAATACTTTTCATCACAAAACCCTGGAGAGAAGATGACATGACTTCTTCCATTTATTTTAAATGAAATGGGATGTTTGAAAATATTTGAATTTCAGTAGGGAAAATATTTTCCCAATTCCGAAACTTTATGCAACTCAATGATTTTCACGAGTGAAGATAAAATGACTTCTTCAAATTATGAAATATGAGTTGGGAGTTTCAAGGATCAAATTCAAAGTCCTTTTGGAAATTAATTTTAATTTGGAGTTATTTGGGTTTTATTCAAATTATTTTTCTCCAAGAAATAAAATATATGGAAAATAGGGTAACATGATTCCCTACATTAGAAAATTGGAGAAAAATTAATTTGAAATCATTTTGGTTTTTTTAAAATGATTTTTATTGGATTTTATTAGACCAGTAGCACTCTTTGAATTATCTGAATTGGTGTGAAATTTATTTAATGCTAGGAAAATGTTCATCTTGTAGAAAATCTTTTTCTGAAAATTTTGATATATTATATGCCTATATAATATTTTCATTTAATTTGTTTTTATTTTTAAATTGTTTGGAAAATGTTTTCTTTAAAAAAACCCTCCGTCGCCGAACTGGGCCGGCCCAACAGGCCAAGCCCAGCCCAGCGCGCCGCGCCGCTCGCCCCCGACCTCCCGTCGGACTCCAGCAACCGCACGCCGCTTCCGCTGTCGTGGCCGAGCCGGACGCCTTCCGCCGCCGCCTTTGCCTTGCCCCTCGCCCAAGCTGCCCTCCTCTCCATAAATACCGGCCACGGGCCCCGTTTCTCTCCTCTCCCGCCGCAACCGCCGCCCTCGCCGGAGCTCCCGCCTCCGCGCAGACTGCCGCCATTGCCGCACCGCAGCCCCGCCGCCCCTCGCCTCGCGCCGCCACCGCACCTCCGCCCGCTGCCGCGCCGCCGTCGCCGCACTCCGCCAGCGCCACCGCCCCGCGCAGCCACCGCCCGCTCCTCGCCGGAGCCGCTTCGCGCCGCTGCTGCCGTCGCCGGAGCTCACTCCCGCTGCCAACCGCCGAAAACCGCCGGTTTTTCGATGAAAACCCACCCGGTATAAACCGCGAACCTCCCCGGTTTATTTTTATTCGTTTTCGATTTTTTTAGAAAACCTAGATCTATTTTTTTATTAGGTTTAGTTATATAGCGAACGCTCGCTAGTTTAGGGTTTGTAGCGAACGGTTTTCGTTCGTTAGCGTTCGGTAACGAACGTCCGGTATTTATTCTTTTTCTTTTTATTTTTAGTTTTCTACTAGGGACCCGTTTGTGAATATTTTATTTACAGATTAGTCCCTGTACTTCAAACGACTATAACTTTTCACCCGTTTATCCAAATCCAACGAAACCTACGCTCACGTCTTCGTTATGATCCCCTCTATCCAGTAATCAAACTCAAACATGTTTTTGAAAGTTTTAAAATTTGAATTAGATCAGATTGGAATCCAAACTTTGTTTAATCATAACTTGAGTTTCGTAGCTCCGTTTGAGTTGATTCTTTTTGCAAATCGAAGCTCTTGACCTAAACTTTCTGATAAGGCCAAAATCACAAAATTTTGGTACTGTTAGAAATTTTTTTATGTTGCAAGAGTTATTTGCTTGGTTTGATGTTTTCCGAATCGTCTTCTTCGTTCTTTCTGATCTTTTGAGTGATTGCTTGTGTGTGGTTACTATTGCTTGCTTACGATAGATTGACCGGAGTGAGATGAGTAGATCTATCAAGAGTTTTGAGTGCAAATCATCTTCATCAACATTGCAGGCAAGTTCACACTTTGATCATATCCCTTTCGTACCCGCTTTTTATGCATTAGTTTCAACCCTCAAACATTGCATGAGTAGGATTGATAACATGTGGGTATTGGGAAGTAGTTACTGAGGTAGGAACCTATTGCCCTGTTACTATCAAACCCTTGGGTGTTACTTCTACGCGTTGCTTATATTGCTATGCTATGCTCGTAGACGTGGTTTGGGTATGAGTGAAATACATGACATATGTGAGATTGTTATTTAATGGTTCAACTTAAGGTGGCAACTTAAATACACATCTGGGTGGATTGCTAGGGGCACCCTGGGGATATACCAGTGGACTTGCCCGGACACCTGGGGATATACCAGTGTTGTCCTAGGAGATCCCGGGGATATACCGTGTGATCATCCTACGGTCCGCCACCCAGGCTCAAAGGGATCATAAGATTATTCATGCTAGAAACTTCCGTGTGCAGCCACAAGCTATTATGGGCTCTAGCATAGTTGATTAAGTTGTGCGAACTCTTACAGTGGTAGACTAGCAGATGTAGGGGTTGTAGGTGGTACGGTCTACCCATCGTAAGGTGCAAACGCTTCTGAAAGACTATGTCTCGGTCATCCATTTCTCAAACACCATGTAGTGTGAGAAATCCAATGGAGGAGATCGAGTCTTGTGGGGAAAAGTGCGCAAACCTCTGCAGAGTGTATAAACTAATCATGGTTAGCCGTGTCCCCCGTTATGGACATCTTGAGTATCTAGTTCTTGGATTATCCTGTTGATCTCATCACGTTACTTTAAATGAATATTGTTGGGTTTAATGATGTTACTTAATTGGGATTGAGAATGCTATCAACCATTCTCAATGTTCAACAACCACCATGATAGTTAAATAAAATTTATTCCTTTGCAGTAGGGAAAAATTGGCTTTTCGCAAAAACCTTAAAACCATAGAGCTTTTCCACCAGCCATATAAGCATGTAGTGATAGCCATTGTTCATCATTCTCTATGGTGTGAATTTGCCAGTACATTCAATGTACTGGCCCTTTGTGGCTGCAATGTCTCATGTTGCAGGATTATCTTACGACGAGTAAGTGATACGTTAGGGTTACGATTTCTACACTCAACTTTGCTGTTGGTGTTGATGGGAATCCACAACCTTGTTACTTCCGCTATTTTGGATTGAGGTAATAGTATTTACGTTACTTTTACATGTGATTTACCTCTGTTATAAATCCTCAAGTATTGTGTGTGTCAGCATACTGATCCAGGGATGACACTTAAGCACAGAGACTTGATCCATTCGGGTCGGGTCGCTACACCGATCTCATCCGGGACACTGAACAAACTTCGGTCATCAAATCACATAACTCATAATACAAATCGTCACAGAATGTTAAGCGTGCGGACCCTATGGGTTCGAGAACTATGTAGGCATGACCGAGGCTCATCTCCAGTCAATAACCAATAGCGGAACTTGGATTCTCATATTGGTTCCTACATATTCTATGAAGATCTTTATCGGTCAAACCGCATAACAACATACGTTGTTCCCTTTGTCATCGGTATGTTACTTGCCCGAGATTCGATCGTCGGTATCTCAATACCTAGTTCCATCTCGTTACCGGTAAGTCTCTTTACTCGTTCCGTAATGCATCATCCTGCAACTAACTCATTAGTCACAATGCTTGCAAGGCTTATAGTGATGTGCATTACCGAGTGTAACACCCCGAGACCGATGTGCCAGGTGTCCTCTAGTTATTCGTTGTTGTTGCGTTGTCATTGCTTGTGTGTCATGCATTGCATATCATGTCATCATGTGCATTTCATTTGCATACATGTTCGTCTCAAGCATCCGAGAATTTTCCCTGTTGTCCGTTTTGCATTCCGGCGCTCCGTTCTCCTCCGGTGGTCATTTCTACCTTCTTTTCGTGTGTGGGGGTTAAACATTTCCGTATTGGACCGAGACTTGTCAAGCGGCCTTGGTTTACTACCGGTAGACCGCCTGTCAAGTTTCGTACCATTTGGACTTCGTTTGATGCTCCAATGGTTAACCGAGGGACCGAGAAGGCCTCGTGTGTGTTGCAGCCCAACACCCTTCCAAAGTGGTGCAATACCCACTTAAACCCCCCCATCGTCTCGGTCGTTCGATCACGATCGTGTGGCCGAAAACCGCACCTCATTTGGACTCTCCTAGCTCCTTCCACCCCTATATAAAGATCCCCCACGAAAAATCCCGGGTGTTCCCCTTCCTCTAACCCTAAATTTCCCTCACGCCGCGCTGGACATGTCCGGACCTGGCCGGACAAACCCGCCGCCGCCGTCCGCACCAATGGCCTCGCGCCAAGTGTCTCCACGCCTCCCCCGCCGCCGTGGCCCGCCGGGGCCCGGATCGGGCCCTCCCGGCCCGGGACGCCACCGCCGCCACCCGCGGGCACCCGAGCCCCGCGCCGCCGCTCTCCTTCAGCGCCGGCCGCCGTGCGCCGCCCGCCGCCCGGCGATGACCTCGCCGGAGTGCGCCGCCGCCTCGTACTCCACCCGCGCCTACCCCGCGCCACGGCCGCCGCCGTCCTTCCTACGTCGCCCCGCGCCGGGATCCGGCCGGATCCGACGAGATCCGGCCCGAATCCGCCATCTCCGGCGAGATCCCGCGTCTTCCGGCCACCGTCGTTGCTGTCTCCGGTCGTGCTCCGGCGAACTCCGTCCGTGCCTCGGATTTCCTGCCAACCCTAGATCTGGGAGAGGTCTATATTTCTTCCAAGTCCCCGATATTTCCATGTTTCAAATGCCCATGTTCATCATGTCGTAACGTTGCATCCATAGCTCCGATTCATGCGTGTAGCATACCAAAATGTTCGTCTCGGAGAGTACATCATTTCATCTCATTGCATCATTTTCATTTGAGCTCATCTTGATGCCCGAAATGCTGTTGGAAGAGTGCTATTTGAGTTTATTGTCAGATCTGCTGCACCAAATAGCTATTTGTCATTTTTGCCATGTTTAATGTGTGCATGATATGTTCCTGAGCTCTACACGAGTTTTGTTATATGCTTTGCCATCTTTGCAGAGGTGCTTGCCATGTATTTTTGTTTCATGCGTGGTGACTAGCACAAGCTTGCAAAGTAGTGCATTCGTTAATGCTGATTTTAGGGACTTAGCAATTCCAGTAAGTCCTTGATGTGTCTTTATCAATATGCCATATGTTCATGTTGTTTCCTAGTGATCCGTGCCTCTTTTGAGGATGATCAGTAAGGATGTTTTGTTAATCTTGTAGTGCTCTATCCATCCATGCCTTTGTTTGCAATTATGGAGCAACGTAGCTGGAGTCAATCGAGCTCTACTTTTGCTATTTCGTGAATCTGGGCAGATTGTCTACTTGTTAGCGATTTTGCCGAGGATGTTGTAGTTGATCCGTGCATGATATGTTGTTGTTCTTGCCATGTCTAGCTTATACAATATGTATTCTTGATGGGTGTATGCTTAGATTGTCATGCCTTGCTCTGTAGTAAGTGCATCGAGCTCGTAAACATGCCTAATCGTTAACAGATTTGCATGTTCCAGTTTTTCTCCAAGTCTGAGATCTGATGATGTTTTTGCCATGTTCACATGCTTGCAATTGTATTTGCTGATCCCTTTTGGCTCAAGGTCACTAAGGGACTTTTGTTAAGCGCTTTGAGTAGCTCTATTCCATGCTTTTCTTTGCCATGTTAAGTTCCTGTAGCATATAGTTTTCATGCTCTAAAGTGTGCTACCTGATCTGAAATTCCAGGCTTGTGTTAATTTCACTAAGTCTGAAATCTGTTTACCGTTTGCACTTTTGCCATGCTTGTTTGAACATGTTAATGGATGAATTGGCCGTAGGTCAGTGTTCATTTTTTGTCAAGCATTATGAGTGGATCCCTGCCATGTATTTTGTTGCCATGTTTGAGTGCTGTAGCATAATTATCTTGACGCATTTAGATGGCTTCTTGTTGTTTATCGCAAACCGGTGCCATATTTGTTTCGCTTGCCATTTCCAAACCATGCATCCGATTCCGGTGATCTTCATATCAATTTCAACCGAAATCATCTCACCTTTCCAGTGGCACTCTTGGATTTCCAAGTTGAGGCCAGGTTCAATCATTCCTTGTCAAATCATGCATATGCATCGCATACCGCATCTCGCATATCATACCATGTTCATGTGTTGGTTGTTTACTATGTTGTGTGCTTTTCTTTTCCGGTGTTTGCTTCTTCGGGTTGGTTCCGATAACGTCGCGTTTGTGAGGATCCGTTCGTCTACATCTAATTATCTTCTTCATGGACTCGTTCTTCTTCTTTGCGGGATTTCAGGCAAGATGACCATACCCTCGAAATCACTTCTATCTTTGCTTGCTAGTCGCTCGCTCTTTTGCTATGCCTATGCTACGATACCTACTACTTGCTTATCATGCCTCCCATATTGTTGAACCAGGCCTCTAACCCACCTTGTCCTAGCAAACCGTTGTTTGGCTATGTTACCGCTTTGCTCAGCCCCTCTTATAGCGTTGTTAGTTGCAGGTGAAGATTGAAGTTTGTTCCTTGTTGGAACATGGAGATGTTGTTCCTTGTTGGAACATGTTTACTTGTTGGGATATCACAATATATCTTATTTAATTAATGCATCTATATACTTGGTAAAGGGTGGAAGGCTTGGCCTTATGCCTGGTGTTTTGTTCCACTCTTGCCGCCCTAGTTTCCGTCATATCGGTGTTATGTTCCCGGATTTTGCGTTCCTTACGCGGTTGGGTTATAATGGGAACCCCTTGACAGTTCGCCTTGAATAAAACTCCTCTAGCATGGCCCAACATTGGTTTACCATTCGCCACCTAGCCTTTTCTTTCCCTTGGGTTCTGCAGACTCAAGGGTCATCTTTATTTTAAACCCCCGGGCCAGTGCTCCTCTGAGTGTTGGTCCAAACTGAGCGATGTCCGGAGCTACCAGGGGCAACTCTGGGCTGGCCCACCCGACGTCTGGCTCATCCAGTGTGCCCTGAGAACGAGATATGTGCAGCTCCTATCGGGATTTGTCGGCACATCTGGGTGGCTTTGCTGGTCTTGTTTTACCATTGTTAAAATGTCTTGTAACCGGGATTCCGAGTCTGATCGGGTCTTCCCGCTAGAAGGAATATCCTTCATTGATCGTGAGAGCTTGTGATGGGCTAAGTTGGGACACCCTTGCAGGGATTTGAACTTTCGAAAGTCGTGCCCGCGGTTATGGACAGATGGGAATTTGTTAACATCCGGTTGTAGAAAACCTGAAGTTGACCTTAATGAAAATGCATCAACCGCGTGTGTAACCGTGATGGTCTCTTTCCGGTGGAGTCCGGGAAGTGAACACGGTGTTGGAGTTATGCTTGGCGTAGGTTGCTATAGGATCACTTCTTGATCATAGATTTCTCGAACGTGCTTTGCCTTCTCTTCTCGCTCTCTTTTGCGTATATGTTAGCCACCATATATGCTAGTCGCTTGCTGCAGCTCCACCTCATACCTTTACCTTACCCATAAGCTTAAATAGTCTTGATCGCGAGGGTGCGAGATTGCTGAGTCCCCGTGGCTCACATATACTTCCAAACCAGCTTGCAGGTGCCGATGAGTCCGTGCAGATGATGCAACCAAGCTCAGGAGGAGCTCAATGAAGAACTTGTCCTTTGTGTTGTTTCGTTCTAGTTGATCAATAGTGGAGCCCAGTCGGGACGATCGGGGATCTGTGTAGCATTTGGGGTAGTCTTCTTTATTTTTGGCTCCATAGTCGGGCCTTGATTGTATTTGGATGATGTAATGCTTTATTCATGTATTGTGTGAAGTGGCGATTGTAAGCCAACTATGTATCTCTTTCCCTTATGTATTACATGGGTTGTGTGAAGATTACCTCACTTGCGACATTGTTTTCAATGCGGTTATGCCTCTAAGTCATGCTTCGACACGTGGGAGATATAGCCGCATCAAGGGCGTTACACCGAGAGGGCCCAGAGATACCTCTCCGATACACAAAGTGACAAATCCTAATCTCGATCTATGCCAACTCAACAAACACCAACGGAGACACCTGTAGAGCATCTTTATAATCACCCAGTTACGTTGTGACGTTTGATAGCACACAAGGTGTTCCTTAGGTATTTGGGAGTTGCATAATCTCATAGTCTGAGGAACATGTATAAGTCATGAAGAAAGTAGTAGCAATGAAACTGTAACGATCATAATGCTAAGTTAACGAATGGGTCTTGTCCATCACATCATTCTCCTAATGATGTGATCGCATTCATCAAATGACAACACATGTCTATGGTTAGGAAACATAACCATCTTTGATAAACGAACTAGTCAAGCAGAGGCATACTAGGGTCACTTTGTTTTGTCTATGTATTCACACATGTACTAAGTTTCCAGTTAATACAATTCTTGCATGAATAATAAACATGTACTAAGTTCGCCTAAGTTCTCTCACTACGAGGCTTAGCTGCGGTCCGGTACTCGCCTAAGTTTGAAAAAAATCCCACCGAGTGGAGAGCCATCCTCCCACTCGGGGGCTTAGCTGCAGTCCAGCACTCGCCTAAGTTTGAAGAAAATCCTACCGAGTGGAGAGCAATCCTCCCACTCGGGGGCTTAGCTGCAGTCCAGTACTCGCCTAAGTTTGAAACATACCCCTATCCGCAAGGACGACGAGGTGCAGGTCGACTGCAACCTTCTCCTTCAGAGCTACGACACAAGTACAACGTCCGCTCCATCCCTATCCGCAAGGACGACAAGGTGCAGGTCAACTGCAACCTTCTCCTTCGGAGCTATGACACAAGTACAACGTCCGCTCCATCCCTATCCGCAAGGATGACGAGGTGCAGGTCGACTACAACCTTCTCCTTCGGAGCTACGGCACAAGTACAACGTCCACTCCATCCCTATCCGCAAGGACAACAAAGTGTTCCGAGCAGTGAGCAAAGTCCATTCGAAGGCAAACGCAAGCATATTCGGAGATAAACCAAATTCAGATAAATCATAAAATTTCCAAGCAGCAAATCCAAAGTACTCGGGCACCAAGCCCGAAGGAGTTCAATGGTTACAGCAATCACTCGGCATTCCGAGGCAAATTTAAAGCAGATTCAAGTTTCATAAGTTTGTTCACTCGGCTAGAGGAGGGCTGGCATGCTCCATGAATGAGTCCAGGTTGATTCCATCAGCAATCCGAGTGGCGGCATCAATGAAAGTCTCCATGAAGGACTGCAAGTCATGCTTTTTGGTGTTGGCAACTTTGATCGCAGCCAGCTTGTCTTCACGAGCTTCCTTGCAATGGACTCGCACCAAGGACAGCGCCACGTCAACACCACATCGGGCAGAGGGTTTCTTCCATTCTTGCACTCGGTCAGGGATCTCGTTTAGTCGAGTCATCAAGGATTCCAGGTCATTTTGGAGTGTCGCCCTCGGGCAAAGCGATGAGTCGATTCGGGAGACTACCTCCTTCAGGCGCACGAGGTAGCTTGTGGCGCTGGCAATACGAGACTCCAGTCGGAGCACATTTATTGCAGTCTCATTGTAGAATGGGGAAGCGATAGGGTCCAGACCCGTCTCGACTTTTCCAGTTTCCTCATCGAAGTCTTGGCAGAATTCTGCAGCCAGAAATTAGTGAATCGACCGAGCAAAATCTGATCGCTAGCATCAACACAGTCGGTTAAAAGAAATACCTTCCAGCGTGAGATAGAGCTTCTTGGCAAGAGTCCTCAAATAAGCTTCCGTGTCATTCCTCTTGTGGATTGTAGACTCCAACTTTTCATTCAGGACAACCTTGTCCTTCTTCAGACTGGTCACTTCGCGGTTAGCTTCATTAAGACAAGATTTCAGTTTGTTCACCTCCCCTTCCAACGTTCCGATTGAAGCAAGCTTCTGGTCTGCGAGAGCAGTTTTATCTTGAGCTGCTTTTTGCGCGGCGGCGAGGTCCGAGTCCTTCTTCTCCAGAGCCAACTTCATTTTCTCTGCAAAAGAAGCAATCGAATCAAAGAAGAGATCAAAGAAATATATTGAAAGTCAGTCGACAGTTAGTTACCTTCCATACCAGCGGCCTCGTCTTGAGCTTTTTCAGATTTTGCTGGGCCAATTCCATGTCTAGGTTGAGTTGCCTCTGCTTCTCCTCAAGTTCAGCAAACTTGGAAATAAGAGTACAAGACTTCTGCCGAAGGCAAAAGACGGATCAATCGATAAGATCAAAGGTTGTTTATTTCCGAGTGAATAAAACCTAAAGAAGTTCACTTAGACCCCAGCCGACTGCACACAGTCGACTGCGGTCTCAGGGGCTACACCCAGTGGGTGCACTTGGCGTGCCCCCGCTGACTAAGACTCAACTCGTCCGGTCCGCCCGGACCAAGTTAAAAAAAGATGTTCAGACCACAGCCGACTGCCAGTAGTCGACTGCGGTCTCGGGGACTACACCCAGTGGGTGCACTTGGCGTGCCCCACCGGTTCGGATCCTACTCGACCGGTCCGCCTGAGTCAAGCGTAAGGAGTAAAAAAAGTAGAACTCAGACCCCAGTCGACTGCCAGCAGTCGACCGCGGTCTTGGGGACTACACCTAGTGGGTGCACTTAGCGTGCCCCCACCGGTTCTGATCCCACTCGCCCAGACCGAGTGGAAGAGTGAAACTACCAAAATCAACAAAACACCCAGTGGGTGCTCTAATTCGACGCAAACAACAGGAGATTGGGTAGAAGAAGATTTTTCGAGTAACATTTCCTCATAGAGAAAAAACAGTCGGAAAGTCTACTCACCTGGACATTGGCCCAAAGAGCAGTGCTGGCGTCGTAGGCAGCCTGGCTGTTCTCATGCACTGTCTTCACCCGCTCCATCATCATGTCAGCTTGTCAGATGGCTTCCGCAGCTGCTTCCGACTGGTTTTCCGGGAAGGGGTAGCTAGTGAAGAAGTGAGCAGACGACCCAGGTGCGGCCGCTTGGAGCTCCGTGGCGTGGAGTTGGACAGCTGAAGGAATCACAGGTGCAGTCCACGGTGCGGGATGCCCATTCGACAAGGGTGCAGCGAAGGTCACAGAGGCCCTGCCCGCGTCTTCAGGTTGACGGACGGATGTGTTATAGTTGGTTCTTGCCGAGCCATCCTGCCAGCTGCTACCTTCTTGCTCTTCCTGGGCTTAAGAGCCACATCTTCATCGCCATCTGGAAGATCAATGATGTTGGGTGGAGCTGCAAGGCAGATCATTCGACCCCAAGTGAACCACTAGAACGCAATCGACCAAGGAATCAAGAACAAAACCACAAGAGTTTATACCTGGGTTGGAGGTAACTGCATCTTCCATCTCCTCATCCCGGTACTGGAGAGAAGAGGTTCCTGACGTAGCAGCACTGCAAAGACCCGCATTCAGTCGGCTACGTCCGGTTAATCGAGTCGACGAAAAAGACAAGTCAGATGATTACCCGGAGATAGTGGGGACGGTCACTTTGATCCTGGGCAAAGCCTTTGGTAGTTTGGAGGAGGTAGCTTTCGGTGCTTTCGGCACTGGAGGTGGCACAACTTTGGTCTGCTTGGGAGCCTTCTCAGTCGGTGCTGGAGAAGACGTCCTGGGATGCTTCGAAGACTGTCCAATCGGCGCGGCCACCAGGTCTGGAGCGCTCGCCGGGTCGTGAGCATGTTTGGACCTCCTCTCCCTGCGAGGGGGCGAGTCGACTTCCTCGTCATCAGTCGATTCGTCGCTCTCCTCGTCCTCGTCGGTGTCCGATTGCCCTTCGCCGCTCTCACCCCCGCTCGCTTCTTCCTCGACGTCTTGCTCCTACACTCCGTTGGGCATTGAGTACATGTCGATGAGGGCCTGAAAAGACAACGATCAAAGGAAATTCAGTCGACCATGAACGAGATGTCACACAGTGAATCGGAAAGACACTTGGCAAAACAGAATCACACCTGCTCCGGCTGATGCGAATTGTCGAATGGAATCACCCGCCTAGACTCCCGAGGGTTGTCTTTGTTGCTGGTGATCCCCATCAACGACTTCTCCAAGGTGTCCTCACTGACGTCCTCCGGGTGGATCCGAGTGGAGTCCTCGAGCCCGAAGTACGTCCACATCGGATGATCGCGTGCCTGAAGCGGTTGGATGCGTCGACCGAGAAAGACCTCCAGTAGGTCCATCCGAGTCACCCCGTCACGGACGAGTTGGACGACCCGCTCGACCAGCACCTTGACCTGCACCTTCTCTTTTGGAACCACCTTTAGGGGAGCAGGCTTCTCCACTCGAGCTAAGGAAAAGGGAGGAAGTCCAGTCGACTGACCCGGAGTCGGCTGATCCTTGCAGTAGAACCAAGTCGACTGCCAGCCCCGGACCGAGTCGGGAAGGATCATGGCTGGGAAAGTGCTCTTGCTCCTCATCTGGATCCCCAGACCCCTGCACATTTGGACCATTTGTGTCTTCTCGTCACTCGGATTGTCCTTTTTGACCAACTGGGAGCGGCAGGTGAAGATGTGTTTGAAAAGCCCCCAGTGTGGTCGACAGCCCAAGAAGTTTTCACACATCGACACGAAGGCAACCAGATAGACTATGGTGTTTGGAGTGAAATGGTGGAGCTGAGCCCCAAACAAGTTCAAAAAACCCTGGAAGAAAGGATGGGGAGGCAGTGAGAATCCGCGATCTACGTGGGTGGCGAGGAGAACACACTCACCCTCCCTTGGCTGCGGCTCGGTCTCGTTCCCCGGGAGCCGCGCCGACTTGTGGGGGATCAATCCCCCCTCCACCAGGTCGTCGAGGTCGTCCTGGGTGATTGTCGAGCGGATCCAGTCGCCCTGGATCCAGCCCGCCGGCAGGCCAGATCTCGACGAGGATCCGCCCCGGCTGTTCCGCTTGCCCTTCGCCTTCGCGGTCGCCTTC
This sequence comes from Triticum aestivum, assembly GCF_018294505.1. Classification (NCBI taxonomy): domain Eukaryota; kingdom Viridiplantae; phylum Streptophyta; class Magnoliopsida; order Poales; family Poaceae; genus Triticum; species Triticum aestivum. The sequence goes on along the minus strand of NC_057803.1, from coordinate 341,445,206 downwards.
TTCGCGCGTTCCAGCGCCATCGTCCTCTCCTTCCCCATGGCGACGGGTCGAGCTCGAGCAAAGGTCCGGCGACGAGGGCGGAAGCGAGCATGGCAGAGAGATCGGGAGAAGAAGAAGAGAGAATGGGAGCTTGCGGGGCAGAGGCCTGGTCCGGGGCCTTTTATAAGGTCGTTCACTGAGTGACTGACTGGTGGACCCAGACGATCTAAACGAATCCCGCAATAGTCGCGCGTGCAGTACGTGGCAAAAAAGGTGGCGTGGGGATCGAGGAGACTTGTCTAATCCATCCCGATAACCTCGGTTCCGTCCGTCTGGCGCACTTCCCAAAATTCGAATCCCGCGAGATCCACGGAGAGCAGAGCAACCTGTCAGACTGAAGAAAAACATCCTCTACATCATCATTCGGAATTCTACCGTGAAAATTCACTCGACAAAAACCAAGAATGGACCAAGGTGACTGAGAAAGGAGTCGACGTCATCTCCTCGACACATTGTTCCACACAAAGAATGGGTCGGAAGTGTTCCCAACTCCTTCCTCACTCAAACCCTGATCCATTCGGGGGCTAATGATGAAGCTATGTACTTAGGGTAGGGTCATGGATCTGTCCAACATACCCTCCCCAAGGACATCTCTACAAAGAATCAGAAGCAGTCGAAGAGAAATCATCATCCACTCAACCATGAAGATGTGCTCACTCGACCACCTTGAAGACACTCGACCACCAGAAGATGAGAAACTCTCCACTCTGCAACGGTCAGGACTTAAACCATAGCTTTATGGGCATTTATAACACTTTACTGCAAACGTTACCAGTAACGCCCCTCCTTTATGAGCATTGAACCTTGTGTAACGAAGGGGGGCTGGGGTCATGGCGTACTCTATATAAGCCACCCCCTCCTCTGGGACAAGGGTTTGCACTTTCTGTAATTCACACGCATATATTCAGTCGACCGCCTCTAGGCTCCGAGACGTAGGACTGTTACTTCCTCCGAGAAGGGCCTGAACTCGTAAACCTTGTGTGTACAACTCCTCCATAGCTAGGATCTTGCCTCTACATTCCTTCCCCCTATTCTACTGTCAGTCTTAGAACCACGACAACTAGTAACTTCAATCAGACATGACACGACCGCCTCTGAGCCCATTCCGACACGGTGGGCGCCAAACGTGGGCGGCAAAACATATTTGATTCAAGCTCGTCTGAAAGACATGTGTCTCTCCCTCCATTTCCCCATTCATGCACGGTGGGCGGCAAAAAAACTCTCCTCGCCCAAAATCAAGGTAGGCAAATATTTTAAATAGGGGCAGATGTGTAACTTCCCTCAGATGTGACACAACCGCCCTACCTGTCAGCCCCTTTCATACACCATGCGCGCCAACCATGGGCGGAAAAACACACTCCCCTCGCCCAAAATCTCTACCGGCAAATATTCAAGAGATGCGAGATTACCGTCCTATCCCCAACCGACGTGATGTCCAAAATTTTAAACAGGGGATAAGTTTGTAACTTCCCCACATTTCAGACAAACGTGTCCCAAAGTTTGAGATCCCCCTCCCCTTCCATTCCCCATTCATACACCTTCGGCGCCACGACAACCTCCCCACTGCGGCCAGCCTCCTCCGTCTGCCACCCCATCCTCCACCTTGCCGGAGCCACTACCTCGTCGTCCACTACAAGAGATGGACGTCTCTCATCCATGGCGTCGGACCAGGATCCTTTCATCGCGTCCTCTCCCTTCATCGGCACCATCGTCCACCTTGTCGTTGCCGCTCCTACGACTACCTCGTCCACGGCAACAGGATTTATCCCCCGACCCGGCCGTCTGCCGTCTAAAGTCTTCTTCCCCGCCGCCGACATCCATCGCACCCGCAGCACCCTCAACATATCAGCCGGGGCCTACACGATGTCGGAAGAGAGGTGGTACTCTTCCATATGTGCTTAAGTAATTGATCACCCGAAAAATAGATCGTAAATTGTTTACTGTACTTTTCTTGTCCGTACCAAATCGTAGTGGCTAGTTGAAAGAAAACATTGGTTGTGAAGTAGCTTTGTCCAGTTTGCACCATCAGATCCGGCATGACACAGTCACTATACTCGTAAAGCTTATGGTTTTCCCCCTTTATATTCACTACCATCATCATAGGTGCTTCGTGTCGTGCTAGCACTGCTCCTCAAGACCTCAACCCATCAAGCAAAACAACATGCCACTCATAATTCCAAAGCTTAGGTGTTGAAATACTAATCTGATATGATGGTCATATTACTAAAAAAAGAATATTTAATTGGTCACCTAATGTTCCTATATTCGTATCGAAAATCATGTGCGCCACCTACTGGTCCAGCTAGATCCACTTTCCTTATTTTACTCTTGATGCTTAGGGTTTTCCCCTTTTATCTACTCTACTATGATCTGCGTAGGTGCTTCTGTCGTACTAGCATGATTCTACCCACCAAGCTAAACAACACAGGGCTTAGTTATTCAAATATGATTGTGATATGATACTAATATTAGTTAACAGACACATTTAATTGGTTAGCTAAAGGTCCCACTTGAGTTTTCAAATGCATGTCGCGACATATAGAGAGATAGCAAAATTGCATTTCTTTGTCACTTGTTGACTGTACTTTCTTGTCCATACCAAATCTTAGTTGTTATTTCAAAGAAAAGATCGGTTGCTAACTACGCTTTGCGCAGTTTGCAGCTTCAGATCTGCCATCCCACTGCCATGGTCAACACCATACTCATCATGCTTACGGTTTCTCCATTTTATGATGACCACGATCAGCCTACATGGTTCGTGTCGTAATAGCACTTCTCCACCCATCGAGCTAAACAAGCTTAGTTGTACAAATTCAAATATGATATTATGCTGATATTAGTAAAACTGAAAGATCTTTAATTAGTCAGCTAAATGTTCCTACTTTAGTTTCGAAATGCATGTGAGCTATATATGGAGAGACCGAAAGGAATATTATTTCTCTGTGCGCCCTAGTTCATCATGGGTGGGCAACTGACATTGTATAGAAAGACTTGTAATATCTTCAATCTGCTTGCTCTTCTGCTCTTCTTTAAGATGATCCTCTTCTCTACTTTAATAAGTATGTTGCTTGTTGGGAAGAGTAGCAGAGATATTTGCGGTCGACTGGTCAGGTTGAGTTGTTCTCCCTTAGTATATTTTGAATCTGTCAGGTCAGGTCGACTTGTTCTTCTTTACTATATGTTGAAGCTGTCATCTGCGAAGTATCATCACTTCTGGAGCTCTCATATTTTGAGTAGTAGGCCACATTATATTAATGCACACACCAAGTTACAGCATGCATGGCATCTCTCAGAAGAATTGCAGAGATAGCACAAAGGGGTTTACAGGGAGGCAGTATTGGATTAGAATCACTTCTGCATTACAAAGATAATCTCACTTGTTTTTATGTTTTCATGCATGTCAGGTACTGAACATTATCAAAATGAATATGAGAATGGGCGCACGAGAGGAATATTGCGGAACAATCCACTGGCTAACAAACTTGGCATGGTGGAGGATGGCCTATCTTATTCACCCATCAAGGTGCTTGCTCTAACTTGGCAAGGTTGTATTGGTCGCACATATTTTGCATCTGACCTCTTGCATTACTTCTACTTTGTTACACCATCTGCTTAGTTTAAGCATCATATATGAGTATATGCCATACCTATCCATTTTCTGTACCTATTCCATGTGTCGTCATACTATGTTTTTCCAGTCAAATGTTGTTCTTTCGTAATAGATGTCCAAAAGGAAGAGGGCGAGTGCAGATCCTCAAGGAGTACAAACTAGGTATTTGGAAAAGGTAGTGATACCTGATAAATCAGATAGATCAGCAGCCACAGAAAACACAGGCCCAACTGTACCACACTCTACCCCTACTCCACTGGCCAAACCCCTATTAGAACTGCTGACAGCCCAGCGTCAGGTACTGTCTATGATATCAATTCAAAATTTGAACTCCTAAATTTCTGCATGTGCCTTACCTTCTCTCTTGTATGAAAACTAATTTCAGATGAAGCTCCTTGCTCAAAGGATCATAGGATCTCACAACAATACTGGGCTCTGCATTGCTCTTGTCAGTACCTCTTGCCCTTTGTCAGCATACTTACACTAATTGCTGTTTGATTATGTAGCATCACTGTAAATGTTCGCTTCTTTATCCTCCCTTTGCTTGAAATTATAAGATCTATATTTACTCTTAGATAAATGTAGAATTAACACAATGGTTATGAAGTTTTGGATTGCTCATGTATGTACCTGTTGTCATGTACTCCCTCTGTATCGAATTAATTGTTGATCAATTGGATGTATTTAGAACTTAATAGTGCTAGATACATCCATTTGAGCGACAAGTAATAACGGACGGTGGTGGTATTACTGTACTTGCATCGCGAGATAGTTGATTGTCTAGCATTACTCTGCATCTTATCTGCCCTGCCCTCCACTTTCTCCAAATTATCATATCTACATTTACTCTTACCAAAATGTTGAATAAAGCCAATGCCACTCACACGTTGATGTCTGCATTCCTCTTGTCAGTACCTTTTGCCTTGTAACCCTGTACTTAATTAATTGCTATTTGATTATGTATCATCAGTCTGCACCTGAGCTTCATTATCCTTTGTTTCTTCTAATATTATTTGATCTATATTTACTCTTTGCAAAATGTAGAAAAATGGCAATGCTTATAAAGAATTTTCTTTGCGGAATTTTGAATTATCCTTCCATCAACATGGAGATGGGTTTTGTCCAGCCCGTTTTAACATGTAATGTAAGTTCATCCTTCTCAAGCCTTCAAACTTTGTTCTAGTATAGAGTTGGATAGGCATCATTTCCTCCACCGCTGTTTACTTTGCTGTTTACATCTGATTGGAAGTTCACAACAACTACCAGTTTTAAATTGTAGTTGTAAAAACATGTTCCTTATGCAAAAAACATCCATTTATTTGCTTATATAATTGTGAAACATGTTATGTGTCTCCTTGTTTCTCTTTCAAAGTCGTATCTCTTATGCCAGGCAAAACTTTAGGGAAGATAGTGAGCCAAATCATATTGAGGACAGTGAGATGACCCCATGGTCCTGTCTTGATGAAGATAGGGAGTTGAAGCTACTCACCAGCAGGTGTGAGACAACCTCTGTGCAGTCGCTGCCTCAATCAGTTTGACCGCTTCAATCTCAACTTAAAGCAGAAAGGCTTGCTTCAGCTCAGCCCCGACTTGAAGTCAAAGATGCAAAGAAGATGTCAGAGGACTACCATGCGCATTATCGTGCCATACAATTAGGGATGGAGCATCTATCATTGACACAACTGAGGTCTCATCAGCTTGTTCGGCTGCTTGCGGGGCCCATCCTGTAAAGGCCTAGTGCCTTCTGAAGTGCTCTTAGTTTTGTATATTCTTTTGTCGGCACGTTTATATGCACTAGTGGCGACCTTTGATGCCCAGTGTATGTAATCTGCGGTCACGTTGCGCTTTATTATCACCGGTAGCGAAGTTTGATTCCTAGTGGATGTAATATGCCGTAATTTCTTTATTGTATAGTCTAGGTTTATTCTTTGGTCGGTATGTTGTAATTTGGGCCGAAAGGTTCGGTGGATCTCAGTGTTGTCAGTCTTCAGGCTGGCCTGTTACTCATATGGGCCAAAACGTGGGCCTATAATCATCTTGGGCCATTAGCAGGTCTAAACCTATAGTAGTTTCCCGCCTTTAACAGGCCGAGTAAAGTTCTAGCCAGCTCGGCCAGAGAATACCATGGGCTTTTAGCAGGCTAAAACCTAGATTGGGCCAGTGTTGGGCCGAAAAATTCACAGGCCAATACAGGACAAAACCGCCTAAGGCCCATGTTTGGCCCAAATAGGACGAGCAGTTAACAGGCCAAAATATATCTCGGGCCAGTTTGGCCCAATAAAATTATGGGCTTTAAGCAGGCTGGTATCCACGCGGGCCATAGGCCCAAAAGTGTCATGGGCCATTATCAGATGGGCTGTAAGCAGGCCTGATTCAACGTGGGCTATAATTAGGCCCAACTACCATGGGCCATTAACAGGCCGATAGGCCTATTGGGCTGAAATTTATCTGTGAAGACTACGGGCCGTTAAGAGGCCCAAAGTTACTTCAGGCAAGAAATATCCCAGTTTCTGCATGGGCCGTTAAAGGGCCTAAAGTTAAACCGGGCCGACAGCGTCCCAGATGCACCACGGGCCGCTAACAGACCGAAACTATTATCGGGCCGACTGGTAACGAGCATTTAGCAGGCTGAAATAAGAACCAGTCTTAGAATGGGCCCAAAAGAATAGTGGCCTATTAACGGGCCTGATCCGATATGGGCCGTAATTTGGCCCAAAACACGGTAGGATGTGAATGGGCCTGATCTGCTATCGGCCTCAATTTGGCCCAAAAGATGGCAGGCTGTTAACGGGCCAGCCCACTAGTGCATGAAAAAACATGGTGGGCCTTTAGCTAGGCTGGCCTTTTCACCGGAATGGGCCTCTGTTGGGCTGTGCCACATGTCGACGTATCATAGGCGCCTCTAGTCCAATGAGTGGATGACATCTGTTGGAATGTTGAGCCAACACGTGTTTCCTCTGGCCAATGAGAATTTTACACATGGAAAATCCCCATTGGCCCGGGTTGTTAGTGGGTTATCGGATCCAAACCGGACCCGATAGCTTAACGATGACCCGTTACAGTCGATGCCACATGTCAGTCACCCTTGACGAAAGCACTTCTAGGACACACGATTTATCGTCATGGAAGTGGACACTTCCATGATGATAATTTTGGTAATGTCATGGAACACTTCTATGACAGCACAGGTATGACTATCTTGATTCTGTCATAAAATTGTCATGGATGTACATGCATGACAGAAAACATGACCTACTGTGACAAACATGTATCATCACGGAAGTGTATTTTTTTGTAGTGTTACATCCTGACGACCGCCAGGTATCCCCACGTCATTGCATGTGGAAAATCTTGCATGTGGATCTTCCATAGTTCTTTGCCCAAAATGTAGCTCGTCCGGCAAACTTTCCATATTGCAATCTCATCATCACACCATTTTAGACAAGCACAACCGTGTTGTAACCTTACCTTAGGACAAGGAATATGCTTCTTTTTTGTCATCGTATGTGTCATCAACTGTTATTGGCCAGTAATTGTTTCCTTTCTACCTCTCTTTTGCAAAGAGGGCTATCCATTTCACCTCGTTGCTATTGCGACCTTTTGGTGAACTACATAAATCATTTTTTTCTTAAGAGTGTTTTGTGCAGTTGTACTAAAATGTCACATGGGCAACGTCTCTACATTTCAGTGCGACTGCACAAAGGGAGATTGGTTTTTCTCTATCCTTCTCATCCAACTCCGAGCCTAATCTTCTCCAACTATTTGCTTAATCTTCTCCAGCTAGTTAGTCTTAAGACAGACTGCAAAGGTGATCGGCTTCTATTTGTGTGTTTATTGTTTCATCAGTAGTCCTCTATTATCGTAATCACACTTAATATCTTTGGAACAGGGACGCTCAACTCTATTTTAGTGGAACTGCACAAAATGATCGGAATGTTGCATGCTCCAGACAGCTACTTTTTTCCCACCATGCCTTGTTGATTTAGATAAAGCTGGGGGGACGTTGCTGCCAATGAAAGCATGGATCAATTTTAATTTAACACCTTCTCACAACTTTGTCTTTAGTTGTGATGTAAATATTAGCTCTGATCTGCTAATCATTGAGATGCATTAGCAAGGAAGTTAGTTTTTATTGTTTCCGAAAGAGCATCGATGGCAAGACACATGAAACAAAAGCTGAAAGCTCATATCATTGTACAATTTCATGTCGCTGGAAAATTATTTGTATAGTACGTCAATTGTGTAAAAAAATGCTGGAAGCTTGATAGCATTGCCAGAAGCCTCTTCAGCATCCGGGTCCATGTGCCATGCACAAAATTATACTCCTCCGGTCCTAAATATTTGTCTTTTTACAAATTTCAAATGGGCATATTTTAGAGTGTAGATTCACTCATTTTGCTTCATATGTAGTCACTCGTTGAAATCTCTAGAGAGACAAATACTACTCCGGAGTATATTTAAGAACCAAGGGAGTAGTGCAATAGTGAGTAATGAGCAGTCAAATCATAAGCCCGACCTTTATCACTGTAAGTTGCTCGGAAGAAGCAACCATCAATACGCTCTTCTGGGATCCACAGCATGATGATGCCAAATTTATGACATGGTCAGACTTTTGGCACCGATGTAAACTGGAGCATTTCTCCACAACGTGCATGGCTTCCATTTTGTGTGCCCTAGACCCCACTACAGAATAGAGTGCAATAGAAAATGGCTACATATATGCTCACCGTACCCTGCTTATACTAGTCCAGTGAGATTTGCTTAGTATTTTATTACCCAAGGTAGTTTGGCATCGAAGCTCAAAGGAGCTTTGGTTCCCATCTTTCTAGCTATGGCATTAGTCTCCACAGTGTGTAATGGGGATGCCAAAAGCCAAAAGTCAATTTGGCAATGGTATTTGGCATACATTGTGGATGCCCTTATGTATCTGGTGCCAAAATTCTGACAAGCATGCCACATATACATCGATGTCAGATGAAGAGCTTTTGGCACCCCTCTCACAACTTAGATAATGTGGCACCAGTGAAAGATTAGCCCACATCTAGTAGAATAATGGATCGAAGTACTACTCTTCCTCTCACAAGGAACCCATTCCATCTAGTCTGCATGCAAGATATGGATTTTTATTGCCTCACTGAATTTGGCATCGGAGGAGCTACCTGTTCCAGTTCCCATAACGTTTCTTAAGGCACCAGCTGGACAATGAAGGGCACCGATGCTAAATGAGCCAAAAGTGAATATGACACCACTTTTGGCCTACATAGTGGAAGGCCTGAATCCGCTCATACTACTCCATCCGTCACTCTTTATAGAGCGTGCTTTAAAAAATAAAAAATCTCTGGGCCCAAGGTGACTAGCGATCGGCCTGAAAAATAGCATTGGTAGTTATAGCACGACGTCTATTACTAGAGGAAGTAATGTGACACACATTCATGCAGTGCTTACACCCTGGGTACACACATGCATGCACTTACTCCACTCCGTAGTACATTGAGAGAAAATTGTGGACTTGATTGCGGTTACCACACCCTAATTAATTGACCATTAAACCAAATGCGTCTAAAGTCTCTCTGGTAGTGGAAATGCATGGGGAGACATGCATTAGAATGAAGTGCACCCTGTAAACTGTGACGGAGGGAGGAGTAGAATGAAGGTGCAAAACCAAGTACGAGAATGGCCAGTCGGTCAACGCACTTCCTCTTGGCATATCACTGACTTGTGGGACTGGAGTGTGAGCAAACCGATCTCAATTGACGGAAAAATGGCCACCCCGCCTTTCCTTGAGAGAGACGAGGAGCAAGAACACACAGACGGGCTCGCACGGAGGCCAAGATATATTCGAGCATGGTTGATCGACATCATCATTACATGTTTGATGTTTTTTAATACTACTATTGGGCTTCCATTTTCCGCCCTTCTCCCGAATAAATGTGTACTTTATCAGAGATTAAAATAAAATAAGAGTACAGATGCTCCACCATGCCATTCTAGTAGTAGTACTACTCGTAGAGTACTACTAAACTTTGCGCTTGGCTCTTCGCCTCTTCGTGAAGTCGAACAATGATGGTACTCCGCATGTTGGGTACGACAGTATATGCCTCTGGCAACCTAACACCGAATGAACTGATCCATGTCGACCGCCTGGGCGAGGGTAGGTTGCATTAGTCAAAAAGCATAAGCGAGCTTCACCTTGTCCCCAAGCTTCTCCTTGTTCTGCGAGTTGACGGAACACACCAAAAAGTAGTGCTAGTCCATACTCCCTCCTTTCTGGTTAATATGTGCTTAATCTTTTTTGCGGCTAAATGAGAGAGCTTTATTCATATATGCGCATTCTTAGGACGATCAACCAAGAGACTGGTCACTAGGAAGCGAGTTACAATGCAAAAAATAAGAAGGGAGCGAGGTGTTTCATCAAGCCAGCTCTCGGCCACATTCAAAGTGTAGCAAGCACGGTTCGCACAAAGATGCACCACAAGGTTTGTTGACCTATTTACATGCTGAGTAACAAAAAAAGAGGAAATATTACGGAGCGCTCCTTTTTGTAACAGGATATGAGCCAGAATTAAGCGAGAATTGTGGTGAGTGTTCCATGCAATCAACTTCCATTATCACATGCGAGAACCCTCGAAGAGAACCAAATGTAGCACAAGATGCGATTCTATCCCAATCACGTGGTGAATTCAAGATCGGGGCATAATTGCAACGCATAGCAAGGTGGATATTATTGCAACATACCATGTACTGAATAGATGAGAATACAGGATAAAGGCTTACATTCGCCACAAGATACAACATCAATACAACAGTTCATCAATACATAGAAACCATCATATAGAAGAGAAGGATCCAACTACGGATGAAAACAAAGGAAAAAGAAGAACGACATCCACCTTGCTAATCCCAGGCTCTTCTGACCCAGAACCTATCCCTTGATCGAAGAAGAAGAACTCCTAAAGCAATCAAGCATCACTCTCACATCAGAACATCGCATTACCTATACCTGCAACTGTTGTTGTAGTAAACTATGAGCCACCATGATGTAGGGTGGAACCCTATACGGCCGATGTTTCACGAAAGGAGCGGATCCCACGAAGAACATGAAGAACACAAGAGGAAACACGAGGGGGAAATCACAAGGGGAACATAAGAGAAACACTGAAACCAACAAGTACGATCACACATGTGCTAGATCCATATACACAAAAGGAGATACAAGATCCACGATCAACAAGGGACGATACATGGTAACCGGTTCTTCTCCAAAGGAGGTCTTGATGGGGGTCTTCTCCATGAGGAGGTCTAGAATCTAAGGTGATGTTCTCCGAAGAGGGGCCACAGTCTCTGTCAAGGAGTAGATTCGATGTGGATGAGCAAAGCTCTATCTCTAAATGAGCTAATACTTTGCTAACCCTAGCTAGTAGGAGTAGCAGGTCTATTTATAGTCTTAGTGCAAATGGGGACGAAGTGAGGGGGTACATGGGCCTCGGTCCCGAATCTTGTGCGCAGATAGTTACCGGACGTCCGTTGTGGACCGGTCGTCCGGTGAGTCATGGGCGACCGGACGTCCGGTAGTCGCCGGTCATCCGCTCGTTCTGGCTCGGATGCTGAAGTAGCGGATTTCCGGAAGTGGCCGGTCGTTCGGTCGCCGGACATCCGGTGGTGTCGGACTTCTGCTTGTTTGGCTCGGGTGCGGGATCACTAGTCATCCGGTCCGGGTAGGACATCCTCTCGCTGTAGCCCGGCTGGGGCTTCAGCGCCGGACGTCCGGTCCCAACCGGTCGTCCGGTGGCTGGGGCTTCATTAGCCTTCATTCTTCATGACCTTGGCGCTTGGTTCCCTCGTCGCCTTGTCCGGTGGGTGTAGCTGCTCCGTGGATCTCCTCCAAGTCCCTGATCATGCATAGTGTTTCCGCTTGAGGTAGTAGCCATGTCTCATGTATAGAAAGTGGTAGTTCGGTGAGGAGCGAGTTCACCTTATCTTCAATAGGCTTTGCTCGTGCCCTTGTCATTGGTCCAAGTGGTGTCATGGGAGACGTAGGTAGGTCCATGGGGATGATCTTGGTATGTTCCACATCAGCTCCCCTCTCTTGGGAAAGATCCGACCGCGGATCGAATTCTTCATCACCATGGTAGGGCGATAGATCCTTGAAGTTGAAGATGCCGCTCACGTTGTACTTGTCGCACGGGAGGTCGATCTTGTAAGTGTTGTTGTTGTAGTGTGCAAGCACCTTGAAGGGTCCATCCGCTCGTGGTAGAAGTTTGGACTTGCGTTTGGTGGGGAAGCGGTCCTTGTGAAGGTGTAGCCACACAAGATCACCAATGTTGAATACCATGGGTTGCTTGGTGATGTTGAGCTTGGTCGCAAGTCGTTGTACTTGGCGCTCAATGTTGTGCCTTGTATCTTCATGCACCTTCTTGAGATGGTTCACACGTGCACTTGCGTCCATATTAATGCGTTCTTGTAGTAGTAGAGGAAGAATGTCCAATGGTGACAATGAGTTGAATCAGTAGACGACCTCGAAGGGGGACTTGCCAGTAGTTGAGTGTCTTGCTCGGTTGTAGGCGAACTCGGCGATAGGTAGATACTCCTCCCACTCCTTGATGTTCTTCTTGATGAGCACGCGAAGAAGAGCGGAGAGTGTGCGGTTGGTCACCTCCGTTTGGCTGTCAGTTTGTGGATGGTACGCTGTGGAGAAGAGTAGCTTGATTCCGAGCTTGGCGCATAGGGTCTTCCAAAAGTAGCTTAGGAACTTGATGTCGCGGTCCGAGACAATCGTCTTTGGCACTCCATGTAGACGCAATATTTCCCTACAAAAGAGATTGGCAACATGTGAAGCATCGTCTATCTTGTTGCAAGCACTACTAGGAAAAGGGCTATAGATGATATGGCCACTAATGGCGCACCAGACATGTGGTGCGCCACTACTATATAGTAATGGCGCACCATGAGTTGGTGCGCCATTAGTGTGGTAGACACTAATGGCGCACCAGACCCATGGTGCGCCATTAGTAACAATTTTTTTTCCAAAAATACTAATGGCACAACAGGGAAGAGTGCGCCATTACTAGTTTAACTAGTAATGGCGCACCTCCAACACAGTGCGCCACTACTATTTTTTTGCAAAACTACTAATGGCACACCTCAAGCTGGTGCGCCATTAGTAACCAGGGTTACTAATGGCGCATTTGTGGGTGGTGCGCCATTAGTAACCTGGGACCAACTAGATATTTTGGATAGCCACACCTACACACTCACTTTCCCCACTTCATTCTTCTCCACCTCCTCCTCCAAGCTTGTGTCGGCTGCCTCCTCCTCCTCACCTCATTTGCACCATAGATTCATCAAAATTAAGTGGTTAAATTACCTTTTAAGTGGTTAAATTATGTTGTAGATCTACTTTTTTTCTCCCTCGCTCCAACAACGTGCACATGCACTTTTATGGCCTTGCTAGATCTATGTATGTTTGTGGTGTTGCATATGTTTGTGGTGTTGTATATTTGTTTGTGTTTGCAGGTAGTGGTATTTGAAATGCGATAGTTGCCAATATTTTGCCGTAATGTTGATTCATTTCCTTTTCGGCGAGAATTTTGGCACTATGCATTCTTTTTGGTCCTATTTTTAGGGAAAGTCATGCCAAATTTTTCTTTGTTCTAAAATATCGTTTTGCTCTACCTCGCAGGCGACCATGGTCCGCACGATGACCGAAGGCATTGTGAATAGGTTTTTAAGCTCCGTGAAGGCTGAGATGCTTCAAAAGAATGAGACGGAGATAAGATGTCCGTGTCGAAGATGCAAGCTGAAGAGCCTTATTGCAGACCAGGATTCCGGGAAGGTGCGGGACCACCTGCTCTTGCGTGTTTTCATGGATGGCTATTGGTGGCAAGATGATGAAGATGACTATGAAGTCGTCCATGGGGGCCGGGCAAGAAATGAGGAAGGGCAGCAAGACAACCACCACCGCGGCGAGGGCGGGCGAGAAGACAAAGAATCTCCAGGACATGATCACGACGGTGATGCTATACACAGTCATCATGTAGAAGATGTCGGACATGATGATGAGGAAGATCAAGACGAAGGGCATGATCATGAAGATGAAGATGCCAGAGCAGACGACGATGGAGGCTGGGTGCAGGACCCTCATATTCAAGAGCTACTTCTCAAGCAGACGGATAACGCAAGAGCTGCCGCCCGAGAGAAAGCCAAGCTGGATCAACTGGAGATAGACGCGGTTACTCCATTGTATGAAGGATGCAGGCCCGAGGATACCCACCTGAAAGTAACGCTCATGGCTCTGGAGATGAAGGTAAAACACAAAATGACCGACGCATGCTTCGACGAGAACATGTCATTCTGGCACAAACGTCTTCCCAAGGGGAACAAGTGCCCGACCAGTTTCGAGGAGGCGAAGAAAATCATGTGTCCTCTGGATTTACCGCACATGAAATACCATGTGTGCATGAACAATTGCATCATTTATCGGGACGAGCACACGGAGTCTACCATATGTCCGGTGTGCGGCGTCACTCGATACAAGAAGAGCAAGAAAGCTCCTCGAAAAGTGGTGTGGTACTTTCCGATCACTCCTTGTCTGTAGCGGTATTTCGCGGACCCTAAGGTAGCAAAGCTCCTGCGTTGGCACGCGGATAGGGAGGAGAAGAAGCGAGAAGATGACGGAAATGATCCAGAGATAAATAAAAAATACAAGATGCTGAGTCACCCTAAGCATGCGAGCCAGTGGAAAGGGTTGAATTTCGAAGACCCATAATTTGGGAACGATCCACGGAACATCGTGCTGGGCGCGAGCACCGATGGAGTCAATCCGTTTGGCAGCCAGAGAAGCACACATAGCACCTGGCCTATGTTTTTGTGGATGTACAACCTTCCCCCTGGTTGTGCATGAAGAGTAAGTACATTCACATGAGTATGCTAATTGAAGGGCCAAAACAACTAGGGAACGACATCAATCTGTATCTGGGGCTGCTGAAAGAGGAGCTAGACACGCTGTGGAAAACGCCAGCCAATACGTGGGACGCCACAGAGAAAGAATATTTCCCTATGAGAGCCGCACTGCTCACGACGGTGCACGACTATCTCAGTTACGGATATCTCGCGGGGCAGGTGGTCCACGGATTTTCTGGATGCGTCAGGTGCATGGATGACACAACGTATCGCCAGCTAGATAGAGATCCCGGGTCTTCGAAAACCGTGTTTGTGGGACATCGAAGGTGGCTTCGCGACATTGACCCATGGAGAAAATGCAAGGATCTGTTCGATGGTGAAACCGAACCCTGAAGACGCCCGCATACGAGGAGCGGCGAGGAAATAGACGAGCTGTTGAAAAATTGGAAAGATTGCCCACTGCCAGGAAAGAAGCAAAAGGCGCCAGAGTCGGGAAAGAAGTGAAAGGCGCCAGAGCCGCTGCTGAAGGTATGGAAAACGAGGTCTGCTTTCTGGGACTTGCCGTACTGGAAGATCCACCGTGTGCCTCACAGCCTTGATGTCATGCATATCACGAAGAACATGTGCGAGAGTCTGCTTGGTACCCTGCTCAACATGCCAGAGAGGATCAAAGATGGGCCAAAAGCAAGGGCAGACTTGAAATCAATGGGCATCAGGGAGGAGCTTCACGCTAATGATGATGATGATCATGAGGCGAAGCAGGACACAGAAAGTCATCGCAAAGGCAAAAATGCCAAGAAGACCAGAAATGACTACCCTCCCTCTTGCTTCACTCTAAGTTAGGAGGAGATCGAGCAGTTTTTCACCTGCCTCATAGGAGTATAACTCCTTATGGTTCCACGGGGAAGATAAGAAGATACCTAGACCCAGCAAAGCAGAAGTTCAATGGGATGAAGTCTCACGACTGTCACGTGCTGATGACGCAGATACTTCCAGTTGCAATCTGCGGGACCATGGACGCGCATGTCCGTGAAACGCTATTTGGCCTATGCAACTTTTTTGATGTCATCTCTCAGAAGTCGGTTGGCGTGAGGCAACTCAGAAGGCTATAGGAAGAGATCGTGGTGATACTATGCGAGCTTGAGATGTACTTCCCGCCCACATTCTTCGACGTTATGGTGCATCTGCTGGTCCATGTCGTGGAGGATATCATATAACTCGGGCCGACGTTCTTGCATAGCATGATGCCAGTCGAAAGAATGAATGGTGTCATCAAAGGATACATTCACAACATGTCATGTCTAGAGGGAAGCATAGTCAGGGGCTTTCTGACCGAAGAGTGCATCTCCTACTGCACGAATTATCTAGGCATCGAGAACCCCGTTGGTCTGCCCATCAACAGGCACCTCGGCAGGCTTGCTGGATGGGGTCACCGTGAGGGTCACCGCGAAATGCATGTCGACTTCGAGGGTCGACTCGCCGACTTTGAAAGAGCAAACCTAGTCGCGCTACAACACATAGACATGGTCGATCCTTGGGTGCTAGAGCACAAAACCTTTATTGAGAAGACGTACAATGACCGAGGCCAACAGAGGACGGACGGAGATATATTCAAAGAGCACAACTCGTGTTTCACGCGTTGGTTCAAGCAGAAGCTTCTGTCGTACCCTTTACATGAGGATTCTTCCACGGAAGAACAACTCATATTCGCCTTGTCACAGGGCGTCGAGCACAACCTGATGACCTATGAGGCGCACGATATCAACGGCTACACATTCTACACCGAGGACAAGGACATGAAGAGCGATGGTTATCAGAACTCCGGGGTAAAGATGGAATCCTACACCGGTAATGACAAGGATAGATACTACGGAAGGATCGAGGAGATCTGGGAGCTGAGCTACGCTGGAGAGAAGGTCCCGATGTTCCGTGTCAGATGGGCCAAGAGCGTCCTAAAAGAAGACCGGTATTTCACCACCATGGTTATACCCGAAGCCAAATCCAAGACCGCGGGCGCAAACGTCACCGCGAAAAATGAGCCATGGGTACTGGCTTCCCAAGTGGACTAATGCTTCTTCATTACCGACCCGTCCAAGCCCAGTCGTGTTGTCATGAGGAGAGGCAAAAGGAAGATCATCGGAATGGATGGAGTAGCCAATGAGCAAGACTTCGACAAGTACGGTGACCCAAAGATGGAACATGACGACGACGATGAAGTAGCAGCATACACCACAAGAAGAAGCAGGACCACTCTACCTAAAGGACGTCCGTTCCACAGAAGAACTCCATTTGCGAAAAAGAAGGGCAAGAAGATTGTGAACAGATAGCTAGCTAAGATCGATTGTATTTAAATCGTAGTCTTCATATCTCGATTGTATTTCATGGGCACTTTTTGATATCATGAATATTTTTAAATTTCATGGGCACTTTTTGAATTCATGAATATTTTTTCAAATTTGATGATATTTTTTCATATTCAATATGAAAAAATATTGAATATTCATGAGGACACTTGATCTCGATCCCCCTCCATCTCGATCGCTATCCTCCTCGTCAGATCCCCCTCGCCGCCGAGCACCCCCCGCACCCTCCCCCCTCTCCATCGCCGCCGACGACCCACCGCACCCTCCCCGGCTCCACTGCCGCCGCCGACCCCCCGCACCCTCCCCCGGCCCGCTCCACCGCCGCCGACGACACCCCACACCCTCCCCCGCTTTTTGATGATATTTTTAAATAACAAATTTGATGATATTTTCAAATACCAAATTTGATGATATTTTCAATTAAAAATAAAAAAACAAATTGGATGATATTTTCAAAAAAAACAATTTTGATGATAATTGATGATATCTTCTGTTCTAGTCCTGATGAAAATAAAAAAATTGATAAAAAACAAATTATTAGATGCAACAAGAAATAATGAAAAAAAGAAGTTACTAATGGCGCACCAGAGGAGGGTGCGCCATTGCTATCAGAAAAAAGTTACTAATGGCGCACCAGAGGATGGTGCGCCATTGCTATGAGTGTTTTTATGGCGCACCCCTAGATGGTGCGCCATTACTAACATTCCCCCTCTAGCTGGATATACCCCTTCGCCCGATCCCCCCTTCCTTCTCCCTCGCCAGATCCCCTTTCCCTCCCTCGCCAGACCCGCTCCGACGACCCCCGGCCCGCTCCGACGACCCCTGCGCCCGCTCCACACCCACTTTGGCTCCCCCGCGCCGTCGCCCCCGCGCCCCCCACCACTGCATTCGCTGCACCGCCAACAACCACACGGGGTGCAAGATGACGACCGCCGCCGACCCGCGAAGCACATGGCCGCCGGCCTCCCCACGACAAACCGAGGCGCCCAGGAGGACCGCCGCCGTCTTCCTCATCGACTACGAGGACCCGGACGAGCTCGGACGCCCTCGAGCCATCCCTTCGACGCCGCCGCCATCGCCAACCCCGACCCCGACCCCTCCGGTGACCGGCCGCGCCCGCCCAGGTACCTCTCCTCCTTCCTCCTTCCTCCCAAATAGGTTCAGTCTCAGCGAGCTCTATCCACAAAACCTAAATTCAATTTTGTATAGGACAAAAAGGTGCTACCGTCCACAAAACCTAACGATGCAATTAGCTAGTTGTGAGCAACCTTTTTGTTTTCTAGTGTTCTAGCTTGGAAGTTGCACCTACCACTTTTTTCTGCAGATTACATTCTTAATGGAGGGCTATGGTTGTGCACTCAAAAGTTGTTGGAAAGAAAATACCCTGTATTTTAGTGCATTATATATAGTACACAAAAGTAGGCAAAGTTTCTGTGAAAATATAGATGCAAGGAGAAATAAGCAGCCAAAACAGCAATTAGCAAAAGTGATAGTGGTACTGAATTTAAGTGTGTAATGGTGGAACCTGAAGCTGATATTTTAGCAATGGTGGCTTCAGTGGGTGGTGCAGTGGCAGCCACTCCTCCTTCCCCCTTCTGCTGCCATCCCAATAATGTTGGTCTTATTCTTATCTTCACCCTGTTTGTAACACACTATATTACTGCTTTCCACTACTCTCTTTATCACCAGAAGCTTAGCACTATATTATCACAGTGCTTTCATCTTCTTCCAAAACCACACTATGGCACTGAAAATTAAGCTAGACAGGCTCCATGTCCAGGTTCAGACTAGTGGAATTTCTTTTCATTTTTTTAAGATAAGACGAGTGAAAAACAAGTATAAGACCAACATCTAGAGATGCTAGCATGGATATACATGTTGTTGATTGTCATAAGTACTCTATATTTTAAACATCAACCATAACCAACATCTAGAAGTTTATTTGCTTCCACTGTAAATTCATATTCAGAAAAGTGCTCTGTATTTGAGTGGAAGAACAAATTTTAAACTGAATTTTGAGGTGTAACCAAACTAAACTGATGATAACTCTTGTTGCCTAGAAACAGAGGTAGTTTACATATTGCATTGCCTTCTATTTTACTGCATTTATTAGGGCATTGCTGGTGTTTGTTTATGTTCAGAGTTTAAGCATGTGTAGTGTAGTGTAGTGTAGTAAGTTTGTTCTAGTGTAGTGAGGTCTGAACCATTGCACGATGTAGTGTAGTGTAGTGAGCTCTGAACCATGTACAGTGTTGAGTACTTCAAGTTTACTGAACCTATTCATTTTTGTGGACTTAGTGAACATGATAAGACAAGCCAGATGATCTATTTTTAATTAACAGTAATCCATGATCAGCAACAGTTTCTTTCACTAATTTTCAGTTAACAGCAATCCATGATTTTTTTTCAGCTAAAACTATTAATGATTTTTTGTTGGGTGACCTATTAGATCTGGAATGGAAGCTCACATAAGTTGAGCTGATTTTTGTCCATATGAAAGTAGAGGACCATATGGTCTGTGGCCTTTTCATCCATATGAAAGTAGAGGCACATTGTGGTGCTAGTTTGCTTGGTTTTGTCTCCGACCATCGTGTCGTGATGATTTTGCAGGTACCCCGAGAGGCCCTTGAGTTTGCCGGAATGTCGATTAACTTCCGTTCTGGCAAATTCGGGTACTCCATATGTCCTATTTTCAACAAAGGTCATGCTGAAATTTTCCGTGAATTTTAGCATGACTTTGCTAAAAATCGGACATATGGGGTACTTGCTACTAATGCATGGGCCGGGGTATCTTAGTACTTAATTAAGTAGGATCAACTGCCTCTTGTTTTATGCATGGGCCTCAGCGTCGACAAACCCTAAATTATAAAACCTTGGCTTTCAGGGTGCCTTGGTGTCAATAAAAACCTAAATGATGAAAGCTTAGGCTTTTAGGGTGCCTCGGCGTCGACAAACCCTAAATGATAAAAGCTTAGCTTTTAGGATGCCTCGGTGTCGACAAAACCTAAATGATGAGACCATGATCTTGTTCCTTGACAATAACCAACTTTTTAACCAAACTTTTTTCCTATTTAGAGCGAAACATGGCCCACAATGATGAGGCCGACGGTTCGGGCGGCAAACAATTCTGGGAGCTGTCCCAGGAGATGGAGGAAGAACCTCACTGCTATGAGGACGCCGCGGAAGACACCGACCCTGACTACACAACCCCTAGTGGCGTCGGGGATGACATCACTGATGGTGCCGCCGAGGATGCCACCACTGATGGTGCCACCGAGGATGCCACCACTAATGATGGCAGCGCATGCATAGATGGTTGCCAACCGAAGAGGCAATGGAAGGACCGGCGCCCGAACGTGCTCCGCACCGTCAAGGAGGAATTTACTCAAGTGAACTCCGATGGGCTTCCAACGACGCCCAAAGAATTAGTCAAGGGGTACTCGCTTCATCTCGGGTGCATTCTCCGGAGCACTGTCTCGATCAACACCGAGAACCTAAGGCACAAGGACCTAGGGAATTTGCGCAACCTCCTCTTCACAAAGCTGCACAAATGATACAAGTTCCTCGCTGAATTTGTAAACACACGCCTCTCAGGGAATAAAGTGAACAGTGCCGCCCTCACGAGGATGAGCATGGCCATGTCTACTTGGAGAAGCACGGTGAAGACAATGATTGAGAAAGGTGGTAGTTATGAGAATATCAAGGCGAAAAATCCTTCAATCAGCTAAGATGACTATAAGGAGTTCAAGATCAAGTGCGAGAGCAGCGCAACCTCCAAATCAAGTCAGTGGGGGAGAGAAATGCGGGAGTTGAACTTAGGGGAACACAAACTCGGTCCCGGCGGTTATAGAGTGGCGGAGCCTATATGGGACAAGGAGGACTTGAAGCGTGCCGAGCAAGGCCTACCGCCCCGCTTCAAGAAATACCATGACAAGTAGACCAGGAACTATGTCAGGGCCCGATACAAGGAGGACCCAGTAAAAAGCAGCTTACCACGGATCCGAAGACCAGGGCGCTTGAGCTTGTTCTGGCGCAGGAGACTGGAAGCAGTAGCGCGGGGTCGTCTCAGAGCACCCCTTGGGACAACACTCTAAATAGGGCGTTGAACATAATGAAAAACAAGGATAAGCTCAGTAAGCCGTCGTCAGCTGGTCGTGTGGCCGGCAAAGGCTTGTCCATAAAATGGTCGTCATACTATAACGCTGGTGGGTGAAAGGAGAGAAAGACCAGCTCGGAAAGCCAGTCGCGCGAGGTTCAAGAACTCAAGGCACAAGTGGAGCGGATTCAGGATATTGTCCAAGAGCAAGTGAAACAACAACTAGGATCGACGCTCACCGGCATTATGCCTACCTTGATTCATGGGCTGACGACGTGGATTGCGGGCAGCCAACAGGGGCCGCGCCCGATTCCCAACTTCATGGCCAGCAACTCGCACAATGCGCAAGCAGCGCCATTAGTGTCTCCGGCGGAGGCGGTATTGGTGTCTCCGATGCCGGCACGGGCATTGGAGCTTAATGCACCCGGGTGTACGCCGGCCGGCACCTCGGCAGCAAGCGACCCCTCCATCAGTTGTACGCCCGCTGTTGGCGCTGCCTCGACATTAGCCGAGCTCGACGCCATAATCACGGTAACTAATTAAGCCTCTCGGCCGAGGACTTCATCTCCTTGCCTTTGACTGGGCATCCCTGACGCCCTACATGTTTTTGCAGGGCACCACTGACGTTCTGTGCACTCTCTTACACTTTGTAAATGACGAGTTGGTCGATGTCACCAAGGGCAAAATCGTTCAACCAGGCAACCCTGTGTTCCACGGTAATCCGATGTCACCAACCGTGTATAGGGTTCACCTGGTTCGGGTGCTGCCAAGCTGCGACGAGTTGTTACCTCCGATTCGACCCGCCGGGGCCGACGAATATGATGTGATGACCCTCAGCGCCTGCCTAAGCTAGCCCCTGCTTTGACCGAAGAGCAAGATTCGTTTGGGGGTGGGGGACACCACCCCAAAGAGAACACCGTTAGTCGTGTCGGCGCCAAGCCATGGCAAGACCGCCGCAACACTACCGGACATGCCGAACATCCCTATGGCACAGGATCCGAACATGCATATGGCACAGGATCTGGACGACGATGACAATGACGACGGTACATTTACCAACGTCGATAAGTACTTTGCCGAACATGGGTACGATGACGAATTCTTGGGGCCTCCTTCTCAAGAACCCAACCCTACAAAAGACGATCGCGGTCTAGCTGGTACCGCGGAGAAACCCAATTGCAACAGGCGTCGTCTAGCATTCAGTTCTCCGGGGACGCCTCCAGCTGCCGACTTCACTGAGCCTCAGATAGCCGAGGTGCGAAATATTATCATCCCCAACACACTCAAGAAGGCGGTCTGTGAGCAGAACTCGGTCCCATTACAGCAGAAGAAGAAGGGATGGAAAAGAAAGAGTAACAAGGGTGTGAGCCAGCCAACACCGAGTACGATCCGTGCTCAGGACGGGCCACCATCACCTAAGGATATCTCGAGGAGGGTGCATGTGGCGGGTAGGCCGATGCTACCGACTAATATGCTCAATGCTGCAACCGGTGCTATGCGGAGTCTGCATGACAGTGTTCTTTCTTTGGAGAAGCGGCGTCTTAGAGAGAATGATGTGGCATACCCGGTTTCGTGGCCAAGGTGCCAGAGGGCTCGGGGGTACGATCGTCCTACGGTTTGATGACATCTTTGCTATGTTTAACCTTCATCCACTGCACTACACCTTCGTTTGGATATTTTCACTAAGTATGGAGATGCGGATCATTAGAGACAAGACCCTGGACATCATGATAGTCGACCCCTTCTACATGTGTGCCAAGATCTTGGGCAGCACTAGGGACCGGCAAGTCGCGAGTTCTTACCTCGAAGGCGTCATTCTGGCAAACCCAGATAAGGATAACTTCCTTGTGCCTTACTTTCCCGAGTAAGTCGTCCCCTCAACCGCCCCGTAACATATGATTTCTTAGAATTCAATCACTTTTTTTCTAACATTCTGTGTTTTGTGCAGTGACACACATTGCACACTCATCCTCTTAAGCCCGAAATATTCCATGGCCACGTATTTTGACTCGGACCGTCAGTCGAAGAAAGACTACACAAATATCAAGAAAGTTCTTGATGATGTTCTCCTTGCTACGCCAAATCTGGAGGCACCTTCACCAGGCTAGTTCATAAGTACGGCAAGCACATGTTCGCCCACAATACGACGTTCTGCTGCGTCAAGCAGCCGCCTGGCGGTCAGAAGGATGCCTACTACGCCCTCCATCACATGCGGGCGATCGTACGGGACCATAATCACCTTCTGCTACCAAATAATCTCAAAGATTGGGCCGCGAGCTTGTCGGCAATCTAGGACGCGGACATCAGACAAGAATTCTTTCGCATCCAGTCAGAGTTTACGGAAATCATTCATCAAGTGTCCTTCGTACCTCGGGGCAGTTCAACCTCAGAAATCAACCATCCAACAGTGAGATAGACACAACGCTACAAATGGAGGCTGACAACGCCCGCGATTTCATGACCATCATGAGAGACGGCGGCTTCATCCACGCTCCGGTCCCTTGAGTCGAGTCGAAAGTAGTGATGCTATGTGTAGTTCTGAAACATCGATTGGCTCATGTTGTAATTAAACTTTAATGAACTTGTATGTCTCTTTGGTTTGGACAGCAGTTCAACTAAGATGTAATCGATGCTATTAATGTGCTACTTTTCTCTCCTTTTGTTGCATACTTATATATTGCTTATGTATTGTCTGTGAATTGTTACTAATGTTTTGTTTGGCTAGTGCATAGAGATGTCGTCGTATGTCGTGTACAAGGGTAAGGTTCCCGGAGTCTACGACGACTGGGAGGAGTGTCGGAGACAAGTTCACCATTTCAGCGGTAACAGTTATAAAGGGTACACCACTAGGGCGGAGGCAGAAGTTAGATACGCGCGCTATCTAACGGGAGAGAGGAGGGAGCGTTGGTGGAACCGGATGAAGACCAGTTTCATCGTGATTATGCTCATCGTGATGACCGCATCTCTCTTCTATGTGATGGTAGTTTAGATGATCGATATCGACTTGTAATGTGAAGACAAACTCGCTACTCACGGTTTTGAGACTTGTAATGTTGTTCGGTATTTTAAATTCGGAGACTAATATGATGAATTGTATTCGGAGACTAATCTTCTATTGTATTCGATGAATCTGCTGTTGCTGTGTGGTGCTAGCTATATTATGTCCAATAATATATTTTGTAACCTGTGAAAATATCAGAAAAGAAAAAAATCTCTAATATTCATACTAGTGGCGCACCACCACATAGTGCGCCATTAGTAAGCCAAAGCACACTAATGGCGCATCATCCACCAGTGCGCCATTAGTATGCCAAAGCACATGGGTAAATATGGCCCCCAGGGAGGCATACTAATGGCGCACTGTGGGCTATACTAATGGCGCACTGTGCGCCATTAGTATACCAGATACTAATGGCGCACCACAGGTGCGCCATTAGTAAAAAATACTAATGGCGTGATACTAGTGGCGCACCTGTAGTGCGCCATTAGTTAACAAAACAGGTGCACCACTAGTAGGCATTTTCCTAGTAGTGAAGGAATGAAATGTGCCATCTTAGAGAATCGGTCCACAATAACAAATACCAAATCCTTTCCATTTCTAGTTCTAGGCAATCCAAGTATAAAATCCATGCTAATATCTTCCCATGGTTGATATGGAATTGGGAGAGGCATATAAAGGCCATGCGATTGAGCTTTAGACTTAGCTTTGCGACATGTAGAGCATGGGCTAGTGAAGTGGTTGACGTCGCAAAACATCTTGGGCCAATAGTAGTTCTTGGAGAGCATAGCGACAGTCTTGTCGCATCCAAAATGTCCCTTTATTCCTCATCCATGAGATTCCTTCAAAAGCAACAAATGAAGAGAAGACTCGGGGATGCAAAGTTTGTTAGCTCTCATAAGATATCCAACTTTGATGTAATAGCGTTCCCAAGAGGTATGCGTCAAACATTTGGTATAAGGAATAGCAAAAGTAGGATCATGCTCATACAAGTCTTTTATGTGCTCACAGCCAATGACATTCAATTCAAATTGAGTAACAAGCATGGATATGCGGGAAAGAGCGCCCGCCACAACATTTTCCTTACCTTTGATGTACTTGATGATATAAGGAAATGACTCAATGAATTCACTCTACTTAGCATGATGCTTGTTCAACTTAGTTTGACCCTTAAGGTATTTAAGCGTTTCATGATCGGTATGAATGATAAATTCATGAGGGCGAAGATAATGTTCCCATTCATGCAAAACTCGCACTAAAGCATGTAACTCTTTGTCATAGATGGGGTAATTGAGTTGTTGTCCGGAAAGTTTCTCACTAAAGTAAGCTATGGGGCGCTTCTCTTGCGTTAACACACCTCCTATTCCATTAACACTAGCATCGCAATGAATCTCAAAGGGTTTGTCAAAGTTTGTTAAAGCAAGCACGGGAGCATGAGTAAGAAAATTCTTAAGCTCATTGAAAGCGGTATCTTAGGATGGTCCCCAAACAAAAGGCGCATTTTTCTTGCTCAAATCATGCAAAGGTGAAGCAATGGTGCTAAAGTCCTTCACAAATCTATGGTAGAGACCAGCTAAACCAAGGAAGCTACACACTTGATGCAAGTTGGTTGGTTGTGGCTAAGTTTTAATAGCATTGATCTTAGAGTCATCAACATGAACACCCTTAGAGGAAACAACAAAACCCAAGAAAATGAGCTTATCAACGCCAAAATGGCATTTTTCCATGTTAGCATAGAGACGCTCTTTTCGAAGAGTTTGCCAAAATGTTCAAACATTGGTGACATGATCTTTGAGAGATTTGCTATAAACAAGGAAATCATCGAAGTAGACCACAAAAAACTCACCAATGTAAGTGTCAAACACATAATTCATAAGACGCATGAAAGTACTCGGTGCTTCCAATAAACCCATAGGCATGACTAACCACTCATACAAACCAAACTTTGTTTGAAAGCGGTTTTCCATTTATCATCCTCTTGTATGCGGATTTGATAGTAACCATTTTTAAGATCAATTTTGGAAAAGATAGTGGCACAAGAATGACCAGAACGGCACAAGGACTCAAACTTTTGCGCACATGTCCATGTTCTATGAGATGTTTTACTTGCCTTTGTATTTCTTTGGTTTCTTCGGGGTTGACGCGGTAGGGAGCTTTGTTCGGAAGTGGTGCTCCGGGGATGAGGTCGATGCAGTGCTCGATGCCTCATAGTGGAGGTAGTCCCGGAGGTAGCTCGTCGGGGAAAACATCTTGGAATTCCTACAAAAGAGAATACAACACTAAAGGTAGAGTGTGAGAGGTGTTAGCTTTTGGTGCATCGTCCTTGCACAAAAGGATGTAGTGTATCACACTAGATGGGTTCTCACACACTTATCTTATCTCAAGTTTGTTGGCAAATAGAACTAGGTTCTTCTTTTCTCTCATCGTGGAGGCACTCGATTTAGGCTTGTGGCGCTCACTCTCTTTTTGGTGGTTCGCTCTCACTATTCTCTCCATGATGGGTGGCTTGCTTGTCGGTGATAAATTGGCTTGGAGACATAGGGCGAAGTACGTACTCCTTTCCTTTCATCTTGAAGATGTAGTGGTTCGTTCGGCCGTTGTGGATGTCACCTCTATCAAATTGCCATGGTCTACCAAGAAGAAGGTGGCAAACGGTCATTGGAATGACATCACACTCCAAAGTGTCTTCGTAAGCTCTGATTTTTAAGGAGACTTGCACTCTATGCTCGACTTGAATAGTGATGGAGTCGCTTAGCCATTGAACTTTGTAGGGCTGTGGGTGCCTCGTCTTGGGAAATTGGAGCTTGGATCAACGTTCTTGACTTGATAAGTTATGACAACTCCCTCCATCGATGATGATCTTGGCGGACCTTCCATTGATGCTGGCCTTTGTATGGAATATGTGGAATCTTTGGTCTTCTTCCTGGTGATGTTGAAGGGTCAAGACCTTGGAGACAACGAGAGCGGGACTTTAATCTTCATCACAAAAGACTTGTTCCTCTTCATCATTCACTTGCTGGTGCATGGCGACTTGCTCAACTGCTTCAGTTTCTCCTTCACTCATGGAGTCGTATGTACCATCATCATTGAGGATCATGGTCCGCTTGTTGGTACACTCAAAGGACTTGTGGCCTCGGCCTCCGCATGTGAAGCATTTGAAGGAACTTGTCTTGACGGTCTCATCGGTTGGGGTAGATGATGGTGAAGCTCTCGGCTTGAAGTTGCTCGTTGTAGGAGGATGACTTGATGTTGACGAAGCTTTCTTGTAACTCGACTTGTCGATGTTGCTTGTAGAAGTCTTGGTTAATGTAGACGGTGTTGGAGTCATTGAAGCTTGGGTGTTGGAGAAACCATATGACTTGGATGAGAACTTGGCATACTTGAAGTCATCTTGCACTTGACGTTCTGCTTTGGTAGCTTGATGCACTAGATCGATGAGGTTCGAGTATGGTTGGAAGTCGGCAATCTTCTTGATGGGGTGATTGAGTCCATTCAAGAAACGTGCCATAGTTTGCTCATCATCTTCCATGACATTGGCTCAGATCATTGCAATCTCCATTCCTTGTAGTACTCTTCAACGCTCTTGGTTCTTTGCTTGAGGAGTTGGAGTTTCTTGAAAAGGTCGCGGTTGTAGTAGGTAGGCACGAAGCGTGCTCTCGTGACATCCTTCATTTGCGCCCAAGTAGTGATGGGTTGTTAACCTTTGTCCTCTCGGGCTCAAGGACATGTTCCCACAAAATGAGGACATAGTCTTGGAACTCAAGGGATGCCATCACGATCTTCTTCTCTTCTTCATAGTTGTGCAAGCTGAAGATTTTGTTGACCTTCAATGCCCATGAAAGGTACTCTTCGGGATCATTGCTTCCATTGAACTTTGGCATGGTGAACTTTAGCTTGCCTTAGCGTTGCTCTTCATTGTGTTTGGGTTGGGGATGATGACGTCCTTGACGAGGAGGTTTGTCTCTCACAACTTCATCTTGCCGTGGAGGGTTTCCATTGTCTTCTTGATCTTGTTGAACTTGATTTTCTTGGCGAGCTTGTGGATGAACTTGTCGAGCTTGACGTTGCACCCAAGCTTGATATATTCGTTCGTGAACTTCTTCGCCAACTGCTTCTTCATGTTCACGAGCTTGTCGGCCTCGGTTGGCTACGACTCGACTTGATTCTCGGAGGGCACGTTGTGCCTCAAGTTCTTGAGCATCTCGCAATTATTGCTCTTGATGTTGTGCCTCGGCATCTTGTGCTTCTTGTTGTAGACACGCTCGCTCTTCCTCTTCATGTTGGCGTTGTTGTTGCTGTTCTCGTGCTTGAGCAAAGGTAGCTTGGTTTTGACGATGTCGTTGTTCTTAAGAGTTATTGTCGTGTAGAGGGTTGCAGTTGGCTGGACGATCTTGGCGCGTGGCACGACGAAGAGTATTTGATGTCGGTGTACTTCAGCCAGAGATGGTGTAGTCAGAGTGTTGACTTGAGCGGCTCCGTCTTGATGAGGATGAAGTGGAACAAGAGTGGTTGAGCAACAAAGCTCGAATCTCGTCCATTCTTGCGTCGTTCTCTTGCTTGTGGTCGAAGTAATCTCTTGTACGTTGCTCGGAGGGTTGCAAGTCGGTGGCGAGGTTGTCGATGCGTTCGCTCATTGCTTGTTTCTCTTGATGCAAAGCACGTTGTGCACCAAAGAGGTGGCTCTTTCTGACGTAGGAGTTCATGTCGTCGTCTTGCCCGATGAAGAGTGGGTTGGTAGAAGTACTTGACCTATCCATCATTCCAAGAGAAATATGTGAGTGGTAGAAAGAGAAGAACGTATACCAAATGTACCTTGGCCGATGTTGAATGTGGATCAAAGATCACTCCAATGTGGAACAAGGAAATAGCACAATTGGTACCAATTCTTGTCGGTTTCTCACACCTACACAAGTAAAAGCTTATGGTGGAGCTCGGTTAGGATGGTGGCACAAAATTTGATGCAATTGTTAGTGAGCTTCAATAATGTTGGAAAAGATTCGCAAGTTTGCAATGCAACAAGTAGACCAAGCAAAATGAGGTACACGGAAACACACACGCAAAGAGATGAATGGGGTCGTGCAACCAAGGATGAGCCAAAATGTGGGATCCACGAAAATGCTCTTGTTGCACAACACTAGAGATATGCTAGCATGATTGCACAATAGGCGGATACGAAGACTTGTGCACAACCTACTAAGCAAAAATGCAACAACTTCTATCCCAAGTATGCTCTATGTATGGTATTCCGATGATATGATCCAAGATGATCTAGTATGACAATCTTAATGTTGTATGATGCTATGGTTCTTGAGTAAAAGCTCTTTGCTTATCTTTCCCTTTTGCTTAAAAGCTTGTTTGGCTCTTTGTGTTTGAGCTCTTTTGTCATGCAATGCTTCACGAACCAAGATAGCAATTGAGTATGCGATGACACTTTGTGACACAAGAGATGACATGCTCCAATGCTATGTATGTATGCTATGGGAAGTATGATCACTAAAGTGCACAAGTCATGTTGCCGGCAATACTCAAAGGCTAGTATCGATGGGTAAGCAATGCAAGAGAGTAAGGCTATGATGCCTATTAATGTAATGGCAAGAATGATGTAGCACGATACCAATATGAGTTTACCGCTCTTGCTTATGGTATGGTTTCAAAATGGTGTAGTGGTTTTTGTCGATGACGCGTCCGTGGCGAAGATGAGCGGCGGTGATGTTGATGTCGAACCGTACCTAAATAGCCGAAACACAATAGGACACGGAACCGCAACTCAAATTCTCAAAGCATAAAGTTGGGAAACGTATCAGAGTGCGAAACGAGTAAGCAATGGTGGTTGTGGAAAGTGGTGGAGGTATGGGTATGTGTATGCAGAAGTGGGGCGGTGGCTGCAATTTTCGAGGGGGGGGATTCAGTTTCGTTAGGTTTTTACGAACGTCCGGTGGTTGAGGTCGCCTGTTGTCGGACGTCCGGTGGCGAGCGGACATCCGGTGCCTGGGCAAGTTCGTGCACGGGATGAACAACACGGGTTCGTGACGGAGAGGTCGAAATTCGTTGAATCCGGGCGATTTCATGGATGGAAAAGGTGGAGAAGAAGGGGAAAGCTAGATCCACTCAAGGCAAAGCAAATCCGCAGATCAAATTCAGCAAAATTTCACCACACCAACAAATCACAAAAAACAAATTGGGGCTATTTTTGTCGGAAACTTTCAACTTAGGGACAAAATCAACAAAAACAAGGCTAGAAACACGACGGGGAGGCTCCGAAATCATGATCAACGTGGCTTCAACGTGGCTCTAGATACCAAGATGATGTAGGATGGAACCCTATACGGCCGATCTTTCATGAAAGGAGCGGGTCTCGCGAAGAACACGAAGAACACGAGAGGAAACACGAGGGGGAAATCACAAGGGGAACACAAGAGAAACACTCAAACCAACAAGTATGATCATACATGTGCTAGATCCATAAACACAAAAGGAGATACAAGATCCATGATCAACAAGGGACGATACACGGTAACCGGTTCTTCTCCAAAGGAGGTCTTGATGGGGGTCTTCTCCGTGAGGAGGTCTTGAATCCAAGGGGATCTTCTCCGAAGAGGGGCCGCAGTCTCTCTCAAGGAGTAGATCCCATGTGGATGAGCAAAGCTCTATCTCTAAATAAGCTACTACTTTGCTAACCCTAGCTAGGAGGAGTAGGAGGTCTATCTATAGTCTTGGTGCAAATGGGGACGAAGTGAGGGGGTACATGGGCCTCAGGCCCGAATCCTGTGCGCAGACAGGTACCGGACGTCCGCTGGGGACCGATCGTTCGATGACTCATGGGTGGCCAGACGTCCGGTAGTCGTCGGTCGTCCGCTAATTATGGCCCGGATGTTGAAGTAGCGAATTTCTGGAAGTGGCCGGTCGTCCAGTCGCCGGACGTCCGGTGGTGTCGGACTTCCGCTCGTTTGGCTCGGGTGCGGGATCGCCGGTCATCCGGTCCGGGCCGGACGTCCGCTCGCTATAGCTCGGCTGGGGCTTCAGGCGCCGGGCGTCCGGTCCCGACCGTTCGTCCGGTGGCTGGGTCTTGTTTAGCCTTCCTTCTTCATGGCCTTTGCGCTTGGTGCCCTCGTCCCCTTGTTCGGTGGGTGTATCTTCTCCGTGCATCTCCTCCAAGTACCTGATCACGCATAGTGTTTTCGTTGAGGTAGTATCCATGTCTCATGTATAGAAAGTGGTAGTTCGGAGAGGAGCGAGTTCACCTTATCTTCGATAGCCTTTGCTTGTGCCCTTGTGATTGGTCCAAGTGGTGTCGTGGGGGACGTAGGTAGGTCCATGGGGATGATCTTGGGATGCTCCACATCACACAAGGACTCAACAATCCCATTACCATGGGTATCAAGACTAGCAAAGTTTAAAGGGTATGGAATGGATAAGTGGTGAGGCTACAGCAAGCGGCTAAGCATTATATGGTGGCTAACTTATGAGTACAAGTGTAAGATGAGAAACTACGCAAATGGTCGCAAGCTAGTAATGATCAAGAAGTGATCCTGAACTACTTACGTTCAAACATAACCCAACCGTGTTCTCTTCTCGAACTTCCCTGAAAAGCGACAGTCACGGTTACGATACGCGGTTGTTGTATTTCAATTGAGTTTACTTCAAGTCCTCTACAACCGGATATTAACAAATTCCCATCTGCTACATAACCACGGGCACGGCTCTCGAAAGTTTAAACCCTGCAGTGGTGTCCCAACATAGCCCGTGATAAGCTCACGATCCACGGAGACAATCCTCCATCACGGGACCCTCCGATCAGACTCAGAATCCCAGTGCACAAGACATTTCGACAATGGTAAAACAAGTCCAGCAAGACCTCCCGATGCACCGACCTACCCTGATAGGAGTTGCGTGATCTCGTTCTCAGGGTACATCGGATGAGCGAAGCGTACATGATCCAAATACCCCAAGTTGCCTAGGGGTGGTCCCGCACGGGTCTCTAGTTTGGGACCAACACCATCAGCACTGGCCCCTCTGCTATGTAGAAAATCCTCGGGTTCATGACGCCCTATGCCAATTAATTATTAGGTTCAAATATTATTATGGCAAATGTTAAAACCAATGTTGGGCCTTGCTGGAAGAGTTTTATTCAAAGCGAACTGTCAAGAGGGGCCCATAAACCCTCACCGTGTTAGGGACGCAAAATCAAGGAACATAACACCGGTATGACGGAAACTAGGGCGACAAGGGTGGAACAAAATACCAAGCATAAGACCGAGCCTTCCACCATTTACCAAGTATATATGTGGATTAATTAAATAGGAGATATTGTGATATCCCATGATATCCATGTCCCAACATGGAACAACCTGCAACTAGCAACACTATAAGAGGAGCTGAGCAAAGCGGTAACATAGCCAAACAACGGTTTGCTGGGAAGGTCAAAAAGGTTAGAGGCTATCATGGCAATTTAGGAGGCTTGATAAACAAGTGATAGGTAGCGCGACATAGCGATAGCATTGAGACAACTAGCAAAGCAAAGATAGTAGTGCTATCCATGGTAACGGTCATCTTGCCTGAAATCCCGATAGGAAGAAGAACGGGTCCGTGAAGAAGACGAGCCAGCGTAGCCAAACGGATCCTCACAATCACAATGTGACCGGAACTATCAAGAAGAAGTACAACCGGAAAGAAGCAAACAACATGGTAAACAACCATCACATAAACATGGCATGATTCCCAATCAAGTATGATGCATGTCCGGTTTAATGAGGCATGTCATGGCAATTTGCAACAAACAAAAGTACAAGTTAAGTGGAGCTCAATATGCAACGAGTTGCATATTGGAGAAACACCACATTTAATTATTAAGTTAACTCTCGTTTATGTACCCAACAATATTAAATGTTATTAAACATGGCAAGGGGTGAAGCATAAAGAAACTATCTAATTAGGCAAGTTTAAATGAGGCCGAAAATAACAAACAACAATTCCGGAAAATCCCCACATGTCATTTAGCAATTTTTAAAGAAAACAACAAGTTTACATTTTAGATGTTGTTATCATGATGCAGATGACATAAACAAGGTTTATGCAATTTTTGAAAATGTTGACATGAATATGTTAGGGAGCACTTGTCGCCATGGTGGAAAGAAAGGGGTGCCACAGCGGCGAATCCGAAAATGATACCACAGCAACGTTTCGGTTCCGATAACTCGGTCCAAGGAACAAGTGGGGGTGATGGAAACATGCAAGAGCAACGGGGAGTGATCCCGGATACCGGGTGTCCCACCTGACGGTCGCATGGCAAACGTGGAATGTGTAATAACAACTCAGACACGGTGCAAACACGAGCATCTCATAGAACACATGCATTCGTCCACTAGCAATCGTCTCGGGGTTATACCTTCAAACCATGCATTTTCGTGGTGGAACGAGTTCGACGGGATGTAGTTGTTCTTGGGTCATCGTGGGGTGTAGTGGTACACGTGGCGGCATAGTGGAAATAGTGGTACACGGCGACGGTAGTGGAAGTAGTGTTTCACTTTTCGTAGATGTTCGGGGTCACCGGTAGTTGTACACAATTGTTGTTGGACTTGATGGATCTGAGGTCTCCGGGCATAGTGATACTTGGCGGCTCATCGTTATGAAGGTCGTACACGGAACCAGAAGAGGAACTTGGTGTATCGGTGGACTTGGCGATTCCGGAGACGGCAGTAGAGGTACTTGACACATCACCGTGTAGTCATACACTTATTGGAGAGGATTTTGCCACGAATAGCAAAGTGAAACAGCCACGACCGGAGGCAACAGAGGCGTAGGCGCGTGAGGGTAGTGAGGCGGTGGTCCCGCGGCAACAGGAGGTCGACGGCGTAGCAGCACGGGAAGAGCAGCAGCAGGACGGAGGGGCTACCATCGCCCTTGGCGTGGAGCAAGGGAGGCGGAGCTCCTGGAGGCTGGACGTGCCATGGACCTCTGGCGCAAGGTGAGGAGGAGCAGTGGAAGGGGAGGTCGCCAAACGCCCATGGCGAGGAGTAGGAGAAGCAGGTCAGGCGGGCGACGACGCTAAGCCGTGGCTGGAGATGGTCGGCAGCTTGAGCGAAGGCAGGTCGATGCGGAGTAGCAGCAAGTTGGCAGTGGGGATGTGACACACCAGAGTCGTGGACGAAGGGGATCGGGTCGTCGGGCTCTGGTGCCTGGCGCGGTCGAGGGAGGATCGGGCTCCCCTGGGCACGGATGAAGGCGGCGGCGGTGCGGGTGACGGCTAGGGCAGTGAAATGGCGCGCACATGGATGGGACGAAGTGCACAACGACAACCTTGGCTCGCAAAAGAGCAGTGGGGAAGTCATGGCCTTGGGGTTCGGGCGCCGGCATGGCTGCTGTGGCCCTGGGAGTGTGCGTGTGTGAGCGTGTGGCGGCCCTGCGGGGGGAAGAATGGGGAGATGGGGATCGATTGGGAGAGATGAAGGGGATCGAGGACTGGGTTAGGTTTAGGGATTTGGTGGGCTTGGCTGGTTGCGGGAATGGGTCGGCCTAGATGGTCAGACCCAAGAGGCCGGTTGGGCTGCTGGGCTCTCTGCTCCCTCTCTCTTATTTTCTGTTAGTGGAAAAAGGAAGAAAGAAAAGAGAGAAAGGAAAGATTTGGGAAGGAACTTGGGCACGCGGATAATTTTTCTGGACTCACAAAAATGTGCATGTTCCCAAAAAATTAGAAGTGGTAAGATTGCAGTAATTAAATTCAAACTCATTTGGATTTAATTCAAATGGGTTTGAGCTAGGACTAGGTTTTCAAAGTGCCCAAAAATATTGAGACTTAAGGAGGAGCCTTAATAAAAGAGATAAGAATTATTGGCAAAGTTTGAGGCAAGGAATCGAGCTAGAAAATCCATGGAACTTAAATTGCAGGTGTGTTATGGTGATTCCAAAGTTAAAGGAATATTTGATATAGCTCCCTAATAATATTGGGAGACTTTTACATGTTGTAAAGAGAAATCCCTATGTGAATTCCCTCGATTTAAATGGATCAAAGATCCACATGATTTATTTATTTGAGTTTTAAAAGGGGTACATGATGACATGATGTAATGCACATGATGCAAAGATGAATGCAACGAACAAGACAAATCACATGACGAATCGTGGAATACAAGGAAGGCATATGGAGCATCGGTCTTGGGGCGTTACAATTGAAGATTGCTTTATCACATTTTTAAAATATAATAAGAGTGCAGACGCTCCTCCATCCGGTTCCTAGTAGTATAGACACACCTCTATAGTAGTAGTACTAGTACTAGTAAACTTTGCGCTTGGCTGTTCGCCTCTTCGGGAACTCAAACAATAATAGTACTAGTATAGTGTATCCTTGTGGCAATTTGACACCAAATTAACTTTTGCACGTCCTCCGCCTGAGCGAGAGAGAGCTTGCATTAGTCAAAAGTTTCTCCTTGTCCTGCAAGCCACCGCGCGCAAGCTTCTCCCATCCTGCAAGCTTCTCCTAGTTAGGCAAGTTGACGGGACACAGCAAAGTAATGCTAGTCCATGCTGCCTCCTTTCCAGTTAACATGGCATAATTTCAAACGAGATAAATACACTGTCTGTCACTGTATATTTGTAAAAATAAGGTCAGTGGACTTCATAATACGCTCATTGCGCTCAATATATACATTTTTCGGTGTTTATACGGTCACTAGCTCACCCTGGCTAAGTATGTGTGTGCATGCACGTGTAGGTTGAGCACTTGAGCGTGACCGTGTGTGTTCCGTCGTGTGCTCGGACATGCATTCTTTGTCAAAATGTTGCATGCAATGTTTAATCATTCGTTGTTCACGCATGCATTCCCGATATTAATACATTGGTAAAGACAATTTCTTGAGGAAAACGAGCCCATCAATTGAGTACAAAGGGGACCAATAAGCCAGGACGGAGGGAGTACCAGTAGTGAACCGGAAGGAGGGAGTAGGTACTAGTAGTACTACCTAACAACATGCAGTAACAAAATTCCTCTATGCACATCTTGTCTACGTGTCATGCAAGAAAATAGAGATAAGTACAAGTGAGACTCTAGAACGGTCATACACGTAGGGGGAGTACATGTAGGGGCCACTAAGGAGCAGCCGAATCACATAGTAAGTTAGTCGGGAGAGGCAACCATCAATTCACTCTTCAATGACATGTATGCAATATAAAATGGTTGATATGGAGAGAAAAAGAAAACCACTATATATACACTAGTAGGAGCCTAAGCTACAAGCCTGCTTGCTTGGGTTGCTCTCTTCACAAGCATAGAACGACGGTGGCCACACCACTGGTCACATATCCGACCTGATCCCGCCGTTGGGGGAATGGAACAATGTTCTGCGTAGACGCAGTCGACATCGGCGAGGGAGAAAACCCACAGTCGGTGCGTCCCAATTGGGGGTCCCCGCGGTATGGGCTGATGCCGTGTCCCAACCGCCCTTCTAGCTACAGCCTGACACCCCAAGTAGTACATCTTCCTTTTGGAGTCGGCTTGCTCCAGTGCTGCAGCTACCCATGTAGCTCCATCTCCATGTCGATCTTTCTCTACTTCTACCGGCTTCTATTTGTGATGAGTTTATGTCTCATGAACTAGTTTAAGTACTATTATTCTAATCACGCTTCTTCAATATCTTTGCCATCAGGGATGCTCAGCTCGATTTTAGTGGAACTGCACAAAAGCATCGTATGATCCGAGGGTGCCAGCCGTCTTTCCTTCCACTGGTTCTACCTAGCCAGGAAATTAAATCATGTTTAGGGTTTAGGGTTTAAGTTGTAGTGACCCCATCAGTAGTTTTTCTTTTGTACACGCTCTCACAACTTTTGTCTTTAGTTGTGAAGTAAATATTGGCTATGATTTGTGAATCATTGAGATGCATCAGCATGCGTGTTAGTTTTCCTTTGTATTTGATGGAATGTTGTAACAGGGCAACCTTGGAGTAGGAATGAAAATGGAGTGGAAAGTTTCCATTTTTCCGGAGAAAAAATGGAAACGGAGAGTAACCAACATTTCGTTTCGTTGGATCGCGCCATCGAGCAAAACCAACGTTTAAATCACGTCTGTCGCGTTCATGTATCACCCTCCTCCACGGCTCCACCCCCACACGGTCGCTCGGCATGCCACTCACCGCAAACCGAGTATACAATAACTTTCCCGCCTACTTGTCGATGGATCGCACCATGGAGTACTAGCACTACTGGAAGAGATTGACGAGTTGGGGGAGGACAGCTAGCTGTAGCACGGACTCCCATGAACTTTTTACATGCATGTTGTGACCGGCTATTACGACCTTTGAACGCAGAGCAGTCGCGTGCACCGGGAAGCGGCGCGGGCGACGCTCTCTCGGTCGGCGCATCGCTTCAATGCCGGCGCCAGTGAGAGGTCACGTCCGCTCTGGCCGGGCATGAATGCAGCACTCACCGTTTCGGGCCGGAAGCATGCGCGGGTGACGAAGAGGGTTCGGGTTGGTCAGGAGCGGGCGTGGCCCTGGTCCGGACGCCCGCAAATAAGAGATGTTGTACGTTAATATCGCTGCGTATATAAAGGCTGGTCATAGTGGGGAGTAACTTATACTAGTGTCATGCATATGACACTAGTCTAAGTTACTATCTTCATAGTGCAAAGTAATATAGTAGTAGTGTCATAGATCACATCATTTATTATGTTGTACACTCATCTTTTCTCGGGGAGCGCTATGTTACAGTAACATATTATGTTACCACTTCTCATTAACTACATGCCACATAAGCAAAATTTTCATGGAATGCGCCATGTTACTGGCTAAGTTACTCCCACTATGACTAGCCTAATTAACAACGTAAATAATGTGCCAGTTTGACAAATATGATTGGAGATGGAGTTGGAGATGGAATTTTACGTAAACATGAATATGCATGTCTATGTCTATTTGTGTGTGCGCGACAACTCTCACGACCTGGAAGCGGGGGCATGTTTTTGATCGAGTTTTCTTTCTTGGTACGTTTAAAAAAATTGTCTGCCAGTTTTCGTTTCTTTTTTTGGGAACACGCGTATTCTATTTAAAATCACTGCTATGGTGATTTTTTTACTCCATTGTATATATAGACTCTTGTTTGATAGGGTTTCTTGCCTCTCGCTCTCTTGTCCTCTCCATATCAAAACAAGATGACAGTGTCCACTCTATCTCTCTCCTCACTGGTGGTCACAGATTCGGCCGAATCCCGTGTGCTGCCGGAGATGAGGAGATGCAGCATTGACATTGTTGCCGTCGGTGATGGAGGAATTTGATGCGCACCATCCTCTCGGAGCCGGCGCAGGCGCGGAAGAAGGTCCTCCACGCCCTTGTTCGTTGCCGTCGTGTTGGAAGATCCCACACGCCCACCTAAGCGACATCTCGCCCACCTGAGGTATAACTTCTTGTACTGGTCCAGCTCCCCAGGTCGCTTCATGCGGGTTTTCTTCTATGCGACAACTCCCATGCGGGTTCATCGGCTGGTCCAACATCACCTACTATTATAGAGGAAATGCCACTCGAAAAGTTGTCCTAGTTTATGGCTCGGTGGCGGTATACATGTTGTTTGCTGCTGCTAATCTAATACTATCACTGGTTAAATGAAGAAATGTTTTTTTTCTCGGGTATCCTAGTTTAGTTCCCATCAAGATAATCATGATGCTTCTGTTTGTTGGTATACTTTTCATTAATTCTTATTGATAATTGAGATGTCGCTGTTAATCTTGTACCACACCACTATATCCCTTTTTTATATTTTTGCAAACAGCGATGTGTATCTCCATACCCTGGCATATCTTCCTCAATTTTAGTGAGACTACACAAAATTGGATGGCCATTGTTGTTCCGCCTCACTGTCCTCTGCCATGTGGTTCTTCCTTCCTCAAGCTTGATTACTGAGAAGAAACATAGCACAATGAGGATTTGTCGAACTTCATAGGTGCCTCACCCAAACTTGATACCAAATGGATGATGCATCACCACGATGACCTATCGATGCACATGGTTGCGCCTCATGGTTGCATCGACTGGTGAAGCTAATCGATTTTCCACGAAAAACAAGCTATCTTCCATCAGTTATCTTTGCTTGTTACCTACAAAGATGATATCCTTCATCAGTCCACCTTGGTTGCATTGGAGACGCAGTCGTCTTTCACGTTGGTGCATTTTTATCACACAATTGGCTATGAACCAAATGTTTCCTAAAAGAAGGATCGACGTTGGTACTAAGAGCATAAGTTTTGTATTGATTTCGAAGCCTTCTCGCAACTTTGTCTTCAGCTCCCCTGTAATTTTATTTGTCCAGCTATTAACTTTGATTAAAAAAATGGTGTGGACTAAAAACCCGGATGGACGTAGTAGCCCTCCATTTTTATTTACTCTGCATATTAGATTTGACTGAAGTCAAACTTTGTAAAGTTTGACCAAGTTTAGGCCGAACACAACAAACCATAATTATTGAGAGAGGGCAAACTGTACATACTCTCAAACCTTTCTGATAATTGAAATTAAAATTCTTTATTTGTACACACTCTCACACGTTTCCGATAATTTGGCGCATGTGTGGTTGTTCACTTAAGGGAGGGTAGTGTACCGCACGTGAAGGACAGGAAGTGCGACCAGGACGCGTGGATCGTTAGTTCATCGGAAGTAGTAGTTTTCTTCACTGGTACGTTAAATAAAGAGTTTCGTTTCGTACTTACATAATTTAAGATGATTGTTATGGATAGACTAAGAGAACCACTCCGCTATATATTAGTAGTATACACGAGTACTATATGGACGCAACTTCATTGACTTAGTGCACCTGCCTTTGGGTGTATGACAGGTGGGCCCAAAATGTAGCTGGCCCACCTGTCATACAGCCAAAGGCACGTGCAGTTAAGGCACCGGAGCTCAGTCTATAATACAGTATATATGTAGTACACTATATAAGCTGGAGCCTTAGCGCTTGTTTGCTAGGGTTTGCACTCTCCACACTCTCGCCGCACTAAATATATATATATATACACGCTGGAGGCTCAGCGTTCCTTTGCTAGGCTTTTATATATTCACAGTCTCTAACCCTCTTCACCAGATCTAAATAAGACTGCATGGTGGCCTCTGTCTCTCTCTCCCCCCTCATAGCTGGTGACCGAGGCGTCCGGATCCCGACACATCGGGAAGGGGAGGAGGTGCAGCGTTCACTCTATCGCCTTCGGTGAGGGAGGCAATCCACTGCCGGCTACGCTGTTTTCTTTCAGCCAGCACCTGTGCAGGAGGGCCACCGACCCCTTCTTCCTCGCTGTCGTATGTAGTGTGGGAAGATCCGGCCTCCCGACGCATGCCTTGCCACATCCGGACGGCCATAAGGTATAAGTTTCTTTGAAACCGTCATTACTCTAGCTGCATGCGGATCTTTTTCGATTCTGTAGTCGAATCTAGGTCTTGGTTCAAAGAGGAAACAAGGGTGCGTCGGGGTGGAGCATGAATCTAGGACGTGGTTCAATGAGGAAAGGAGGGAGGAAAAGTAGTATAGACTGGCTATCCAGCTGCTTTGTTGGTCCAAAACGGAAAAAAGGGGTAACCCAATACACACATCTGTAAGGAACCGATCTCTTTATTGAAAAGAGAAAGAAACTGGGGGTCGGGTAGTTTGTGCAGGACTAGATTTGCTGCCCTCACATAGGAAAAACATTCAAAGAGAACAAATATGGGACTAACGCAGATATGCTGCTTGGCTACATACTCTTTATCACCCATTTATACGTGTGGACGCACATGGTGCTGGCATGTCCCATGTCCCATGTCCCATACAACTATTTTGCTGTTGTTAATCTAAGAATGATGCTGGAAACTTGAAGCAATGGCACTGTTAAAAGTAAATCACATTTTTAACGAATGTTGTTTTAAGAGAATGTCTCTGTTAATATGAATCAATGCAACCGTTTTAGAAATGCTACTATCCTACTTTGTTTTCCATCAAGATAAGTTAGATGCTTCTTTTTGTCGCCGTTTGTTTCATCCTCCTTTATTGGCCAGAATTGTTTCCTTTTTGACTCTGTTAAAACAGGGATATCTATTCAACTTATTGCTATAGCAAACTTAAATGTCACGCCAGTGACTTTGCTCGATTTCAGTGCAACTGCACAAAACGAGATTAGATTTCCTATTCGTGTTGGCAGATTCGTACGTGATCTTGTGTGCATCATGACAGGTTGGTACTTGCCTTCATCCACATGATCGTGCAGTGTGTTTTGAGATGTTGTGCTACTTGTACTGGTACTGTTTTAAATAAATGTTGAATTGAAGCTATTGTATTGCTCTCTTTTCCCATTAAGTAGTGAACAAAAATGGTACCAACCCAGACATGATGCTTGTTGCTTTGTTACAACAAACTCTGCATCACCCCCTTTATAAGTAGATGGAAGCACATGGTGTTGTTGCGCCCACTCTCCCCTGGAACTGTTTATGCTTTTGTTAATCTAATGCCGCTGGTAAAATTAAGCAATGCCACTCTCAGAATTAACTACTGAATCTTAGTTCAAAACTGCAACACTTGTTAGGGATTGGCGGAATTACCATTTTTGTGGCCGCATGTTTCATCCTCCTTTATTGGCCAGTAATTGATTCCTTTTTTTGCCTCTGTTAAAACAGGGATATCTATTCAACTTGTTGCTATTGCGACATTTTGCTTCGCTACGCGAAACACTTTTGTTTTAAGAGTGTTTTGTGCAGTTCAACTTGAATGTCACACCGGCGACTTTGCTTAATTTTGGTGGAACTGCACAAAAGGAGATCATGGATTTTCATATATGTGTTGGGATTTCTTTCAAGTCCTCCGCTCGAGTTGTTTCAAATCTTGGTCAGGAAAGGTCAGTACCGACTTTCATCCACATGATGCTGCTGTGTGCTTTGATATGTTGTACTACTTGTATTGGTACTATTTTGGATAAATGTTGAATTGAAGTTATTGAACTGCTGTCTTTTACCATTAAGTGGGCAAAAATTGTTCCAACTCAGACATGATGCTTGTTTCTTTGTTACAACAAAACTCTGCATCACCCCCTTTATAAGTAGATGGAAGCACATGGTGTTATTGCGCCCACTCTCCCCTGGAACTGTTTATGCTTTTTGTTAATCTAATGCCACCGGTAAAATTAAGCAATGCCACTCTCAGAATTAACTACTGAATCTTAGTTCAAAACTACAACACTTGTTAGGGATTGGCAAGATTACCATTTTTGTGGCTGCATGTTTCATCCTCCTTTATTGGCCAGTAATTGATTCCTTTTTACCTATGTTAAAATGGGGATATCTATTCAACTTGTTGCTATTGTGACATTTTGCTTCGCTTAATTTTGGTGGAACTGCACAAAATGAGACCAGATTTCCATATATGTGTTGAGATCTCTCTCATGTCTTCCTGACGAGTTGTTTAAAATCTTGGTCTTGAAAGTTCAGTACCGACTTTCAGTGCCGACTTTCCTCAGAATTAACTACTATATCTTAGTACAAAACTACAACACTTGTTAGAGATCGGCGGGAGTACCATTTCTGTTAGGGATCGGCCGGAGTACATGTTTAAGAAATGTATTATTCAGATAATGTCTCTATTATTATATATCAGTTACAGTGTTTTACAAATGGTACTATCCTTCTATGTATTTCTTTCTACATGTTTATCCAAGGTATTGTTAAGATAATGTCTGTGTTAAGATGAATCAGTCGCATTGTTTTAGGAATGGTACTTTTCTGCTTTGTTGTTCTTTATGCATGTTGAAACAAGGCATTGTTAAGATAATATCTCAATTAATATGAATGAATCACACTGATTGAAAATTGCTACTCTCCTGCTTTGTTTCGCATTAAGATAAGGTAGATCAGTAGATGTTTTTCTTCTGGGAGTAGTCATCAACCGTTGTTTCTCAGTAATTGTTTCCCTTATACCTATTGTTGCTTACAGGGATATCAAAATTAAAGCTCGGTTTTATTCCAACTTTGTTTTTAGCTGAACTGCGCAAAAGGAGCCAATGTGTCTAAGGCAAACTACTGCATTAGTGGGTCCAGTTGGTCTTACCACTTTGCAGAAAGAAGCAGTCACTGTTTGCGCTACATTACACAAGGAATGATCGAGAAGCTTTACAGAGTATTAGTAGACGCTGGTGACATGACTAGTCTGTAGAGAGCATAGGCATCTCTACAACGCATGGAGTGCACTGGGCAAAAAGTGCCCAAACAAGTACAAGAAGCCAGGAACTCCAAGTCTGTCAATGTCATTCTAAGCAACAATGATGGGGCATCTGGGTATGGTAATCTGTTTACCATACTTTCAGTTTGTTAGTCCACCGATTGGTGGGTTGACACTAGGGCCAATATTCATGTGTGTGCTGATGTGTCTTTGTTTTCTTGCAGCATATAAATACGAAATCCACAGGGATGCTCAGCTTGATTTTAGTGGAACTGCACAAAATGTTCAGATGGTTCGTGTCCTCCATAATACTTCATCATGCACAATACATCGAATGGTTCTCTAATCATTCATTGTCACCTTGAGCCACCGGACTATCAGGTGACAAACTGATGACAACCCTGCCTGTTCCACAATCATAGGCATTACATATTTTGAATGGGAAAAGCTTGTCAAAGTTTAATCATTGAT
Organism: Triticum aestivum; assembly: GCF_018294505.1. NCBI lineage: Eukaryota > Viridiplantae > Streptophyta > Magnoliopsida > Poales > Poaceae > Triticum > Triticum aestivum. The sequence goes on along the minus strand of NC_057803.1, from coordinate 341,401,578 downwards.
GTTAGCAAGAAGACATTAGTTTAATATATTGGAATTGGAAAACCTTGTCAAACTTTGCTCATTGATGTTAGCCAAAAGACATGCATTTGATATTTTTGAGTGGGACGCCCTTTTCTATGAGCAATGTCAATTGTTTTTTCCTATTCCTGTCTTCAGTTCATAAGTATTTACTCTGTTAAGATGCATAGTCACATGAATGTTGACTTATGTAAGGTATTTTAAGAGTTCGTTCCGAATGTTGTCTATGTAATTCCAGGCCTTGTGAGTTTTATTGCAAAGTTGATCTTGGAATGCTGTGGCATGCGGCATCATGAGCTGTTCACCGTGCCTCCTGAGAATAATGCTTCATATTGTTTTGCATGTTGAGCTAATGCCTGTGATTTGTATGTTATGAAGATCACCCTCTTCTGTTGTTTATGTGCTTAATAACTTCATTGTCTTATGTTCCATTCATAGCCTATACGACAACTCAGGTAGGTCAGAGGTGAAACCATATGATCTTCCGACCAACTCATCATCTTAGGCCGTGATTGGATCATCATTTTCCAACCAAAACCTCTTGTAAAACTAACGCTTGTAAATAAAAGAAGATGGTCTCGGGCGAAGTGCTTGGTTGGTCGATTTCGACTAGTAAAATATACCCTGGTCTCTCAAATTACACGCGTAACACACCGGTTTTCGTTGAAAACCTCGGGCCCTCAGTTTCATTACGCCTGTATTTTACGCGTTTTTTCCGATGAGGAGTAAATTACTCTTGTATCTTAATACAGGTGTGAAATAAACCAGAGCTCCCAAGTGCAATCTTACCATTTCATGCCGTCTCAGTCTCTTGAAGGTGCTCATTGGTGTCCGATGATCCTGGCTTCCTGAATGAGCAGCTGGCACTGTGTCAGACCATCCATAGGGCATGCGAGGCCCTCTCCATCGTCCTTCGAGTTGTTGTGCTCGCCGTGGTGCCGCCGTCTCGCGTTGTCAACATGGTCAATGAACATGAGGAATGACGAGATGACTTTACTTGGAGAGGATGACAGTGGGGACCCACCAGGGCCATAGCTGCACGTGCAGAAGTGCCTCCTTATTATATACAACTATAATTTTTTTTTGCTTCCTCCTGGTTTCCTGACATCACGGTCCCACACCATTGTCAACCTATGTAGTCAATAAACGAGAGAATTGCATAAGGAGCGGCCGACAGCAGGGACCAAGCAGCTCGAGCAGTATTTTTGTTTTTGAGGTGTGGGCACTGTAGGGTTTTTCTTGAGCGATGTTTTCGTTGTTGTTCAGGGGAGAGCAAGGTATTAACTGAGTAGGCTCTAGCCCGTCTAGCCCAGGCCAGATATCCAGCCCAGATACTAATTTTTTTCAAGCTGAAAATGGCTAGCCTAGCTATACTTTTTTTTGAGGAATACCCAGGCAAAGTCAACTTGTTATTCTCCACCCTGCTGGGCTGCAAATCTTTCCTAGGAGGGATGCATTAGGCTTAACAGGAAAATGGGCTTTAAGAAATAATAAATGGGATGTAATTATAAAAACTGGGCAGTAACTATAAAAAAATGCAACCAACACATAATTAGTTTATAAAATATTATATTTGGATTTTGAAAATTTTAATTTCATTAATTGTTGCACGCGCAATGTTTCGTTGGATTTTTACGTAATACAAATTTATATTGAAATTGTATTTAATCTGACTAGAAATTTCGGGATAAAAATATTTCGGATCCCATCAAAATGTGGGAAATTTTATTGAATTCTGTTTTGAACGGTTGGTTGAAATTATTAATCGGTGTCCTAGCTAGAAAATGGGCTGTACTTTTAACAAACTGTAAATGGGCTGTAAATTCCATTAGAATTCAAAAATGGGTTGTACATTCTTAAAAATCGCAAGTGGGATATAAGTTCTCTGCCACACACTTGTGGGCCTACTAAGTTGACGCGTCCCCTAAAAAAAAGTAAGTTGACGCGTATGCAAGGCTTTGTCAACTTATAGTCAACACGCGGTTCTAGCAGCAGTGGCCGTTGGATGTCCATCCAACAGATGTCGTGCTTCTTCTTCAATATCAGATATTCTAGCTTCAGCCGCCCAAAAAATGATTCCTCCCCCTGACATCTGGGGCGCACCGTTTCAGAGGCTGACATATGGGCCTACTAAGTTGACGCGTACCAAGGGCTTTGTCACTTAGTCAATATAAATGAGTCTAGCTGCACTGACCATAAGACGTCCGTCCACCGGCCGTCGTGCTTCTTCAACCTCTGGTCTTCTTGCTCCAACCGCCCAAAGCAGCACCGGTCGTGCCGCCTGCTCCTGCCTCCCATGGCCGGCTGTGCTGCCGCAGAGGCCTCACCTTCCCCTACTACTCCCACCGCTGACCAGGCCATCCCTCTGCTCTTCCTACTCCAGCCGCTCAAACAAGCGCCGGCGGGACTTCCTGCTCCCTCCTCCCGCGGCCTCACCGCCCCACCGTACTCCCGTCGCTGGCCTAGCCACCCCTCTACTCACCCACACCTGTTGTTATTCTCCGGTGATGGCAGACGAACTAGTAAAGCCTCGTACTCCCCTCCACGTGGGAAACAACTACCAAGTCTTCCCTAGCAACGTGTTGTTCCCTTCCTAGGCCTGGCCGTCGTCCACCGCCCTGGTGCTCTCGGCGTGCCATGGTCAACGTGATCAACGAACGACATCCATCGGACGTGGACTTTATGTGGAGAGGCTAACAGCTGGATCCATGGCCGCACACAAGGAAATGCCTCCTTATTACGTGCAAAATAATGATTCCTCCATGTGACATCTGGGACCCACCAGAAGGGCCTATGTATTTCGCGAAAAAATGTTCCCCCCTGACAGGACGGACCCACTAGCTATATCTTCGCACGCAAGGAAGTGCCTCCTTCTTATGCACAAAAAATGAATACTCCCCCTACTAGCTGGGACCCAGCATAGTGGGAGGCTGACATGTGGGCCTACTAAGTTGACGGGGACGGAGGGCTTTGTCAACTTAGTCAATATGAATGATTCTAGCTCCATTGACCGTACGATGTCCATCCAATGGCCGTAGTGCTTCTTCAACCTCTGGTCTTCTTGCCCCAGCCGACCAAAGCAGCGCCAGTCGTGTCGCCTGCTCCTGCCTCCCACGGCTGGCTGTGCTGCCACGGAGGCCTCACAGCCCTCTACTACTCCCACCGCTGGCCAGGCCCTGCGGTGACGGCAGCTTCACACCGCAACCGAACCAGTGAACCCTCGTACTCCTCTCCTCGTGGGCATGCACTGCCGCGTCTTCCCCAGCTCCGCGTCGTCCCCTTCCTAGGCCTCGCCGTCGTCCACCACCTTGGTGCTCTCGGCGCGGCATGGTCAATGTGGTCAGCGACCGACTTCCATTGGAAGAGTACTGTACGTGGAGAGGCTGACAGCTGGGTCCACGGTCACAGCAAGGAAGTGCCTCCTTATTACGTGGAAAATAATGATTCCTCCACCTGACAGCAGGGACCCACCGGACGGGCCACCATATTTCATGAAAAAACGTTCCCCCTGACTGTTGGGACCCACCAGCTACATCTTCGCATGCAAGGAAGTGCCTGACAGTCGTGACCCACCTGGTCAAAGCGTACATAGAGTTGTCATTCTGGTCGCGAACGTGTATGTACATACTGGTCCATTGATCTCTCTGCAAGTATGAACCATGGCCGAGTAAGTAGCGGCACGTGTGTCATTGTAGAGCACCCGACATAGCAGTCATGCAGTCCCGTCTAAGTCCTATACATGTACGTACAGCGACGGGGCAAAAAATAAGGCCACGTACGTACATACGGGCGGGGTGTCGAGCGCGTACTCATAGACGGCCAGGGCTTGTGTACATGGAGAGGCAACGAACGGGAGCAACAGCGTCCTGTTCATTGGTTAGCGAACCAGCTGGGTCAGAATGAAGAAACAGCGCCGTGTTCATCGAGAGGCAACGGAACGCGTGCTGTTCATTGGGAGCCAACCGGCTTGGATGGAACAACCAATGGAAACAAGTCCTAGCATGCCGCAGAACGGAGGAAACGGCTTTGTGTTCGACCGGCCACGGTCGAAACGGGATCCTATTCTTTGGGAGGGGTCTAGAGTACCGCAAAACGGAGGAAACGAACTTCTCTTAGACCTCCTACAGTGGAAACCGGGTCCTGTTGATCGGGAGGGGTGTGGCATACCACAACATGAAGGAAACGAACCTGTGTTGTAGCGCTACGATCGAAAAGGGGGTCCTGTTCATCGGGAGGGGTGTGGCGTACCGCAAAACGGGACTCCACGGGATACTGTTCATCTCCACCGTCGACTTCCTCCACGGGCTACTGTTCATCCACCATCGACCTCCTCCAGACTCCACCTGCGACTGTCCATCCACGGGTTCCTGTTCATCCAGCCTCCACCGCGCACTCCTCCACCGACTACTGTTCAACCAACCCTCTCCATGGGGTCCTGTTCAACCACCCCTCCACAGGCTACTGTTCATCCAGCCCTCCACCAGCTACTGTTCAACCAGCCCTCCACGGGGTCCTGTTCATCCAGCCCTCCACGGGGTCCTGTTCATCCACCCCCCAATCGGCTCGATCGATCAGGGTACTATTCATCCAGCGGCAATGACCTCTACTACCACGGGGTCCTGATCATCCAGCCCCCACCGGGAACTATTCATCCACCCCCCCCCCCAACACCACTCACTGTTCATCCAGAGGCAGCATCGATCGGCTTTAGTTAGCAGCAATAGCGAAGGAATCACTCGGGTTCAGTTAACATCAAGGGATCGATCGATCGCTCAGGTTCAATAACACGTAGCCTGCAGTGCAATCGCTCGGGTTCAGTTAGAGCCCAACGCCTCGCACACACTCACGTACGTACGGGAGAAATGCGCATCGCTCGGCCCCCGACCACCCACCGTAACCGGGAACTCCCCCGATATTTTCCTCGCCCTCACTTCTACCACGGTTTTTTCCATCATGGACGGCCCAAAGAATGTCATGCAGCTGCATCTCCGGCCCACCCAGGACGAAAAGCCCATTTTCTATCATGATTTTTTTCATAGAAGTAGGACCCCACCACATATATGATGATACCGGGTGTTATCACAATTATCGTCATAGACTTGTCATAAGCATGACAGAAAAAATTCGTTCGGCCCAAAATGTCATGGATGTGTTTTTTTTGTAGTGTGATGTACCCCTCCGTGATGGATCTGTGGTTTCTTGAACTTGCGGCGGCTCGAATTGTGTTTCGTCAACTCCCCTAGGGTTTTTGGATTTTCGGGGTATTTATAGAGCATAGAGGCGGTGCGAGAGGCCATCGAGTGGGCACAACCCACCTCGGGGCACCCCTCTGGTACTATTTTGGCCCATCTTGTGTCTTCTGGTCCAGAAAAAATCTCCAAAAAGTTTCACTATGTTTGGACTCCGTTTGGTATTGATTTTATGCGAAGCAAAAAACAGGCAAAAAGCAACAACTGGCACTGTGCAGTATGTCAATTGGTTAGTCCCAAAAAATGATATAAAGTTTCTATAAAATGATTGTGAAACATCAAAGAATGATAAAATAACAGCATGGAACAATCATAAATTATAGATACGTTGGAGACGTATCAGCATCCCCAAGCTTAATTCCTGCTCGTCCTCGAGTAGGTAAATGATAAAAACAGAATTTTTAATGTGCAATGCTTCCTATCATGTTCATCACATATTCTTTTCTTTTGTAGCATGGACATTTGGATCTTTTATATGATTCAAAGCAATAGTCTAGTTTTGACATGAAGATTTCAATACTGAAGCATACCAACAAGCAACCATGTCTTTCAAAATATCAACACTAAAGCAAGTTATCCCTAGCCCATTATGCTCAATCATTGATCCATTCATGAAACACATTCACATATTAGCTACACTCAATGCTCAAGTATGATCATAGTGCCCCTTAGTTGGTGCTTTATAAGAGAAGATGGAGACTCAACTAAAAATAAAAAATGCATAAAGTAAAAACAAATGCCCTTCGTAGAGGGAAGTAGGGATTAGTAGAGGTGCCAGAGCTCAAAGCGGAAAAAGATATAGATAAAACATTTTGGGTGGCATGCCTTTCCTATCAACAAAAACGATTGGGTAGTTCCCAATACATTACATGCTAAATATATCTTAGGCGGGTCCCCAATAGAAAATAAAGTTTATTCCTTTTTCCGCCATACTTTCACATTCCACTATGAACTGAATCAACGGGTACCGTCCATACCAACACTATCCAAGGATATTATTATTTGACAACATAAAGTAAATCCATTTTTAATTTCGGGACTGGGCATCCCTAATATCTTTGTCCTACTCTCGTGCAATGACAAGTGAATAAACACTCATCTTGAGAATAACACATCTAGCATGGAAATATATCAGCCATCCCCTACTGTTTCATGAGCGGTACGAGCACACATAAGGGAAATCTATTTTGAAAATTAGAGATGGGACATACAAATTTGCTTAGAACGGTGCGAGAACACCGCATATAGGTAGGTATAGTGGACTCATATGGAAAAACTGGGTTTATGGATTTTGGATGCACAAGTAGTAATCCCACTAAGTACAAGTGAAGGCTAGCAAAATATTGAGAAGCATCCAACAAAGAAACGAAAAAAATCTCATAAGCGAGCATTAAGCATAACTAACACCGAATAATGCACCACAAGTAGGATGAAATTTCATTGCATAACTATTGACTTTCGTGCTTGCATAGGGAATCACAAACCTTAACATCAATATTCTTACTAAACCATTATTACTCATCAACATGACTCTCATATCACTATCATCATATCACAAAACTATTACAAAGAATCATGTTTATTTTGTCCAACAATCTTCATGAAAGTTTTCGTTATATCCCTCTTTAATATCTATCACTTTGGGACTAGTTTCATATATTTCTTTTGAAAGCTCAAATAAATCTAAGTGAAGAACACGAGCATAAACATTTTCTTCTCTCAAAATAATATAAGTGAGGCATAAGAGATTTTTTTTCAAATTTACTAACTCTCAAATATATCTAAGTGAAGCATGAGAGCATTTTCTTAAAAAATATTAAATCACACCATGCTCACAAAAGGTATAAGTGAAGCATGAGAGCAATTCCATAGCTCAAAAAAATTAAGTGAAGCACATAGAGAAATTCTAACAGATCATAGTATAATTTTGGCTCTCTTAAATAGGTGTGTTCAGCAAGGATACTTGGCTAAAATAAGCAAAGTAAGCAAAGACTCAAATAATACAAGACACTCCAAGCAAAATTCATGATATGTGACGAATAAAAATATAGCTCCAAGTAAAATACCTATGGTCGTTAGAAGAAAGAGGGGATGCCACTCGGGGGATCCCCAAGCTTAGTTGCTTGTTGCTCTTTGGGTAATAACTTGGGGTGTCGTGGGGCATCCCCAAGCCTAGGCTCTTATTACTCCGTATTCCTTCATCCATCGCGATCTCACCCAAAACTTGAAAACTTCAATCACACAAAACTCAACAAAACCTTTTTGAGATCCGTTAGTATAACAAAGCAAATTAATACTCTAAGTATTGTTACAAACCCTTACATATTACATTTTTGTATTATATCTACTGCATTCCAACTTTACCATGGCTTATACCTCTAATACAAAACATAGATTCATAAAAATAAGCACATGACGCAGAGAAAACAGAATCTGTCTAAAACAGAACAATGTGTAGCAAGCTGGAAACTTCGAATACTTCTCTAACTCTAAAATTCTGAAAAATAGGACAACGTGGGAAATTTTTTATATCAATCTTGTGTAAAAAATCAGAATTTTATCACGCATCTGTGATTAATTAAAATTATTTTACTGGGTGCAAAAGTTTCTGTTTTTCAACAAGATCAAATCAACTATCACCCAACATGACCCCAAAGGATTTGCTTGGCATAGACACTAATTAAAACATAAAAACACAATCATAACAGAAGCATAATTGTGTCAACACTCAAGAACAGAAAGAAAAAATCAAAAATAAAATTTATTCATTGGGTTGCCTCCGAACAAGCGTTATCGTTTTATGCCCCTAGCTAGGCATTGAGATTTCTATGATGCTCACATGAAAGATAGAAATTGAGACACGAAGAGAGCATCATGTAGCACATGAAAAACAAGTTTAAGTCTAACATACTTCCTATGCATAGGAATTTTATAGGAAAACAATTTATCAAGGCAATCAAAAACTACCATATGCAAGGAAGAAGAAAGAAACCATATCAATCTCAACATAACGAGAGGTAATTTAGTGACATGAAATTTCTACAAGCATATTTAACTCTCTCATAATAATTACATGTAGGATCATAATCAAATTCAACAATATAGCTATCATATAAAAGCTTCTCTTCATGATCCACATGCAATTTTTTTATAATCTTCCAAAATAGTGGGATTAACATCAACTAAAGTCATGACCTCTCCAAACCCACTTTTATCAAAAAGTTCATAAGATTGAACACTCTCCAAATATTTGGGATTATTTTTACCAAGAGTTGACACTCTTCCGTACCCACTTTCAATATTATTGCAAACACTATTATCAATATCATATTCATCATGAGGCTTAAATAAATTTTCAAGATCATAAGAAACATTCACCCCAATGATGATGATTGTAATATGTAGTAGACATATCAAAATTAGCATGCCCAAGCTTGGAGTTTTGCATATTATTAGCACAATTGACATTGATAGAATTTATAATAACACCATTGCAATCATGATTTTCATTCAAGGAACTATCATGAATCACTTCATAAATTTCTTCTTTTAACACTTCGTCACAATTTTCAGATTCACGAATCTCAAGCAAAACTTCACAAAAGATAATCTAGTGTCAATTGACGAGCAATTGTTTCATCATAATTCGATCTCCTAAAAAGATTAGCAAGTCGATGAGGATCCATATAAATAGACTTTTAGCAAGCGAAGTTGCAAGAAATAGAAGACACAGCAACACAAGCAAACAAAAGATCCAACGAGAAAAAGGAGAACGAAGAAGAGGGCGAATAAAACGGAAATTTTTTGGTGAAGTGGGGGAGATGAAAATGAGAGGAAAATGGCAAATAATGTAAATTGCAAGGAGATGAGATTTGTGACTTGGAACCTGATAGAAGTTGATGATGTCTCCCCGGCAACGGCGCCAGAAATTCCTTTTGATGCGGCTTGAACTACGTTGGTATTTCCCAAAGAGGAAGGGATGATGCAGCACAGCTACGGTAGGTATTTCCCTAAGTGATGAGACCAAGGTTATCAAACCAGTAGGATAACAACGCAACACTATGTAAACGGTACCTACACACAAAGAACAAATACTTGCAACCTGACGTGTAAAAGGGGTTGTCAACCCTCCCGGGTAAAAAGATAGATAAATTTGTAGTAGATTGGATAAATAGATCTCGCGGAAATGCGAAATAAAAAAAGTGCAGCAAGGTATTTTTGGGTTTTAGGATTCATAGATCTGAAAATAAAAGCGAATAAAAATAGATCTCAAAGGAAAATATGATTAAAAAATAGACTCAGGGACCGTAGATTTCACTAAATTGCTTCTCTTGATAAAAATATCATACGATGGGTAAACAAATTACTGTTGGGCAATTGATGGAACTTCAAATAATTATGACGATATCCAGGCAATGATCATTATATAGGCATCATGTCCAAGATTAGTAGACCAACTCCTGCCTGCATCTACTAATATTAGTCCACACATAGACCGCTATCCAGCATGCATCTAGTGTATTAAGTTCATGGAGAAACAGAGTAATACAATAAGAACGATGACATGATGTAGACAAGATCTATTTATGTAGAAATAGACCCCATCTTGTTATCCTTAATAGCAACGATACATACGTGTCGTTTCCCATTCTGTCACTGGGATCAAGCACCGTAAGATCAAACCCATCACAAAGCACCTCTTCCCATGGCAAGAAAAATCGATCTAGTTGGCCTAACTAAACCAAAGATTTGAAGAAGAAATATGAGGCTATAAGTAATCATGCATATAAGAGATCAAGACTCAAATAACTTTCATGGATAAAATAGATTTGATCATAAAGTCAAGGTTCATCGGATCCCAACAAACACGTCGCAAAAAGAGTTACATCAAATAGATCTCCAGGAGACCATTGTATTAAGAATCAAAAGAGAGAGAGAGGAAGCCATCTAGCTACTAACTACAGACCTGAAGGTCTACAATGAACTACTCACGCATCATCGGAGAGGCACCAATGAGGATGATGAACCCCTCCGTGATGGTGTCTAGATTGGATCTGTGGTTTCTGGAACTTGCGGTAGCTGGAATTGTGTTTCGTCGACTCCCCTAGGGTTTTTCATTTTTCAGGCTATTGATAGAGAAAAGAGGTAGTGCGGGAGGCCACCGAGGTGGGCACAACCCACCAGGGTGAAGGCACACCCAGGTGGGTTGTGAGCCCCTCGGGGCACCCCTCTAGTACTTCTTTGGCCCATCTTGTGTCTTCTGGTCCAGAAAAATCTCCAAATAGTTTTGCTGCATTTGGACTCCGTTTGGTATTGATTTTCTATGAAGTAAAAAACAAGCAAAAAACAACAAATGGCACTGGGCACTATGTCAATAGGTTTGTCCCAAAAATTGATATAAAGGTGCTATAAAATGATTGTAAAACATCCAAGAATGATAATATAACAACATGGAACAATAAAAAATTATAGCTACGTTGGAGATGTATCAGACCCCGTAGAGGGTTGGAAGAATAGTAGCCGATGGAGGCTGGAGGAGGTCGACGGTGGATGAACAGTAGCTCATGGGGGTTGGAGCGAGGCAGTAGACAGTGATGAACAGTAGCCCTCAGAGTCATGTTTTGCGGTATGCTGCACCCCTCCCAATGAACAGGAGCCTGTTTCGACCGTAGGCACTCGAAGAGTAGTCTGTTTCCTCTGTTTTGCGGTACGCCACATCCCTCCTAATCCACAGGACCCCGTTTTCGACCGTAGGAGGTCGAAGATAACTCTGTTTTGTCTATTTTGAAGTACGCTAGACCCCAAGCTGATGAACAGGACCTGTTTCGACCATCGGCGGTCGAACAGAAGGCCATTTCCTCCATTTTGCGGTACGCCAGACCCCTCTCCATGTGCAGGACCCCGTTTCAGTTGTTCCGTCCAAGCAGGTTGGCTTCTGATCGATGAACAAGATGTGTTTTGACCTAGTCGGTTGCGTCCCAATAATAACGGCGTTGTTTCCCCATTCCAACCCTGTTGGTTGGCTGCGAATGAACTGGACGCAGTTGCCATACTCGTTTGAGACCCCGCCCGTATGTACGTACATGGTTGTATGTTTTGCCGTGTGGTTGTAGGTACGCGTACATGATTGAGATGGGACTAGCTAAACTGCTACGTTGGGGGCTCTACTATGACATGTGGTGCTACTTACTCAACCATGGTTCATCCTTGCAGAGAGACCGATCAACCATTATATATGTACACGTTCACGACCAGACAGACAACACTATGTATGGTTCGACCCAGTGGGTCCCAGCTGTCAGCAAGGATAAGGAGGCACTCCCTTGTGTGTGAAGATATATGTGGTGGGTCCCAGCTGTCAGGGCGAGGAATCTTTTTTTGCGCGTAATAAGGAGGCACTTCCTTGCGTGGGAAGATGTAGCTGGTGGGTCTAGCTGTCAGCGTCCGTGTATAGTCGTCTTCCAATGGTTGTCGTTCATTGATAATGTTGACCACGCCGCGCCGAGAGCACCAAGGAGGTGGACGATGGTGAGGCCTACTAAGGGAACGATGTGGAGCCAAGGAAGACGGGGTAGTGGATGCCCACGCGGAGGGAGTACGAGGGTTCACTAGTTCCCCTATGGTGTGAGGCTGTCGTTGCCGGAGAATAACGCAGGGTGTGGGTGAGTAGAGGGAAGGCCTGGCTGGTGATGGGATTAGGGTGGGGCTATGAGGCCTGCACTGCAACACTGCCGCCTACACGAAGCAGGAGCAGGTAGTCCCGCCAGCGCTGGTTTGGGCGGCTAGAGCAATAAGATCATAGGTTGAAGAAGAAGCACAACTGTTGGAATAACATCCAACGGTCCAGCTGCTAGAATAATTTGTTGACTAAGTTGACAAAGCCTTGCGTACACGTCGTCTAAGTAGGCCCACTAGTCAGCCACCAAATCCATCGAGTCCCAGCTGTCATCGGGAGGAATAGTTTTTCTCGCATAATAAGGAGGCACTTCCTTCCGTGCAAAGATTTTACCGGTGGGTCCTAGCTGTCAGCAGAAGCAATCATTTTTCTCACGTAATAAGGAGGCACTTGCTTGTGTGGGTCCCTACTGTCAGCCTCTCCACTTGCATCCCTCTTCCGATGGCTATCATTTGTTGACCTTGTTTACCACGCCGCACCGAGAGCACCAACGTGTTGGACGAGGCCCAGGAAGGGAATGACCCGGAACCGGCAAAGCCACAACAGTGGATGCCCATGCTAAGGGGGGTACGAGGGCTGAGTCGTCGGTGGCGGGGTGAGGTTGCCGTCGCCGGGAAATAGCAGGAGGTGTGTGTGTGGGTTGAAGGATGGCCTGGCCAGCGGTGGGAGTAGGGTAGGCCGGTGAGGCCTGCGCAGCAGCACATCTGGTCACGAAAGGAGGGAGCGGGCAGTCCCGCGAGCGCTGGTTTAGGCGGCAGGAGCAGGAAGATTAGAGATTGAAGAAGCACGACGGCGGTTGGATGGACATCCAACAGTCATTGCTCTATGTTGACGAAGTTGACAAAGCGTCAAAAGAAATTAGGACAGCATCATTGTCAACCTAGTAGGCCCACAAGTCAGCATCCAAATTCCATGGAAAACAACATTCAACCCATTTTCCATTATTTTTAATAATTTACAAACCATTTTCTAATTCTTAAGGATATTTTTAAGCCCATATTCTTTTTGTTAGCTACAGACCATATTATGGGGTCCAAACTCTTTTAATCATGAAATTTCAAGTCACTTTAAAAATAATTATAAAAATAATCTTAATTAAAATTAAAATACAACAGAATTTTCCCCACAAAAAAACTAAGAAATATAAACTCATGAAATCCTGAAAAAATGAAATTTGAATCTAGTTGCCGGTTTTTTTGGGTTTTCAAAATTTCCAGCCCATTTCTTACTACTTATAGCACATTTTCTGGGGAATCCGAATACATCCCTCCTCGTCTTGCAGCCATGTAGGGCTAAGAAAAGCAAGTAGGCCTGGGTTTGGTATCGTCTAAAAAATAGAACTGGGCTAGCCATTTTCAGAAAGAAGAAAGATATGAACTGGGCTCGTCATGTGCTTAAATAAAAGCATGGGCTAGACGGGCCACAACCCTCGCACGGCGCAGTTTATACCCTGCTCTCTTTCTATAACTTGGCGAGCTGCTGGGCCCTTGTTGTGACAATATTTATCTCTTTAATAAAGGAAATGGCAAGACATTTGCCTTGTTTCAAAGATAATATGATAGTCACAGCTGAGTTGAAAAGGTCAACGACATCTAACTCAATGTTAAAAACAGGACAAAAGCCCAAGGATTAATTGTTCATCAGGTTTAGACAAAACCCAGACTGAACATGGCAATAACATCTAACCCAACCACTATTTTTGGCAGTCACAAACAAATGGATTGGTCTGATCCATAAAATCAACATCATGTGCCAAAAAGTTTGCTCGAATATGACCTCATGTTCTTGTAAATACAAGCCAAGCACGTTTAGAAGCCTATTTGTCAACGTGAAACTTCCTTTTTTGCTGTTCAACGTATCCATCCGTGAGAAATCTATTGTTGAAAAACTCAAACCTCATTGACAATAGTAACCTCGCATTCAACAGGAAGAATGTGACCAAGTTTCTGTTTCCTTGATTGGATGCATATCTTTCCATCGTTATTGTCCTCAAATGAATGTCACGAGAACTGAGAAAATCCTTGTGCTTATTACACCACCGATTGGTTTTATGTTTTTCTCCATGTGTTAGTGCCTATGTAGAGATGAAGATTGAAAAAAGTTAAGGTCTAAAAAACAGAGTGTCGTAAGAGTGACAGTTCAACGGTAATTCTAGTAAAATATATGTCAGTGTACAGAAACAGGGGTATTTGTTTCCCCTTCGACTGGTGCACAGACTGGTGTGGCCTCCCGGGAAACTGGCCCCGCTGGGCGTATTAAGCTTAAGAAGATCTTGTTGAAAGGAGCTCACCTTAGGTAAGCCTCCCTTGCCGGGCAGGAGAGCCTGGCCGGGTCGAGGTAGCACCTAAATTAACAAGACTAAAACGCCTCGGCAGGGCTTGCCGAGGCTGCCAAGATCTGAACCTACCAAGCTCCCTGCCAGCGGGACTTCGCCAAAATGCCACTACCCCACCTCATTGAACCCAAGTCACTAATAAGTGCAGTGTCAAGCTCTCAAATAACCGGGTATATCCCGTTGGGCACGTGGGGGCATGTCGAGGAGAAGATTAGCTTTATTGACACCGGTCCAGATGACGTGCCACATTACTGAGGAGGAGATGGATAAGTGGCGCAGCAGGCTTGCCGGGCTTCAACCTCAGCATCACACATAACGGTGCATTCAACGCCCATTGTCCTGACAGCCAGGGTTAGGTATGATATCACTCTTAGCTATCTAATCACACCAAAATAACTGTTTTGCCACTATGGTCGCCCCTTAAGCTATAAAAGGATGCCCGAGGGAACCTAACAAAGGATTGGATCTTTAAACTCCCTAAGACTTGTACGCGCATGTTGCTACCCCCAAGGCAACCTTGCTGGGATGGGGCATGTCGTGCCTTTGTGTTACTCCCGATCAATCCACAAAAGCAGGAGTATGGTTTTATGTTGCAAAAGCAGCCCGTACCTGGGTAAAAGAGAATTGTCCGCCATCGCCCTGCCCCTGTTGTTTCTGCTCTTTGTGTAATGTGACCGTCCCCTTGCCAGACCACAAAGGGGCACCCATGCCCCACAGGTGATCGCGCTTCCACGCCGACATCTTTGACGCTCCAAGTAGGGGGTGTCACTTGCGCGAACCTGAAGCAGCAACCAGCTTGTCGGTCTTCATCATCAGATATTCAGGTGATGGCCCCCAAGAGAAAGAGAGAAGCGGTGACACCGTTCCCTGTTTTGGCGGTCCCTTTCTCCGTGGCTACGAGTTCCATGGGTGCCATGGTCACAGCGGGGAAGATAGGCACCGCGGGCGGTGCGGCCACCACAGACAGTGTTGTTACCGCTCCTATCGCGATCTCCTTCGAGCGTAGAATGCGACTACCAAGGCATGGAAGTTGATGATTCATTGATAGGCCATACCCGATGGTGCAAACGTTTGCCCCACAGGGATGCTCGTTCATCTAAGTCATGGGTCTTGGCAGATCAATCAGGTCTCTGCCCCAGCCTACGAAGCAACATTGTTGTAGAAGGAAATTGCGACAAGGCATATTTTCATCCTATCCCGGCATGTCTTGCCACACGTTGCGGTGCATTGCAGCCGTGTTGCATACGGGTTGCAACCATGTTGCCTGACACAAGACCAAAAAATGTCTCATTGTTTGGTAGCATCACAACAAATGGAGCAAGAGAAATTAGTCCAAGCGCCCTCCTCGGACTCAGGGCACATGAAGAACCTTGTCGACCAAAGGCCCGACAACTTGAGTGGCAACAGAGGTGTCTGTCCTGGGCGGTAGCTTCTTGAAGGCATCGGAAAGATCAAAATCGGGATGGCGCTATGCAAAATTGACAAGGATAGTGATGACGGCATCTCGAGCAAACTTCCGGGACTCACTCGCGAAGCTGGCTGATCCGTCATCTTCGTACGTCTTTAGCCCATCCATGATACCCTTGAAGAAGTGTGTCAGCTTGATGCTCGGGGCCTCGTGCTAATTGATGGCAAAGATCCAACTCTTCATATCCATCATGGCGATATGGGAAGAGATACACTCAGCGATATTCACTAGGCTCTTCGACCAGAGGTTGTATAGGTCGACATGTTCCTTGAGCTTGAGCTCTGCGTCCTTCCGGAGAGTTCTAGAAGTACTGACCTCTTCTATCAAGATCTTCTCCCTGTCCTTGGTGTGCTCAAGATCGTTGTTTAAGGTGGCAAGCTTAGCATTCAAATCCTCAATGGTGCTAGAGGCAGTATTCAGATCCTGGTCCTTGGATGCAAGCTATGATTGCAGCCCCTCCAGCGTGGAGGCTTCCTTCCTCACTTCTTCCTGAAGAGCCTCGATCTCTTTCCTCTTCCCGGTAAGGACTTCCTCCAGCTTCCCCATTCGGGTCTCAGGCTCTGTTTTGGATTCGGAGGCGGCGACAAGGTTGTTAGTGGCTTCCTTGAGTTTGGCTGTTGCATCTAGAGCCTGCGAGTCAATGGCCTTCTTGTGGTTGTCCTTCAAATCCTTGGTACGCTGCTGAACAAGGCTTTCCAGCTCATTACCTTTGGAACAGAGGGCATCAGCCAGAGCATTCTGGTGAGCAGCAAGATCTTTGGCTTGGGTGTTGAGCTATGTTTCACGCTCTGCCAGCCTGACATCGTGAGTTCTTGCTTTCCCTGGAGCGGCCGTCATTTTCTCCTCCTGGTCCCTGAGTTTGCGGGATTGGGCATTGTACCAAGAGCGCAGTTCATCTGGCTTGTCCTTCAGTTGCTGGGTGGCCATGTCTTGGGCTCTGTAGTCATCCTAGATTGCTTGTTGCTTCTGGTCATACCTCTCTTGCACTTCCTTGAGCCCGGCAGCCATAGTTTCCAGGAAGACCAAGTCCTTGGAATGGTCGCCGGGTCGCTTTCTTCTTTGGCTCTTTGGGTCAAGGGAGCCAATATGCGACAAACTCCTCATCAAAGTTTACCCTGGCAAGAACTGACGAGCTGGGGTCTGTCGGGGTAGGATGAACCACGATCATCGCGAAGCTGCTTGCAGGGAAAGGCATCCTCAAGTTTGAAGCGACACTCTGAAGGGGCGCTTTTTTGTAAACTTTCATGATGGGGCTCGTCGTGCTGCCAAGGATTTCCCCTTCTACCTCTAGGGTTTCTTGGACATCTTTGGGGGCCTCAACATGACCTTCTTGAGTGGCAATGTTGAGGTCCTCCATGGCAGCATCCTTCCCTATGTCAGCCACTTCCTCCAAAAGCTCCTTCTCTTCAAGCACGGGGGCTGCAGGGGAGTGGAGACAAGGATAATATGGGAATCAGAAACTAGAACCAAGAATCAAGAAAGGAAATGGTTCTAGATAAGGGTTCAAAGGTGAAAGGGTTACCTGTTGGCCGTTGTTGAGAAGAAACTTCTCCATCTCCAGCAGCACCTATTGCCGGCGAGCGAATAACATTCTCCTCCTCCTTGGGGGTGGCCGCAGCATGGACGTACCCAATAGAGGGAGCCCTTGCGGGAGACCCCCCTCCTTGGGTATCGCTTGTTGGGAAAGATGAAGTGGCCCCCACTTGTTGCTAGGTTTCCCGCTAGTTTCCTTGGCGAGCGACAATAGAGAACCTCCGGCGTGACCGCTAGCAAACAAGGTTTGTCCCATGCCTTCGCAAAGAGGACTGGCCCGGGGGCTAGGAATAGGCTCATCCATGGTATCCCTTGCCGGTTCAACGCATGACGCCGATCCCAGCTCCACTGTCGTTTTGGCCCGCCTGGCCCGTTCTGCAAGGGTCTCTTCATCTCTGTCAAGACCAACAGCACGAGATCAGTTGAGACCAGGGTGGGGTCCTGCTCGCCGCTGGGACCGGGCTCGATGGCGACATAGGGTGGGGTCCTGCTCGCCACCAGTTGTCGGGAGGGTGCTGTTGGGGTTTCAGTGAGATGGGTGGAATGTTGGTGCACGGTGTCATCCTTGTTTCTCCTAGCGGTCGTCTTCTGCACCTTGGGCCCATCGTGTGACGAAGACAGCACCACCGGCTCCCGTCTACCTCTCTTGCGGAAGCAGCACTTCTGCTTTGGGGCCTGGGGGCCTGCTTCAAGTCCTTCTTCTTCAGGCGCTATGGCTCCCTCGTCCCCGGCAGCCTTAGTGCCGGCAGCCTCTGCCCCAACAGCCCCTTCCCTAACAGCTTCTGCCTCCGCAGCCGCGGCCCCTATCACCTCAAAACCAGCAATCTCTTCATCAATATGCTCCTCCCATGAGGACTTCCCTTCGTCCTCATCATCATCACCGGCTGCCGCGGCAGCCTTGAGCCTTCAGGCTTCCTCGAGCCTGCTGTGTATGTACTCCTACTCCTCCTCAGTGTTGCCCTTGGTGAAATCTGTTTCCTTCCTAGTGGCTTTCTCCTCTAAGCCAGAGGCCCAGTCCATCTCATCTTCAAACTGGCTAATTGCCAATCTGCCGTAACCCCATTGGCGTTGTAGTCCAGCATCCACTTGAGGATTTGATCAAGGACAGAGTTAATATGAAGTGGGACCATCCTTGCCAGTAAGTGGAAGGTGCCGGCCTTGTGGAATAGTTATTTGCACAACCAGGCATGGCTCATGACTGTCAGGTTGTTCGCAATGCCAGGACAAAGACGCATCCAGTCCGCGGCATTCTTGTACTCCCAGGCAAAGCGATCCCTCTTCTGCAACGGTGCAATGTGGCGCCGAAGGAGCTCGGCCCCCACGTGATCGATGGTGAGCTTGGTAGCCTTGAGGCGGGTAATTCTGTTCAACGCTGGGCAGAGTTCCTCATTAGTAGTGCCCAAGTTGCTCCAATCCTTGCCGCGCACAACATATTTGTTCCACGACATGCAGAATGAAGAGGCTCGGGGTCCTGAATCCAACACCAGTCACCTCTCCACTCCTCCCACTTGCTATGCAATTGCCCCCATGGTAATCCCAGTCCTCCTTCTTCCCCCATGTAATCAAAGGTATATTCCCCGAGAGGGATTTGTCCTTAATGCGGGGGGTATAGAAGTGGCGGAACATATCCACACTAGGGGCAACTCCAACGAAATCTTCACACAAATAAGCAAACACCACCATGGAAGTCATTGTATTAGGCGTGAAATCCGACAGGCGAAATCCAAAGGCGTACATCATGGCGCTGAAGAAATCAGAGAAAGGGGGGACAGACTGCAATAAAAATATGCATAGAATAAGGGATACGAGTCTGTAAAAATACGCACAGAAGAAGGGATGCGAGTCCCATGGCCCTTGGTTTTCCTCCCCCACAAATAGACGTACATTGGATCAGGGCATTTCCATGCAATTCCGACGGCAAGAAGACTGCATCCTCTTGCTATCGGCGTTCTGGGAATCGGGGTGCCTAGACTTTCCTGCCTGCGACCCATGACATGGCTCCATCGGCGGCCTGGTACGGCCCATCTTCAGCACCAACAACTCAAGACCCTCGCAAGGGGCTAAGCCTTGCAAGGCGGGCGACACCGATACCTCCACAAGGAGCGGCCTCCTTAGGTTGGCTCCTAAGGAGCGGAGATTTCCATGCAAGCCTCACCTCTTGAGGTTCTGATGATGTGAGGCATGACAACCAAGGCTAGGTGGGCGCCAGTAGGCGCCGGACAACAGTTTCCTCTTTGGTGCTCAGGAGGCAAGCATAGGCACGGAGTCCAGAGGAATCAACCAAAGGTTTCCATTCCCATGCAACAAGACCAAGACCTCCAGGACAGTAGGATAGAGGTCATCGTGGAGCCCACCATGGCGTCATGACCATCCACTTTGCAGGATATGATGTACTAGTTATCTCCCTTTGAATTTGGCCGTTGTAGGATCCCTTCCCGCCTTCATTTCGGAAGAGGACCAAGGCCACTATAAATAGGGACTAGCCACCATCATAGAAAGGAAAAAATTGGATGCGGATCATTCAGACCATCCTCTCCCCCACCAGCTCGAGAACACACCTCCGGAGGTCATTCTTCCACTATACTAGTTCATCCTGAGCTCACCTCTAGGCTAAGCCACCACAAAGCAGGAGTAGGGTTTTAGACCGGAAGGTGGCCCAAACCTGGGTAATCTGATGTGTGCTCTTTCTTTTTAGTTCGTTGAGCTAGGCCATGGGATCGACGGGTTGCCAGACTGGGGAGGTTGAGTACTTCGCACGCACCCCAGAGTTCGAATCTATCCAAGGTTTGCGGAGCCTGAAATCTGACATTTGGCGTGCCAGGTAGGGGTGCGTCGGAGCCTCCCTTCCACCGGTCGATTCGCCACCGCTCCATGGCACCCATGGCCGATGCTCGTCGAGCTTGCCCTGAGCGATGCGCCGCCCTCGCCGCCCGCATCGGTCAAACATCATCAGCGGGCGACGGCTGCCCTCGCCGTCCCCCGTCGCCAGTGGAGAACGCCGCCATCAGCCCCGTGGGTCATGAGCAGCAGGCTTCATCGCTTCATCCCTTTGTGCGGTGAGACAGGCGCACCACCACCTCGTCTCTAACTCCGGCTGCTTCGTCTTCCCATGCTCATCGTGGTCCAGTGAACGCGCAGGCTGTGTTTCTCATGGCACGTGAGCTTCTATGCTACCGCCCGGTCGATGAACTCTATGAGGAATGGCTCGACTGCATCACCGAGCTCGTCGTTGCCACCGGAGAGTCTCCTGCACCATCTTGCTCACTGCCTCACCCGCCGACTGCCGTAGGCGACAAAGCTCACGGAGCACCTCCTGCACATCCCAGGCAGGACGCCATCATCGAGCAGAGACATGAGACTCCTCGGCATGATTTGCAGCGCAGGGTGCTCGCATGCGACGAGGCAAGCTGCCAGGTGGTATAGCGATCGCAAGGAGATGCGTGTGCGCTCCCAGCACCGCCACGTCAAGACCACGCGCCGCCCGCGGTGGCGGTGCGCGAGTGCCAAGACAAGGATCCACCTCTACGGCGGCCCCCCGTGACCACCATGGGATGCCGCGCACTCAGTCCGGAGCTGGGCAACATTGTCTGGCCAGGGAAGTTCAAGCTCGACCTGGCTCCACGCTACGACGGCACTCTTGACCCTGCCGAGTTCCTGCAGGTCTACGAGCTAAACATCGAGGTGGCCAACGGCGATGAGAAGGTTATGGCAAATTAGTTTCCCATGGCCCTCAAAGACGGCGAGCAATCATGGCTCCTAAACCTCCCCATGGGATCGATCTCGTCCTGGGACGAGATGCGAGAGTGTTTCGTCGCCAACTTCCACGGCACTCGTGACTGCCCACCAGCTGCGGGTGACCTGCAGAGCATCAAGCAGAAGCCGGGAGAGACCTTGCAGACTTACATCCAGCACTTCAACAGTGTTCGCCTCAAGATCCGCAAGGTGTCGGATGAGGCCATCATCTCGTCATTCACTGATGGCGTCTGCGACATCAAGATGATGGAGGAGCTCGCCATACACGAGGACCTGTGCATGGCTCTGGAGATGTTCAACATGGCAACCAAGTGTGCGAGAGTTGAGGAAGGTCGCCTCTCCCTCCTGGAACTTCCGGAGGCTGACCGAGAAGACAAGAAGGCCAAGCCCAAGGACGTGAAGCGCAAGGGACCGGCCGTGCTTGCGGCCGTACTAGAGATGAAGTGCGGCTGCGACCACCCAGAGTCATCCAAGAATAGCCGCCCGTTCTGCCTCTTCCACAATGTGCACAGCCACAACACCAATGACTGCCAAGAGCTCAAGGCAATCCGAGACGGGCGCTTCGGTCATTGCCCCAAGCATAACAACCGAGGCTATGACCGTGGAGGTGGCAGAGGCGGTGGACGCTAGGACGGCCATGACCCCCACTAGGACTGACAGGGCCAACCTCGTGAGGACCGCTGGCAGGGCCAACCTGATGAGTGCGCCTGGAGAGATCAGCCCCGCGAGGGCCGTCCTCATGGCAACGCTGGCCTTCCACCACTGCCGCCACCGCCAAGAAGGAATGACGAACACCACCAGGATGAGGTGGCTGGGGGCTTCCAACAGCCCTGAGCCATTGCTTGCATCCTGGGCGGTGCTCAGGCCCGTGCCTCCCATCGCATCTTCAAGCAGTTCGCTCGTGAGGTAAACACGACCCACCCCAAGCTCGAGGCGACGCGTCTTCTCAGGTGGTCCAAGTACACCATCACCTTCAGCTCTTCCGACCATCTCAAGTGTGTAGCCATAGCCGGTGCCCTCCCGAAGCTTTGCTCGCCCATCATCAGCAACATCCTCGTCACCAATACACTAATCAATGGCGGCACGGGGCTCAATGTTCTCTCCGTCGAGACATTCGACGGGCTTCAGGTGCCGTACAACCAGCTTTAGCCTACCAAGAATTTCTCAGTAGTGACCGACGGCTCCACCACCCTGATAGGGCAGATCCGCCTCCCTGTGACCTTCAGAAAGCGCGACAACTACTGCACTGAGCTTATTGACTTCGACATCGCCCACACACACCTCCCATACAACGCCAACCTCGGGTACCCGGCCCTGGCCAATTCATGGTTGTGACCCACCATGGCTAGTCCTCAAGATGCCAGGAAGCTGCGTCATCATCATAGTCGCTTGCGATGAAAAGGATGTGATGTGCTCCCTCGAGCACGCCTACTAGGATGCGGTAGTCAAGAACCCAGATGATGACGGTGCCGCCTAATCCCTCGAGGTCATCCCCAAGAAGAAGAAGCAGTTGCTCCACCGTGGACCTCAGGAGGATGGGGCAACCGGTGGCCCTACCTCAGGACCTGCGCTCGCTAACAGGGCGCCTTCCCCTCTCGCATAGGAAGATGCACCCAATGCCCCTCTCAGGCTGGGCTCGGGGGCTCTCCTCTGGAGGACCTCAGACCTGGCCAATGCCATGAGGGAGGTGCTCGGGCACCATGTGGAGGCGCGCTTCCACAAAGAGAGTGTGGGGCGCGAGGTGCCAGGTGCTCAAGAATTCATCACCAAGGCGATCGAGGAGCTCCAGGGGGCACAAGCCGTGCGTGGTGAGCGCCGTCGTACACCCCCACTTCAGCTGCTGCCCCTAACAAGGGCAGCGAGCTGCGCGGCTGTGTCAACATCCTAGGACTCAAGAGGGTCGCATCTCAGGAGCTCTTCTGGTCATCCCATATTGGCCGGTGCGAGGGCCCACCTAAAAGCTCTATTTGCATGCCTTTCAGTTTGCTGAACACGGCTGCCGCGCACCAGCGCCGCATGCGGGGAGTCCTGGCGGCTCATGAGGCCAGGCATCTGGCGATCCTATCGGAGGTGTTGATAGATCCTAGCGATCCCCATGGGCCTCCAGAACCTCGTGAGGTTCATGACCTAGGCGGCTCATGAGGAGCGACTTCGGTAGTGCGCGTCTTCGGTTGCCTCAACACTTCTTCAGCAACGGTTCCAGGTGACATTTTTGGCTTGTTCAGTTGGGGGCGCCCCTCGGGCTACATTATCCCAAGCCGTGTGGGTCCGTCCCTGCGGCATGTATTGTTCTTTGCATTTATCAGAATTGGCTTTACCCCTATCCATGAGTCAGCTTATGATTATCACCCGCCTGCTTGGTGCTTTACCGCCCCTCTCGTCCTCCCCGCGCTGCTGACACGCCTCTTGCTCATCCCGCAATGGGGGCTACACATGCTGGCACGGCACTTGTGACCGGGTCCATCCCTGCAATGCTGAAAAATCTGAGAGATCGAGCTTTGGCTCACGGCCAGTCCTGCGCACGTCGCCTCACCAGATCCTAAGTGCCTTCTTCTTCTTGCAAAAGGGATAGCGGCAGGACAACAAGCGCGGTTATGTGTTATATTCTCCTCCTTGGACTAACTCGCAGGAATCTCCAGAGCTTAATTACGGGCAGCCCCGCCGGCCATCCCTTTTCCAAGCAATTTTCTTGCACGTTAAAGGGGGGCCCTGAGCATCGCGCCTCAGGGGCTCCCACTGTCTCTCGAGCCCTCGTCCCTGGCCTTGACACGGCATCGCGACCTGGCATACCAGCGGTGGCCGAGCCACATACGAGGGCCGGGACCCGACGACGTAAAACATCTAGATGAGCGAGGAAAAGGGGGGGACTGGCGTGAGCCCTACCTAGAAGCGTCACCACTAAGGCAATCTCACTCGGGCAATGCCACTTTACTTTTCGGCCTTTAGGGGGCCACTTGCACGCCAAAGGGGACCTCTTGAGAATCGTGCCTCAGGAGCTCTGACCGGACCTCGGGCCGCTCACCTCCTGGCCTTGACCACGGCATCGCGACCTGGCATACTAGCGATGGCCGAAGCTTGGTTGGGGACTGGGACTTGTCGGCATAGAGCACTAAGCTACCATGAGAACTTAAAGGGGGAGTCGTGCTGGAGCGAGATGCGCAGTTGCAGCATCATACTAGGAAGAATAAAATTCGAACAAGAGCACTACAGTTTTTTACATACCCTCATGGGGCTCGTAACAATTTCGCACAGGGAAACAAAAGAAGAAGACCACGAAGGAGCCCGGCCGCTGGGTATTACTAACGACGCCGAGAGGATGCCGCTGTTGCGCTCCCGGCGCGGCAAAAGCTCGGCGGCACGTAGTTGTCATTGCTGGACTCCGAAGAATTGCTGGGCTCGGGAGAGTCGCTGGATTCCAAGGAGTTGCCTCTGCTACTGGAGGAGCTGCCGACAAGGCCAGGGGCAAGTTCAGCGCCTACAGCCGCGCCACGTGGACTACCTCCCCCGGAGCAACACTCCAGGAATCGGCTGTCTTTGTCGAAGACCTTGAAGAACAACATGGAGGCACTATCGTACTCGAAATGGATGGCGAGGGCCCCCTCTGGACAGCAGGCATGGGCGACCTCGCCCCACCCTCTAGTCATGAAGATGTCGCCCGTGGGGACGACCTCGACCTCCGCCCCAGTGGCTAGGCTGTAGCACCCGGTGTGTTGCAGCCACAGCGAGAGTGCCCCCCTCGGCGGCATCTCCTCAGCAAAGAACCTCGGGAGCCAGATCCACGTGTGCGGCAGCATTGCCACCCACACCACAAACTCGCACGAGGTGCCATCGGCATGGGTTCGCGGGCTAGTTGGCCGCGCAGCCTCGGCCTATCCACGGCGACCCCGGACCACACGGCGTTGGGCACTGACACCCTGCCCAGAGCTCTGCGCGCGGGCATACAGAGGGATCGGGAAGCCAGGCGAAGGCCGCTCGTACCAAGGCTGCCTTAACCCTTGCCCCTCTCCAGCATCGCAAGGGCGGCCAAGCCTCTTCTTCGGCGGAAGTGGCCCAGGCTCCTCCTGAGGGGTTTTTCCCTTCTTCACCACGGAGAACCTCCTGATCGGCGCCATGGATGCTATGACAATATGGCGAGACAAAGAAGAAGAAGGAGGAGCGAGCGGTGAGAAGATGTAGACGATCAGGTGGGATCCGCCCCTCTCCTCATTTATAGCCAAAGGGAGGCCAACCGCCAGCCTCCATGATCCCATGCAATGATGATATTTCTCTGCATGCAACAGGCTCTTGTCAAGACGGACTGTCGGATTACGGGTTCCGGCAAACCCTTGTGAGGTTCAAACTCTGGGGTGCGCATGAAGAACTCTCTCTTCCTAGCTCGCTCGCTCAACGATCCCACGACCTAGCTGGACGGACCCAAAGAACAAGAGACACGGGGGTTTATACTGGTTCGGGCCACCTTGCGGTGTAATACCATACTCTAGTGTGTGGTGGATTACCTCGAGGGGATGAGGATGAACTGGTACAGTGGATGAACAGCCTCGGGAGGTGAGGTGTTCTTGGGCTCGATGAGCTGATGTGTGTGAGGATGATCTGAATGCCCCCATCACTGGTACAACCATGTGCTAGACAAACGGTTTTTAACCCCTTTCCGCGATGGCATTTGGAACCGTCGCCAAGTGAGTGTGGGCGATAGGGGGGTCCTTCCCAAATGACCCAGAAATTGTCGGGGATAGGCCCTCCTAGGACCCAGGATGGGGCCGTGTGCGATCGGCCGAGGCATAAAAACCCAATCATTTCCGTAGGTATGTACAACCCACACGGTGAAAAAAATCAATTCCGTAGGTATGTACATCCCACACGGTGAATCCCAGAAAAATGTTTCCATAGGTATGTACTCCTAGAAAAACATTTCGGTAGGTATGTATATCACACATAGTTCTTTGTGTGGAAACATTTGTGCAAGGTGGCCTAACGCAAACAGTTCGCTGCCGGAAGCCGTGTGTGATTGTTAGTTGATCGAACACGCCTACTTTCTAGAAACCGTGCGGGTTGTTTGAGTTCATCGCCCATGGTGTTGTCTGAGTAACCGTCTGCAATAGAAAACCCCAATAAGCAGGGTAATTGGCCTATTATTGGTAATCCATATACTAATCAAACTGATATTTCTTATAAAACACGCTAGATATTTCATATCCGTATAAAAGCAACCAGGATTTCATAATCGAATTACATAAGATATCTTCGGCACTCAGTTACACCATTACACAACAGCACCAAGTTTCACATGGAACATCAAAAACCTTTGGAAAGTAGCATCATACATGGTAAATACACAGATGAATCTCATCTGGGAAACTGCAGAAGCGGAAGGCAAATATTGAGCCTTCAGTTATGTTGAATGTCCTTGCAACTTTAGGCCAGCGGCTATGGATAATTGCCCGCCCAACCTTCGTCCTCTTCAGCAAAACTTCAATATTGTACCGTGGGTGTTGAATGAATACCTTCCTCGCCTCTTGACCATGCAGGTGATTTGAGAGGTAATTGTCGGTGTCAAAACCGACGGATCTCGGGTAGGGGGTCCCGAACTGTGCGTCTAAGGCGGATGGTAACAGGAGGCGGGGGACTCGATGTTTACCCAAGTTCGGGCCCTCTTGATGGAGGTAATACCCTACGTCCTGCTTGATTGATCTTGATGATATGAGTATTACAAGAGTTGTTCTACCATGAGATCATAGAGGCCAAACCCTAGAAGCTAGCCTATGGTATGATTGTTTCTGTCCAACGGACTAAACCCTCCGGTTTATATAGACATGAAGGGGGCTAGGATTACACCGAGTCCGTTACAAGGGAGGAGATCTACATATCTGTATTGCCAAGCTTGCCTTCCACGCCAAGGAAAGTCCCATCTAGACACGGGAAGAAGTCTTCAATCTTGTATCTTCATAGTCCAGCAGTCCGGCTGTCCGGAGACCCCCTAATCCAGAACTCCCTCAGTAGCCCCTGAACCAGGCTTCAATGACGATGAGTCCGGCGCATAGATTTGTCTTTGGCATTGCAAGGCGGGTTCCTCTTCCGAATACTCCATAGAAGATTTTGAACACAAGAATAGTGTCCGGCTCTGTAAAACAAGTTCTATATACCACCGTAGAGAGAATAATATTTCCACAAATCTAATCTGCTGACATGTTTGACAGCATGCCATCATACCATGGCCCGGTCATTATTCGAACCATTTTTCTCAACCAGCACTGCACATATCGCGAGGCGGTTTTCTTAACACGTCTTGTCGAAGCAGAGATCGTGTCCCCTTATCACGGGATTCTCATCAATACGGGTATGGGTAACCCAACCGCGCCATCAATTAGGGCGTTCGGGGAATAATTGATTTTACCAGGTAAGTGGGGAGGCGCATCGCCTCCTCCGCCCTTATAAAAGGACAAAGATTCACCCTTTTTACCCACGCCTTCTTCCTCCTTGCTTATCCATTCTCGCACACTCGAGCTCCAGCGCCCAAGTTCATGTCTTTCTCCTCAAACCACTCCAAGCATGTATGGAGCGTGAGGCAAGTGGATGGTCTCCTCCTTCATGGAGGAGAACATCACAAAGCTATGGGAAGCCGGATATCTGGCAGCGGACATCGCGCACCGGCTGCCAGATGCGGGGCAGATCATCCCTATGCCCGAACCCCATGAGAGGGTAGTTTTCCTTACCCACTTTGTCCGCAGACTGGGATTTCCCCTTCACCCATTTGTTCGCGGGCTCATGTTCTACTACGGGCAGAATTTTCATGATCTAGCCCCCAATTTCATCCTCAACATCTCCGCGTTTATCGTCGTATGCGAGGCCTTCCTCCGCATCAGGCCCCACTTCGGCCTGTGGCTGAAGACCTTCAATGTTAAACCGAAGGTGGTGGTCGGCCAGCAAGCAGAGTGCAGAGGTTCCATGGTGGGCAAAATACCTAACGTCACCTAGCTCGAAGGCTCCTATGTGGAGACCATAAAGGGGTGGCAATCGGGGTGGTTCTACATCACCGAGCCGCGCGACACCAACTGGGTGGTGGCCCCCGAATTTCGATCCGGAATCCCCACGCAGCTCACTTCCTGGAAAGAGAAGGGCCTGTCCTGGGGTTCCCCGGTAGAGCTGACCGGACTCCAGACCTGCATCAAGAACATGATGATCAACAAAATCAAGCTCGTCAACGTGGTCTAGGTCATGCTCTTCCGCTAGATCCTCCCGTGTCAACGATGGGTATTCAACTTGTGGGAGTTCGACCTGGCCAAGCACCAGACGCTGCGAGAGCTCTTCGACACGATGCACAAGGACGTCTGGAAGGTGATATTCAAGGGCGCCGAGGTACCTCCTCCCCTTATCGAGGACCGCGGACTCAGCGCAAAGCGCCATGCCAATCCGGTGAGTTTTAATATCTCACAGGATATTTATTTGCCCCAGTTTAATCATGTGCGGGATCTAAGCTTCCATGCCCTTAACAGGACTGGGTAGAGACAACGGAGCAGATCGATTGCCCGGCCCCCCTGCCTGAAGATCCTACAGATGCTCTCCTAGCGGAGATGCTGGTTCCGGCACCTTATGAGGTGTCGGTGAAGAAGGCCAAGAAGAGGGCCACGGGAAACCGAAAGGGTCTCCGACGCAAGGTTATATTGGACTCACCGTCCGATAACTCCGAGGCGCACTTCTCCCACGAAAACGAGGAGGAGGAAGAGGAAAGTTCACCCCCAGCCCGGGGAGACAAGAAAAGGAAGGCCGCCCCAACCGGGGAGGCCGAAGGGTCCAAGAAGGGGAGGACCCTCCTTCCGGACTGCTCCACGACGGCCGCCTATAGCAGCGACGAGTGGTTACCTAGGGACAAGCCCCTGGCGAAGTCGTAAGTATCCGGATACCATAGTAATTCATGGTATGTTTTATTGCACTGCTTCTCCTTACGCCGAATATGATTATGCAGTCCATCCTGAGCCCGTTTTGATGTATCTTCGTCAGACGGTTCTTTGGACTCGTTGAATATGAATAGCAATTCATGTCCGACCGCCTCCACCCCTTTCCCTACGGACAACGTCGAGGTGTTGTCTCAAAAGGCACCAAGCCGAGGGGAGGTAGTCCTGGGGGCGCCTCCAGGAGACCTTCCAGACCATGGGCGCAAAGGGAGCAAGACTCCCACGGGCTCCAAGTTCGGCCCCCAGCCGAACACTGCGCCGGAATCTTCGGTGGTTCCGGACTTCGGCAGGCGATCCCCCGTTAAGAAGGGCAAGCCGCCCGTGCCGGTGGCCTCTGTCCATCCAGAGGCACCGGACAACTTGCTGGAAGCGCTTCGCGGCGCTTCCATCAACGAAGAGCACCGCACTATCATGAGTGCGGTGATCGAGAAAGTTCACTCCGCCAAAAATGGACTAACTGAAGCTTGTGCCAGCCTCCTAACAGGCTTTGAGGTAAGCAATCAAAATATAGGAAAATATTACCGCATAGACTGTAGGCCCTGATGCTCTATTTGGCGTTCACGAAGAAAGGCCGAATAGAGGATCAAATAATGACTCAGGAGTCTAATCAGAATATGTCTATGTGCATATGCAGGCTTCACTGCTGGCCGCTGCCGCACGTACTGCGGAGGTTGTTGCACTGAAGCAGGACCTTGAGCGGTCCAAAGACGAGCTCGGCCTTACCAAGAGGCAGCTCGAGGAGATCAAAGGTAAGAAATACCTTGTCTATATATTAAAAATAAATTCGATTGTAAAGTAATAGGATCATCATGAATTTGCCAGGGGCCACAACCGAGGTGGCGACCCTGAAGAAGGCACTGTCCAAGGCCGAAGACAAAGCGGCCAAGGAGCGCATTGAGCGGGAAAAGCAAGAAGCCCAGGTAGGCGAGGTGCAGCAAGAGCTCAAGGCTCTCGCCAAAAAACACGAGTCCTTGGAGCTTGACTCTAAGACGCGAGAGTCCGAGCTTGCGAAGGCGCTCAAAAGCGCACGGATCGCCAAGGCTGAAGCCCACAAGGCCCTCCAGGATATTGATGCGGTGAAGAAGATAGCAGCGGGTAAGGCATTCATTATGCAAAGCAAGCATGTGAAGGAAACTTTCCTTTTACTTACCCGAGTTCGGAGCTCTCCAGGAGCGTTCGCAGATCTTCCCCGCAGTGTACTGGATGTCGCGGAGTTTTACCGAGCTAAGGAAGGGAGCTAGACGGAAAAGTTGTTCTGGTCTCAGTATACTGGGACCGAACACCCAATGCCCTTGAGCGACCAGCTGAAGCAACTGGTCGAGCTTCACAAGGCGGCCGAACAGGCCATGAAGGGTCTTATAGTCCAGATGTGGCCTGGCGATCCCCTACCTAGCAGCTACTTCGGTCTGGTGAGGCGGCTTGTGGATGCCTGCCCACGGCTTGAAGTCATAAAGCGGTCCGTCTGCATCGAGGGTGCGCGCAGGGCTTTTGCCTGGGCGAAGGTGCACTGCGCAAAGCTGGACGTCGTAAAGCTGGTGAAGGAGGGGCTGCCGGAGGGCAAGGAGCATAGCTGCCCCGATATGTATTATGACAGTGTCCTGAAGGGTTCCCACCTTGTGGCGGAGGAATGTGCTAGAGATGTAATTTTTGAATGAACATGCTCATGTGATCCTGTAATGTGAAACGAGTTCATTTGCGCTATGCAACACTTTTTGAATTTAAAATATTACCTTCTGTGCGGCCGTTTATAAAATCTGAGAGTTGGCCAGTCGTCGGCTTCTGCCCCCATGTAACTAGTACCGGGGTGTTCAGTATAAACCTGAGCACTCTTTATCCCAATTTTGGGTCCTTTGAGGGAGGTGTTCAGCACAATGAACCAGGCAATCAGACTATAAGGCTTTATCACTCCCACTTAGCTGTAGAAGTCTACAATTTTAAATTTTGGCGAAGCCCCTAGTATTCGGAAGGCCAAATCTGGGGTGCTTATATACGCCTAAGTCGGGCAAGGCCGACTCCTCGCCCGAAGCGGAAAAAGTCTTGAAGGACTTGAGACCTCTCGAACAGCGACCAGCTCTCGCCTTATCATGATAGTCAGCTTTTGGCTTTCTCTACTGAGGTGCTCGTCCAGAAGAACCGGGACACAATCGCAGTAGTTCTCCAAGTGCTACCTTAGCCGATATAGCGGAACGTAAGGTACCAAAGCATGGGAGCCGGGGAAACCCAACTATTGACCCAAGACATGATTTGGAGCTGATGCATATAATGCTATAAGTTCGCGGTGCCGCACTATCGAAAGTGTTCAGACTTCTCATGCCGTATTATGGGGTAAGCGAAAGCCCCGGGCGTGCTGATCGTACCAGAGTGTACGGGTGCAAGTTGTCGTAAATGAACATATAAGAGAAAAAGGGATGGATAATGCAATAATAGGCTCTTGCTATGCATTGTTATTTAAATAATACGTCGAAGCGTACTGATACAAGTAGTGCAATAAGAAGAAAAATAGGACTATTTGACACGTACTATCCAAGGGCAAGCTACGTATGGGTAGTAAAAAGCGGGTATATCGATTGTGATTAGAGACCACCTGGGGGTTCCCTTGTACGTCTTAGCTTCTTGCCTCCTTTGTTGTTCCTTCCCATAATGTGTCTGGCAATCATACTGCCAGAAAGGGCTTCCAGTGAGGAAGGTCCTAAAAAAATGATAAAGGTATGCAACCCCTAGGGCGGTTAAGCCGCCTGGCGGGATGTGCCCTGATCGTGCCCCTGCCTGTGCCCATGGTATTTTCAATGCGTAATTATGTACGTGCGGCATGGATTTCGTCACTTGACTGGGACTGGGACGGGGTCCGAATTGCTAGGTGAGCTCTGAACGTGCCAGGCGATCCTGTTGCAGGTTACTCCGGACTCGCTTAACGGTGTCCAGGGGATGTATCGCCGAATTGGCGGTTTGCTTTAAAAAGTTGCTTTGTGCTTCTGCTACTAGGGCCGCAGTGTGCTCTTCCCTGCGGAGCGAGCGTTCTATGTTTCCATTGACTGTTATGACCCCCCTAGGTCCTGACATCTTGAGCTTGAGGTATGCGTAATGCGGTACCGCATTGAATTTTGCAAATGCGGTTCGCCCGAGCAGTGTGTGATAGCCACTGCGGAATGGGACGATATCGAAGATTAACTCCTCGCTTTAGAAGTTGTCCGGAGATCCGAAGACCACTTTCATTGTGATTGAGCCCGTGCAATGGGCCTCTACACCTGGGATGACGCCCTTAAAGGTGGTTTTGGTGGGTTTGATCCTCGAGGGCTCTATACCCATTTTGCGCACTGTATCCTGATAGAGCAGGTTCAGGCTGTTGCCGCCGTCCATAAGGACTCGAGTGAGGTGAAATCCGTCGATGATGGGGTCTAGGGCCAATGTGGCGGATTCGCCATCACGGATACCTATGGGGTGGTCCCTGCGATCCAAGGTGATCGGACAAGAGGACCATGGGTTGAACTTTGGGGCGACGGGCTCTACCGCATAGACGTCCCTTAGTGCACGCTTCCGTTCCCTCTTGGGAATGTGGGTTGCGTATATCATGTTCACTGTCTTCACTTGTGGGGGAACCTGTTCTGTCCTCCCGTGTTCGGCGGTCGGGGGTCCTCCTCGTCATCACTATGCAGCCCCTTGTCCTTGTTTTCGGCATTCAACTTGCTGGCCTGCTTGAACACCCAGCATTCTCTGTTGGTGTGATTGGCTGGCTTATCAGGGGTGCCATGGATTTGACACGAGCGATCGAGTATGCGATCCAAACAGGACGGGCCGGGAGTACTTCTTTTGAATGCCTTTTTCCGCTGAGTGGATCTAGAGCCTCTGAATCCGGCATTGACTGCCGTATCATCGGTGTTATCGCCGTTGTTGCGGCGCTTGTGTCTGTTATGACGTGGTCTTCCGTTGGCATCTTTAGTATCCGAAGTGCTCGGATTCCTCGATGTGTTGTTGCTACGAGCCAGCCAGCTATCCTCGCCCACGCAAAAGCGGGCATGAGTGTCATGAGGGCTGACATAGACTTAGGCTTCTCCTGGTCGAGGTGCCGGGCGAGCCACTCGTCACGGATGTTATGCTTGAATGCTGCTAATGCCTCTGCATCTGGAAAGTCGACAATTTGGTTTTTTTAGTTGGGAATCATGTCCAGAATTTCCTGGCCGATTCCCCTGGCTGTTGAGTTATATGGCTCAAATCATCAGCATCCGGTGGTCGCACATAAGTGCCCTGGAAGTTGTCAAGGAATGCGTCTTCCAAATCCTCCCAACTGCCGACGGAGTCTACTGGAAAGCTATTCAGCCTATGCTGAGCTGGCCCTTTGAGTTTTAGTGGGAGGTACTTGATGGCATGTAGATCATCACCGCGAGCCATGTGGATGTGGAGGAGGAAATCCTCAATGCATACAACGGGATCTGTTGTACCATCATACGATTCGATATTTACGTGTTTAAAACCCTCCGGGAATTCGTGATCCATAACTTCATCAATGAAGCATAGGGGGTGTGCGGCGCCTCTGTGCTGGGCTATATCACGACGCAGTTCATATGAGTCTTGTCTACTGTATTCGGCCCGACCGGATACTTTTAGTGTATCTGGCATGACGGTCATCCTCCTGTGTTGGCGCGCGCCCCCGTGACCCATATATCGATCTTGCATGTTTTTCCCTGCTTTCCAATACGTCTCGCAGGTCCCGCATGTTGCCCCAGGCTTTGGTTATTTTCTTTGAGTGGCGGCGGGGTGCAGGCTGAACTTCAGGCTGAAATGCCTCTCTAGCTTGGCCACGAGGTGGCCGGTCAGCCGCATCGTATACTGGTGATGTAGATTTCAGTGCTTCCTCCTCGAGTCAGGGTAGTGACATGCGCTTTGGGTAACTCTTGGAGGGGCGCTTGAGTTCGTATTCCTCGGCCGCAAGGACTTCGGTCCATCTGTCTGCTAGCAGATTTTGATCATCTCGAAGTAGTTGTTGCTTTTTCTTCAAGCTATTTGTTGTGGCCATAAGCCGGCGCTTGAAGCACTCTTGTTCAATGGGATCCTCAGGCACGATAAATTCTTCGTCGCCGAGGCTCACCTCGTCTTTGGAGAGAGGCATGTAATTGTCCTCCTCCGATTCTCCATTTGCTGCCCGCTCTTGAGGGCTAGCTTGTTCACCCTGCCGCTCTAAATTGTGCTGGAGGGGATTGTTGTCATTTTCGGTAGTATCCGGAGTGTTATCGTCTCTTGTGCCGGTATCACTACTTTTGCTATGGTGGGACTTAGAGCGGCGCCGCTGACGTCGGCGCTTGGGTTGCTTCTTGGAGGGGTCATCCTTCGCTATCTCGTCGCAGTTGCCTTCTTTGGGGGTGTCCACCATGTATATATCATATGATGAGGTGGCGGTCCAGCGCCCTGTGGGCGGTGGTTCCTACTCGTCTCCTGCATCGTCGTCCATACCGTCGATGTCTTCGGAGTCGAAGTCGAGCATGTCGGTTAAATCATCGACAGTGGCTACTAAGTGGGTGGTGGGTGGGTAGCGAATTTCTTCATCGTCCGCATCCCATTCTAGCCGGACGTAGTTCAGCCAAGGTTCTCCTAACAAGGAGAGAGACCTTAATGAATTTAGCACGTCACCGAAAGGTGAGTGCTGAAAGATATCCGCGGAGGTGAACTCCATGATCGGCGCCCAATCGGATTCGATAGGCATGGACGCAGGCGGCTCGGAGTCCGGGGCCGGAGATGTATCCAATGATTCGGCAACACGGCTCTCGTAAGGGGTGAAGTCAGTATCCGGCTCTATCTCCACTGAGAGTGCGGCCTCCATGGCGGGGTCTATCTACCCGTCCTTGGATGGCGCAATTTGCTCGGATTGAAGGCCGGAGTAGTTGCAGGTGTGATCCCGAACATTGTCCAACAGCAGAGTTACAGCATGCTTGTCGTGATTGTGCGGTGCACCTGACATGGGCTTGAATCCGTCGAAGATCAAGTCTCCGCGGATGTCGGTAGCATAGTTTAAGTTTCCGAACCTGACCTGATGGCCAGCGGCGTAGCTTTTGATCTGCTCCAGATGGCCAAGCGAGTTGGCCCGCAGTGTGAAGTCGCCGAATAAGAAGATCTGTCCGGGGAGGAAAACCTCACCCTGGACCGCATCTTACCGATGATCGAAGGAGCCATCAAGCCTTACGGTGATAGCATAGTGGAACTCTCAAAGAAAGCACCAATGTCAGTGTCAAAACCAGCGGATCTCGGGTAGGGGGTCCTGAACTATGCGTCTAAGGCAGATGGTAACAGGAGGCGGGGGACACGATGTTTACCCAGGTTCGGGCCCTCTTGATGGAGGTAATACCCTACGTCCTGCTTGATTGATCTTGATGATATGAGTATTACAAGAGTTGATCTACCACGAGATCGTAGAGGCTAAACCCTAGAAGCTAGCCTATGGTATGATTGTTGTTGTCCTACGGACTAAACCCTATGGTTTATATAGACACCGGAGGGGCTAGGGTTACACAGATTCGGTTACAAGGGAGGAGATCTACATATCTGTATTGCCAAGCTTGCCTTCCACGCCAAGGAAAGTCCAATCCGGACATGGTATGAAGTCTTCAATCTTGTATCTTCATAGTCCAACAGTCCAGCTAAAGGATATAGTCCGGCTGTCCGGAGACCCCCTAATCCAGGACTCCCTCAGTAATCATCGGTGAACTGCTTTGCAAAGTACTGTAAACAAAGCTATGCATAAATCGTTGTTGTAAATTTTGAAATGGCGCGAGGGGTAAAAACAAGGTAAAAGAGTTGGTACCATACTATAGTTGAATCATGTCTTCTTCATTGTGCAAACAAAGATCTTGCTGTTATTCGTCGCTAGTTTCTTCATCCTAACAATCTTTCTGAGTTTCTTGACTTGAGAGATATTCATGGACATCTCATTTCCCCATATGAAAAATGGGTCGAATAGTGGGTCTAAGCATCTGACAGCAGGACCTACATGTGCAAGACCAAATTGTAAGAAACCTAAATATTAGAATGATTCTTGCAACTGCACAATACTGTGCTATTAGCCAAAGGACCCTGCTTGAACAAACCTCAATGGTAAAGCATAGTGTCTCCCATTGTTTCCCTGCAACACACATAAGGAAGATCTTGATCAGGTTAACTGATAGTTGCCATACTATCAGTAGAATATGTATTGAGTACAGCCAAATTCGATTGGTGTCACATGCATAACAATACAAAATTGTACCCATAGCAAATGAAAATCAAATTGCAGAACTGAACCAAACAGCTCAATGGATAGCAAACCAAATGAACCAAAAAAGTTAACTGAGCATGACATTGCAGCATAGAAACATGTACTAGAAGATAAGACAGTTAACAAAACAAAGAATGCTTGAGATTAGTACTAAGAAATGTAGCAATTGTTGGACCAAAGTGTTAACTAAACATTACATTTCAGAGGACCAAACTGTTAACTGAACATCAGATTGCATATTAACATTACAGAGGAAAAATCACAAGAAGGCACAGGCGGTGGCCTCGAGAAAACATCACAAACTGTATTTCAAAGTAGACAACCGCGTGGCGGTTTCGACGGTGGCCTCGAAGATGACGTGCTCCTCCAAGATCTGGCGGTCGACACGCATGGCAGCCATAGCGACCTCGTTTGCCTGTGCGACCGCATGCTACTGAGCTCCATGTTATACTACGTGTAAAATGGCTGCGGGCGGCGCTTAATTGGAGGAGGGGCAGTGATTTCGGTGGAAGGGGTCACTCCGTCAGTCGAGGCATGTGGGACGAGAAAGGATGAGGATGGTGTGGGTGGGGTGTGGATTACCTGACCATATCGATGAGGCCGCGCACCAAGAAGAAGGGTCGGCGGCGAGGTGGCCACGCAGCAAGAAGAAGTGTCACTGGCGAGGAGGTGGCGCTACAATAAGAAGGGTTGCCGGCGAGGAGGCGGTGCTGCAAGAAGAAGGGTAGCTGGCTAGGAGGCGGCGCTGCAAGAAGAAGGGTAGCCGGCTAGGAGGCGGCGCTGCAAGAAGAAGGGTCGCTGGCGAGGAGGATGAGCTGCCAGTAAGCAGTACTAAAGGTTTGAACTTGGAAAGCAAGGACGAATAATGGAAATGTGGCTTTTGGTAGGAGGTAGGGGCGGGGAGATAGATATTTCCATGGTGGGAAAAAAATTCGCTTGGTGCCGCGAGAAACTGGCGCGCAAGTGTGGTTCAAGCGGGGGCGATGGACTGTAGACGATGAAGCTTCCTGCGTAAGCCAGACAAGACAGTGTGCCAAGATATTTTATATCGCATCCCACAAGATTCTTTCTAGTAAACTGTTTGTGGTATACCTGATTTTTTCATTATGTTTTGAAACACAAAATAGTGTTATGGAGGGAAAGGATGGTCTTTGAATTGCTAGAACATTTATGTATAGTGAACATGCAACTGGTACATGAGTGTTGCGTTTAAATTTTGGAATTATTCCGGGTTCGTTTGGCCCTTTTTATACATTAATTGAGTTTCTGCGCATTTAATGTGCATAATTGAAATTTGAACTACAAGCACAGGCTCCAATGCACCAAAGTTGTTTGAAAAATCACATCTATGTCCTTGGGCGCATTTCTACGTCCCATGCAAGAGATGGGAGTGAAATTCAAACATTTCGGCATCGTGGCTCGGCCGGAAAGTTTGAGAATTTTGGTTTTTTAATTCCTATAAATCCAAAAAATGCCTAAAAATCATGAAACTTGGCATGGAGTGATGACATGGCACCAACATGTTGCGGTAATATTTTTGGCTGAACTGGGACAAGCTTTGGTGTAAGCTTCTTGCAAACCAAAGCTTCCCTCAAGAAGGATCGTGGTTCCGAGAGGGAATGTGTCACCTCCGTGTGCGAAACGACATACGTACACGGCCTTCTCTCGCCTTAATTTTTTTTACACAGGCGGATTAGACCAAATAGAAGTATCGTGCTAAATTTTGGAATTATTCCGGGTTCGTTTGGCCTTTTTTATACATTAATTGAGTTTTTGCGCATTTAATGTGCATAATTCCAATTTGAACTACAAGCACAGGCTCTAGTGCACCAAAGTTGTTTCAAAAATCATATGTGTGTCCTTGGGTGAATTTCTAGGTCCCATGCAAGAGACGGGAGTGAAATTCAAACATCTGGGCATCGTGGCTCGGCCGGAAAGATCGAGAATTTTGGTTTTTTAATTCCTTTAAATCCAAAACATGCCTAAAAATCATGAAACTTGGCATGGTGTCATGACATGCCACCAACATGCTGCGGTAATTTTATTGGCCGAATTAGGACAAGCTTTGTTGTAAGCTTCTTGCAAACTGGAGCTTCCCTCAAGAAGGCTCGTGGTTCCGAGAGGGAATGTGTCACCTTCGTGTGCGAAACAACATACGTACACTGCCTTCTCCCGCCTTAATTTTTGTACACTGGAAGATTAGACCAAATAGACGTATCATGCTAGATTTTGGAATTATTCTAGGTTCATTTGGCCTTTTTTATACATTAGTTGAGTTTTCGGGCACTTAATTTGCATAATGCAAATTTGAACTACAAGCACATGCTCCAGTGCACCAAAGTTGGTTTAAAAATCAAATGTGTGTCCTTGGGTGAATTTAAGGGTCCCATGCAAGAAATGGGAATGAAATTCATACATCTGGGCATCGTGACTCGGCCAAAAAGATTGAGAAACTTGTTTTTTAATTCCTGTAAATCCAAAACACGCCTGAAAATCATGAAAGTTGGCATGGTGTCATGACATGGCACCAACATGCTGCGGTAATTTTTTGGCCGAATTGGCACAAGCTTCGGTGTAAGCTTCTTGCAAACCGGAGCTTCCCTCAAGAAGGCTCGTGGTTCTAAGAAGGAACGTGTCACCTCCGTGTGCGAAACGACATATGTACACTACCTTCTCCCGCCTCAATTTTTTACACATGCATATTAGACCAAATAGAAGTCTCGTGCTAAATTTTGGAATTATACTGGGTTGGTTTGGCCCTTTTTATACATTAATTGAGTTTCTGCGCATTTAATGTGCGTAATTCAAATTTGAAGCACAAGCAGAGGCTCGAGTGCACCAAAGTTGTTTGAAAAATATCATGTGTGTCCTTGGGTGAATTTCTAGGTCCCATGCAAGAGATGGGAGTGAAATTCAAACGTCTGGGCGTCGTGGCTCGGCCCGAAATGTTGAGAATTTTGGTTTTTTAATTCCAGTTAATCCAAAACACGCCTGAAAATCATGTAAGTTGGCATGGTGTCATGACATGGCACCAACATGCTGCGGTAATTTTTTTGGCTGAATTGGCACAAGCTTTGGTGTAAGCTTCTTGCAAACCGGAACTTCCCTCAAGAAGGCTCGTGGTTCCGGGAGGGAATGTGTCACCTCCGTGTGTGAAATGACATATGTACAATGCCTACTCCCGCCATAATTTTTTTACACATGCATATTAGACCAAATAGAAGCTCCTGTTTGGGACAAGCTTTGGTGTAAGCTTCTTGTAGTCTGGAGCTTCCCTCAAGAAGGCTCGTGGTTTGGAGAGGGAACATGTCACCTTCATGTGCGAAACGACATACATACACTGCCTTATCCCGCCTTACTTTTTGTACATTGGAAGATTATACCAAATAGAAGTATCGTGCTAAATTTTGGAATTATTCTGGGTTCGTTTCGCTTTTTTATACATTAATTGACTTTCTGGGCATTTAATAGGCATAATTTAAATTTGAACAACAAGCACATGCTCCAATGCACCAAAGTTGGTTTAAAAATCACATGTGTGTCCTTGGGTGAATTTAAGGGTCCCATGCAAGAAATGGGAATGAAATTCAAACATCTGGGCATCGTGACTTGGCCAAAAAGATTGAGAAACTTGTTTTTTAATTCCCGTAAATCCAAAACACGCCTGAAAATCATGAAAGTTGGCATGTTGTCATGACATGGCACCAACATGCTGCGGTAATTTTTTGGCCAAATTGGCACAAGCTCCGGTGTAAGCTTCTTGCAAACCGGAGCTTCCCTCAAGAAGGCTCGTGGTTCTGAGAAGGAACGTGTCACCTCCTTGTGCAAAACGACATATGTACACTGCCTTCTCCCGCCTCATTTTTTTTACACATGCATATTAGACCAAATAGAAGTATCGTGCTAAATTTTGGAATTATACTGGGTTGGTTTGGCCCTTTTTATACATTAATTGAGTTTCTGCGCATTTAATGTGCGTAATTCAAATTTGAACCACAAGCAGAGGCTCGAGTGCACCAAAGTTGTTTGAAAAATATCATGTGTGTCCTTGGGTGAATTTCTAGGTCCCATGCAAGAGATGGGAGTGAAATTCAAACATCTGGGCGTCGTGGCTCGGCCCGAAATGTTGAGAATATTGGTTTTTTAGTTCCAGTTAATCCAAAACACGCCTGAAAATCATGTAAGTTGGCATGGTGTCATGACATGGCACCAACATGCTGCGGTAATTTTTTTGGCTGAATTGGCACAAGCTTCGGTGTATGCTTCTTGCAAACCGGAACTTCCCTCAAGAAGGCTCGTGGTTCCGAGAGGGAACGTGTCACCTCCGTGTGTGAAATGACATATGTACAATGCCTACTCCCGCCTTAATTTTTTTTACACATGCATATTAGACCAAATAGAAGCTCCTTTTTGGGACAAGCTTTGGTGTAAGCTTCTTCCAAACCGGACCTTCCCTCAAGAAGGCTCGTGGTTTGGAGAGGGAACGTGTCACCTTCATGTGCGAAACGACATACATACACTGCCTTATCCCGCCTTAATTTTTGTACATTGGAAGATTATACCAAATAGAAGTATATGCTAAATTTTGGAATTATTCTGGGTTCGTTTCGCCTTTTTATACATTAATTGACTTTCTGGGCATTTAATAGGCATAATTTAAATTTGAACAACAAGCACATGCTCCAATGCACCAAAGTTGGTTTAAAAATCACATGTGTGTCCTTGGGTGAATTTAAGGGTCCCATGCAAGAAATGGGAATGAAATTCAAACATCTGGGCATCGTGACTCGGCCAAAAATATTGAGAAACTTGTTTTTTAATTCCTGTAAATCCAAAACACGCCTGAAAATCATGAAAGTTGGCATGGTGTCATGGCATGGCACCAACATGCTGCGGTAATTTTTTGGCCAAATTGGCACAAGCTCCGGTGTAAGCTTCTTGCAAACCGGAGCTTCCCTCAAGAAGGCTCGTGGTTCTGAGAAGGAACGTGTCACCTCCTTGTGCAAAACGACATATGTACACTGCCTTCTACCGCCTCATTTTTTTACACATGCATATTAGACCAAATAGAAGTATCGTGTTAAATTTTGGAATTATACTGGGTTTGTTTGGCCCTTTTTATATATTAATTTAGTTTCTGCGTATTTAATGTGTGTAATTCAAATTTGAACCACAAGCAGAGGCTCGAGTGCACCAAAGTTGTTTGAAAAATATCATGTGTGTCCTTGGGTGAATTTCTAGGTCCCATGCAAGAGATGGGAGTGAATTCAAACATCTGGGCATCGTGGCTCGGCCCGAAATGTTGAGAATATTGGTTTTTTAATTCCAGTTAATCCAAAACACGCCTGAAAATCATGTAAGTTGGCATGGTGTCATGACATGGCACCAACATGCTGCGGTAATTTTTTTGGCTGAATTGGCACAAGCTTCGGTGTAAGCTTCTTGCAAACCGGAACTTCCCTCAAGAAGGCTCTTGGTTCCGAGAGGGAACGTGTCACCTCCGTGTGTGAAATGACATATGTACAATGCCTACTCCCGCCTTAATTTTTTTTACACATGCATATTAGACCAAATAGAAGCTCCTGTTTGGGACAAACTTTGGTGTAAGCTTCTTCCAAACCGGACCTTCCCTCAAGAAGGCTCGTGGTTTGGAGAGGGAACGTGTCACCTTCATGTGCGAAACGACATACATACACTGCCTTATCCCGCCTTAATTTTTGTACATTAGAAGATTATACCAAATAGAAGTATCGTGCTAAATTTTGGAATTATTCTGGGTTTGTTTCACCTTTTTATACATTAATTGACTTTTTGGGCATTTAATATGCATAATTTAAATTTGAGCAACAAGCACATGCTCCAGAGCACCAAAGTTGGTTTAAAAATCACATGTGTGTCCTTGGGTGAATTTAAGGGTCCCATGAAAGAAATGGGAATGAAATTCAAACATCTGGGCATCGTGGCTCGGCCAGAAAGATTGGGAAACTTGGTTTTTTAATTCTTGTAAATCCAAAACACGCCTGAAAATCATGAAAGTTGGCATGGTGTCATGACATGGCACCAACATGTTGCGGTAATTTTTTTGGCCGAATTGGCACATGCTTTGGTGTATGCTTCTTGCAAACCGGAGCTTCACTCAAGAAGGCTCGTGGTTCTGGGAGGGAACGTGTCACCTCCGTGTGTCGAACGACATACGTACACTGCCTTCTCCCGCCTTAATTTTTTTACACATGCATATTAGACTACATAGAAGCTCCGATTTGGGACAAGCTTTGGTGTAAGGTTCTTGCAAACCGAAGCTTCCCTCAAGAAGGCTCGTGGTTCCGAGAGGGAACGTGTCACCACCCTGTGTGAAATGACATACATAAACTGCCTTCTCCTGAAATATCATGCTAAATTTTGGAATTATTCTCGGTTCGTTTGGCCCTTTTTATACATTAATTGAGTTTCTACGCATTTAAGGTGCATAATTGAAATTTGAACTATAAGCATAGGCTCCAGTGCACCAAAGTTGTTTGAAAAATCACAAGTGTGTCCTTGGGTGCATTTCTAAGTCCCATGCAAGAGATGGGAGTGAAATTCAAACATCTGGGGATCGTGGCTTGGCCGGAAAGATTGAGAATTTTGGTTTTTTAATTCCTGTAAATTCAAAAATGCCTGAAAATCATGAAACTTGGCATGGTGTCATGACATGGCACCAACATGTTGCGGTAATTTTTTTGGCCGAATTGGGACAAGCTTTGGTGTAAGCTTCTTGCAAACCGGAGCTTCCCTCAAGAAGGCTCGTGGTTCCGAGAGGGAATGTGTCACCTCCGTGTGCGAAACGACATACATACACTGCCTTCTCCCGCCTTAATTTTTTACACATGCATATTAGACCAAATAGAAGTATATTGCTAAATTTTGGAATTATTCTGGGTTTGTTTGGCCCTTTTTATACATTAATTGAGTTTCTGCGCATTTAATGTGCATAATTCAAATTTGAACTACAAGCACAGGCTCCAGTGCACCAAAGTTGTTTAAAAATCTCATGTGTGTCCTTGGGTGAATTTTTAGTTCCCA
This sequence comes from Triticum aestivum, assembly GCF_018294505.1. Taxonomy (NCBI): domain Eukaryota; kingdom Viridiplantae; phylum Streptophyta; class Magnoliopsida; order Poales; family Poaceae; genus Triticum; species Triticum aestivum. The sequence continues at coordinate 341,358,295 of NC_057803.1, read as the reverse complement.
TGCAAGAGATCGGGGTGAAATTTAAACATCTAGGCGTCGTGGCTCGACCGGAAAGATTGAAAATTTTGGTTTTTCAATTCCTGTAAATCCAATATATGCCTGAAAATCATGAAACTTGGCATGGTGTCCTGACATGGCACGAACATGCTGCGGTAATTTTTTTGATTGAGTTGGGACATGTTTTGGTGTAAGCTACTTGGAACCAGAGCTTCCCTCAAGAAGGCTTGTGGTTTCGAGAGGGAACGTGTCACCTGCATGTGCAAAATGACATACGTACACTGCCTTCTTCCACCTTTATTTTTTTACACATGCATATTAGACCAAATAGAAGTATCGTGCTAAAGTTTGGAATTATTCCGGGTTCGTTTGGCCTTTTTTATGCATTAATTGAGTTTCTGCGTATTTAATGTGCATAATTCAAATTTGAACTACAAGCACAGGCTGTAGTGCACCAAAGTTGTCTGAAAAATAATGTGTGTCCTTGGGTGAATTTCTAGGTCCCATGGAAGAGATGGGAGTGAAATTCAAACATCTGGGCATCGTTGCTCGGCCGGAAAGATTCTCTATTTTGGTTTTCTAATTCCTATAAATCCAAAACACACCTGAAAATCATGAAACTTTGCACGGTCTCATGACATGACACCAACATGCTGCGGTAATTTTTTGGCCGAATTGGGACAAGCTTTGGTGTAAGCTTCTTGCAAACCGGAGCTTCCCTCAAGAAGGCTTGTGTTTCCGAGAGGGCACGTGTAACCTCCGTGTGCGAAACGACATACGTACAATGCTTTCTCCTACCTTAATTTTTTTACACAGGCATATTAGATCAAATAGAAGTAACGTGCTAAAATTTGGAATTATTTCGGGTTCGTTTGGCCTTTTTTATACATTAATTGAGTTTCTACGCGTTTAATGTGCATAATTCAAATGTGAACTACAAGCACAGGCTCCAGTACACCGAAGTTGTTTCAAAAATCACATGTGTGTTATTAGTTGAATTTCTAGGTCCCATGCAAGAGATGGGAGTGAAACTAAAACATCTAGGCGTCGTGGCTCGGCCAAAAAGATTGAGAAACTTGTTTTTTAATTCCTGTAAATCCAAAACATGTAGTTGGCATGGTGTCATGACATGGCACCAACATGCTGCGGTAATTTTTTTTGGCTGAATTGGGACAAGCTTTGGTGTAAGCTTCTTGTAAACTAGAGCTTCCCTCATCAAGGCTCGTGGTTCCGAGAGGGTACGTGTCACCTCCATGTGCAAAACGACATACGTACATTGTCTTCTCCCGCCTTAATTTTTGTACACTGGAAGATTACACCAAATAGAAGTATCATGCTAAAATTTGAAATTATTCTGGGTTTGTTTGGCCTTTTTATACATTAATTGAGTTTTTGGGCATTTAATGTGCATAATTCAAATTTTAACTACAAGCACATTCTATAGTGCACCAAAGTTGGTTTAAAAATCACATGTGTGTCCTTGGGTGAATTTATAGGTGATATGCAAGAAGTTGAAATGAAATTCAAACATCTGGGCATCGTGGCTCGGCTAGAAAGATTGAGAAACTTGGTTTTTTAATTCCTGTAAATCCAAAACACGCCTGAAAATCATGAAAGTTGGCATGGTGTCATGACATGGCACCAACATGCTACGTTAGTTTTTTTAGCCGAATTGGCACAAGCTTTGGTGTAAGCTTCTTGCAAACCGGAGCTTCCCTCAAGAAGGCTCGTGGTTCCGAGAGGGAATGTGTCACCTCCGTGTGCGAAACAACATACGTACACTACCTTCTCCCTCCTTAATTTTTTTTACACAAGCATATTAGACCAGATAGAAGTATCATGCTAAATTTTGGAATTATTCCTGGTTCGTTTGGCCCTTTTTACACATTAATTGAGATTCTACGCATTTAATGTGCATAATTCAAATTTGAACTACAAGCACAGGCTCCAGTGCACCAAAGTTGTTTGAAAAATCACATGTGTGTCCTTGGGTGCATTTCTAGGTCCCATGCAAGAGATGGGAGTGAAATTAAAACATATGGGCGTCGTGGCTCGGCCGGATAGATTGAGAATTTTGGTTTTTTAGTTCCTGTAAATCCAAAACACGCCTGAAAATCATGAAACTTGGCATGGTCTCATGACATGGCACCAACAAGCTGCGGCAATTTTTTTGGCCGAATTGGGACAAGCTTTGGTGTAAGCTTCTTGCAAACCGGAGCTTCCATCAAGAAGGCTTCTCCCACCTTAATTTTTTTCCACATGCATATTAGACCAAATAGAAGTATCGTGCAAATTTCAGAATTATTCCGGGTTCGTTTGGCCTTTTTATACATTAATTGAGTTTCTATGCATTTAATATGCATAATTCAAATTTGAACTACAAGCACACGCTCCAGTGCACCAAAGTTGTCTGAAAAATCATATGTGTGTCCTTGGGGAATTTCTAGGTCCCGTGCAAGAGATGGGACTGAAATTCAAACCTCTGGGTGTCGTGAATCGGACGGAAAGATTGTGTATTTTGGTTTTTTAATTCCTGTAAATCCAAAACACGCCTGGAAATCATGAAACCTGGCATGGTGTCATGACATGGCACCAGCATGCTGCGGTAATTTTTTTGGCCGAATTGGGACAAGCTTTGGTGTAAGCTTCTTGCAAACCGGAGCTTCCCTCAAGAAGGCTCGTGGTTCCGGGAGGGAACGTGTCACCTCCATGTACGAAACGACATACGTACACTGCCTTCTCCCGCCTTAATTTTTTTACACTACAAGATTAGACCAAATAGAAGTATCATGACAAATTTTGGAATCATTCCTAGGTCGTTTGGCCTTTTTTATACATTAATTGAGTTTCTGGGCATATAATGTGCATAATTCAAATTTGAACTACTAGCACATGCTCTAGTGCACCAAAGTTGGTTTAAAAATCACATGTGTGTCCTTGGGTGAATTTAAGGATCCCATGCAAGAAATGGGAATGAAATTCAAACATCTGGGCGCTGTGGCTCGGCCGAAAAGACTGAGAAACTTGGTTTTTTAATTCCTGTAAATCCAAAACACGCCTAAAAATCATGAAACTTGGCATGGTGTCATGACATGGCACAAACATGCTGCGGTAATTTTTTTGGCCGAATTGGCACAAGCTTTGGAGTAAGCTTCTTGCAAATCGGAGTTTCCCTCAAGTAGGCTCGTGGTTCTGAGAGGGAACGTGTCACCTCCGTGTGCGAAACGACATACGTACACTGCCTTCTCCCTCCTTAATTTTTTTACACAAGCATAATAGACCAGATAGAAGTATTCCTGGTTCGTTTGGCCCTTTTTACACATTAATTGAGATTCTGCGCATTTAATGTGCATAATTCAAATTTGAACTACAAGCACAGGCTCCAGTGCACCAAAGTTGTTTGAAAAATCACATGTGTGTCCTTGGGTGAATTTCTAGGTCCCATGCAAGAGATGGGAGTGAAATTAAAACATCTGGGCGTCGTGGCTCTGTCGGAAAGATTGAGAATTTTGGTTTTTTAATTCCTGTAAATCCAAAACACGCTTGAAAATCATGAAACTTGGCATGGTCTCATGACATGGCACCAACAAGCTGCGGTAATTTTTTTGGCCGAATTGGGACAAGCTTTGGTGTAAGCTTCTTGCAAATCGGAGCTTCCATCAAGAAGTCTTCTCCCACCTTAATTTTTTTACACATGCATATTAGACCAAATAGAAGTATCGTGCTAAATTTTGGAATTATTCCGGGTTCGTTTGGCCTTTTTATACATTAATTGAGTTTCTGCACATTTAATGTGCATAATTCAAATTTGAACTACAAGCACAAGCTCCAGTGCACCAAAGTTGTCTGAAAAATCATATGTGTGTCCTTGGGTGAATTTCTAGGTCATGTGCAAGAAATGGGAATGAAATTCAAACATCTGGGTGCCGTGGCTCGGCCAAAAAGATTGAGAAACTTGGTTTTTTAATTCCTGCAAATCCCAAACATGCTTGAAAATCATGACACTTGGCATGGTGTCATGACATGGCACCAACATGCTACGGTAATTTTTTTGGCCGAATTGGGACAAGCTTTGGTGTAAGCTTCTTGCAAACCGGAGCTTCCATCAAGAAGCCTCGTGGTTCTGGGAGGGAACATGTCACCTCCATGTGTGAAATGACATACGTACACTACCTTCTCCCGCCTTAATTTTTTTACACTAGAAGATTAGACCAAATAGAAGTATCATGACAAATTTTGGAATCATTCCGGGTTCGTTTGACCTTTTTTATACATTAATTGAGTTTCTGGGCATATAATGTGCATAATTCAAATTTGAACTACTAGCACATGCTCCAGTGCACCAAAGTGGGTATGAAAATCACATGTGTGTCCTTGGGTGAATTTAAGGATCCCATGCAAGAAATGGGAATGAAATTCAAACATCTGGGTGCCGTGGCTCGGCCAAAAAGATTGAGAAACTTGGTTTTTTAATTCCTGTAAATCCCAAACACGCCTGAAAATCATGAAAGTTCGCATGGTGTCATGACATGGCACCAACATGCTGCGGTAATTATTTGGCTGAATTGGCACAAGCTTTGGTGTCAGCTTCTTGCAAACGGAGCTTCCCTCAAGAAGGCTCTTGGTTCCGAGAGGGAACGTTTCACCTTCATGTGTGAAACGACATACGTACCCTGCCTTATCCCGCCTTAATGTTTTTACACAGGCATATTAGACTAAATAGAAGTATCATGCTGAATCTTGGAATTATTTCAGGTTCGTTTGGCCCTTTTTATACATTAATTGACTTTCTGCGCATTTAGTGTGCATATTTCAAATTTGAAGTACAAGCATAGGCTCCTGTGCACCAAAGTTGTTTGAAAAATCACATGTGTGTCCTTGGGTGAATTTCTAGATCCCATGCAATAGATGGGAGTGAAATTCAAACATCTGGGTGTCGTGGCTCGGCCGGAAAGATTGAGAATTTTGGTTTTTGAAGTCCTGTAAATCCAAAACACGCCTGAAAATCATGAAACTTGGCATGGTGTCATGACATGGCACCAACATGCTGCGGTAATGTTTTTGGCCCAATTGGGACAAGCTTTGGTGTAAGCTTCTTGCAAACCAGAGCTTCCCTCAAGAAGGCTTCTGGTTCCGAGAGGGAATGTGTCACCTCCGTGTGCGAAACGACATACGTACACTACCTTCTCCCGCCTTAATTGTTTTACACAGGCAGATTAGACCAAATAGGAGTTTTGTGCTAAATTTTGGAATTATTCTGGGTTCATTTGGCCCTTTTTATACATGCTCCAGTGCACCAAAGTTGGTTCAAAAATCACATGTGTGTCCTTGGGTGAATTTATAGGTCCCATGCAAGAAATGGAAATGAAATTCAAACATCTCGGCGTCGTGGCTCGGCCAGAAAGATTGAAAAAGTTGGTTTTTTAATTTCTGGAAATCCAAAACACGCCTGAAAACCATGGAAGTTGGCATGGTGTCATGTCATGGCACCAACATTCTGCAGAAATTTTTTGGCCGAATTGGCACAAGCTTTGGTGTAAGCTTATTGCAAACCGGAGCTTCCCTCAAGAAGGCTCGTGGTACCGAGAGGGAACGTGTCACCTCCATGTGCAAAACGACATACGTACACTGCCTTCTCCCGCCTTAATTTTTTACAGAAGCATATTAGACCAAATAGAAGTACCCTGCTAAAATTTGGAATTATTCCGGGTTCATTTGGCCCTTTTTATACATTAATTGAGTTTCTGTGCATTTAATGTGCATAATTCAAATTTGAACTACGAGCACAGGCTCCAGTGCACCAAAATTGTTTGAAAAATCACATGTGTGTCCCTGGGTGAATTTTAGGTCCCATGCAAGAGATGGGAGTGAAATTGAAACATCTGGGTGTCGTGGCTCGGCCGGAAAGATTGAGAATTTTGTTTTTTTAATTCCTGTAAATCCAAAACAAACTTGAAAATCATGAAATTTGGCATGGTGTCATGACATGGCACCAACATGCTGTGGTAATTTTTTTGCCGAATTGGGACAAGCTTTGGTGTAAGCTTCTTGCAAACGAGAGCTTCCCTCAAGAAGGCCTGTGGTTCCAAGAGGGAACGTGTCATGTCCGTGTGCGAAACGACATACCCTTCTCCCGCCTTAATTTTTTTACACAGGCAAATTAGACCAAATAGAAGTATCGTGCTAAATTTTGGAATTATTTGGGGTTCGTTTGGCCTTTTTTACATTAATTGAGTTTCTGGGCATTTATTGTGCATAATTCAAATTTGAACTACAAGCACATGCTCCAGTGCACCAATGTTGGTTCAAAAATCACATGTGTGTCCTTGGGTGAATTTCTAGGTCCCATGCAAGAAATGGAAATGAAATTCAAACATCTGGGCGTCGTGGCTCGGCCAGAAAGATTGATAAACTTGGTTTTTTTAATCCTATAAATCCAAAACACGCCTGAAAATCATGAAAGTTTGCATGGTGTCATGAGATGGCGCCAACATGCTGCGGTAATTTTTTTTTGGCCGAATTGGCACATGCTTTCTGTAAGCTTCTTGCAAACCGGAGCTTCCCTCAAGAAGGCTCGTGGTTCCAAGAAGGAACGTTTCACCTCCGTGTGCGAAACGACATATGTACACCGCCTTCTCCCGCCTTAATTTTTTTACACAGGCTTATTAGACCAAATAGAAGTATCATGCTAAATTTTGGAATTATTCTGGGTTCGTTTGGCCCTTTTTATACATTAGTTGACTTCCTGCGCATTAATGTGCATAATTCAATTTTGAACTACAAGCACAGGCTCGAGTGCACCAAAGTTGGTTTAGAAATCACATGTGTGTCCTTGGATGAATTTATAGGTCACATGCAAGAAATGGGAATGAAATTCAAACATCTCGATGTTGTGGCTCCGCCAGAAAGAATGAAAAACTTGGTTTTTTAGTTCCTGTAAATCCAAAACACACCTAAAAATAATGAAACATGGCATGGTGCCATGACATGGCACCAACATGCTGCGGTAATTTTTTTGGCCGAATTGGGACAAGCTTTGGTGTGACCTGCTTGCAACCCGGTGCTTCCCTTAAGAAGGCTTGTGGTTTCGAGATGGAACGTGTCACCTCCGTGTGCGAAACAACATACGTACACTGCCTTCTCCCACCTTAATTTTTGTACACTAGAAGATTACACCAAATAGAAGTATCGTACTAAATTTTGGAATCATTCAGGTTTGTTTGGCCTTTTTTATACATTAATTGAGTATCTGTGTATTTAATGTGCATAATTCAAATTTGAACTACAAGCACATTCTCTAGTGAACCAAAGTTGGTTTAAAAATCACATGTGTGTCCTTGGGTGAATTTATAGGTCCCGTGCAAGAAATGGGAATGAAATTCAAACATCTCGGCGTCGTGGCTCGGACAGAAAGATTGAGAAACTTGGTTTTTTAATTCCTATAAATCCAAAACACCCCTGAAAATCATGAAAGTTGGCATGTTGTCATGACATGGCACCAATATGCTGCGGTAATTTTTTTCCGAATTGGCACAAGCTTTGGTGTAAGCTTCTTGCAAACCGGAGCTTCTGTAACTCCCACGATGCAGAGTTATGCCATGATGAAAAATGCCAAAATTATTAGGGTTAGGGCAAAAAGTCAACCGAATCTCAGATCTGGATCGGGTACTGTAGAAACACGGGGTCCGAGGTTCACGGGCCGGAGAAGGTCGCTGGAGGGAGAGGAGATGGCGGATCCGGTGCGGGGCGGCGCCGGGGAGGTCGGAGGTGACCGGATCAGATGCGGGGCGGCACCGGCGGTGTTGAAGACGACCGGAGGAGGTCGATGGTGGGGCGGCTCGGGGTGGCCGGACCTCGCGGCGACGAGGCGCGCCACGCCGGCGGGCGGTGGAGCGGTGTCGGGGCGAAGGAGGCAGGCGGCGGCGGACGCGGGATGGGCCGCGGGGGCCGGCACTGGGCTTCGGCGGGCCCGCGCAGTCGGCGGCAATGTGGGCGCCCGCGGGGACACGTGTCACGTGCTGGTTCGTCCGGCGGAGTGGGCGGACGTGTCCGGCCGGCCGGGTTTTGTCCGGCGGCGCGAGGAGAGGGAGGGGTCTAGGGTTTCGTCTGGATTTGGAATGGGAGGACCTTTTTCTAGGTAGGAGGAGCTAGGAGGCTCCAAATTGAGCATGGTTTTCAGCCACGCGATAGTGATCAAACGGCCTAGATGATGGAGCAGGTTTAGTTGGTTTTTGGGCCACTTTGGAGAGGTGTTGGGCTGCAACACACACGAGGCCTTTTCGGTCCCTCGGTTAACCGTTGTAGTATCAAACGAAGTCCAAATGGCACGAAACTTGACAGGCGGTCTACCGGTAGTAAACCAAGGCCGCTTGGCAAGTCTCGGTCCAATCCGAGAACGTTTAATACCCGCACACGTAAAGAGGTAGAAAGGGACACCGGAGGACATTGGAGCGCCGGAATGCAAAATGGACAACGGGGAAAATGCTCGGATGCATGAGACGAACACGTATGCAAATGCAATGCACATGATGACATGATATGAGATGCATGACAAAGGCAAAACAACATGAAGAAAAAAAACCTGACAACGAGGAAATATCATAACTTAGAGTCGGAAATGGCAAGAGTTGGAATACCAATATGGCATGTTACATATGGGGTGTTACAACACTCCACCACTACGAAAGGATCTCGTCCCGAGATCTAGGACTGGAAAAACTCCGGGTACTCAGAACAGAGGTGATCCTCGCATTCCCAGGTGGCTTCACGGTCGGAATGATGTGACCACTTGACTTTCAGGAATTTGATAGACTTGTTGCGAGTCTTGCGCTCAGTTTCTTCAAGAATAGCAACGGGGTGCTCATGATAAGACAGGTCTTCCTGGAGATCAATATCTTCAAAGTTGACGGTGCGGTCAGGAGTCTTGAAACACTTGCGAAGCTGAGAGACATGAAGCACGTTGTGCACGTTTGCAAAGTTGGATGGAAGCTCAAGTTGATAGGCGAGATCGCCTCTTTTGCCAATGATCTTGAAAGTACCCACGTATCTAGGGGCAAGCTTCCCTTGGATACCGAAGCAATGAGTACCTTTGATTGGAGTGACGCAGAGGTAGACATGATCTCCGATCTCGAAAGCCAAGTCATGATGTTTGCTATCATAGTAACTCTTCTGGCGCGATTGCGCGGCTTTGAGATTTTCACGAATGACTTTGCACATTTCTTCAGCCTCTGTGATCAAGTCATTACCAAGAAGTTGGCATTCACCAGGCTCTGACCAGTTTAGAGGAGTACGGCACTTCCTGCCATAGAGAATCCCGAATGGGGCCTTGCCCGAACTCGCTTGGAAGCTATTTATGTGAGAACTCGACATATGGAAGGCAATATTCCCACTTCATACCCAAAGAAATGACACAAGCCCTGAGCATATCTTCAAGAATTTGATTTACTCGCTCGACTTGGCCACTGGTTTGAGGATGAAAAGCTGTGTTGAAGCGGATGTTGGTGCCCATGGCCTTCTGAAAAGAATCCCAGAACTTGGAGGTAAAGATGTTGCCACGATCTGAAGATATCAACTGCGAAATGTCGTGCAGAGAGACAATCCTGGAGGTATATAGCTCTGCCAACTAAGCTGTTGTGATAGATTCTTTGATAGGAAGAAAATGAGCCACTTTAGTGATCTTGTCGATGACAACGACGATAGCATCATTGCCACGCTTGGACTTTGGAAATCCAGTCACGAAGTCCATCTCAATATGGTCAAACTTCCATTCTGGAATGGCAAGAGGTTGGAGGAGACCAGCTGGTCGTTGGTGTTCTGCTTTCACTCTTCTGCAGACATCACATTCATTCACGAACTAAGCAATCTCGTGCTTCATTCGAATCCACCAATACGACTGCTTGAGGTCCTGGTACATCTTTGTACTTCCAGGGTGGATAGAGAGGAGTGAATTGTGAGCTTCGTTCATAATGACTTTACGAAGGTCACCCTTAGGAACAACATTGCGATCCTCGAAGAATAGAGTATCCTTGTCATCAAGACGATAACACTTGTACTTGGGTTGACTCTTGGCAATCCCAATCTTCACCTTCTTCACCATAGCATCAAGAAGTTGAGCCTCACGAATATGATCTTCCAAAGTAGGAGAAACTTGAAGGTTGGGAAGAAATCCTTGATGAACAACTTGAAGATTAAGTTTGCGAAAAGCTTCACAAAGCTCGGGTTGGTAAGGCTTGATAATCAGACCGTTGCAGTAAGCCTTCCTGCTCAATGCGTCAGCAATTACATTGGCCTTGCCTGGAGTATATTCAATACTCAGATTATACTCTTGAATCATCTCGACCCAACGAGTCTGCCTGAGGTTGAGGTTTGGCTGAGTGAAGATGTACTTGAGACTATTATGATCAGTGAAGATGTCCACTTTTCTTCCCAACAAGAGATGTCTCCATGTTAAAAGAGCATGGACAACTGCCGCCAACTCGAGGTCATGAGTGGGGTAGTTCTTTTCGTGGGGCTTCAACTGGCGAGAGGTATAGGCCACAACTTTCTTCTCTTGCATCAACACTGCACCGAGACCTTGAAGGGAAGCATCACAGAAGACCTCGAATGGTTTGGATTCATCAGGAGGAGTCAGAACTGGAGCAGTGACTAACTTCTCTTTCAGGGTGTTGAAAGCGATGTCACATTCAGGCGACCAGACGCACTTCACATGCTTCTGGAGAAGGTTGGAAAGAGGCTTCGCGATCTTAGAGAAGTTCTCAACGAACCTTCGACAATAGCTTGCGAGCCCAAGGAAGCCGCGGAGTTGCTTCACGTTCTGAGGTGGTTCCCAATTCACAATTGCAGACACCTTCTCAGGATTAACAGCTATGCCCTTGGCAGAGATGATATGTCCAAGGTAGAGAACCTCATTGAGCCAAAACTCACACTTTGAAAACTTCGCATAGAACTGATGTTCTCTGAGTTTATCCAGAACCAATATCAAGTGCTTGGCATGATCCTCCTTGTTCTTGGAAAAAACCAAAATGTCATCGAGGTAGACCAAGACGAAGTCATTTGTGTAGGCGTTGAAGATGAAGTTCATCATGCGAGAGAATGTTGGAGGAGCATTGACAAGGCCGAAAGACATGACAGTGTATTCATATGAACCATAGCTTGTTTTGAAAGCTGTCTTGGGGATATCTTCTTCACGAATGCGAATCTGATGATAGCCCATACAGAGATCAAGCTTGGAGAATATTTGAGCACCTTTGAGTTGTTCAAACATCTCGTTGATGTTGGGAAGTGGGTACTTGTTCTTTATGGTCTTCTTGTTCAATGGACGATAGTCTACACAAAGTCGGTCCGTTCCATCCTTCTTCTTGACGAAAAGAACACCACAACCCCATGGAGAAGAACTTGGTCGGATGAGGCCCATACGCTCTTGAATATCGAGTTGTTTCTTCAGCTCCTTCAACTCTTCAGGTCCAAGCTTGTAAGGATGTTTGCAAACAGGTTCCACGCCAGGCTCAAGATCGATGAAGAATTCAACTGGCCGATGCGGAGGCATTCCTGGAAGCTCTTCTGGAAAGACGTCTTGATATTCGCAAACGACTGGAATCTGAGAGATGGCATCCAGCTCGCCCTTCTCATTGAGAGAAAATAGTAGGATGGTATCATCATGAGCGGCAAAGACAACTACATCCTCAGACGAATGTGTCAATTGAATCTGCCTGGCAGCACAATCAAGCTGAGCCTTGTGCTTAGAAAGCCAATCCATTCCGAGAATAAGATCGATATCCGAGTCACCAAGGACATTAGGAGAAGACAAGAACTTATAGTCGCCCAACGTGATAGAAACATCCAGAACAAAAACTCGAGAAGTCATTTGTCGGGCCGGAGAAACAATATCCAAAGGTCTCGAAAAAACTTGAGTAACCAAATCATGCTTAGATGCAAAAGGTCTCGAGATGAAACAATGCGATGCACCAGTGTCAAAAAGAACTTTTGCAAGAATATCGTTAACAGGAAGGTTACCCATAATCACGTCTGACGAGTCCTCTGCCTGAGCTGCGTTCACCAAGTTGACCTTTGCGAACTTGGGGTTATGCTTGACCACTGCGGTACTAGCAGATCTCACAAGATGAGGAGGAGGAAGACGCCTCTGATTGAAGCATTTGTTGGCATAGTGACCCTTCTGCTGACACTTGTTGCACGTGACCTCCGAGAGCGGACAGTGATATGGAGCAATTGATCTTGGAGCATGAGACGAAGTCTTGTTCTGGAAGCCTGGGTTGGGTGGGTGGGAAGATCCATTGCCACCTTTGCTCTTCTGCTGATAAGGCTGACGGAATGGGGGAGGAGGAGGCAACCAATACTTTTGCTGCTTAGTTGCCACTTAAGTTGAGGAAGAAGGAGTTGCATCCCTGACTCACTTCTTGGAAGCATCGCACTTTAGTTGAGCAGTCTCTTGTTTCAATGCCATGTTGTAAAACTCATCATACTTCTGCGGCTCAAAAAGCATGAGAGCTAGTTGGAGATCTTCTCTGAGGCCACCTCTGAACTGATAAATCATGCTCTTCTCGTCAGGGACGTCTTGCTTAGCAAAACGAGCGAGCTTCTGGAACATGATGTTATACTGGTAAACAGACAAGCTGCCTTGCTTCAGATTGTGGAACTCCTCATGCTTGCTCTCAACAACACTCTGAGGAATGTGGTGAGCTTTGAAGTCTTGACGGAATTCATCCCAGGTAATCACACGTCCTCCTCTGGAATCTTTGTATTGCTGATACCACTCTGCAGCTTGGTCTTTGAGTTGGAACGAGGCAAACTTGACAAAGTCCTCAGGCCTGACGTTGCTGCACTCAAAATGCTTGCAGATATCCACGAGCAAATCATCAGCATATGTTGCCTCGACACAGTTGCTGAAGGTCTTTGGCTGGTTAGCGAGGAACTGGTTGAGCGTAGCAAACTGATTCTGATTGTTGCCATGGCCTTGGTTCCCTTGGTTGTGCTCTTGCAAGAGTTGCATGATCAGCTGCGTGTTTGCATTGGTAGCGGCCATCACGGCTTGCGATGCCTCCGGAGGTGGAGGTGGTGGCGGTGGTTCAGGATTCTGACGCGTTGGAGGAGCCATCCTGAAGAGGGTGACATCCGTTAGCATCTTGACAGACAAATATTCAAGCTGAATCAAATGGATCGAAATTGCAACATATAGTCTTAACATCCGAACAAAATGAACGAATGAATTCCAATTGAAATGGTCACACTTCCATAAGTTGAGAAGCCACTTAGATAGAGGTAGAAGAATAAAACAACAAGGTATGAACAAGAACAAATACTTGGTGAGGATTACCCAATCACAAACCAAATATTTGCGGAAGAAATACTAGAGCTACAAGAATTCCCACCTATGAAACTCCCGAACCTTTCCGGTTATGCACTCAGGTGTTGGGGATACAGGGGAAGCATAATATCTCACCCAAGGCTAGCAAATCCTATATCAAGTTGTATCCATCCTTCAACACATAACCAAGAAACCTTCGGAAATCATTTACCTCAACCTTCGAAAAGCATCCATTATACGAGTTATGGCAATACTCCCGAACTCCCACCCCAGTACTGGGTGGCGTCGAGGTTATCTCACCAACAACTGCATAAAAGAGATTTTCGATGTCGGCGAAACTCAGGTATTCCAGAATTGCAACGATAAAATTGTGACGACAACACCTCGGAGCTCAACTCCCCGGGACACTGCCACAACCCCTAAATGTCAGGAGGCACCAAGAACAATGTTCTCGTCACAAAACCATCGGAACAATTCCAAGATACCCGCTGATCCAAAAAAAAAATTTAGTGAAATTTGAGAAGAGAAGAGTCAAAACTCTACGTCAGGATGCCACACCAAAGCGATGAAGGGACTGAGGAGTAAAAAGAATCCTACTCTACGATATATATAATCCTAAATGACTCAAAACATTTTTCTAGACTCAACAACGCGAGCGATTTGATCAAGCAGGGGGCTCCTAAAGTCGGGGAAGGCTCTGATTACCAACTTGTAACGCCCATGATGCAGAGTTATGCCATGATGAAAAATGCCAAAATTATTAGGGTTAGGGCAAAAAGTCAACCGAATCTCAGATCTGAATTGGGTACTATAGCAACACGGGGTTCGAGGTTCGCCGGCCGGAGAAGGTCGCCGGAGGGAGAGGAGACGGCGGAATCGGTGCGGGGCGGCGCTGGGGAGGTCGGAGGCGACCGGATCCGGTGCGGGGCGGCACCGACGGGGTTGAAGACGACCGGAGGAGGTCGACGACGGGGCGGCTTGCAGTGGCCGAACCTCGCGGCAGCGAGGCACACAACACCGGCGGGCGGCGGAGCGGCGTCGGGGGCGGCGAGCGGCGTTGGGGCGAAGGAGGCAGGCGGCGGCGGACGTGGGATGGGCCGCAGGGGCCGTCGCTGGGCTTCGTCTGGCCCGCGTGGTCGGCGGTGATGTGGGCGCCCACGGGGACACATGTCACGTGCTGGTTCGTCCAGCGGAGCGGGCGGATGTGTCCGGCCGGCCGGGTTTTGTCCGGCGACGCGAGGAGAGGGAGGGATCTAAGGTTTCGTCCAGATTTGGAATGGGAGGACCTTTTATAGGTAGGAGGAGCTAGGATGCTCCAAATTGAGCACGGTTTGCGGCCACGTGATCGTGATCGAATGGCCTAGATGATGGAGAGGGTTTTGGTGGGTTTTGGGCCACTTTGGAGAGGTGTTGGGCAGCAACACACACGAGGCCTTTTCGGTCCCTCGGTTAACCGTTGGAGTATCAAACGAAGTCCAAATGGCACGAAACTTGACAGGCGGTCTACCGATAGTAAACCAAGGCCGCTTGGCAAGTCTCTGTCCAATCCGAGAACGTTTAACACCTGCACACGAAAAGAGGTAGAAAGGGACACCGGAGGACATAGGAGCGCCGGAATGCAAAATGGACAACGGGGAAAATGCTCGAATGCATGAGACGAACACGCATGAAAATGCAATGCACATCACATGATATGAGATGCATGACAAAGGAAAAACAACACGAAGACAAAAACCCGACAATGAGGAAATATCATAACTTAGAGCCGGAAATGGCAAGAGTTGGAATATCAATATGGCATGTTACATACGGGGTGTTACAGCTTCCCTCAAGAAGGCTAGTCGTTCCGAGAGGGAACGTGTCACCTCCGTGTGCGAAACGACATACGTACACTGCCTTCTCCCGCCTTAATTTTTTTGCACATGCATATTACACCAAATAGAAGTACCGTGCTAAATATTGGAATTATTCCGGGTTTGTTTGGCCCTTTTTATACATTAATTGAGTTTTTGCCCATTTAATGTGCATAATTCAGATTTGAACTACAAGCACAGGATCTAGTGCACCAAATTTGTTTGTAAAATCACATGTGTATCCTTGGGTGAATTTCTAGGTCCCATGCAAGAGATGGGAGTGCAATTCAAGCATCTGGGTGTCATGGCTCGGCCGGAAAGATTGAGAATTTTGGTTTTTTAATTCTTGTAAATCCAAATCACGCCTGAAAATCATGAAACTTGGCATGGTGTCATGACATGGCACCACCATGCTGCGGTAATGTTTTTGGCCTAATTGGGACAAGCTTTGGTGTAAGCTTCTTGCAGTCTGGAGCTTCCGTCAAGAAGGCTCGTGGTTCCGAGAGGGAACGTGTCACCTCCATGTGCGAAACGACATACATACACTACCTTCTCCCGCCTTCAATTTTTTACACAGGCATATTTGACCAAACATAAGTATCATGCTAAATTTTGGAATTATTCCGGGTCCGGTTGGTCTTTTTTATACATTACTTGAATTTATGTGCATTTAATATGCATAATTGAAATTTGAACAACAAGCATAGGCTCCAGTGCACCAAAGTTGTTTGAAAAACCATATGTGTGTCCTTGGGTGAATTTCTAGGTCCCATGCAAGAGATAGGAGTGAAATTCAAACATCTATGCGTCGTGGCTCGGCCGGAAATATTGAGGAACTTGGTTTTTTAATTCCTCTAATTCCAAAACATGTCTGAAAATCATGAAACTTGTCATGGTGTCATGACATGGCACCAACATGCTGCGGTAATTTTTTTGGCCAAATTGGGACAAGCTTTGGTGTAAGCTTCTTGCAAACCGAAGCTTCTCTTAAGAAGGCTAGTGGTTCTGACAGGGAACGTGTTACCTCCGTGTGCGAAACGACATACGTACACTGCCTTCTCCCGCCTTAATTTTTGTATAGTAGAATATTAGACCAAATAGAAGTATCGTGCTAAATTTTGGAATCATTCCGGGTTAGTTTGGCATTTTTTATACATTAACTGAGTTTCTGGGCATTTAATGTGCATAATTCAAATTTGAACTACAAGCACATGCTCCAGTGTACCAAAGTTGGTTTAAAAATCACATGTGTGTCCTTGGGTGAATTTTAGGTCCCATCAAACAAATGGGAATGAAATTCAAACATCTGGGCGTCGTGGCTCGGCCAGAAAGATTGAGAAACTTGGTTTTTTAATTCCTATAAATCCAAAACACCCCTGAAAATCATGGAAGTTGGCATGGTGTCATGACATGGCACCAACATGCTGCGGTAAATTTTTTTGGCCGAATCGGCACAAGCTTTGGTGTAAGCTTCTTGCAATCCGGAGCTTCCCTCAAGAAGGCTCGTGGTTCCGAGAGGAAACGTTTCACCTCCGTGTGAGAAACGATATACGTACACTGCCTTCTCCCACCTTAATTCATTTTGCACATGCACATTAGACCAAATGGAAGTATCGTTCTAAATTTTAAAATTATTCCGGGTTCGTTTGGCCCTTTTATACATTAATTGAGTTTCCGCGCATTTAATGTGCATACTTCAAATTTGAACTACAAGCACAGGCTCCAGTGCACCAAAGTTTTTTTAATAATCACATTTGTGTCCTTGGGTGAATTTCTATGTCCCATGCAAGAGATGGGAATGAAATTCAAACATCTGGGCGTTGTGGCTCGGCCGGAAAGATTGAGAATTTTGGGTTTTTAATTCCTGTAAATCCAAAACAGCTTGAAAATCATCAAATTTGGCATGGTGTCATGACATGGCACCAACATGCTGCGGTAATTTATTTGGCCGAATTGGGACAAGCTTTGGTGTAAGCTTCTTGCAAACCAGAGGTTCCGTCAAGAAGGCTTGGGGTTCCGAGAGGAAACGTGTCACCTCCGTGTGCGAAACAACATACGTACACTACCTTCTCCCGCCTTAATTTTTTTACATGGGCAGATTAGACCAAATAGAAGTATCGTGCTAAATTTTGGAATTATTCTAGGTTTGTTTGGCCTTTTTAACATCAATTGAGTTTCTGGGCATTTAAGGTGCATAATTCAAATTTGAACTACAAGCACATGCTCCAGTGGACCAAAGTTGGTTTAAAAATCACATGTGTGTCCTTGGGTGAATTTATAGATCTCGTGCAAGAAATGGAAATGAAATTCAAACATCTGGGCATCGTGGCTCGGCCAGAAAGATTGAGAAACTTGGTTTTTAATTCCTGTAAATCCAAAACACGCCTGAAAATCATGAAAGTTGGCATGGTGTCATGACATGGCACCAACATGTTGCGCTAATTTTTTTGGCCGAATTAGCACAAGCTTTGGTGTAAGCTTCTTGCAAACCGGAGCTTCCCTCAAGAAGGCTCGTGGTTCCAAAAGGGAACGTGTCAGCTCCGTGTGCGAAACGACATACGTACACTACCGCCTCCCACCTTAATTTTTTTACACATGCATATTAGACCAAATAGAAGTATCGTGCTAAATTTTGGAATTATTCCGGGTTCGTTTGGCCCTTTTTATACATTAATTGACTTTCTGCACAATTAATGTGCATAATTCAAATTTGAACTACAAGCACAGGCTCAAGTGCACCAAAGATGGTTTGAAAATCACATGGCTGTCCTTGGGTGAATTTATAGGTCCCATGCAAGAAATGGAAATTAAATTCAAACATCTGGGCGTCGTGGCTTGGCCAGAAAGATTGAGAAACTTGGTGTTTTAATTCTTGTAAATCCAAAACATGACTGAAAATCATGAAACTTGGCATGGTTTCATGACATGGCATCAACATGCTACGGTAATTTTTTGGCCGAATTGGGACAAGCTTTGGTGTAAGCTTCTTGCAAACCAGAGCTTCCCTCAAGAAGGCGTGTGGTTCCGAGAGGGAACGTGTCACCTCCGTGTGCGAAACGACATACGTACATTACCTTCTCCCGCCTTATTTTTTTACACGGGCAGATTAGACCAAATAGAAGTATCATGCTAAATTTTGGAATTATTCTGGTTTCGTTTGGCCTTTTTTATATTAATTTAGTTTTTGGGCATTTAATGTGCATTATTCAAATTTGAACTACAAACACATGCTCAACTGCACCAAAGTTGGTTTAAAAATCACATGTGTGTCCTTTGCTGAATTTATAGGTCCCATGCAAGAAATGGAAATGAAATTCAAACATCTGGGCGTCGTGGCTCGGCCAGAAAGATTGAGAAACTTGGTTTTTTAATTTTTGGAAATCCAAAACACGCCTGAAAACCATGAAAGTTGGCATGGTGTCATGACATGGCGCCAACATGCTGCGGTAATTTTTTTTGGCCGAATTGGCACAAGCTTTGTTGTAAGCTTCTTGCAAACCGGAGCTTCGCTCAAGAAGGCTCGTGGTTTCAAGAAGGAACGTTTCACCTCCGTGTGCAAAACAACATATGTACACTGCCTTCTCCCGCCTTAATTTTTTTACACAGGCATATTAGACCAAATAGAAGTATCATGCTAAATTTTGGAATTATTCTGGGTTCGTTTGGCCCTTTTTATACATTAATTGACTTTCTGTGCATTAATGTGCATAATTCAAATTTGAACAACAAGCACAGGCTCCAGTGCACCAAAGTTGTTTGAAAAACCATATGTGTGTCCTTGGGTGAATTTCTAGGTCCCACGCAAGAGATGGGAGTGAAATTCAAACATCTATGCATCGTGGCTTGGCCGGAAATATTGAGAAATTGGTTTTTTAATTCCCCTAATTCCAAAACACTCCTGAAAATCATGAAACTTGTCATGGTGTCATGACATGGCACCAACATGCTGCGGTAATTTTTTTGGCCGAATTGGGACAAGCTTTGGTGTAAGCTTCTTGCAAACCGAAGCTTCTCTTAAGAAGGCTAGTGGTTCTGAGAGGGAACGTGTTACCTCCATGTGCGAAATGACATACGTACACTGCCTTAATTTTTTTACACAGGCATATTAGACCAAATAGAAGTATCGTGCTAAATTTTGGAATTATTCCGGGTTCGTTAGGCCCTTTTTATGCATTAGTTGACTTTATGCGCATTTAATATGCATAATTCAAATTTGAGCTACAAGCACAGGCTCTAGTGCACCAAAGTTGGTTTAAAAATCACATGCGTGTCCTCTGGTGAATTTATAGGTCCCATGCAAGAAATGGAAATGAAATTCAAACATCTGGGTGTTGTGGCTCGGCCAGAAAGATTGGTAAACTTTGTTTGTTAATTCCTATAAATACAAAACACCCCTAAAAATCATGAAATTTGGCATGTTGTCATGAAGTGGCACCAACATGCTGCGGTAATTGTTTTGGCCGAATTGGCACAAGCTTTGGTGTAAACTTCTTGCAAACCGGAGCTTCACTCAAGAAGGCTCGTGGTTCCAAGAGGGAACGTTTCACCTCTGTGTGCGAAACGACATACGTACAGTGCCTTCTCCGCCTTAATTATTTTACACTAGCATATTAGACCAAATAGAAGTATCGTGCTAAATTTTGGAATTATTCCGGGTTTGTTTGGCCCATTTTATACATCAATTGAGTTTCTGTGCATTTAATGTGCATAATTCAAATTTGATCTACAAGCACAGGCTCCAGTGCACCAAAGTTGTTTCAAAAATCACATGTGTGTGCTTGGGTGAATTTCTATGTCCCATGCAAGAGATGGGAGTGAAATTCAAACATCTGTGCATCGTGGCTCGAACGGAAAGATTGACAATTTTGGTTTTTTAATTCCTGTAAATCAAAAAAAGCCTTAAAATCATGAAACTTGGCATGGTGTCATGACATGGCTCTAACATGCTGCGGTAATTTTTTGGCCGAATTGGGACAATCTTTGGTGTAAGCTTCTTGCAAACCAGAGCTTCCCTCAAGAAGGCTTGTGGTTCTGAGAGGGAACGTGTCACCTCCTTGTACGAAACGACATACGTACACTACCTTCTCCCGCCTTAATTTTTTACACAGGCAAATTAGACCAAATAGAAGTATTGTGCTGAATTTTGGAATTATTCTGGGTTCGTTTGGCCTATTTTTACATTAATTGAGTTTATGGGCATTTAATGTGCATAATTCAAACTTGAACTACAAGCACATGCTCCAGTGCACCAAAGTTGGTTTAAAATCACATGTGTGTCCTTGGGTGAATTTATAGGACCCATGCAAGAAATAGAAATGAAATTCAAACATCTGGGCCTCGTGGCTCAGCCAGAACGATTGAGATCTTGGCTTTTTAATTCCTGCAAATACAAAACACGCCTAAAAATCATGAGAGTTGGCATGGTATCATGACATGGCACCAACATGCTATGGCAATTTTTTTGGCCGAATTGGCACAAGCTTTGGTGTAAGCTTCTTGCAAACCGGAGCTTCCCTCAAGAAGGCTCGTGGTCCCGAGATGGAACGTGTCACCTCCATGTGCGAAACGACATACGTACACTGCCTTCTCCCGCCTTAATTTTTTTACACAGACATATTAGACCAAATAGAAGTATCGTGCTAAATTTTGGAATTATTCCAGGTTCGTTTGGCCCTTTTTAGACATTAATTAACTTTTTGCACATTTAATGTGCATTATTCAAATTTGAACTACAAGCACAGGCTCCAGTGCACCAAAGTTGGTTCAAAAATCACATGTGTGTCCTTGGGTGAATTTATAGGTCTCATGCAAGAAATGGAAATGAAATTCAAACATATGGGCATCGTGGCTCGGCCAAAAAGATTGAGAAACTTGTTTTTTAATTCCTGTAAATCCAAAACACGGCTGAAAATCATGAAAGTTGGCATGGTGTCATGACATGGCACCAACATGCTGCGGTAATTTTTTTGGCCGAATTGGCACAAGCTTTGGTGTAAGCTTCTTGCAAATCGGAGGTTCCCTCAAGAAGGCTCGTGGTCCCGAGAGGGAACGTGTCACCTTTTAGTGCGAAACGACATATGTACACTGCCTTCTCCTACATCTGGGCGTCGTGGCTCGGCCAGAAACATTGAGAAACTTTGTTTTTTAATTCAGGTAAATCCAAAACACGCTTGAAAATCGTGAAACCTGGCATGGTGTCATGACATGGCACCAACATGCTCTCGTAATTTTTCTGTCCGGTTTGCGAAGGCGCACACATTAACAATCAACAAAGTCATTTTGAAACAAGTGTTGTCACGTTAAAAATCAGAAACACAAGTATTATTGAAACCGTGGGCATTGTACTTACCAATTATGTGCGGCCACGCGTCCCCTTAATTTATTGGCTAGGAGGTGCCATGCGGGGTAGCTATTTGAGTACGGGAGGCGTGCGATCAGACCCCTGCTCATGCTCATCGGGAGGAGAGCCCTTTGACCACTACCTGCCGCGCACCTCCCTCCCAACATCTCCATTAATGGCGCCCAAGCACCTGTTCTACGGCGTGGCTATATGTCTCACTAGACTGAGATTTAAGAGAGAAAAATGAAAATCTGAAAAGAAAGTTTGGCACAGATCTTGATTTAAGATCCGACGAACCTATATAGCATCGACTGCGACTTATAGCAAGCATGATGAATATAAGGACGACGACAGTGGATAATAATTGTCTTACATATTTAGGAACATAATTTAAAAAAGCCACATGCGGCAATGCCTGAAATACACAAGGGCAAAAGAAGAAGGAAGACAACGATCTGGCTTGCTGATCTCTACTTTCTTGATGCGTTGATGCAGGCTGCGGGAACTAGTCTCCACGGCGAGCGGTGACGAGCTCTTTCTTGTCGTCAAGATGCTGCTTGAGAGCATCCACGGATTCCTCCACCAGCCTTCGACACTCGATGCGCAGCATGGCATTCTTGTCCGTAAGTTACTCGACGATGACGCCGGTTCTCTTCAACAAGGCAGTGGTCTGCTCCTGCTGCTCCGCACTACCGACGATCTTCACCCTCAGCAGGTCGCACTTGGCCCGGAGCTTCGCATTGCTCTCATTTAGTTGTCGAATGACGTCAGTAGACTGTTCAAACGTGGCTTTCAGGTCATCATGCAACCTCGCCCACCTGGAGATCTAATCCATCTGCCTAAGGATGAGGGCACGCATGCACCTATAAGAGTCCTCGCCTGCCCGCCAGACATTTTCCTAGGCCACCGCGGCGCGGGAGGACATCTCTACTGCATTCGCAGCGTGATGGGACATATCTTATGCTTCCGCGGCGCGGCCGGACCAGTCTGCTGCATGGACGGTGCGGCGGGACCTCCGTGCTGCTTCGGCGGCACGGCGGGACCTCTCTGCTGCTACTGTCATGCGGTGGGACATGTTGGCTGCTTTCACGGCGAGGCGGGACATCTCTCGTTCTTCCGCTTCCAGGCTTGCCTCTCCCTGGTGGCATTCTCTCAACCCAGAACTCATGCTGGCCATGGCAGACACAAGGGAACAATGATGAATGACTTGTTTGTTTTTGTGGATGAGGAGTTCAGGAGGAATGTGCAGTCATCTTGGAGTAGTAGTATTTATAGCCGAGTAGTAATACGCTCCTAAGTGGGAAACCATTTAGGTTTTGATCGGTGTGAACAGGTTTGCAATTTGGAATGTGAATGGACGCGGCCTCCCTGTTCTTCTAAAAAAACTTGTGATGGGATGCATGCTCAAAATTTATTGACAGTTATAAGTGCGACACTATTCCCAGAAGGCGTAATGTGGGCACGTACGACTTCTCAGACGAGTACGTGGCGTTTGCACCATAGGATGCACCGAATAGGCAATGTCAGCACACGTCTTGTTCCAACAGCCGTGCATGCTTGTTATTACCATCGCGCACGCTTCTTTTAATTAGAATGTGTGTGCCCATCTAGCACACACACGTTGATCTATCTAACTGTTTTAGTTTTTTGTGGCTAATCGCAAACAATTCATCCATGTGAAGTGTATGCCATCAATCGCAGACACTTGGATCTGGCTGACCCGTTTATGTTCTGTTGCCTAATCGCAAATAGTTAATCCTTCTGAAACGTATGCCCTCAATCACACAGACTTTGATCTGGCTTACCGTTTCTTTTGTGTTGCCTAATCACAAACAGTTCATCCGAGTGAATAGTATGCTCTATATCGCACACGCCTTCATCAGGCTGCCCATTTATTTTGTTCCGCCTCATCGCAAACAGTTCATTGGACTGAACTGTCTGTCTTGGATCGCACACACAATTTAAATCTGAACCATGTTTGATGACTCCGCCATCGCAAACATTTTGCACGTTTTTTGACGGTTCTTTTACAACATCATTTGCGATTATTGCATCGCACACAGTTTCGTCGAAGGGTCTCTGATCGTAGTGTCGCGTTAGCAGCATCCTGCAGTAGTGCATCCATCTTCCCTACTACGGTGATGGTTAGGTCCTATTTATAGTGGCCTTGGTCCTCTTCCCAAATGTTAGGCAGGAAGGATCCCACAACGGCCAAGTTTGAAGGGGGGCAACTAGTACAAGCTATCCTGACAAAAGGTGGTCTTCGCCTGCCAAAGGCTCTGGTCATGATGCTGCTATGGGCTCCGCAATGACCTCCGTCGTGCCGTCCTGGCGGTCTTGGTCTTGTTGCACCGATATGGAAACCATTGCCTGATGCCTCGGGACCCCGCGCCTGCGCTTGCCTCCTTAGCACCAAAGAGGAAATAGGTACACCGCGCCCGCTGGCGCCCGCCTGGCCTTGGTTTTCATGGCTCACATCACGTGAACCTTGCGAGATGCCCCTTGCATAGATATCTCCGCTCCTCGGGAGCCGGCCTAGTGAAGCCACCCCCAGGGAGGTCTTGGTGTCGTCTGCCTCACAAGGCTTGGCCCATCGCGAGGGTCTTGGGTGGTTGCTGTTGAAGCTTGGCCGTACCAGGCCGTTGGTTGAGCCGCACTTTGTGCCGCACGCAGGCAAGTATGGCACCCTTGGTCCCAGAAACTGAAAGTAGCCTCGGGCCCAAGGCGCGCTCGGACTTAGCTTCGAGGCGAAGCCAAAGGGCAAGTGTGGAGCGTTGCGGGCCCAACCGCCTGCGGCCTTGATTGACATGTCTCGATTGGTGGGATGCAAGCGTCCCGCTTCCCCATGCTGCCTCGGCAACCGTTCGACTTGACGAGACCCTGCTGCATGCAGAAGAAAACCATCATTACCTGCGATCATGGAGGCTGGCGGTTGGCCTCCTTTTGGCTATAATTGAGGAGAGGGGCGGAGCCCTCGTTGCTCATCTCCTTCTCCATGCCACCTGCTTGTTCTTCCTCCTCCACGTCTCTCCATCTTGCCATGCCACCCATGGTGCTGAAAAGGAGATTCTCCATCACTGAGAAAGGGAAAACCCCCCGCGAAGAGCAGGGGCCACTTCTGCCGAAGAAGAGGTTTGTCCGCTCCCGCGACGCCGTCGTGAGGCAGGAGGTGATGTGGCCTTGGTACGAGCGGCCTCCTCCCGGCTACCCGATGCCCTTGTACGCCCATGTGCAAGGCTTTGGACGAGGAGGCAGCGCCCCGCGCCGCTCGCGTCACGGCCGTGGTGGCCAGGCTGTGGTGGCATGTGTTGCTCACCCAGAAACTCATGACGAGGGCTCCTCGCACGAGCTTGTGGTGTGGGCGGTGATGCTACCGCACACATGGTTCAGATTCCCGCAGTTCTTTGTCGAAGAGATGCCACCGAGAGGGCTACTTGAGCTATGGCTGCAGCATACCGAGTGCAGCACCCTAGCAATGCGGGCGGAGGTCGAGGTCGTCTCCCTGGGAAAGATCTTCATGACCCGCGGGTGGGGCGAAGTCGCTCGTGCTTTCCGCACGAAGGGGGGCCCTCACCATCCACATTGAGTACGACGGTGCCTCCACAATGTTCTTCAAGGTCTTCAACGAGGAAGGCCGCCGCCGAGCTACTCCCTCATCTTGTCACGGCGCTCGAGGGCGTCGTCAACGGGATTGGCTCCATGGCGAAGGAGGAAGCCCGCGTGCTCTCTTCCTCGGCTCTGACGCGCGTCTTTAGCCATCTTCATCTTTGTGACCCGGGTGTTAACCTTGATGCCCTGCTTGAGCCTGTGGACGAGAAGCACTGCGCAGCTGCTACCGATGCCGCGAAGGACTAGGTAGAGGCCCTGCTGGAGAATTTCCTCGCCGTCGACCTTGCGCCTCCAGCTGGTGTGTCGGTGGGAACGAACCTATGGCGTCACTGGGATCCCTTCAACGGTTGGCGGGCACGGGGTTGTGCGAGAAGCGGGTCTAACAGGGAGCACATAGATTGTTTACCCAGGTTTGGGCCGCGAAGATGCGTAATACCCTAGTCCTAATTTGGTGGATGTATTTGAGTGTTCTTGTGTTCTTAAGCTAGCTACGGGGTGCAACTTTGCCCAAAAGAGCCGAATCACTCTCCTGGTCGCCTCAGGCCACCTTTTATAGGTAAAAGGGGTTGCCACAGTGGCACACAGGAAGTGGAAAGCTCTACAGTCGACAAGCCTACCCTCTGGGACCGTCGGACAAATACATTTAATGCGCTACCGGCGTGCCCTCCTTGCTTTATCAGGGACGCCGGGGAAGCACGTCCCAGCTGTCGCCGCCTCGCTTGGCCTCGACACGCGTCCGAGCTGATGAGGCATCATGGCGCCACGTTGGCTGGCTGCTGGGCTGGTGCGGCGATGGAGCCTCCATGAAGGGCTGCATGCCGCCACGCAGGTGCTTGCTCGGTCGGTGTAGAGGCCGCCCGTCGCCACACAGGTGCCTTCCTAGCTGGTTGAGCTAGCAGCTGCTTGGGGACGATGGTGGAGTCTTGGCTGGCGCGGGCCTGGCAGTGGCCCTGCTGATGCCCTCAGCAAGGGTCTTGCCGGGGGCCTGGCAAGGGTACTGCCGTGGCGTTGTAGTCGTCCCCGGCAAGGGTCTTGCCGGGAGCCCGGCAAGGGTACTGCCGTGGCGTTGTAGTCGCCCCCGGCAAGGGACCTGCCGGGGGCCTTGTGGATTTCCTCTGCTAGGATTCCACCGAGGGTCGCCGTCTTCTGGTCCTTATCTGATCTCATATGTTTATGATCCTGACAAAGATTTGCAGGCCACCACAGAGGCGCCTCTCGAGCCTTGGTTCCAACGTACTTGGTTAGGTTGGAGCCTGTGGGCTCAAGGGTGGCTCACTCTGCTGGCATCGGGCAAGTTGCCCCGGCAAGGCTCTTGCCGGGGCTGCGGAGGCTATGTCGGCAAGGATCTTGCCGAGGGAGTCCACTTAGCCCTCTTGCTCTCCTACGCTTCTTGTCTTGGCGTTTCATTGATCGCCTCATGATTTGGCTTCCCTCCAGCTTCCCCCCTCTGCCTTGCTAAGTGAGGCCGTGGCGCGCGGCTCTGACTGCCCGTGCACAAGTAAAGGGTCAAAAGAAGAGCCCCTACTTTTTTACACCGACAGGAGCCCCCGGGCCTGGGCCACACATAAGCGCGCCGTGTTGTTGGGCTAGGCCTAGAACGGTGCGCGGGCAGGTGGGGCGGATTTTACCGCAGTAACTTCTCGTCCGCTGCGCTTCCCCATGACTTGCGTTGAACGCGCAATGTGGGGGGTCGTGCGTGACGTGGGGGTCATGTGTGGGGCGGTTTCCGCACGCATGCGTCACATCGTGGTAAAGAGGTGGCCCGCGCCTTCCCTGTAAAAAGAGGAAGGCGCAGAGGCGCGGCTCATTTACTCGGGCGGACTCGGGTCGTGGTCTTCAAGGCGTCAGTCCCTCACAATCACGGGGTAGGGATCGGTCGCCTCACCCATCCCCTAAATTCTGCTTGCTCGCCACGTGTCCCCCATGCAGGTGGCAGGTGGTGGAGGCGGGAAACCGGGCCGTCGCTGATTGGGGCAGCGGGTCAGTCCTGGTTCCTTGCGCCTCCGGTGGCTGGATTGGTTGAGTGGGGCGACCGAGCCTCGATCTCACCCCTTTATAAGGAGGGGGAGGGGGATGTCATCCCACATTCTCCCAGCATCCATCCTCCATTCACTTCGGCTCCTTTCTTCCACCAGCCATGGCAAGAGGAGGCGCCGGCCCTAGGATGGTGGCGGTGAGGGTTGCTGCTCGTCAGCGCGTCCCTCCTTCCCAAGAGCTCATGGCGGCAGAGCAGGCCATGAGAGGAAGGGGAAGGGGCGAGGCCGAGGTTGCCGTGGCGCTCGGGGGAGAGGGGGACAAGGCGGTGCATCAGCCCCGCCTCTGCCGGCGATGCCTCCCCCGATGAAGCGCCACGTCGGGGACCAGCCCCGCGAGTTCTTCATCAGGCTACGGCGGCCACCGCGTCGCCGCCTCCGTCTCCCTACCCCATTCGCTCGGGAGATGGAGCTCAATCCGCCCCAGCCCCTTAGGTTGTACATGAGGGGCTGCGGGAACAGCGGCACGTGGGTCGACGTCGACTTCCCCGCTCCTCACGTCATGTACCTCCACCGCGGATGGAAGACGTTCACTCGCATCCACAGCCTGATGGCGGGGCTTGTCCTCTACTTCAAGTTACTGGAGGGCGACCTGCTCTCCGTCAAGGTCTTTGGAGATCTTGGAACTCGCCTAAACTGCTGCACGGAGAGCTCCTCTGATGACGAAGACTCCTCTTCAAGCGGGAGTGATAAGGAGGATAGCGACAGCGACGACGAGAGCATCGAGCGGGGTCATGTCGACCTCGTCTCCGACTGACCGCGGTGCCCCGCCCTACGTCACGCGGCCTGCCGAGGGCCTTCCTCGCCAATCTCTCCATCGAGGCGCTCCCCATCGTCTCTTTGGGCGGCTGGTGTAGGAGGGCCGGAGAAGGCAAAGAAGGTGGGTGGCGGCCGTCAAGTCGGAGTACGCGGGCACCGACGCCTTCGTCGCGTATTGCCGGCCCGCTTCCTCATCTTCCAGCTCCCCTCCCGGCACCGGGACATTCTCTTGGTGCCTTCTGCTCCTTGCACCTCTCCTAGGCACTCTTTTCACCCTCCTGCCATCTTGTCCCACCTTCTGAGGAGAGGGACAAGAAAGGGATTATGGGCATCTTATATATTTTTTAGTTTGTAAGCCTGTGGGCACTTGTTAGATTTGAAATTTCTAATCCCCTTGCTCATGTTTTTAATTCCGTATGAACTATACCTGTATGGGATGTTTTTAATGAAAAAGGGTGCTTGCCGGGTTCTCTGTGCGTGACCGAGCCCGTGCCAAGGAAAGAATCCTTGTTATTTTTAAGATAAACATTGTCGCCCAGCAATAGGCCTTGCCGTCCCCCAACTTCAGTCGACCATTCTCACGCTTTTGGCGGAGGCAGGGGCGAAGTAGACTTAGGCCCTTCGTTTATTTCCTCGCCACCGCGTCTATGACCCGGTTCTGTCCCAGGGACTTGGGTACAAGAAGAAGGGGGAGGACGGTGGTCTTAGAGCAAAATGAGGTTTCATTTCTCCCAGTTCCATACGGAAATGCATATCATGGGATGAAGGACTTATCTGAATACGCAGCCCCCGGCAACTTTGGCTTGTCGTGGTTAGATCCTTGTGTTTTCAGCCCCTGGCAGTCTTGGCTTGCCGGGGCCAGAGCGCCGGTTCGTTTTCTTTCTCCCAAGTGGCTCAGCAGAAGTGTCCACGTGCCCTGCAAACCAAAGAAGACAGAAGAACGCATACTCAACCTCTAGGTTAGGCGTTAGTCAGTGCTATGCACTATCAACCCTAACCGAGGAAGAGACTTAACCTAGCATGCATGCTAAAACTTAGGGCGCCAGCGCTTAATTTATTTATGCGCAGGGTCTGCGCCTGGCTTTGTACAGAGAAGGTTACATGCCTTGCTAGCAAGGCTTGTACAAAAGGTGGTTTGCCAGGGGGGCCGGCAACCACGCCTTATGGGTAAAACTTGCGAAGATGTTCAATGTTCTAGGAGTTGCTCACTGGAACAGCATCTTCGGTCTCCAAGCGGATTGCGCCAGGCCTGGTGACTCATATTACCCGATAAGGGCCTTCCCACTTCTGTGTCAACTTGTTGGAATTCTTTGCCGACTTAACGCGACGAAGAACAAGGTCGCCTTCCTCAAAGCTTCGGGCATGGACCTTGCGGCTATGGTAGCAACGCAAGGCTTGCTGGTAGCGTGTTGCTCTTACAGCTGCCCGAAGACGATCTTCCTCGAGGAGCGTTGTGTCATCTTGCCGCAATTTCTCTTGCTCAAGCTCGTCGTAAGAGAGCACTCGAGGTGACCCGTATATGAGTTCTGTGGGGAGAACTACTTCTGCCCTGTATACCAGGGCAAAGGGTGTCTGGCCGGTGGCTCGATTTGGCGTCATTTTGATCGACCAAAGAACCGTCGGCAACTCATCAATCCACCGGCTTCCGCTCTTGCGCAGTCTGTCAAAAGTCTTTGTCCTCAGGCCTCACAATACTTCAGCATTTGCCCTGTCCGCCTGGCCATTGCTCCGTGGGTGTGCCATGGAAGCGAAACAGACCCTGCAGCCGAGGTCTTGGGTGTATTGCATGAAGGTGTGGTTGTGAACTGCGTGCCGTTGTCGGTGATGACTCTGTTTGGCACACCAAAATGGCACACTAGCCCCTTGAAGAACTTGACGGCTGACTGTGTTGTCCCTTCCTCACTGCTTCCACCTCTGGCCACTTTGTGAACTTGTCGATCGCAATGAACAAGTACTCAAAGCCCCCAACAGCATGGGGGAAAGGGCCAAGGATGTCGAGCCCCCAGACCGAGAATGGCCAGGAAATACGGATTGTTTGAAGGGCTTGAGCTGGTTGATGAAGCTTCTTTGAATGGAACTGACACGCTTCACACTTGGTTACTAGTGCCGTTGCATCCTAGAGGGCAGTGGGCCAGAAGAAACCTTGCCGGAATGCCTTGCCGGCAAGGGCCATCGACCCTATGTGGGAGCCACATATTACTCCGTGTATATCTTCCAACAGCTCCAGTCCTTCCTCCTGGGGAATGCACTTCAATTTCACACCGTTCGGTCTCTTTCTGTACAGGACGTCATCGATGAATTGATACATGGCAGATCGACGGGCTAGTTTCTTTGCTTCTTCCTGCTCCTCAGGAAGCTCCCCTGTTTGGAGGAATCGGAAGGTATGTTGTGCCCATGCAGGAGCCTTGGGCTCGATGACAAGGACCAAAAGCATTTCTTCTGCCATGGGAGCAGTCGTCTCTACGGCCAGGGCTTGACGGCCCGCCGGAATCAGTCGCTCCTCGGCAGGCTCGGAATCCGCGGCAACACCTTTGCCGGCGGCCCCTGGGGGCTCAGCGGGAAAGTACTTGCCGGGGCCTGATTTCCTCCGTTTGTTCTGCTCCATTGATGGTTCGACAGATGGTTGAGTTAACCGAAGCAAAAAGGTACTTAGTTGCACAGGTAACTTGAATGCAGCGCGCTTCGACAGGTAATCGGCGATCTCGTTCTCTGCTCGGGGAACGTGCTCCACTTGTATACTGTCAAAGCGCTCCTCCAGCTTCCTCACCTCATCTACGTAGGCCTCCATCAATGGGCTTTGATAATCTTTGTTAACTTGTCTGACGACAAGCTGCAAATCACCTCTGACGATGAGCTTCTTAACCCCGAGGTCCGCCGCGATCCTGAGGCCGGCAAGCAACCCCTCGTACTCAGTAGTGTTGTTGGTGGACATCTCCCTGGGAAAGTGCATCTGGATTACATACTTGAGGTGCTCTCCGATGGGTGCGACGAGCAGCACACCAGCATCGGCGCCTTGCAGCGAGAAAGCCCCATCAAAGTACATGATCCAGTTGCGACATGCTTCCTTGCTGGGAGGGCGGTCTCCTGGATTTCCTCGTCAGGCGTTGAGGTCCATTCTACAATGAACTCTGCCAAGACTCTGCTCTGGATTGTTGAAGTGCTTTCAAACTTCAAACCAAAGCTCTAAAGCTCCAAGGCCCACTCCACAATCCTTCTGGTTGCATCTGGGTTGTGCAGTATCCATTGTAACGGGAGGAGGGTGACGACGGTGATTTCGTGTGCTTGGAAGTAGTGACGCGGCTTCCTCGAGGCCATAAGAAGGCTGAAGAGCAATTTCTGCACACCAGAGTACCTTGACCTAGCCCCCTGCAGGAGGGAGCTGACAAAGTAAACCGGGTGCTGCATCATCTTCTTCTTCTGCACCACCTCATTTGATTGCATGGGGCATGTCCCGATGGCGTCAGACTCCACCGGGGGCCTCGCCTTGCCAGCATCGGGCCCTGCCGAGGGAACCTCTGGCTTGCCATCTGCCAGTCCCGCTGTCGCCACTGCCTCTTTACCAACCTCCCTCTGCACCACTAGCACGGCACTGACCACTTGATTCGTCGCCGCCAGATACAGCAGCAATGACTCTTGTGGTTTAGGCGCAGCCATTATTGGTGTAGAGGAAAGGTATTTCTTCAGATCCTGCAATGCTGCCTCGGCCTCTGGGGTCCACTCCATTGGGCCCGCCTTCTTCAAGATCTTGAAAAGGGGAAGGGCACGCTCAGCGGACTTGGAGATGAATTTGCTCATGGCGGCAATGCAGCCAGTGAGCCGACACACATCCTTGATCCGCTTGGGTGCCTCAATCTGCTCGATAGCCTTGATTTTGTCTAGATTTGCCTCAATCCCATGCTGCAACACAAAGAACCCGAGAAGCTTGCCGTATGGAACGCCGGAGACACACTTATCAGGGTTCAGCTTGAGGTTGATCTTGCGTAGGTTGGCAAACGTCTCTTCTAAGTCTTGTACAAGGGTTGCCTTGTCCTTAGTCTTGACCAGTATCTTATCCATATAAGCTTCCATATTTCTATGTACCCGGGGCTCAAAACGAATTTGGACCGCCCTTGCGAATGTCGAGCCAGCACTCTTCAACCCGAAAGGCATTCGCAAAAAGCAATACGTACCACATGGGGTGATGAATGTTGTCTTCTCTTCGTCTTCCTTTGCCATGAAGATCTGGTGGTAGCCCGAGTAGGCGTCGAGGAATGATAATAGATCACACCCGGCCGTGGAGTCAACAATCTGGTCAATGCGCGGCAATGGGAAGGGGTTCTTAGGACAAGCCTTATTGATGTCTGTGTAATCAATACACATCCTCCACTTCCCGTTCGCCTTGCGCACCACTACCGGATTGGCCAACCACGTTGGGTGGAGCACTCCTCTTACCAAGCCTGCCGGTTCCAACTTTTTGATCTTCTCTATGATGAACTCTTGCCATTCCAAGGCTTGCTTCCTGACCTTCAGCTTGATGGGTCGCGCATGGGGACAGACAACAAGATGGTGCTCAATCACTTCCCTGGGAATGCTGGGGATGTCGGATGCTTGCCATGCAAACACATCGACATTCGCCCACACGAAAGTGATGAGCGCGCTTTCCTATTTGCCGTCGAGTGTGGAGCTTATGGTGAAAGCCCCTCCCGTGCCATCCGCCTTGACGGACACCTCCTTGGTCTCTAGCGACGCAACTCTGGATTTCTTGCTCTTGCCGGTGGAGCTCTCTGGCACGTCCTCAACGGTAGCACAACACTTCGAAGAGGTGCACTTGCCGGAGTGGGTGCGAGAGGTCCTGCCAGTCTTCTTCTCCCCTCCCGGGACTTCGGTGGCAGGAGCGGGTGCCTTGCCGGCAGCTGCTGCAACCGCTTCCTGGTAGAGCAGGTCGGCGCAAATCAGCACATCCTTCTAGTCGCAGGGAACGGTAATGATGGTCATCGGCCCAGGCATCTTCAGCATCTTATAGGCGTAATGTGATGCCACCATGAACTTGGCTAGTGCCGGGCGGCCGAGAATCCCGTTGTAGGGCAAGGGAATCTAGGATACATCAAAGACAATCTTCTCTGTCCTGTAGTTCAGCTCGTCTCCAAACGTCACAGGCAGCATGATCTTGCCCTTCGGCTGACTCCTTCCGGGGTTGACCCCTTGAAACGTGCCCATTTCCTCGAGGTCTCTGTCAGGAATTTAACGCCTTTTGATCACAACGGGAGAGATCAAGTTTAGGCCGGCCCCGCCGTTAACCAGCATCTTGTTCACCTTGAGGTTGTCTATCGTTGGTGAAACCAACAACGGCAAACACCCGACCGCAGTTGTGCGATCAGGGTGGTCCTCGGTGTCAAAGATGATGGGCGTGCTGGACCACTTCAACGGCTTATGAGCATCAAACGACGGCTCTGCTGCTGTGATCTCACGCGCCCACTGCTTGAGCTGGTGGTGAGAAGTATGCAGCGAGGCACCACCACCGACACACATTGATATGGAAGATCCTATGGACATCACCATGTCAAGAGTCTGTTTGACAAGTGACACGTGCGACATCTACTTCACATACATAAAGGTGAATCATCTCCTTTACACGTGCTCACTTGACCCCTTCGAGGATGGTATACTACTTGACACCCCTCTCGTGTGCATGCATAGGTATTGTCGGAACTTCACGGATGACGAGGAGGAGTGCAAGCTCCAAGGAACACCTACACCATCCGCGAGGGAAGCCTGGAAGAGAAGACGGAAGAAGAAGGAACTGCAGAGTCTTCAGCGACCGGACGACCGGAAGCCACCGGACGTCTGACCCTCTACAGCCGCCGGACGACCGATGAACACCGGACGTCTGACAAGTCCCAGGCACCGGACGTCCGACGCTTACCGGAAATCCGGTGCCACCGATCTCGAAGCAAAACGTCGGACGACTGACGCTGACCGGACGTCTGACGCCACCTGTCCCAAGAAGAATCAGCGGACGTCCGGCGCGCGCCGGACGTCCGGACCGTCCTAAGACACCGGACGTCCGACCCCCACCGGTCGTCCGGTACCTGCCTGTGTGCAGCCGCGGGCCTTTGGCCTTGTACCCCTCTCCCACTTACCCCTTCGTGGCTAATACTATAAATAGACCACCTCCACCTCCTTTCTAAGGTTAGCGTTGGTTTAGCACATACTTAGAGATAAAGCTTCGCTCATCCACATCAGATCTACTCCTCGTGAGAGACCGCGGCCTCTTCGGAGAAGATCCCGTTGGATTCAAGACCTCCTTTTGGAGAAGAACATCAAGGCCTCCTCACGGAGAAGACCGGCTACCTTTGTATCGTCCGTTGTTGACTTTGGATCTTGTATCTCACCTTTGTGTTCATCGATCTAGCGCATGTGTGATCTATTCTTGTTGGTTGAGTGATTCTCTCATGTTTCCTCTTGCGTTTTCCCTCATTTTCCCCTCGTGTTCTTCGCGTTCTTGTACGGGATCCGCTCCTTTCATGAAAGATCGGACCCTAGGGTTCCTACCCTACATCATCTTGGTATCAAAGCCATGTTGATCACGATTTCGGAGCCTCCCCTTTTCATTTTCTAGCCTAATTTTGTTGTGTTCTTCCCCAATTTTGAAAATCCCCACAAAAAATAGCCCCAATTTTTTTTGTGATTTGTTGGTTTGAGGAAGTTTTGTTGATTTTGATCCATGGATTTGCTTGGTTTCGAGTGGATCTAGCATTTCCCCAAGTTTCCCCATCTTTCATCCATGAAATCTCATCAATTTTGAAGCCAAAATCATCATTTTCCGCCCAAAATCACGCCCCGGATCTGAAATTTTGTGTTGACCCTGACCCACCGGACGACCGTCACTTTACCGGACATCCGGAGCCGCAAGAACCACCGGACGTCCGACCTTACCAGACGACCGGAACCCCCTAACCCGAGCAGAATCAGTGGATTTCCGACCCGACCGGACGTCCGGCGACCGGACGACCGTTTTTTCCGGACATCCGCTACCTGTAGATATCAACTTCGGCTGATTTTTGTTTCGGCCATTACTAATTCATACGGAGTATGATTTTCGCGTTATTTAGCTCTTCGGAAAGCTCTTGACATCCCCCTTCCCACAAAAATACTACCATCACCATTTGACTCCATCAAATTTTGACAATTTTGGCATCTTTGCCTAGGGCTGCCACCACATCATCCGCTACACCAACACCGACTTCCGCAACCTAACCCATATTGATCCCCAATGCATATGTGGTTGCTTGAGGAGTGATTTGAGTCTCCTAAGGTGTCTAGGCTACTTAGGGACGGTTGCTTCTTCATCAACCACCACCACCACTTCTGCATAGGCCTGACCACTATACACTTCCGCCACCCCAACTTAACCCAATTTTGGTTGTGTTGTGAGTTGTGTCTCCTAAGGTGTTTCGGCTACTTAGGGACCATGCTTTCAACTCCGACACCGTGTATAGTCCACCACCATAACCTCCACTTCCGCATTGCCTAGTGCAACACCACCACTTCCCGCTACCACCATTTGACTTTTGTCCTTGAGATTTTGAGTTGTGGTTTTTCCGTTTCCTAAGGTGTTTCGGCTACTTAGGGACGAGTCTCCATCATCTTGGTATCTCCATCAAGGTCACTGCCACTCATGATCGACACGGACGGTAACCTCCATATCATCTCGGTATCGTGGTATCCCTCCATTGTATATTCCCTTGCCATTGCATTGATAACCCCTAGCCCATTTTGCGTTACTTGCCTATCGAGACTAGCAATTTGAGTATTACCGGCAACCTTACTTGTGCACATTAGTGATCTACACCATACATTGCATACATACAATATCATATCGGTATCATATCATCCCTTGTGCCTCAAGTTTGTTCCCGCATATACACAATAACTATCTTGGTTTGTGCATTTCGCAAAGTGGCCATACAAAAAAAAAAGAATAAGCTTTTAAGAAAAAGATAAAGAGCAAAGAAGCTTGTAAGCAATAGCCATAGCATCCACCACATTGCATAAGATTGTCATATCCGATCATCTTGAATCAAACACCGGGAACCATACATACATAGCATACTTGGGATAGAAAGTTTATCCATTTAGCATCTTATAGGTTGTGCACAAGTGTCGTATCCGCCTAGTGAGCAATCTTGCTAGCGTCTCTCTTGAGTTGTGCAACACGAGCGTTTTCCGTGGATTCCACATTTTGTGCTCATCCTTGGTTGCACGACCCCATTTATCTATCTGTGTGTGTGTGTGTTTCCGTGTGCCACACATTGCTATTGGTCTACTTGTTACACTTGCGAATTTGTGAATCTCTTTCAACATTATTGACTCTGGCTAACATTTTACATCAAAATTTTGTGCCACTATCCTCACTGAGCTCCACCATAAGCCTTACTTGTGTAGGTGTGAGAAACCGACAAGAATTGGTACCAATTGTGCTATTTCCTTGTCCACATTGGAGTGATCACTGATCCACTTTCAACTTCGGTCAAGGTACATTTGGTATTCGTTCTTCTCTTTCCACCACTCACATTTTTCTCTTGGAGTAATGGATAGGCAAGGCATTTCATCTTCGGTCTACAACAACAACGACGAGTTCGATGCCGCGAACAACTCCACCGACGCCAAGATGCAAGCCCAAATGGAGGAGATCAAGGCCCTCATCAACTCCTACAAGCGGTCTTCCTCATCTTCGAGAAGACGCTCAAGAGCACATTCCTCCGGGCTACCATCTCCGGCAATATCACATCGGCATCGACGCCATCACCAACAAGGACGTGAAGGTCAAGAGCTCAACACCAACAACCGCTCAACGACTTCACCATCCCCCTTAGCATCTTCGCCAAGCAACTTCAAGGCATCTTCGCCTACAGACATACGGCATCTTCGCCCACAAGCACCTCAAGAGAAGCTCCCCAAGCTCAAGTCCACGACTTCCACTTGCTACTATGACCTCGACACCGACCATGAGATTCCTTTCTATGGGACTCTAGAACCCGAGGAGTATCTCGAGTGGGAGCGTTTGATGGACGACTACCTCAAGCTACATCATGTTCCTCCCGAAGATCAAGTGAAGTGCGCCACAAGGAACTTCCACGACTACGTGTCCACATGGTGGCTTCACGCATCTTCGGAGACTTACGACATGAGTTAGCCCAAGACGAAGAGAGCTTTGCGGCGAGAGTTTGTGCCTCCAACCTACATGGAACAACTTTTACACCAATTGGAGAACACCATCCAAGGATCCAAGTCCATCGACGAGTACTTCAAGGAAATGAAGATTGCCTTGCGACGAGCCGGCATGGACGACCCCATTTCGATGAAGTTCCACTTCATGATGGGATTCAACAACAACATCTCCAAGACAATCTTCCTCGAGAACTACAAGTCCCTCGACGACAACTACATTGGTGCTCTCAAGGCGGAACAAGAACTCATGAAGGCCAAAGCTTCTCCACCCCAAGCTCACTTCGCGACGACCAAGCTCCATTAGAACGAGCATGAGGCTAGTACCACCATGATGTCCAACCCCGACGAGCTCCAAGACGATGCTCCCAAGTTTGACTTCACCGCCATCCCTCTTTGTGGCGTTGACGATGCCGAGTCTACTTTGACTCTTTTTCAAGATGGTGCGGTGACGACTACGACTACGGACAATATCAAGGACCAAGCTTTGGAGGCGAGCGACATGGTGACGAGCAAGGATGATGCTTCCATCTTAGGAGGCGAGAGTGATGATGTGCCATCTTCGGCCTTCATCCACGACAACAACAACGAGATGGTTGAGCATGGGATTTTCCCTTCGACCACGGTGATATATGATGACTTGAGTGATTTATGCCACCATATTGAGAGTGAGAGTGACTTCACCACTAGCCCCATAGATGTGTTACCCCAATTCCCATGTGAGGAGAGCCACAACCCCCACCACTTGAGTGAGATGAGTGACTCCACCGTACGTGAGATTGAGTGCACCTATTTTGTGGGAGTGAGTGAACCACCACATAGAGAGAGTGAGATAGTTGATAGGTCATGTGAGGCCACTTTTAACACTAACGACTTGACATCTACCTCTATTGTGTCTTCTCATTTGGTGCTAGGTCCCTTATATGATGACGCGCCGATTCTCGATGACTTCGTCCTACCTTTGGACAAGACGATGGCCATGGTGGAATATGATGCACCCCCCACATGGTTCCATCACAATGATGATCTTGACCACCATTCGGTCTTACCCACCTCACCTACACCGCGTGAGTGGAATGACAAAGGTAACATAGGTGAAGGTGATGCTCTTGTCCCACTAGAGGACTATCATGACATTGATTGCTTGCATGATGTTGATCATCCTATTTCCCTCCTTCATGCTAGTGTGACTTCCCCATGCGATGATTTACCCATTTATGATGAGTATGATGATTGCCATATGGAGTCTATTAGTTGTGATGCCATGTTGCATAGGATTTCTTGTGACAATTCCTTAGGTCACATCATGTTTGCCAACTTGTCATATGCTATGCATGAGATCGACCACATGTCATATTTGCAATCTCTTCATAGTGACTATGAATATGCTATTAAAATGAACCAGATTTGCACATATGGCATAGATGACAAGCCTATGGTTATTGGCATTTGTTTCTCTTGTGATGATATTGACATGCTACCTTTGCATCATTTATCTCATATGCCATGCCATGACCACCTAGCTTCGGATATGCATTGTTTTGGATGTTGTCCATTTTCTCCATATGATGTTTCCAACATTGCTCATGAGGATACCCCCATAGTTTCCTCATACATTTTAGGAGATTGTGATCGGTCCCACCCATTGCATGATCCATATACTTGTATGCTCAATTTACATCCCCATCGTGTCATACATAATAACTATTCTTTCATTATGGATGACATGTTCTTATACCATGCATAAAATTTCTTTGAGCGATGCTTATCTTGTGCTAATTCTCACGTGCACGTACACATCATGATGGATGATGTGTACATTTACCACACACACAATTTCTTCCGTTTGTGTCTCTTTTGTGTAGGTACCCATGAATTATTTTCAACCTCGCAATCCCACGAGTTGACAAAACAAGCTCTAGAGAGCAATGATGACTTGGGATCCCATGGATTGTCTTTCCCACCGCTCTCTTCGCGCAAAGACTTCGTGCATTTCTTCTACATGACCCTCACTTGGCTATGGATTATTGTCCACTAGATATTCTATGCCCATCTTGCCATGTTCACTTTGCATGTTATGCTCATTACTATGCTTTTGCCATGCATTCGTGACCCATGCTTTGCATTACACATGATGATTGATTCTCATACTTGTATGTGTATTTGCAAGCTTGGTGGAGACATTGCTTGTTATTGCCATGTTTGCTTTGTGCCCCATGCATATGATGATACTTTCATTTTGCTTTGTGTTCGTGCTTGCGATATGTCATGTGCATTGTCTATGTCTATTATTTTCTCACATGACATGATTGCCATGATTTCCTCTAGTATGTTGCATCTTCGCACTACTAGCTTGCACGACTCGGTTACTATGCTTGACTTGATTGCCTCACACATGATGAACAATTGCTCTTTCTATTGTGTTGAGTGCCACACGATATTCACTACACCCAATGCACATTATGCTTGGATTGTCTTGCACTTGACACATGTGTTTAGACACTTCATTTTATTTGGTGTTGTGAATGATTCCTATGCCTACCATAGACCTTTCATTGAGCAATTTGTGAATGCTTGCTATGAATTTGAGGTAGATGCTTCTTCACTTGTCCTACATATTTGCATGAATACCTCACATTTACATGCTTGTCCCCATGATATCCTTGATTATGCTCAATTTATGTGCTTACATGCCATGTCACAATCCTTTGTCAAACCATATGCTTTGCATGATGACGACACTTGTTTGGTGAATAACCTCTTGAATGCTTGTTTTTGCACTAACGCTAACCACATTTGTTTTTCCAAGTGTTTGTTGTCCTTGCTCATTTTGAAGGAATCACTAGATGATGCGACATTGGAGAATGCCCATTTCGAGCTTCAAGATGACGAGAACTTGGTGACCGACCACTCCTACACGGCGACGCCATCTCTTTCCCATGGTGATTTGGATTTCAATCCGAGGTCGGATCTTTCCCAAGGGAGGGGAGATGATGCGGAGCATTCTATGGACATCACCATGTCAAGAGTCCGTTTGGCAAGTGACACGTGCGACATCTACTTCACATACATAAAGGTGAATCATCTCCTTTACACGTGCTCACTTGACCCCTTCGAGGATGGTATACTACTTGACACCCCTCTCGTGTGCATGCATAGGTATTGTCGGAACTTCACGGATCACAAGGAGGAGTGCAAGCGCCAAGGAACACCTACACCATCCGCGAGGGAAGCCTGGAAGAGAAGACGGAAGAAGAAGGAACTGCAGAGTCTTCAGCGACCGGACGACCGGAAGCCACCGGACGTCTGACCCTCTACAGCCGCCGGACGACCAACGAACACCGGACGTCTGACAAGTCCCAGGCACCGGACGTCCGACGCTTACCGGAAATCCGGTGCCACCAATCTCGAAGCAAAACGTCGGACGACCGACGCCTACCGGACGTCCGATGCCACCTGTCCCGAGAAGAATCAGCGGACGTCCGATGCGCGCCGGACGTCCGGACCGTCCTGAGACACCGGACGTCCGACCCCCACCGGTTGTCCGGTACCTGCCTGTGTGCAGCCGCGGGCCTTTGGCCTTGTACCCCTCTCCCACTTACCCCTTCGTGGCTAATACTATAAATAGACCACCTCCACCTCCTTTCTAAGGTTAGCGTTGGTTTAGCACATACTTAGAGATAAAGCTTCGCTCATCCACATCAGATCTACTCCTCGTGAGAGACCGCGGCCTCTTCGGAGAAGATCCCGTTGGATTCAAGACCTCCTTTTGGAGAAGAACATCAAGGCCTCCTCACGGAGAAGACCGGCTACCTTTGTATCGTCCGTTGTTGACTTTGGATCTTGTATCTCACCTTTGTGTTCATCGATCTAGCGCATGTGTGATCTATTCTTGTTGGTTGAGTGATTCTCTCATGTTTCCTCTTGCGTTTTCCCTCATTTTCCCCTCGTGTTCTTCGCGTTCTTGTACGGGATCCGCTCCTTTCATGAAAGATCGGACCCTAGGGTTCCTACCCTACATCATCTTGGTATCAAAGCCATGTTGATCACGATTTCGGAGCCTCCCCTTTTCATTTTCTAGCCTAATTTTGTTGTGTTCTTCCCCAATTTTGAAAATCCCCACAAAAAATAGCCCCAATTTTTTTTGTGATTTGTTGGTTTGAGAAAGTTTTGTTGATTTTGATCCATGGATTTGCTTGGTTTCGAGTGGATCTAGCATTTCCCCAAGTTTCCCCATCTTTCATCCACGAAATCTCATCAATTTTGAACCCAAAATCATCATTTTCCGCCCAAAATCACGCCCCGGATCTGAAATTTCGTGTTGACCCCGACCCACCGGACGACCGTCACTTTATCGGACGTCCGGAGCCGCAGGAACCACCGGACGTCCGACCTTACCGGACGAACGGAACCCCCTAACCCGAGCAGAATCAGCGGATTTCCGACCCGACCGGACGTCCGGCGACCGGACGACCGTTTTTTCCGGACATCCGCTACCTGTAGATATCAACTTCGGCTGATTTTTGTTTCGGCCATAACTAATTCATACGGAGTCCGATTTTCGCGTTATTTAGCTCTTTGGAAATCTCTTGACATCCCCCTTCCCACAAAAATACTACCATCACCATTTGACTCCATCAAATTTTGACAATTTTTGCATCTTTGCCTAGGGCTGCCACCACATCATCCGCTACACCAGCACCGACTTCCGCAACCTAACCCATATTGATCCCCAACGCATATGTGGTTGCTTGAGGAGTGATTTGAGTCTCCTAAGGTGTCTAGGCTACTTAGGGACGGTTGCTTCTTCATCAACCACCACCACCACTTCTGCATAGGCCTGACCACTATACACTTCCGCCACCCCAACTTAACCCAATTTTGGTTGTGTTGTGAGTTGTGTCTCCTAAGGTGTTTCGGCTACTTAGGGACCATGCTTTCAAATCCGACACCGTGTATAGTCCACCACCATAACCTCCACTTCCGCATTGCCTAGTGCAACACCACCACTTCCCGCTACCACCATTTGACTTTTGTCCTTGAGATTTTGAGTTGTGGTTTTTCCGTTTCCTAAGGTGTTTCGGCTACTTAGGGATGAGTCTCCATCATCTTGGTATCTCCATCAAGATCACC
Source organism: Triticum aestivum (assembly GCF_018294505.1). Classification (NCBI taxonomy): domain Eukaryota; kingdom Viridiplantae; phylum Streptophyta; class Magnoliopsida; order Poales; family Poaceae; genus Triticum; species Triticum aestivum. The sequence goes on along the minus strand of NC_057803.1, from coordinate 341,316,043 downwards.
GCCACTCATGATCGACACAGACGGTAACCTCCATATCATCTCGGTATCGTGGTATCCCTCCATTGTATATTCCCTTGCCATTGCATTGATAACCCCTAACGCATTTTGCGTTACTTGCCTATCGAGACTAGCCATTTGAGTATTACTGGCAACGTTACTTGTGCACATTAGTGATCTACACCATACATTGCATACATACAATATCATATCGGTATCATATCATCCCTTGTGCCTCAAGTTTGTTCCCGCATATACACAATAACTATCTTGGTTTGTGCATTTCGCAAAGTGGCCATACAAAAAAAGAATAAGCTTTTAAGAAAAAGATAAAGAGCAAAGAAGCTTGTAAGCAATAGCCATAGCATCCACCACATTGCATAAGATTGTCATATCCGATCATCTTGGATCAAACACCGGGAACCATACATACATAGCATACTTGGGATAGAAAGTTTATCCATTTTGCATCTTATAGATTGTGCACAAGTGTCGTATCCGCCTAGTGAGCAATCTTGCTAGCGTCTCTCTTGAGTTGTGCAACACGAGCGTTTTCCGTGGATTCCACATTTTGTGCTCATACTTGGTTGCACGACCCCATTTATCTATCTGTGTGTGTGTTTCTGTGTGCCACACATTGCTATTGGTCTACTTGTTACACTTGCGAATTTGTGAATCTCTTTCAACATTATTGACTCTGGCTAACATTTTACATCAAAATTTTGTGCCACTATCCTCATCGAGCTCCACCATAAGCCTTACTTGTGTAGGTGTGAGAAACCGACAAGAATTGGTACCAATTGTGCTATTTCGTTGTCCACATTGGAGTGATCATTGATCCACTTTCAACTTCGGTCAAGGTACATTTGGTATTCGTTCTTCTCTTTCCACCACTCACATTTTTCTCTTGGAGTAATGGATAGGCAAGGCATTTCATCTTCGGTCTACAACAACAACGACGAGTTCGATGCCGCGAACAACTCCACCGACGCCAAGATGCAAGCTCAAATGGAGGAGATCAAAGCCCTCATCAACTCCTACAAGCGGTCTTCCTCATCTTCGAGAAGACACTCAAGAGCACATTCCTCCGGGCTACCATCTCCGGCAATATCACATCGGCATCGACACCATCACCAACAAGGATGTGAAGGTCAAGAGCTCAACACCAACAACCGCTCAACGACTTCACCATCCCCCTTAGCATCTTCGCCAAGCAACTTCAAGGCATCTTCGCCTACGGACATACGGCATCTTCGCCCACAAGCACCTCAAGAGAAGCTCCCCAAGCTCAAGTCCACGACTTCCACGAGCTACTATGACCTCGACACCGACCATGAGATTCCTTTCTATGGGACTCTAGAACCCGAGGAGTATCTCGAGTGGGAGCGTTTGATGGACGACTACCTCAAGCTACATCACGTTCCTCCCGAAGATCAAGTGAAGTGCGCCACAAGGAACTTCCACGACTACGCATCCACATGGTGGCTTCACGCATCTTCGGAGACCTACGACATGAGTTGGCCCAAGACGAAGAGAGCTTTGCGGCGAGAGTTTGTGCCTCCAACCTACATGGAACAACTTTTACACCAATTGGAGAACACCATCCAAGGATCCAAGTCCATCGACGAGTACTTCAAGGAAATGAAGATTGACTTGCGACGAGCCGGCGTGGACGACCCCATTTCGATGAAGTTCCACTTCATGATGGGATTCAACAACAACATCTCCAAGACAATCTTCCTCGAGAACTACAAGTCCCTCAACGACAACTACATTGGTGCTCTCAAGGCGGAACAAGAACTCATGAAGGCCAAAGCTTCTCCACCCCAAGCTCACTTCGCGACGACCAAGCTCCATTAGAACGAGCATGAGGCTAGTACCACCATGATGTCCAAGCCCGACGAGCTCCAAGACGATGCTCCCAAGTTTGACTTCACCGCCATCCCTCTTTGTGGCGTTGACGATGCCGAGTCTACTTCGACTCTTTTTCAAGATGGTGCAGCGACGACTACGACTACGGACACCATCAAGGACCAAGCTTTGGAGGCGAGCGACATGGTGACGAGCAAGGATGATGCTTCCATCTTAGGAGGCGAGAGTGATGATGTGCCATCTTCGGCCTTCATCCACGACGACAACAACGAGATGGTTGAGCATGGGATTTTCCCTTCGACCACGGCGATGTATGATGACTTGAGTGATTTATTCCACCATATTGAGAGTGAGAGTGACTTCACCACTAGCCCCATAGATGTGTTACCCCAATTCCCATGTGAGGAGAGCCACAACCCCAACCACTTGAGTGAGATGAGTGACTCCACCGTGCGTGAGATTGAGTGCACCTATTTTGTGGGAGTGAGTGAACCACCACATAGAGAGAGTGAGATAGTTGATAGGTCATGTGAGGCCACTTTTAACACTAACGACTTGACATCTACCTCTATTGTGTCTTCTCATTTGGTGCTAGGTCCCTTATATGATGACGCGCCGATTCTCGACGACTTCGTCCTAACTTTGGACAAGACGATGGCCATGGTGGAATATGATGCACCCCCCACATGGTTCCATCACAATGATGATCTTGACCACCATTCGGTCTTACCCACCTCACCTACACCGCGTGAGTGGAATGACAAAGGTAACATAGGTGAAGGTGATGCTCTTGTCCCACTAGAGGACTATCATGACATTGATTGCTTGCATGATGTTGATCATCCTATTTCCCTCCTTCATGCTAGTGTGACTTCCCCATGCGATGATTTACCCATTTATGATGAGTATGATGATTTCCATATGGAGTCTATTAGTTGTGATGCCATGTTGCATAGGATTTCTTGTGACAATTCCTTAGGTCACATCATGTTTGCCAACTTGTCATATGCTATGCATGAGATCGACCACATGTCATATTTGCAATCTCTTCATAGTGACTATGAATATGCTATTAAAATGAACCCAATTTGCACATATGGCATAGATGACAAGCCTATGGTTATTGGCATTTGTTTCTCTTGTGATGATATTGACATGCTACCTTTGCATCATTTATCTCATATGCCATGCCATGACCACCTAGCTTCGGATATGCATTGTTTTGGATGTTGTCCATTTTCTCCATATGATGTTTCCAACATTGCTCATGAGGATACCCCCATAGTTTCCTCATACATTTTAGGAGATTGTGATCACTCCCACCCATTGCATGATCCATATACTTGTATGCTCAATTTACATCCCCATCGTGTCATACATAATAACTATTCTTTCATTATGGATGACATGTTCTTATACCATGCATAAAATTTCTTTGAGCGATGCTTATCTTATGCTAACTCTCACGTGCACGTACACATCATGATGGATGATGTGTACATTTACCACACACACAATTTCTTCCGTTTGTGTCTCTTTTGTGTAGGTACCCATGAATTATTTTCAACCTCGCAATCCCACGAGTTGATAAAACGAGCTCTAGAGAGCAATGATGACTTGGGATCCCATGGATTGTCTTTCCCACCGCTCTCTTCGCGCAAAGACTTCGCGCATTTCTTCTACATGACCCTCACTTGGCTATGGGTTATTGTCAACTACATATTCTATGCCCATCTTGCCATGTTCACTTGGCATGTTATGCTCATTACTATGCTTTTGCCATGCATTCGTGACCCATGCTTTGTATTACACATGATGATTGATTCTCATACTTGTATGTGTATTTGCAAGCTTGGTGGAGATATTGCTTGTTATTGCCTTGTTTGCTTTGTGCTCCATGCATATGATGATACTTTCATTTTGCTTTGTGTTCGTGCTTGCGATATGTCATGTGCATTGTCTATGTCTATTATTTTCTCACATGACATGATTGCCATGATTTCCTCTAGTATGTTGCATCTTCGCACTACTAGCTTGCACGACTCGGTTACTATGCTTGACTTGATTGCCTCACACATGATGAACAATTGCTCTTTCTATTGTGTTGAGTGCCACACGATATTCACTACACCCAATGCACATTATGCTTGGATTGTCTTGCACTTGACACATGTGTTTAGACACTTCATTTTATTTGGTGTTGTGAATGATTCCTATGCCTACCATAGACCTTTCATTGAGAAATTTGTGAATGCTTGCTATGAATTTGAGGTAGATGCTTCTTCACTTGTCCAACATATTTGCATGAATACCTCACATTTACATGCTTGTCCCCATGATATCCTTGATTATGCTCAATTTATGTGCTTACATGCCATGTCACAATCCTTTGTCAAACCATATGCTTTGCATGATGACGACACTTGTTTGTTGAATAACCTCTTGAATGCTTGGTTTTGCACTAACGCTAACCACATTTGTTTTTCCAAGTGTTTGTTGTCCTTGCTCATTTTGAAGGAATCACTAGACGATGCGACATTGGAGAGTGCCCATTTCGAGCTTCAAGATGACGAGAACTTGGTGACCGACCACTCCTACACGGCGACGCCATCTCTTTCCCATGGTGATTTGGATTTCAGTCCAAGGTCAGATCTTTCCCAAGGGAGGGGAGATGATGCGGAGCATTCTATGGACATCACCATGTCAAGAGTCCGTTTGGCAAGTGACACGTGCGACATCTACTTCACATACATAAAGGTGAATCATCTCCTTTACACATGCTCACTTGACCCCTTCGAGGATGGTATACTACTTGACACCCCTCTCGTGTGCATGCATAGGTATTGTCGGAACTTCACGGATGACGAGGAGGAGTGCAAGCGCCAAGGAACACCTACACCATTCGCGAGGGAAGCCTAGAAGAGAAGACGGAAGAAGAAGGAACTGCAGAGTCTTCAGCAACGGGACGACCGGAAGCCACCAGACGTCCGACCCTCTACAGCCGCTGGACGACCGACGAACACCGGACGTCCGACAAGTCCCAGGCACCGGACGTCTGACACATACCGGAAATCCAGTGCCACCGATGCCGAAGCAAAACATCGGACGACCGACGCCGACCGGACGTCCGACGCCACCTATCCCGAGAAGAATCAGCGGACGTCCGACGCACGCCGGACGTCCGGACCGTCCTGACCCACCGGACGTCCGACCCCCACCGGTCGTCCGGTACCTGCCTGTGTGCAGCCGCGGGCCTTTGGCCTTGTACCCCTCTCCCACTTACCCCTTCGTGGCTAAGACTATAAATAGACCACCTCCACCTCCTTTCTAAGGTCAGCGTTGGTTTAGCTCATACTTAGAGATAGAGCTTCGCTCATCAACATCGGATCTACTCCTCGTGAGAGACCGCGGCCTCTTCGGAGAAGATCCCTTTGGATTCAAGACCTCCTTTTGGATAAGAACATCAACGCCTCCTCACGGAGAAGACCGGCTACCTTTGTATCATCCGTTGTTGACTTTGGATCTTGTATCTCACCTTTGTGTTCATCGATCTAGCGCATGTGTGATCTATTCTTGTTGGTTGAGTGATTCTCTCGTGTTTCCTCTTGTGTTTTCCCTCGTTTTCCCCTCGTGTTCTTCACGTTCTTGGACGGGATCCGCTCCTTTCGTGAAAGATCGGCCCCTAGGGTTCCTACCCTACATCACACATGGCCTCTGTAGCCATCTGGAACTCATGCTCGCCGGACTCATCGTCCTCATCATGATCATCGTCTTCCTGCTTCTTGTCACGGCCCCGAGCGGGCCTCTCTTGCTGGTTGTCCTTGCTACGGTGGCCTCCTTGGCCGCCACACTTCTTGCCGGATCCTTCGGCACCATGCTGACCCTTCTCCTTGTCCCGCCTCTCGTATTCGGCTTTTTGCTTTTCAGCAAGTAGCTCAACTTGTCGGCAGTTCTGGAGGTCATGGCCCTTGGTGCGGTGGATCTTGCAATACTGCTTATTGGAGCCCCTGACTTGTCGTTAGCCGCCAAGGCCCAGCAAGCGGCGCACCTAGCAATCTCCTTGTCGGGGTCGTCTGCCTTGGCCTTCTTGGCGGTGCCGGTGTCGTCAGATCCCTTGATGGCAAGCACAGCCTTACCCATGCGTTCCTGTTGCGACACCGACCCTTCTTCGCTGGGGCGGCGCTGTCTCCGTCGGTAGAGTCGGTTTTCGCTCGGCGTCTTCGCCGGGGTACTTCCTTCCCTCTTCAGCCCGGGCGCATCTATCGGCTAGAACATAAAGTTCGGCCGTGTCCTTGACCTTGTTCATTGCCAACTCTTCACGCATATTGCGTTTACGCACATTCTGATGGAATGCGCTGATCACGGCGGCAGGATGAACATCCGGGATGTTGTATTGCACCCGGCTGAACCTCTGTATGTACTTGCGCAGGTTTTCGCGTTCCTTCTGGGGAATGATATGCAAATCACTCGCCTGGCCATGAGCTTGGTGGCCTCTAGTGAAGGCCCCAACGAACTCATGACACAGATCCGACCAAGAAGAAATGGAATCCGCCAGCAAGTGCATCAACCAAGACATGACATTGGGTTTCAGGGCCAAAGGGAAGTAGTTGGCAAGCACCTTGTCGTCGCGAGCTCCAGGGCTTGCATCGTGATGGTGTAGATGCTGAGGAACTCTGGCGGATGGGTCTTGCCATTGTACTTCTCGCCGACGTCGGGCTTGAACGTGCGGTGGGACGGCCACTGGAACTGCCACATCTCATGGGTAAAGGCTGGGCAACCCACCTCGTAAGTTAGGCCGCCGGAGCCTCCCGGAGCCTCGTAAGTTAGGCGAACGCTGTTGAAACACTGGATGTACTTCTTCAGGGTCCCCCTGGCTGCTACTTGATGCGCCACAGGTCACCAGCGGCAGGCGGTCAGTCGCGAGTGCCTTGGATGTTGGCGACGAAGCGCTCGCGCATCTCTCCCCAGGAGGAGATCGATCCCGTGGGCAGGTTCAAGAGCCACGAGCGCGCATCATCTTTGGGAGCCATGGGAAACCGGTTCGCCATAACTTTCTCATCGCCGTTGGCCACCTCGATGCTCAGCTTGTAGAGCTGCAAGAACTTAGCAGGGTCGGGGCACCGTCGTAGTGCGGAGGCAGGTCGGGCTTGAACTTGCCGGGCCAGAAAACACTGTGCAGCTCGGGGGTGAAGGCGTGGCAGCCTGCCATGGTCACAGGAGCCCGTCGTGGAGGTGGAGCCTGGTATTGATACCCACGCGCCGACGCCGCAGGCGGCACACGATCTTGACGTGGTGGTGCAGGGAGTGCAGGAGCATCTTCTTGCGGCTGTGGGATTTTCTGGTAGCTACCTTCTTCACGCGTGGGCGCCCCTATGCGGTGGGTCGCACCGCGGGGCCACACGTCTTGGTGTGAGGGTGACGTCCTGATGTGGAGGTGGCGGAGGGGCTCCATGGGCTATGTCGCCTGCGGTAGGGGCAGCAAGGCAGCGAGAGAGACTGCGCGGGAGAGCCCCCAGCGGCGCTGACGAGCTCAGTGATGCGGTCCAGCCAGACTTCATAGAGGTCGTCGACGGGGCGGTAACGCAGGAGCTCGTGCGCCATGAGCGGCGTTGCCTACGCGTCCACGGATGCGCCACAAATGTGGGATGACGAGCTGGCCGGAGTCAGCGACGGGGTGGCAGTGCGTCCGTCCCGCCGCACAGAGGGTGCAGCGATGAAGCTTGCTGCTCGTTTCTCGCCGAGCCGGTAGCGGCGTTGGCAGCGGGTGATGGAGAGCGACGGGAAGGTCCACCGATGGGCACCGTCTCGGCGACGTGAGCGGGAAGGGTGGCCCGGCGCCCAGCACGGGCCCGGCGAGCGTCAGCCATGGTTGCGATGGAGCAGTGGTGCGTCGAGTGATGCAAGAAAGGCTTCAGCGCACCCCTACCTGGCGCGCGAAATTTCAAACTACGGGTTCCAGCAAACCCTTGTGAGGTTCGAACTCTAGGGTGCACAAGAAGAACTCTCTATTCCTAGCTCGCTCGCTCAACGATCCCAAGGCCAAGCTCGACGGACCCAAAGAATAAGAGACACGGGGGTTTATACTGGTTCGGGCCGCCTTGCGGTGTAATACCCTACTCCAGTGTGTGGTGGATTGCCTCGAGGGGCTGAGGATGAACTAGTACAGTGGATGAACAACCTCAGGAGGTGAGGTGCTTTTGGGCTCGATGAGCTGATGTGTGTGAGGATAATCTGAATGCTCCCATCCATCTTCCCTGCTATGGTGATGGCTAGGTCCTATTTATAGTAGCCTTGGTCCTCTTCCCAAATGTTAGGTGGGAAGGGATCCCACAGCGGCCAAGTTTGAAGGGGGACAACTAGTACAAGCTATCCTGACAAAAGGTGGTCTTCGCCTGCCAAAGGCTCTGGTGGTGATGCTGCTGTGGGCGCCGCGATGACCTCCGTCCTGCTGTCATGGCGGTCTTGGTCTTGTTGCACCGATATGGAAACATTTTCCCGATGCCTCGGGACCTCGCGCCTGTGCTTGCCTCCTTACCACCAAAGAGGAAACTGGTACACTACGCCCACTAGCGCCCACCTGGCCTTGGTCATCATGGCTCATGTCACGTGAACCTCGCGATATGCCCCTTGCATAGATATCTCCTCTCCTCGGGAGCCGGCCTAGTGAGGCCACCCCTAGGGAGGTCTTGGTGTCGTCCGCCTCGTGAGGGTCTTGGGTGGTCGCTAGGCCGTACCAAGCCGTTGGTGGAGCCACGCTGTGAATCGCAGGCAGGCAAGTCTAGGCACCCCCGGTCCCAGAACGCCGACACAGACGATTGCCGAGGAAGTGTGGGGAAGCAGAGACACCCACGTCTCATCAAGCAGCACGCGTCAACCGAGGCCGCAAGCGGTTAGGGCCCACTACGCTTTTCCCTTCCCCTTTGGCTTCGCCTCGAAGCCAAGCCCGAGCGCACCTTGGGCCCCGGGGCTACTGTCGGTGTTCTGGGAATGGGGTACCCAGACTTGGATGCCTGTGCCCATGATGTGGTTCCATCGGCAGCCTGGTATGGCCCATCTTTAGCACCAACAACTCAAGACCCTCGTGAGGCAGACGACACTAAGACCTCCAAAAGGAGTGGCCTCCTCAGGCTGGCTCCTGAGGAGCGGAGATTTCTATGCAAGCCTCACCTCGTGGGGGTCAGATGACGTGAGCCATGACGACCAAGGCCAGGCGGGCGTAGGACAACAGTTTCCTCTTTGGAGCTAGGGAGGCAAGCGCAGGCGTGGAGTCCCGAGGAATCAGCCAAAGGTTTCCATTCCCATGCAACAAGACCAAGACCGCCAGGATAGCAGGACGGAGGTCATCCGGAGCCCACCACGGCCTCACGACCAAAGGCTTTGCAGGAAAAGACTACTTTTGTCAGGATAAGATGTACTAGTTGTCCCCCTTGAAATTTGGCCGTTGTGGGATCCCTTCCCGCCTTCATTTGGGAAGAGGACCAAGGCCACTATAAATAGGGCCTAGCCACCACCATAGAAAGGAGACAACCAGATGCGGATCATTCAGATCATCCTCTCCCCCACCAGCTCAAGTACACACCTCCTGAGGTCGTCCTTCCACTGTACTAGTTCATCCTCAGCCCACCTCGAGGCTAATCCACAACAAAGCATGAGTAGGGTTTTACACCGCAAGGTGGCCCGAACCTGGGTAAACTGATGTGTCCTCTTTCTTTTTAGTTCATCGAGCTAGGCCATGGGATCGACAGGTTGGCAGACTGGGAGTTTAAGTTCTTCGCACGCACCCCACAGTTCGAATCTAACCAGGGTTTGTGGAGCCCGAAATTTGACACTTGCCATCGCTTAACCAACGCTTCCGCCTCTTTCTTCTTCTCCTCTACTATCAGGTCCTCTAGTTTGGATGCCTACTTTCCCTTCATGGCGCTCTTCTTGCACCCCACTTATTTGGGCATGGAGAAGGGTGGGATCTAGTATGGCATGGAGAAGGGTGGTGGCAGCGGAAGCAGTTTCCGTCGCAAGGAAGAAGACGAAGTGGGAGGGGCGATGGGTGTGAATGTGCAGCGCTCCTTCATGTTTGCCCTGTTTTATTGGGACCACGCGAGGGGGCTGGCTCTTCATTTTTCCTCCCCTGCAAAACTGCCTTTAACAGGGGAACCACCTAGTAACTGCTGCGAACCCACAATTCCACGACTTGCAGTAACTGCATGGAATGGACGTGCGGTTGACAAGTCAGCAAAATCATCATTGCTTGGACAGCAGATTTTTGCCGCGTGTCTGTGCATTGTTTGGTCCTAACCCAACGATGCCGCCAACGCATGTGGATTAGGCCCGGGGGCTACAGTCGGTGTACACAAACAAGGGTATTTGTTTCCCATTAGACTGGTACACAGACCGGTGTGGCCTCCCAGGCAAACTGGCACCGCTGAGCGTATTAAGCTTAAGAAGATCAAGTTGAAAGGAACACACCATAGGGAAGCCTCCCTTGTCGGGTTGGAGAGCCCAGCCAGGTCCAGGCAACACCTAAAGGAACAAGACTAAATTGCCCCGACAGGGCTTGCCGGGGCCACCAATCAGAACCCGCCAGGCTCCATGCTGGCAGGACTTCGCCAAAATGCCACCGCCCCACCTCATTGAACCCAAGTCATTAATTAGTGTGGTGTCAAGCTCTCAAATAATCGGGTGGAACCCGTCAGGCACGTGGTAGCATGGCGAGGAGAAGATTAGCTTTATTGACGCCGTCTAGATGGCGTGTCACGTTACCGAGGATGAGATGGAGAAGCAGTGCAACAGACTTGCCGGGCCTCAACCTCAGCATGACACCTAGTGGTGCATTTTATGCACTCTGTCCTAATTGCCAGAGTTAGGTATGATAGCATTGTTAGCTATCAAATCACACCAAAATGACTATCTTGCCACTTTCGCCGCCCCTTAAGCTATAAAAGGAGGTCCGAGCCAACCTAGCTAAGGGTTGGATTTTTTAGACACCCTATCACGGGAAATCACGGCACCTATGGGACTAGGAGCCCCTTTCTGGTTTGGCGGGAGGATGGCACATTGCATAAAGGGCGAAAAAGCATGGAATAGCACGGTAGAGATCCCACGGGCGATTTTATCTAGGTTCGGGCTGTTGTGAGGTGTAAAACCCTACTCCAACTTTGGTGGATCGATGGTGCAAAAAAATGGTGGTAGGCGCTGTCGGATTTCGGGTTCCAGCAAAACCCTTAAGGTTCGAACACTGGGTGCGCACGAAGATCTCTCCCCCTCTATAGCTCGCACACATCATGATCTCACGGCCTAGCTCGACAAACCCAAAGAACAAGAGAGAAAAGCGTTTATACTGGTTCGGGCCACCGATGTGGTGTAATACCCTACTCTAGTGTGGTGTGGTGGATTGCCTCTAGGGCCGAGGATGAACAGTTACAAGGGAAGAACAGCCTCCTGAGGAGAGGTGCTCTTGTGCATGGTGTGTGTGGTGGCTTTGGTGGGATGAATCCGGTCCAAGATGAGATGAGATGAGATGAGATCATCTGATCTCTCTCTATGGTGGTAGCTACTCCTATATATAGAGGCCCGGTCCTCTTCCCAATTATTAGGCGGGAAGGGATCCCACAACAGCCAATTTGAAGGGGGACAACTAGTACAATCTATCCTGACAAAAGATGGTCTTCGCCCACCGAAGGCTCTGGTGGTAACGCTGTCTTGGGCTCCACGGTGACCTTCGTCCTACTGTCCTGCTGGTCTTGGTCTTGTGGCACTGATATGGAAACCTTTGCCTGATGCCTCGTGACTCCTCGCCTGCGCTTGCCTCTTTAGAACCAAAGAGTAAACGAGGACACTGCGCGTTGGCGCCCTCCTGGCGCCCACCTGGCTCTAGTCGTCATGGCTTGCGTCACAGGAACCTCACAAGGTGTCCCTTGCCTTGATCTCTCCTCCCCTCGCGAGCCAGCCTGGTGAGGCCGTCGCTAAGGAGGTCTTGTGTCGTCCGCCTCGCGAGGCTTGGCCCCTCGCGAGGGTCTTGAGTGTTTGCTGGTGAAGATGGGCCGTACAGGGCCGCTGGTGGAGCCATGTCACGGGCCGCATGCAGGCAAGTCTGGGGACCCCCGTTCCCAGAACGCCGACAGTAGCCCCCAGGCCAAAGGCGCGCTCGGGCTTGGCTTCGAGGCGAAGCCAAAGGGCAAGTGCAGAGCGCCGCGGGCCCGAACAGCCTGCGGCCACAGTTGGTGCGTGGTGACTGATTGGACGTGGGTGTCTCTGCTTCCCCATGCTGCCTCGGCAACTGCCCGACTTGACAAGTCCTTGCTGCATGAAGAAAAGATCATTATTACCTTAGATCGTGGAGGCCGGCGGTTGGCCTCCCCTTGGCTATAAATGGGAAGAGGGGGCAGAGCCCCTGTGACCAATCTTCTTCCCTTGCTTCTCCCGCTCCTTCTTCTTCCTCGCTCCACTACTTGTTGCATCGACCATGGCGATGATACGGAGGTTCTCGGTTGCGGAGAAGGGCAAGACTCCCCTTGACGAGCCCGAGCCACTTCCGCCAAAGAAGAGGCTATCTCATTGCCGCGACCTCGTCGTGAGGCCGGAAGTGTCGCGACCATGGTACTAGCGTTCACCTCCGGGGTATCTGTTGACCTTGTACACCCAAGCTGAGGGCTCTAGAGGGAGGGGCGACGAGCGCCGCCGACCACGCCAGGGCCGTCGCCGCGCCGCAGTGACGCACACGGTTGCCCCAGGGGTCCATGCCATGGACTCCTCGCACGAATTCATGCTGTGGGCGGTGATGCCTCCGCACACTAGGATTTGCTTCCCGCGGTTCTTCACCGCCGAGATGCCGCCAAGGGGCCCCCTTGAGCTTTGGCTGCAGCACGCCGACTGCGACGCCCCAGCGACTGGAGCGGAGGTTGAAGCCGCCTCCTCTTGGAAGATCTTCATGACTCATGGGTGGGGCGAGGTCGCCTGAGTCTGCCGTGCGGAAGGCACCCTCGCCATCCACTTCAGGTACGACAGCACCTCCACGATGTTCTTCAAGGTCTTCGACAAGGAAGGCCGCCGCTTGGAGTGCTACCCTGAAGGGGGTCGTTAGGACGGCGCAGTGGCCAACGCTGAGCCTGCCGCTGGGCTCGCCAGCAGCTCCTCCAGCGACAATGGTGACTCTTGGTGGTCCAGTGACTCTCTCGAGCTCGTCGAGACTCCAGAGACAAGTGACGACAGCCGGGCCCGGAGCAAGGTTGTAGCGTCCGGCCGCCGCCATCGCTGATCTGGATGGGGTTGGTGCGAGTAGATAGAGCTCCTAGGAACTCCCTTCTTTCTTGTTCCTTGTGAGGAATTAAAACGGACATGTAAAGGGTCTGGGGACGGGGTCTCCAGACTTGCCTGCCTGCGGCCCACTGCGTGGCTAAGCCAGCAGGCCGTACGGCCCGTCTTCATCAACAAGGCATCCAAGACCCTCGCGAGGGGCCAAGCCTCGCGAGGTAGATGAAACGAGACCGCCTCTGGAGTGGCCTAGTCGGGAGGCTCACGAGGAGTGGAGATATCTAGGCGAGGCAAACCTCATGAGGCTCTCATGACGTGAGCCATGATAATCAACACCAGGCGGGCGCCAGCGCACGCAACGTCCTTGTTTCCTCTTTGGTGCTAAGGAGTCCAGCGCAGGCGAGGAGTACCGGGGCATCAGGCAAAGGATGCCATATTGGTGCAACAAGACCAAGACCAGAAGGACGGCAAGACGGAGGTCATCATGGAGCCCAAGACGGCGTCACCACCAAAGCCTTTCGCAGGCGGAGGCCACCTTTGTCAGGATGGCTTGTACTAGATGTCCCCCTTCAAATTTGCCCACCGTTGTTGGCTCCCTTCCCGCTCAATATTTGGGGAGAGGACCAGAGCCTATATAAGTAGTGCTAGCCACTACAGTAGGGGCATCGAGCAGTTCATCTAGCACTCACCCACACAAGTTAGCCAAGCACAAGAACACCTCAACACGAGGAGCTTGTTTTTCCCCTTGTATTGTTCATCATCAGCCCAAGAGGCAATCCACTACCACCACACTGGAGTAGGGTATTACACCACAATGGTGGCCCGAACCAGTATAAATCTTGTGTCTTTCTGTGTTGCGAGTTCGTCAAGTTCGTTCGCGAGATCTTAGCGAGCTAGGGCGTAGATTGGTGGGAGGAAAAGACTTCGCACGCACCCCAGTGTTCGAACCTTAAGGGTTTGACAGAACCCCATATCTGACATTTGGCGTGCCAGGCAGGGGGTGCGACGTAGCTTCCCTTCCATCAGTTCGTCGCTTCGTAGCTCCATCGTCTCCATGGCCAGGTGGTTCCCCATGGCCCTCGCCGGCGAGCCGCACACCTGGCTGCTCGGCCTCCCTGGATCCACGGTGGCCCCCTTGGGGGAACTCTGTGACCTCTTCGCCGCTCACTACGCGGTGCCGGCGCACCACGCAATCGCGGCTCTGCTGGGCGGCTCTCAAGCACCACCATCAAACCGCCACGCCAAGCCGTTCCTCCTTCAGATCGGGGCCACCTCCAGGCACCCGGGGCTCCGCCGGGTTGGGCTGCGCCAGAGGCCGACCTCTCCTTCGGCTTAGAAGACCACCCGACTCCACCGCCGGCTCCGGAATGCTCCCGATGCTCTGCACGCCCACCATCTGCAACGTGGCCGTCACCAAGACCCTCATCAACGGCGGTGCTGGCCTCAACTTGCTCTTCGTAGAAGCCTTCAGCCTCCTCCACGTGCCACTCGAGCGACTCAGCCTCAGCAAGCCCTTCTCGGGAGTGGGTTGTAATGCCCCAAGACCGGAGCTTCAGATGACTTCCTTGATTTCCGGGTTTTGTCATGTGATTTGTTTGGTTCGTTGCATTCATCATTGCATCATGTGCATTGCATCATGTCATCATGCAACCCGTTCTAAAACTCAACTAAATAAGTTGCATGGATCTTCGGTCCATTTAAACCGAGGGAATTCACGTGGTGATTCTCTTTACAACATATACCCCAATATTAGGGAGCTATATTAAACATTCCACTATTTTGGAATTCACCTTACCATACTTGCAATTTAATTCTCATGCCCATTCTACCTAAAGTTCTTCCTCAAACTTTCCCAACAATTCTTGTCACTTCTTATCGAGGCTCCTCTAAAACCTCACCAATTCTGGACCTTCCTCACCCACTTCCTATCCAAGCCCATCTGAATTAAATTCAAATGAGTGCGCATTTAGTTTGCCCAAACCTCTTCCAACCATTTTTGTTAAATCCTTCATATTTTTCTTGGTCCAAGAAAAATGTTCCTGTTGGTCTAATTCTTTTTCTAACTCTCTCTTTGCTTCTCCAAAGTTTTATTTTTTTAAATAAAAGCCCATTTCAGCTTTCCAGGGTGCCCCTCTCCTTCTCTCTCTCTCTCTCCCTAGTCTTCGTATAGCCCGACCCACCTAATCCCAAGGCCATCTTCACCTGGGCCACCCAACCTCCCACACTAGGACCACCTAACCTTAACCCTAGGCCAGCGAGGCCCAGCGGCAACTTCCTTTCCACCGCCGCCACACATGCATCGCTCGGGAGAGGAGAGACTCGCAGCTCGATCCCCATCCCTTCTCTCCCTCGATCCCATCTCCCTCTCCCTTCGTTCTCCTCCTGTGCAACCAGAGCACACGCACGCAGGCGTGGCCCTCTCCCCGACTCCCCCTACTCGATCCCCGTCGCCCTCCTCTGGCCTTCGACCCCTGCGCCTCGGCCCGACCTCGCCTCCTCCGCACGGTTGCCTCGCAGGGACGCCACGCCGGACCACCCGCGCCGCCTCTCCTCTTGCCTCTCCTCGTCACCGTCTTCTGCACCCCGGCCCCCTCGGCATCGCTTCGCCCGTCACCGGCCACCGGTGCCCTCGCCGGAGCTTCTGCGAGCTACCTCGTGCCCCTGCCGAACCCTCCCGGTGACCTGCAAGCTCGCGCCACCATCGTCCTTTTCAGTCAAGTCCATCGCCGCCGTCTCGCCAGCCCTGCTCAAGCTCCGTCGCCGCTCACCCTTGGCGACATGGCCCCTGCCTTCTCTTGGATGACCTCTTGCTGCCGTGCACATCTTCTCCCGTGCCCTGTTGTGCGTGATCTCCGCTGCCTAGCACTGTTGCCGTCAACACGTGGGTGCAAAAATTCATCTTCCAGAGTCGTCAAAATGCACGAGGACCTCGAGTATGACTACAGGATGACGTGCCAAGTTCCTTTCCGACCCGTGCACGACTGCGGTGATACCACCAAGTACCCCTTTGGATCACCAAGTTCGACTACCATCGTTGTGAACCGCTTTTGGAACGTGTATCACTACACCAAGTACCCCTACGCGTGAAGACGCCTAAGACCGTTTCAGGATTCATCAAGTACCGCTACCGATGACTTGAACACCTACGAAAACGTGTTCCACTACCGTCGCCGAGATTGCGAGAACCTCTACCGACGACCTCGGAGCGCGAACGACGACCGTTGTCAAAGACCCGTACCTCTACCGCTTCCCGAACATGAACGACTACCTCCACTAGGAACGTGGAGAGAACGACTACTTCCCTCGATGAAATTGATCCGTTCTGACAAACGCACGCTTCGAAGGTATAACCCTGAGACGACCGTCGGAGAACGAATGCTTGTGTTGTATGAGATGCATGTTTGTATGTTGTATCCTCCCGTGAACGTTAGTTGTTTCCCTCGCTTGGCACCGTCGTCGACCCGTGGGAACCCGGTTACCGGGAGCACCCCACCATCCTTGCATGACACGCTCCCGTCACTTTCTTTTGCACCGGCGTCTCAATGACTTGTCGGAACCGGAACATTGTCGTGGCACCGTTTCGTTATCGTCTTCGTGGCACCCCTTTCGTTTCTGCCACGATGACAAATGATTCATATCATGCTCTTAACAACTTTTTGATTATTATCGCATAAAACTTGCACATGTCATCCGCATCATGATAACAACTTTTAAAATGTTTAAATTGTTGTTGCATTAAATTGCTAATGCACATGGGGATTTTCCGTAATTATTGTTGTTGTTTCCGGCCTTATTTAAATTGCCTAAGATGTGTAATTTACTTTTGCCTCACCTCTTGCCATGCTTAACAACATTTAATATTGTTGGATCATAAACGGGAGAGAACTAAATAAGTCATGTGGTGTTTCGTCAATATGCAACTCATTGTATATTGAGCTCCACTTAACTTGTAGTTTTGCTTGTGCACTTTGCCATGCCATACCTCATTAAACCGGACATGCATCATACTTGGTTATGCATCATGCCATGTTTATGTGATGGTTGTTTATTTTGTTGCTTGTTTCTTTCCGGGTTTCTTCTCTCGTTAGCTTCGGTTTCGTTCCGGAGTTGTGAGGATCCGTTCGACTATGTCCCTTCATCTACTTCTTGGATTCGTTCTTCTTCCTTGCGGGATCTTAGGCAAGGTGACCATACCCTCGAAATCACTTTTATCTTTGCTTGCTAGTTGCTCGCTCTATTGCTATGCCACGATACCTACCACTTGCTATGTCATGCCTCCCATATTGCCATGTCAAGCCTCTAACCCACCTTTCCTAGCAAACCGTTATTTGGCTATGTTACCTCTTTCGCTCAGCCCCTCTTATAGCGTTGCTAGTTGCAGGTGAAGTTGAGGTTTATTCCATGTTGGAACATGGATATGTTGGGATATCACAATATCTCTTATTTAATTAATGCATCTATATACTTGGTAAAGGGTGGAAGGCTTGGCCTTATGCCTGGTGTTTTGTTCCACTCTTGCCTCCCTAGTTTCTGTCATACCGGTGTTATGTTCCTTCATTTTGCGTTCCTTACGCGCTTGGGTGTTATGGGAACCCCTTGACAATTCGCTTTGAATAAAACTCCTCCAGCAAGGCCCAACCTTGGTTTTACATTTGCCTCACCTAGCCTTTTTCCCTCGGGTTTCCGGAGCCCGAGGGTCATCTTTATTTTAAACCCCCGGGCCAGTGCTCCTCTGAGTGTTGGTCCAACCTGTCAGCAGCCGATGGCCACCAGGGGCAACTCTGGGTTGGCCTACCGGAATCTTGGACAATCTGGTGTACCCTGAGAACGAGATATGTGCAGCTCCTATCGGGATTTGTCGGCTCATTCGGGTGGCTCTGCTTGTCTTGTTTTACCATTGTCGAAATGTCTAATAACCGGGACTCCGAGTCTGATCGGGTCTTCCTGGGAGAAGGAATATCCTTCTTTGACCGTGAGAGCTTGTGATGGGATAAGTTGGGACACCTCTACAGGGTTTTGAACTTTCGAAAGCCGTGCCCGCGGTTATGGGCAGATGGGAATTTGTTAATGTCCGGTTGTAGAAAACATGACACTTAACTTAATTAAAATGAATCAACTGTGTGTGTCGCCGCGACGGTCTCTTCTTAGCGGAGTCCGGGAAGTGAACACGGTTCTTGTGTTCTGCTTGAACGTAAGTAGTTTCAGGATCACTTCTTGATCACTTCGAGTTCACGACCGTGCATGGCTTCTGTTCTCGCTCTTATTTGCGTATGGTAGCCACCATATATGCTAGTGCTTGCTGCAGCTCCACCTCACTACCCCTTTCCTACCTTAAGCTTAAATAGTCTTGATCGTGTGGGTGTGAGATTGATGAGTCCTCGTGACTCACAGATACTTCCAAACAGTTTCAGGTGCCGATGATACTAGTGCAGGTGACGCAACCCAGCTCACGTGGGAGCTCGATGAAGATCTTGATCATTGTTTTGCGTCTTTTCCGGTTGATTAGTAGTGGAGGCCAGTTGGGACGATCGGGGATCTAGCATTTGGGGTTGTCTTTCTTTATTTTGGTTCCGTAGTCGGACCTTGATTGTATTCTGGATGATGTACATTATATTTATGTATTGTGTGAAGTGGCGATTGTAAGCCAACTCTTTATCCCTTTCTTATTCAATACATGGGATGTGTCGGGGAAACTGATCCATGAACACCTATGGGGCCGGCGGACCGAGCCCCTTTCGGTTCGGCGGGGGGCGGAGATCGCACAAAGAGCGGATCGAGGCGAAGCACACGAGCAGTTTACCCAGCTTCGGAGCTCTCCGGAGAGATAACACTCCTACTGCTGCTTGTCTGGTTGTATTATCTGGTGTTCTTGCTCTCCAAAGCGAGAGTGTGATGTTCTCTGGGCTACGAATGAATCGAAGCCGACTGTCCGAACCTACGAGCCGAACCCCCTCTACGTTGCGCATGGGCCTCCTTTTATACGCTAAAGGGGTCACCGACAGGTGGCAACGCAGAGGAGGGTAAAAACGTAAAAAGCGAGGTAGTTGATACAGTTGCTTGTACAGTGCACCCTACCTAACCCTGACGGCAGGGGACAAGGGCATTAAATGCCTGTCTGAGTCGCCCGAACAGTGCAGAAAAGGACCGTTAGGGGCGCCACCGTTCGCCACGATGGTGATCTTGTCAGCTTCGCATGCCACTGCGCACCGCTGGCTGCACAGCCTCCCGCCACGCGCGCCCGGAGAGGCCCCCAGAGCGACACGTTGGTGGATGCGCTGGAGCGTGGACGCAGAGTGGCCGCCTGCCGCGGCAAGCGCCTTGCCGCTGTCGTTATCTTGTCGGGTCCGGAAGCTTGTCGCTCACCGGGCCTCGAGGTACCTTGGTTTGTCTTCCCGGCAAGCTCCTCTTGCCGGGGCCTTGTTGCCTTGCCGGAGCGCGTGGCGCGTCGCGGCAAGTTCATTGAAGCGCCTTGGTTGGCCTTCCCGGCAAGCTCCTCTTGCCGGGGTCTTGTCTCCTTAGCTTAAATACTTTGTTCTTGGATGGCTCCAAGGGAACCTTGGGGGATCTTGGCGATCACCCGGCAAGCCTTTGCCGCGGGGTGCTGCAACTGCCCGTGCACAAGTTCGGGGTACTAGGGTACCCCTATTCTAGTACACCGACAGGAGCCCCCGGGCCTGGGCCAGACACGGTGCCGAGCGCTGTTGGGCCAGGCCCAAGACAGGGCACGGGCACACGCGGGCTGGGCCACGCCAAATCTTGTTCCGTATCCACCGCACTCTCCCATAACGGCACGCGTTGAATGCGGCATCGTGGGAGAGATCGTGGGTGGCTGTTTATTTGGAAGGCCGAAACGTCCGCCCCGTCCCTCTTTATAAGCAGAGGAAACAGGGGCAGTTCGTTCCCCCTCGCTGGTTGCTGCTACTCCTTCTTCACAAACTCCGCCGCTCCCCCCTTCTTCTCGAAGCCGAGAGAGCAGCGTTCCGCCCCCCCCCATTGCCACCAGCATCACCACGCCGTCGACCTTCTCCACCACCTCCGCCATGGCCCCGAAAGCCGACAAGGGAAAGGGCGTGAAGTCGGCCGAGGCGCAGCGGCTCGCGGCGCTGCGGAAGGAGCGGGCGATCTTCACCCCCCAGCTCGGCGTGCAGGAGCTGAGGGAGTACTTCTACCTCTTTTGGGCGACGGAGACGCGTGCGCATCCGCGCACGAGGGTACTCCCGGCCGCTGCCTCGGAGTCGGCTCCAAATGGGTACCCGTTCTTCCCGCTATTCTTCTATTGCGGGCTCTGCCCGCCCTTCTCGGAGTTCTTTTGTGACATTATGAACACATATGGCTTCCGCCTCCTTGACTTCACCCCCAATGCTGTCCTGACCATGGCAGTTTTCGCACACTTGTGCGAAAACTTTGTCGGAGTCCACCCTAGTGTAGCCCTTTTCCGCCATTACTTCATGCCTCGGGTAGAGAGAGGAGAGCCGCTTGCCGGAGGGATTGCTTGGATCTCGAGAGTCGGCAAGAAGGATGCGTACTTGGAGGGTGAGCTCCGCAGCAAGTGGGAGGAGTGGAGAGCGGAGTGGTGTTGGATCGTCGAGGAGGATCCGCAGCCCTTCACCGCCGTGCGCCAAACTCCAATAGTGCGCGGCAATGACTAGAGCAACGTGGCCCCGGAAGACGAGAGGCTGAAGATCGCCATCACTAGGATTCTTCGCCTCAGGCTTGCCGGGCTCACCGTAGGTGCTGTCGGGGCAGATTTCCTCCGCCGCCGCATTGCCCCCCTGCAGGAGAGGGGGAGGCCCGCCTGGGAATTCAAGAATTCGGCGGACATCATGAGGCTGCGGCCGGGCCTCAACTACAACTTCACCGTCTTGGAGTTGGATGCAATGCTCTTGGAATTATTCAAACGCGACCCCCAGCACCCATTCACATTACCGAGGGGCGTAGTTCCTTTGTGCAATAACTCTTCGCTTGACCGGATCCGCGCCATGATGCCGTTGTGCGATTCACACGGCATCGTCCCAACTTGGCAAGAGCCTGCGGATGACGTTGTGCAAGCGTTCTTCGACACCTTGGAGGAAGTGCCGGTCCGCGCCGACGAGCAGAAGAGCCTCACCCGTGACACCACCGACGAGGAGCTGCAACTCATCGCTACTAGGGCGGAAGAGGCTGCGGCCGCAGCTGCTGCAGGTGTGTTTGGGTTTACTGTGGAGGAGGCGGAGGCTGCAGAGGCGGCAAACCTTGCCGAACGCGCGGAGTTCATGGGCGAGGAGGAGCCTGCCGGTTCCGAAGCCGAGTCGAGCGAGGCCGGCGAGGAGGAGGCTGAGCCTTCAGAGATCTTGCCGCAGGCGGAGCCCCCGGCCCCGCCAAGGAGGCGCCTTCGCAGGGCCGGGGACGCAGCGGGGCGGCAGCCGGCTCCACAGCCACCGAGCCGCACGACGCGGTCTACCGCGGCCAGCAATGTTGCCGCGGGAGCGCCTCACGCAACAGCGGCAACTGGAGTGGGATCTTCCCGGGCCACCGCCACTGCCCCCGCCAAGCGGGCAAGGGATCCTACTCCTCCACCTCGCCGCACCGGAGGAGGGCCGGACTTCGATCTTTCCGCGCTCAGCTCCGACGAGGAGGAAGAAGAGTGAGTTTCTTTGGTGCCCTTATACTCCTTCAATCTTGCTGTTTATATCTTGTATCTGACTTGCTCCAATCTGGACTCTTTTCTTTTCAGAACACTGGCCCAGAGAGCGGCGAAGAGGGCCAAGGCCGCAGTGATCGTCATCGAGGATGACCCCATCGCGTCGGCAGGAGGTGGGCCCGAGACCACCTTGACGGACCCGGCAATCACCCCTCGGAGCAGCCCCCAGCGCAGCCCCCAGCGTAAGTTCATAGTTTAGCCTTCTGCTGTCGGGCGCGCTTGAGTGCTTTTTCCTTTGTTGATATCTTGCTTGTTGACTTGTGCAGGAGCAGAGCAGCCTCATCAGGAGCACCCGGAGGCCGGTCCCGAAGTGCCACCTGCTTCGACTGCGCCGCCAAGGGAGGAGTCCCCGGCAAGGGAGCGCTCTCCGGCAAGGGGGGACTCTCCGGCAAGGGACGGTACTGCTGATCCTGCGGCGACCGAGGCCGCAACTGAAGATTTTGGCGCAGGTAATCCACTTGCCCAAAAACTTTCCCTTGGGTTCTGCTTCTTTCGTTTTTCCTTTCTTGGATTTTTTGATTGATTTTCCTCCCCTCTTCGTTCTTCAGACCCATCTTCGGCTGAGCCAATGGAGACAGAGGGCGCCGGCGAGGAAGGTGCCGGTGCTGATGTGACCGCCGGCGAGGAGGCCGCCGGGGCTGCTGCTGCGGAAGCCGGCGAGGGGTCGGGCGATCGCACTGACGACCCTGAGGCCGCAGGAGCGCCGGGCGCTGCGCCGACCGCCGAACCCTCTGCCGCTTCTGCGGAGCCGGGCTCCGAGGAGCCCCAGCCCGGCGCCTACTTGCAGGCCGGTGACAACATCTTCATCAAGCTGCCCTGGGCGTCGAGCTCCAGGGCGCCGGTCGAGGGGGAGACTTTTGACGGGGAGGTGCTCGCCTCTGCTGGACTGTCATTGGTCGACGCGCCCGGCAGCAGCAGTGGCGAGCCTGAGGAAGAGCAGCTGCTGCGGAAGCTGCTGTCACTCTACCGCACCCGGCAAGCCAAGCTGGCTTCCCGGGAAGCGCTTGTCGCGAAGGCGGGAGTTGACATGGAGAAGCGCGCGGAGGAGCTCCGGGGACAAAATCAAGAAGCTCTTCGGTCCCTGGCGCAGGAGCGGGAGCGAGTCGATGAGGAGCGCACGGCCTTTCTTCTCGAGAAGGCCGAGGCTGAGGAGGAACAAAGACTTGCTGCCGAGAAGCAGTCCGCGCGGGAAGGCGAGCTAGTGCAGCGGAAGGCCCACCTCGACAGCTACGAGGAAGAGCTCGCCGAGCGTGAGCGAGCACTTGGCGGGGCGCTCAAGGAGGCAAAGGATGCCGCGGCAACTGCAGAGGCCGCCAATAAAGAGCTAGAGGAGAAGGTGGCACGGCTGGAGGCCGATATTGGGAAGAGCGGCGAGGAGCTTGCCGCGCTCAAGCGTGAGCGCGAGAAGGATGCTGCCGCCCACGGCGAGCTGCAAGGCCTTCTCGCTGAGAGGGGCAAGGAGCTCAGCGCCGCCAAGGATTCCAAAGCAGACCTGGAGCTGAAGCTGGCCACGCTGACGCAGACGCTGGAGGCCGTCAAGGAGCGGGAGAAGACCTTGTCGGAGAAGGTCAAGGCTGACGCGGCGCTGCTGGAGAGCATTGCAGTTACCCAAAACTCGTTCAGAGACACAATGGAGCACTGGACCGAGGGCCTGGTGAACACTGCCGCCGTCATCAACGAGGAGCTGGCGCAGCTGGGGATGGAGGACTTTGGGTATCCTTCCGACAAGAGTCTTCAACCCAGCGCCAAGCTCAGCCTGTTCTTCAAGGGCGTGGCGACGACACTCCAGCGGCTCCGGGAGAGGATCCCGAAGCAGCTGGCCGACGAGTCGCGCAAAATCTGCGCCGGGGTTCTCCAGAAGGTGCTGATGAAGGTAGCCTTCCGCAATCCAGGCCTCAGCTTCACCAACGTCCTCAGGTCCTTGCCGCCTGACGCCGATCTGGATGCACTCAAGGCCCTTGTCGCACCCATTGTGGACAAGGTGAGCGAGATCAAGCGAGTCGAGGGCGGACGCGTAGATTAGGCCGCCCATTTCTTCTTTTCCCTTGTCGCTGCTAGTCATGTTATGAGAACAGTCTGTTAGAGCTGCGACAAGTTATCTTTGTAATATAACTTTATTTCTGTTATCAATTGCAATGTTATTTCCTCTACTAGATTCCTTCCTTGTATGTTTTTACCCTACGCTTCTAGGGAACTTGTCGGCGCAGGCGCCCGAGCCGCGAGCGCTGAGTGCGGAACTTCAGCAGCCTGCTGGCGGCGCTGCTTCCGACAAGAAACCTTGTCGCGACTAGATGCAGCACGCTTAAGCTGTTGAGCGGACTCGAAACAAAGTAAGGGCGCAACTAGCCACGAGTTGGTTCCTCCGCGCACAGGTTTTCCATACAAAGCAGGGTCGTTCGAGGAAGATAACTCAAAAATTTAAAAAGTGATTGCTCAAACTTTGGCAACTTAGCTTTTCTGTCATTTGCTTCCCGGTAAGGCAAGTCTTTGCTTGAACGACGCCTGGCCCATACCACAATCTTCTCCTTCCCCCCGGCAAACTTGTGTGCGAGAGAACCTTCTTTTCCTTTAAAGAAAAAGAAAGAAGAGAAAATAATAATATGGAGCTCTTCGGCTCGTTACTGCTTACCGGATGTAGGTGCTGCACAAAGTGTCAGATAATCGCATGCAAGAAAGGAACTAACGCATGAAATGGACAAGCTGTGCGGAGCACATGGGGTTTTACTTATGCACGGGATCTGCGCCCGGCTTTGTACAAAGGATTACATGCAACAGCGGCAAGACTTGTACAAAAGGTGGTTGCCGGAACGGGTTCCGGCAACCGCGCCTTATGGGAAAAACTTACGAAGATGTTCTATGTTCCAGGAGTTGCTCACTGGAATGCCATCTTCGGTCTCAAGGCGGACAGCGCCAGGCCTTGTGACTCGTCTCACCCGATAAGGGCCTTCCCACTTCGGCGTCAACTTGTTGGAATTCTTGGCGGACTGAACGCGCCGAAGAACAAGGTCGCCTTCCTCGAAGCTTCTGGCTTTAACTTTGCGGCTATGATAGCGGCGCAAAGCTTGCTGGTATCGAGCAGCTCGTACAGCAGCCTGAAGACGATCTTCCTCAAGGAGCAGCGCGTCGTCTTGCCGCAGCTGTTCTTGCTCAAGCTCATCATAAGCGAGCACTCGAGGTGATCCGTATACGAGTTCCGTGGGGAGAACTGCCTCTGCTCCATAGACTAGAGCGAAAGGTGTCTGGCCAGTGGCTCGATTTGGCGTCGTTCTGATCGACCAAAGAACCACCGGCAGCTCCTCGATCCAGTTCCTTCCGCACCTGTGCAGCCTGTCGAAAGTTCTGGTCTTGAGCCCGCGCAGCACTTCAGCATTTGCCCTCTCTGCTTGACCGTTGCTTCTCGGATGAGCAACAGAAGCGAAGCAGACCTTGGCGCCAAGGTCTTGGACGTACTGCATGAAGGTGCGGCTCGTGAATTGCGTGCCGTTGTCGGTGATGATCCTGTTAGGGATCCCGAAACGGCAAACAATCGACCTGAAGAACTTGACTGCTGACTGTGCTGTCACCTTCCTCACTGGCTGCACTTCCGGCCACTTTGTGAACTTGTCGATTGCGACGTACAAGTACTCAAAGCCCCCGACAGCTCGGGGGAAGGGGCCGAGGATATCGAGCCCCCAGACCGAAAATGGCCAGGATAAAGGGATCGTCTGGAGAGCTTGAGCTGGCTGGTGTATCTGTTTGGAGTGGAACTGGCACGCTTCACACTTGGTTACTTGTGCAGTTGCATCCTGGAGGGCTGTCGGCCAAAAGAAACCTTGCCGGAAAGCTTTGCCGGCAAGTGCTCTTGCGCCAATGTGGTGGCCACATATGCCTCCATGTATCTCCGCCAACAGCTTTTGTCCATCTTCCCGGCGAATACACTTCAATTTCACACCGTTGAGTCTTCTTCTGTACAGTATGCTATCGACAAACTGGTACATACTTGACTGCCGGGCTACTCTTTCCGCTTCTTCTTGTTCTTCGGGAAGTTCTCCTGTCTGAAGGAAATGGACAATCTGCTGTGCCCATGCTGGAGCTTGTGGCTCGACAACAAGGACTAAAGGCACATCTGCTGCTGCGGGAACATCTGCTTCTACGGCAAGGGCTTGCGGCCCTGCCGGAGCTTGATGTTCCCCGGCAAGCTTGCCGGAGCAAAACTTGTCGGGAGCGTCTGCTTCAACGGAACAAACCATTAGGCTTGCCGGAGCAGACTGCCCCTCAGCATCCTTGGTGTTGATCTTGGGGACTTTCTTGGCGGCGGCTTCGGGGAGCTCTGCCGGAAAGTAGTCACCAGAAACGAACTTCCTCTTTTTGCTTTGTCCAGTTGATGGTGTTACGGATGGTTGAGTCAACTTAAGCACAAAGATCCCTGGTTCCACAGGTAACTTTAGTGCGGCGCACTTTGACAGGCCATCAGCAATATCATTCTGAGCTCTTGGGATATGCTCCATTTGTAGGCCGTCAAAGTGCTCTTCTAGCTTCCTCACTTCATCGACATACGCTTCCATCAACGGACTCTGGTAGTTCTTGTTCACTTGTCGGACGACAAGCTGCGAGTCACCCCTGACAATGAGCTTCTTGATCCCAAGGTCTGCTGCGATTCTGAGACCGGCAAGTAATCCTTCATACTCTGCTGTATTGTTGGTTGCTTGCTCTTTGGGAAAGTGCATCTGGACTATGTACTTGAGGTGCTCTCCGGTGGGTGCGACAAGCAGCACGCCTGCACCGGCGCCTTGCAGCGAGAAGGCACCATCAAAGTACATCAGCCACTCTTTGTTTGCCTCTTTGACGGGGATGCTCGTTTCTGAAATTTCTTCATCTGGGGTTGGCGTCCACTCTGCTATGAACTCTGCCAATGCTCTGCTTTGGATAGTTGAAGGTGCTCTCAAACTTGAGGCCAAAGCTTGACAGTTCCAGCGCCCACTCGACAATCCTGCCCGTTGCTTCTGGATTTTGCAGTATCCTCTTCAGCGGAAAGCGAGTGACGACTGTGATCTCATGTGCTTGGAAGTAATGGCGCAGCTTTCTCGAGGCCATGAGGAGGCCGAAAAGCAACTTCTGCACACCAGAGTACCTTGATCTAGCCCCCTGCAGAAGAGAACTGACAAAGTAAACTGGGCGCTGCACCATTCTCCTTGGCATCTCATCATGCTCCTGCGCAAACCCATGTTTGTCGGGACCAGAGCTTGTCGGCGAAGCCCCCTGCTTGTCGCTGGATGGATCTGCCGTGGTTGCTGGCTCATCATCCGCCTCCCTCTCCGCCACTAACGCAGCACTAACCACTTGATTGGTTGCTGCTATATACAGCAGCAACTTCTCTTGCGGCTTAGGTGCGACAAGCGTTGGAGTGGAGGACAGGTATCTCTTCAAGTCCTGCAGCGCAGCCTCCGCTTCCGGAGTCCATTTCATTGGACCTGCCTTTTTCAAAATTTTGAAAAATGGCAGGGCGCGCTCAGCAGATCTAGAGATAAACCTGCTGAGAGCAGCCACGCAACCGGCAAGCCTTCGTACATCCTTGACGCGCTTTGGTGCTTCGATCTGCTCGATGGCTTTGATCTTGTCGGGATTGGCTTCAATTCCCCGCTGAGACACGAAGAACCCGAGAAGCTTGCCGGAAGGGACTCCAAACACGCACTTCTCGGGGTTAAGCTTGAGGTTGATCTTGCGCAGGTTTGCAAATGTTTCGTCTAAATCTTGAATCAAGGGTCGCCTTGTTCTTGCTCTTGACCACTATGTCATCCATGTAAGCTTCCACATTTCTGTGTATTTGTGGCTCAAAAGCATGGTGGACTACCCTTGCGAATGTTGAACCAGCATTCTTCAAACCGAAAGGCATCCGTACGAAGCAGTACGTGCCACACGGGGTGATAAATGCGGTTTTCTCTTCATCTTCTTCTGCCATGAAGATCTGATGGTATCCTGAGTATGCATCAAGAAATGAAAGCAAATCACATCCGGCTGTGGAGTCAACAATCTGGTCAATACGCGGCAAGGGAAATGGGTCTTTGGGACAAGCTTTATTAACATCAGTGAAGTCAATACAAAGTCTCCATTTCCCGTTAGCCTTGCGCACAACAACAGGATTGGCCAACCACGTGGGATGGAGTACTCCTCTGACAAGGCCTGCTGCTTCCAACTTCTTGATTTCTTCTGCGATGAATTCTTGGCGCTCTACTGCCTGCTTCCTGACTCTCTGCTTGACGGGCCGCGCATGAGGACAGACGGCAAGGTGGTGCTCAATCACTTTCCTGGGAACACCGGGGATATCAGACGGTTGCCACGCAAACACGTCGACATTCGCCCGCAGGAAAGCAACGAGCGCGCTTTCCTATTTGGGGTCAAGAGTGGCGCTGATGGTGAAGGTACCACCAGTGCCATCCTCCTTGGCGGACACCTTCTTAGTCTCAGGTGGAGCTGCCATTGCCTTCTTACACTTGCCGGTGGAGCTCGATGGTGCGTCCTCGACGGTAGCGCAGCACTCCGAAGAGGTGCGCTTGCCGGAGTGGGCATCAGAGCTCTTGCCGGACTTGGTCTTCTTCTTCCCCCCGGGAGCTTCAGCGGCAAGTGTCCTTCGTTCTGCTGCGGCTGCTGCTTCCCGGTAGATCTTGTCGGCACAGATAAGAGCATCCTTCTTGTCGCCAGGGACAGAGATGACACTTATTGGGCCTGGCATTTTCAGTACGTTGTACGCATAGTGAGAGGCTGCCATGAACTTGGCGAGTGCCGGACGGCCAAGGATTCCATTGTAAGGTAATGGAAAGTCGGCAACGTCAAACGTGACCCTCTCAGTCCTGAAGTTCAGCTCACTGCCAAATGTTACCGGCAACGTGATCTTTCCCTTTGGCTTGCTCCTTCCCGGGTTGATTCCTTGAAATGTGCCGGTCTCTTCGAGCTCGCTGTCAGGGATCTGGAGCTTCTGGAGCACCGCGGAGGAGATCAGTTCAAGCCGGCCCCGCCGTCAACTAGCATCTTAGTGACCTTGAGGTTGCGGATTGTTGGTGAAACCAACATCGGCAAGCACCCGACCGCAGTTATGCGATCCGGGTGGTCCTCAATATCAAAGATGATAGGCGTGCCGGACCATTTCAGAGGCTTGCGTGACTCGACGGGTGGTTCTGCTGCATTAACTTCCCGCACCCACTGCTTGAGCTGGCGGTGCGAGGCATGCAGAGAAGCACCACCGTCAACGCACAGGACCTCTGTGGCTTTCTGGAACTCCTGCTCATCAGTCTCCTCATCATCCATATCTTCATCGTCGCCGTCATCTTCATCCTTGTCGCGGCCGCGAGGAGGTCTGTCTCCTTGCCGCTGCTTGGCCTTGCCGCGGCGTCCTCCTCGGCCGGGACGTTTCTTGCCGGATCCACCAGCTCCTTCCTGGGCCTTCTCCTTGTCGCGCCGCTCGTATTCAGCTTTCTGTTGCTCAACAAGCTGCTCGACTCTCTTACAGTTCTGAAGATCATGGCCCTTGGTGCGGTGAATCTTGCAATACTGCTTGTTGGTGCCGTCCTGCTTGTCGGCGACCGCTACCTCCGCGGCAACCTCCTTGCCGGAGTCACCAGCTTTGGCTTCCTTGGCGCCACCACCGTTGCCGGACTGCTCAACAACTAGCACTTCTTTGCCTTTCCTCCTTCTGTTGTTCCGCCGCCGGTTTTTCCTTGTCGGGGCAGCATCTTCACTGTCAGATCCCCCGCTCCTATATTTTCTCCGGGGAGTCTCCTCCCTTCCTCAGCACGCGCACACTTGTCGGCCAGTGCATATAACTCACTGACGTCCCTGATCTTGCACATCGCCATTTCCTCCCGCATCCTGCGGTTCCGCACGTTCTGATGGAACGCGCTGATCACCGCGGCAGGGTGGACGTCTGGGATGTTGTGCTGCACACTACTGAATCTCTGAATGTACTTGCGCAGGGGCTCTCCTTCCTTCTGGGCGAGCAGATGAAGATCACTCTCCTGGCCATGAGGCTTGTGTCCGCCTGTAAAGGCGCCGACAAACTGATGGCACAGATCAGCCCAAGAGGATATGGAGTTGTCCGGCAAGTGCATGAGCCAGGATCTGACATTGGGCTTGAGCACCAGCGGGAAGTAGTTGGCAAGGATCTTGTCATCTCGTCCCCCGGCAGCTTGCACCGCAATGGTGTAGATGCTGAGGAACTCTGACGGATGCGTCTTGCCGTCGTACTTCTCCGGTACGTCTGGCTTGAAGTTCTTTGTACTGGGCCACTGGACTTGCCGCAGCTCACGAGTGAACGCAGGACAACCTACCGCGTACGGCAGATCGCCTGGTTCCCCTGGCGCATGCATGTCAACAGAGGGCCCAGCGCGCTTGTCGGATTGACGTCGCGCTTCTCTTCGGCGCTCGATGCGGGTTCGAGCGTCTTCTTGTTGTCGATCATGAAGAACTTGGCGCTGATCGCGACGAGCTCGTGGATCCGACGATGCAGTGGAGTCGCTGTCGAGGTGGATCCGGCGAGTCGGCGATCTTGGCCTTCGGGGCGGTGATTGCATGGTAGTTGCACCTCCGCCCGTTTCGTCGCCACCGGCTCGCGTCCGGCGGTCCTGCCGCGGCGGCGACGCGCTCGGCCGCCGTGGAGTGTCGCCGTTGGCGTAGCCGATGAGACTCTGAATGGTGGCTCTCCATTCGTCGATCTTGTCCGACGTCGGAGGGTAATCTAGGAGAAGTTGAGCTCGCGCCAAAGCTTCTGCTGGAGTGGTGGGTGGCAGTGGCGGACGGCGCGAGGAGCGGGACGTGCTCGAACTTCTAACTATGTTAGAAGGAGCAGTATCCCGTCCAGGCGACCGTGCCCCGCTCGTGCCAGCACGCTGGCGTGCATGCTGGTCTTGAGCGCCCCGAGATCCACCAGCTTGGTCTTGGGCTATCATGCGTATGGCACTGCTAGTGCCATGACGCTGTTGATCTTGCGCCTCCTGAGAGTGGCGTGGAACATGTACAGTCGCCGAGGTTTGTGCAGCCTTGTTCTTGGACCTGGCGGCATCATGAGCTTCCTCGTCGACGTCCTTTCTTCCGCCGGCGTCCATCCCACCACTCGTTTGCTCCAACGGTGGCGGAAGTGACGTGGATGGAGCGGCTGCCGCCGAAGTCTTCTTCTTCGGTGGCATGTTGATGAAGGGAATAAGGATCTAGCTCGTGTGAACGCCGGATCTGGTTCACACAATCTCGACACCCCCTACCTGGCGCGCCAAAGATGTCGGGGAAACTGATCCACGAACACCTATGGGGCCGGCGGACCGGGCCCCTTTCGGTTCGGCGGGGGGCGGAGGTCGCACGAAGAGCAGATCGAGGCGAGGCACACGAGCAGTTTACCCAGCTTCGGAGCTCTCCGGAGAGATAACACTCCTACTGCTGCTTGTCTGGTTGTATTATCTGGTGTTCTTGCTCTCCAAGCGAGAGTGTGATGTTTTCTGGGCTACGAATGAATCGAAGCAACTGTCCGAACCTCGAGCCGAACCCCCTCTACGTTGCGCATGGGCCTCCTTTTATACGCTAAAGGGGTCACCGACAGGTGGCAACGCAGAGGAGGGTAAAAACGTAAAAAGCGAGGTAGTTGATACAGTTGCTTGTACAGTGCACCCTACCTAACCCTGACGGCAGGGGACAAGGGCATTAAATGCCCGTCTGAGTCGCCCGAACAGTGCAGAAAAGGACCGTTAGGGGCGCCACCGTTCGCCACGATGGTGATCTTGTCAGCTTCGCATGCCACTGCGCACCGCTGGCTGCACAGCCTCCCGCCACGCGCGCCCGGAGAGGCCCCCAGAGCGACACGTTGGTGGATGCGCTGGAGCGTGGACGCAGAGTGGCCGCCTGCCGCGGCAAGCGCCTTGCCGCTGTTGTTATCTTGTCGGGTCCAGAAGCTCGTCGCTCACCGGGCCTCGAGGTACCTTGTTTAGTCTTCCCGGCAAGCTCCTCTTGCCGGGGCCTTGTTGCCTTGCCGGAGCGCGTGGCGCGTCGCGGCAAGTTCCTTGAAGCGCCTTGGTTGGCCTTCCCGGCAAGCTCCTCTTGCCGGGGTCTTGTCTAGCTTAAATACTTTGTTCTTGGATGGCTCCAAGGGAACCTTGGGGGATCTTGGCGATCTCCCGGCAAGCCTTTGCCGCGGGGTGCTGCAACTGCCCGTGCACAAGTTCGGGGTACTAGGGTACCCCTATTCTAGTACACCGACAGGATGTTTAAAGATTACCCCTCTTGTGACATGCCTACCATGCGGCTATGCCTCTAAGACGTGCACCGACACGTGGGAGATATAGCCACATTGTGGGTGTTACAAGTTGGTAATCAGAGCCATCCCCGACTTAGGAGGCCCCTGCTTGATCGAATCGCTGACGTTGTTGAGTCTAGAACAAAATGTTTTGAGTCTTAGGATTATATATGTCGAAGAGTAGGATTCTTTTTACTTCCCAGTCCCTTCGTCGCTCTGGTGAGGCCTCCTGACGTAGAGTTTTGACTCTTCTCTTATCAAATTTCACGAATTTTTTTAGGATCACGCGGGTATCTTGGAATCGTTCCGATGGTTTTGTGACGAGAACATTGTTCCTAGTGCCTCCTGACATTTAGGGGTTGTGGCAGTGTCCCGGAGAGTTGAGCTCCGAGGTGTTGTTGTCAAAATTTTATCGTTGCAGTTCTAGAATACCTGAGTTCGCCGACATCGAAAATCTCTTTTATGCAGTTGTTGGTGAGATAACCTCGACGCCACTCAGTATTGGGGTGGGAGTTTGGGAGTATTGCCATAACTCCTATAACGGATGCTTTTCGAAGGTTGATGTAAATGATTTCCGAAGGTTTCTTGGTTATGTGTTGAAGGATGGATAAAGCTGGATGTAGGATTTGTTAGTTTTGGGTGAGATATTATGCTTCCCCTGTATCCCCAACACCTGATTGCATAACCAGAAAGTTTCGGGAGTTTATAAGTGGGAATTCAAGTATATCGTAGGATATGTTTACAACAAACACATGATACGATATGGGATCTATCATATGTTTGTTTCTGGCTTATTTTGCAAGCAATCCTTTGTTTTGTTTTGAGTTGTGGTATTCGAGTTGCTTCAATGTCAAGTGTTGACTCCAGACCTTTCCTAAGCGGTGTTCTCATATTCCTATGTGAATACTAATTCTTCTTGGTCATTAAGGTTGTCATGTCAATTCTTTCTAATCGGCATGCTCCTCTTCAAGTGGATCCGATCATTCCAACATTCACGAGATCAATTCTAAGTCTTCTCAACGGTGTTTTTTCTTTCGTCCCAAGTTGCATTTGTTTTCCCGCCCTCCCACCCTTTTCCTCAAGGATTCAGATTCCTTAAGCAACTATCATGTTATTCATGTGAAGTCTCTTCATTCTTTTCAATCAATGTTCTTACCCGGTGGTTCTCATGAAGATGTTCTTCAAGTTCATCATTCTCCGTTCTCTTTTCTTCTTCGGTGGATTCAAGTCAAGCTTTGTTGATCATATTCTCTTCCTCGTTTCAAATATCTTCTGATGTCGGTGCACCTCTTAATCATCCACTTCTCTCTATTCATTTGTTCTAGAGTGCTCAAGATATCTCAAAGATTCGTGTTTCCACTCTGCTTTCGTTCAAGTTATTTCAAGGTTGTTATCTCATTCAAGCCATTTAATTCAACCGGTGCGATCTCTCTTCAAAATCACTTCAACGGTGTTTCTTTTGAGTGGGCCCTAACCCATAGGTCTTTTCCCAGGATCTTACCTGACTCTCCTAATTTTCCGGATTAATTTTTGAATTCCTTTCAAAGTATGACGTAAGTATGAATTGTCATCAGCCATATGTCTTTCTCTAAGATCTCTCAAATTCTTTTCATCGTTGGTTCAGCCTTTCTAATTTTCATTCCGGAGTGCCTCAACAATTCATGGTGGTGTATATCATCATCATTCTCAACATCTGAAGACCGAAGAAGAGTTTCTCTCAAATCTTGGTCCATTCTCTCAGAGATGCGTGGTTCTAGCTTGATGCCATCCTCTCATAATTGTTTTCTATTGTGAGAATTCTTTTCACCCATCCGGAGCATTTCATGAGTTGTTTCCATTTCTTTCCCCCGAAGGCCATCTTTTCAAACATTATTCATTCCCAGCTTTCAGCTCTCATTCTCCAAATCTTACCGGGGCATCATTCAAATATTCTCTAATCAGCTCGTGATATCTTCATTCTTATGTATCTAAATTCTCTCAAGTATATTCATTCATTCTCCAATTCTTCCCGGTGATTTGTGATTTTGCTACTTTCATTATCAATTATTACGGTGGTTCGTTCAAGAGTTCTCTTCCGTTCTTATCATATCAATTCATCGTTGTTTCCAAATCCCACCCGTGGTTCCATCAATACCTTCTCAAGCTTGCACTATATCTTTCTTTAATCCTTTCAACGAGAATAAGTAGTATGCCAAATCCGTTGCTTGTTATCAATCTAAATTGGTGAAGGATAAGCATAATGTAATTCTTATTCTTGTTTCATCGAGTGAATTCAATTCCTTATTCCGAGGTTCATAAAAAATTCTCATTTTCATTTGGTTCATCTTTTCTTTTCCCGGAGTTCCAAGCTCTCGTCATGAAGATCCATCTAATCATTGCAAGGTTTCATCTTGTGTTTTCAACTTCTCTTTCTTTCTATCATTCTTTTGTTACCGGAGTTTTTCATGGAGGCTCTATAGGTTGGTTCATCAAGGATTTAATTCCTTCTCGAAGTGTTCATCGAGATTCTTTTCAGAGGAGCTCAAGTATTCTTCATCTTGCATTTCAAAGTTCAATCCCTTTCCCTTATCTTTTGAGGTGGTGTTATGTCATTGTTGATAATTTCCCTTCGTGTTTCATGATTCACAAGTTTTCAAGAGTGACATATCTAAATCCATCATTTTCTCTTTGCTCAAGACATCTTTTCAATCAATCAAACTCTTTGTTGGAGTTATCTTCAGTTACATTTCACCTAAAGCCTTCCCTAAGGAATGTTGCTTATTGTGGTGTCTATCAATAATCCAAGTTTCCTCCTATTCTCGCGTTGAAAGAAGTTTTCATCTCTTCGTTGCTCTCAAGCAAGAAATTGATTTCGTAAGTGGCAGAATTTCACCCCAGTTTTGAGATGTTTTCATAAATCCATGAGGAGTATATCATTTCATTGTTGATTTTTCCAACAACTCCGTTCGACCCTTCTCCTAAAGATGTTGTTCAAGCTCATTTGAGGTAGAAGATGTTGTTTTCTCCTCCCTTCTTTTGATTCCATTCTTACATTTGTTCCAGAGGCATTGTGATGTTGCTCTTTTCGACCCATCATCTTGTTTTGTCAAGATCATGTTTAATTCCTTTCATTTACAATCGAAGTGTTGTCCAAATTATATCATTCTTTTTCCTTCTCTATCTTGTTTTAACCGGAGTGTTGTGGCTATTATACCTCTTCTAACCGAACTCTCATCCAAGTGCTTTCACTTTGCCAAGCTCATATTCTTTACCTTCAATTTCCAACCGGAGTGTTGTCGTAATTGATCCTTATCGTTCCTTGTGCATCTCGTTCTACCGGAGTGTTTGCATGTACTTCTTGTCCATTGCAATCCTTTTCTTTTGTCTTTCAACCTACAAGGTTCTCGTAATGTTCCTTGTTCCTCTTTTCTAACGGAGCATTTTCAACTTTGTTCATCTTCGTTGTATTCTTTCTTTCAATTTGTTCAACCTCTCAAGGTTCATGTTTCACTCGTTTGTCGAAGAAGCAACTTTGTTTTACCTCTTCATCTTCCATTTCTCTCCTGTGTCATCCTAGATCTCGGGATGAGATCCTCTCATAGTGGTGGAGTGTTGTAACGCCCCAAGACCGGAGCTTCAGATGACTTCCATGATTTCCGGGTTTCGTCATGTGATTTGTTTGGTTCGTTCCATTCATCATTGCATCATGTCATCATGCAACCCGTTCTAAAACTCAACTAAATAAGTTGCATGGATCTTCGGTCCATTTAAACCGAGGGAATTCACGTGGTGATTCTCTTTACAACATATACCCCAATATAAAGGAGCTATATTAAACATTCCACTATTTCGGAATTCACCTTAACATATTTGCAATTTAATTCTCATGCCCATTCTACCTCAAGTTCTTCCTCAAACTTTCCCAACAATTCTTGTCACTTCTTATCGAGGCTCCTCCAAAACCTCACCCATTCTGGACCTTCCTCACCCACTTCCTATCCAAGCCCATTTGAATTAAATTCAAATGAGTGCAGATTTAGTTTACCAAAACCTCTTCCAACCATTTTTGTTAAATCCTTCATATTTTTCTTGGTCCAAGAAAAATGTTCCTGTTGGTCTAATTCTTTTTCTAACTCTCTCTTTGCTTCTCCAAAGTTTTATTTTTTTAAATAAAAGCCCATTTCAGCTTTCCAGGGTGCCCCTCTCCTTCTCTCTCTCTCTCTCCCTAGTCTTCGTATAGCCCGACCCACCTAATCCCAAGGCCATCTTCACCTGGGCCACCCAACCTCCCACACTAGGACCACCTAACCTTAACCCTAGGCCAGCGAGGCCCAGCGGCAACTTCCCTCTCCTCTCGATCCCACTCCTCCTCGTTCCTTTCCACCGCCGCCACACATGCATCGCTCGGGAGAGGAGAGACTCGCAGCTCGATCCCCATCCCTTCTCTCCCTCGATCCCATCTCCCTCTCCCTTCGTTCTCCTTCTGTGCTGCCAGAGCACACGCACGCAGGCGCAGCCCTCTCCCCGACCCCCCTACTCGATCCCCTTCGCCCTCCTCCTGCCTTTGACCCCTGCACGTCGACCCGACCTCGCCTCCTCCGCACCGTTGCCTCGCAAGGACGCCGCGCCAGACCTCCCGCGCCGCCTCTCCTCTTTCTTCTCCTCCTCGTCGTCTTATGCACCCCGGCGCCCTCGGCATCGCTTCGCCCATCACCGGCCATCGGTGCCCTTGCCGGAGCTTCTGCGAGCTACCTCGTGCCCCTGCCGAACCCTCCTGGTGACCTGCAAGCTCGCGCCACCGTCGTCCTTTTCAGGTAAGTCCATCGACGCCGTCTCGCCAGCCCCGCTCAAGCTCCGTCGCCGCTCACCCTTGGCTCCATGGCCCCTGCCTCCTCTTGGATGACCTCTTGCTGCCGTGCACATCTTCTCCCGTGCCCTGTTGTGCGTGATCTCCGCTGCCTGGCACTGTTGCCGTCAACCCATGGGTGCAAAAATTCATCTTTCAGAGTCGTCAAAATGCACAAGGACCTCAAGTACGACTACAGGATGACGTGACAAGTTCCTCTCTGACCCGTGCACGACTGCGGGGATACCACCAAGTACCCCTTCGGGTCACCAAGCTCGACTACCATCACCGTGAACCGCTTTAGGAACGTGTATCACTACGCCAAGTACCCCTACGTGCGAAGACGCCTAAGACCGTTTTAGGATTCATCAAGTACCGCTATCGATGACTTGAACACCGACGAAAACGTGTTCCACTACCATCGCCGAGATTGCGAGAACCTCTACCGATGACCTCGGAGCGCGAACGACGACCATTGTCGAAGACTCGTACCTCTACCGCTTCCTGAACATGAACGACTACCTCCACTACGAACGTCGCGAGAGCGACTACTTCCCTCGACGAAATTGATCCGTTTCGAGAAACGCACGCTTCGAAGGTATAAGCCTGAGAAAATCGTCGGAGAATGAATGCTTGTGTTGTATGAGATGCATGTTTGGATGTTGTATCCTCCCGTGAACGTTAGTTGTTTCCCTCGCTTGGCACCGTCGTCGACCCGTGGGAACCCGGTTACCGGGAGCACCCCACCATCCTTGCATGACATGCTCCCGTCACTTTCTTTTGCACCGACTGCTCAAAGAGTTGTCGGAACGGGAACATTGCCGTGGCACCATTTCGTTATCATCGCCGTGGCACCCCTTTCGTTTCCGCCATGATGACAAATGCTTCATATGATGCTCTTAACAACTTTTTCATTATTATCGCATAAAACTTGTACATGTCATCTGCATCATGATAACAACTTTTAAAATGTTTAAATTGTTGTTGCATTAAATTGCTAATGCACATGGGGATTTTCCGGAATTATTGTTGCTGTTTCCGGCCTCATTTAAATTGTCTAAGATGTGTAATTTACTTTTGCCTCACCTCTTGCCATGCTTAACAACATTTAATATTGTTGGGTACATAAACGGGAGAGAACTAAATAAGTCATGTGGTGTTTCGTCAATATGCAACTCGTTGCATATTGAGCTCCACTTAACCTGTAGTTTTGCTTGTGCACTTTGCCATGCCATGCCTCATTAAACCGTACATGCATCATACTTGGTTATGCATCAGGCCATGTTTATGTGATGGTTGTTTATTTTGTTGCTTGTTTCTTTCCAGGTTGCTTCTCTCGTTAGCTTCGGTTTCGTTCCGAAGTTGTGAGGATCCGTTCGACTATGTCCGTACATCTACTTCTTGGATTCGTTCTTCTTTCTTGCGGGATCTCAGGCAAGATGACCATACCCTCGAAATCACTTCTATCTTTGCTTGCTAGTTGCTCGCTCTATTGCTATGCCGCGATACCTACCACTTGCTATATCATGCCTCCCATATTGCCATGTCAAACCTCTAACCCACCTTTCCTAGAAAATCGTTGTTTGGCTATGTTACCGCTTTCACTCAGCCCCTCTTATAGCGTTGCTAGTTGTAGGTGAAGCTGAGGTTTGTTCCATGTTGGAACATGTATATGTTGGGATATCACAATATCTCTTATTTAATTAATGCATCTATATACTTGGTAAAGGGTGGAAGACTCGGCCTTATGCATGGTGTTTTGTTCCACTCTTGCCGCCCTAGTTTCCGTCATACCAGTGTTATGTTCCTTGATTTTGCGTTCCTTACGCAGTTGGGTGTTATGGGAACCCCTTGACAGTTCGCTTTTAACAAAACTCCTCTAGCAAGTCCCAACCTTGGTTTTACATTTGCCTCACCTAGCCTTTTTCCCTCGGGTTTCCGCAGCCTGAGGGTCATCTTTATATTAAACCCCCAGGCCAGTGCTCCTTTGAGTGTTGGTCCAACCTGTCAGCAGCCGGTGGCCACCAGGGGCAACTCTGGGTTGGCTACAAGAATCTTGGACAATCCGGTGTGCCCTGAGAACGAGATATGTGCAGCTCCTATCGGGATTTGTCGGCACATTCGGGTGGCTTTGCTGGTCTTGTTTTACCATTGT
The DNA here is from genome assembly GCF_018294505.1 of Triticum aestivum. Taxonomy (NCBI): domain Eukaryota; kingdom Viridiplantae; phylum Streptophyta; class Magnoliopsida; order Poales; family Poaceae; genus Triticum; species Triticum aestivum. Next base: position 341,277,018 of record NC_057803.1, on the reverse strand, counting down.
TGAAATGTCTTGTAACCAGGACGCCGAGTCTGATCGGGTCTTCCTGGGAGAAGGAATATCCTTCATTGACCATGAGAGCTTGTGGTGGGCTAAGTTGGGACACCCCTGCAGGGTTTTGAACTTTCAAAAGCCGTGCCCGCGATTATGGCAGATGGGAATTTGTTAATGTCCGGTTGTAGAAAACTTGACACTTAACTTAATTAAAATGAATCAACCGTGTGTGTCGCCGTGACGGTCTCTTCTCGGCGGAGTCCGGGAAGTGAACATGGTTCTTGTGTTATGCTTGAACGTAACTAGTTTCAGGATCACTTCTAGTTCACGACCGTCCATGGCTTCTCTTCTTGCTCTTATTTGCGTATGGTAGCCACCATATATGCTAGTGCTTGGTGCAGCTCCACCTCACTAGCCCTTTCCTACTTTAAGCCTAAATAGTCTTGATCGCGCGGGTGTGAGCTTGCTGAGTCCTCGTGGCTCACAGATACTTCCAAACAGTTGCAGGTGCCGATGATACTAGTGCAGGTGACGCAACCCAGCTCACGTGGGAGCTCGATGAAGATCTTGATCGTTGTTTTGCGTCTTTTCCGGTTGACCAGTAGTGGAGCCCAGTTGGGACGATCGGGGATCTAGCATTTGGGGTTGTCTTTCTTTATTTTGGTTCCGTAGTCGGACCTTGATTGTATTCTGGATGATGTATGTTATATTTATGTATTGTGTGAAGTGGCGATTGTAAGCCAACTCTTTATCCCTTTCTTACTCAGTACATGGGATGTGTAAAGATTACCCCTCTTGCGACATGCCTACCATGCGGCTATGCCTCTAAGTCGTGCCCCGACACGTGGGAGATATAGCCGCATTGTGGGTGTTACATGGGTGGTGGAGCTGCCCACTCTCTGGGGCAGATCCGCCTCCCTGTCACCTTCGGCACACGCGACAACTACCGCACCGAGCTGGTGAACTTCGTCATCGCTCGCATCGGTCTCCAGTACAATGCCATCCTTGGGTATCCGGCTCTCGCTTAGTTCATGGCAGCGACTCACCCGGCTTATAACCTCATGAAGATGCCAGGGAGCAAGGGCGTCCTCACCATCAAGGGGGACACTAAGGAGGCCGTGATGGCGCTCAGGCTCGCCTTCAAGACCGCGACAGCAGCACAACCCGCCGACGCCGGTACCCCCGGGGCCAGGAAGGCCGTGCCCACCAAGAAGAAGTAGTTGTTCACCCAAGACAAGGCGGAAACCAAGCAGGTGCCGATCAGCGAGGACGGGTCTTCAGGAGCCACCTTTACCATAGGAGCCGGCCTTGACCCGGAACAAGAAGAAACCCTAGTGAGGTTCTTGCGCGTGAACAAGGAGATATTCGCGTGGGAGCCCAATCAGCTGGTAGGGGTCCCGAGGGAGGTGATCCAGCATCATCTAAGCGTATGCCCCAACATTCGCCCCGTGAAGAAGCGAGCAAGACGACAGTCCACTGAGAAGCAGGCCTTCATCGTCCAAGAGACAGGCAAGCTGGAAGCGGCAGGTGCCATCCGAGAGGTCCAATACCCCGAATGGCTAGCGAACCCTGTCGTAGTGCCGAAAAAAGGCGGGAAGGAACGGATGTTTGTCGACTTCACCAATCTTAATGAAGCCTGCCCCCAAGATCCGTTCCCACTCCCGCGCATCGACCAGATTATCAACTCCACCGCCGAGTGTGACCTGCAGTGCTTCCTGGATGCATTCTCAGGGTATCATCAAATCAAGATGGCAGTGGAAGATGTGGATAAGACGACCTTCCTGACACCATGTGGGGTGTACTGCTACACCTGCATGCCCTTCGGGCTGCGCAACGCGGGCGCGGCCATTCAGCAGTTAATGCACATTGCTCTGGGGCAGCAGCTCGGGAGAAACGCAGAGGCCTACGTCGATGACATAGTGGTCAAGTCTCGCGAGGCGAGGACATTGATTCAAGACTTGGAGGAGACCTTCGAGAGCCTGCGCTAGGTGAACTTGAGGCTCAACCCGGAGAAGTGCGTGTTCAGCGTCCCCTCCGGCAAGCTGCTGGGATTCCTCGTATCCCACAGAGGGATCGAGGCTAACCCAGAGAAGATCAACGCCATCGAGGACATGAGCCCACCACAAACCCTCAAAGAGATGCAGAAGCTAGCGGGGCAGGTGACCGCGTTAGGGCGTTTCATCTCCAAACTGGGAGAGCGTGCCATACCTTTCTTCAAGCTCATGAAGAAGAAGGGCCCGTTCGAGTGGAACTCGGAGGCTGACCGGGCCTTCCAAGACCTCAAGAAATACCTTACTAGCCCCCGGTGATGGTGGTACCACGGCCCCTCGAGCCTCTGGTACTCTACCTTGCTGCCACCCCGTACTCCGCCAGCGTGGCATTGGTGGCGGTTCGGGAGAAGCGCCAAGCCAAGGGCGCGCCGCGCCAAGCCAGGGCTGAAGTGGCGTGGGGTCAGGAAGGCGCAGCAAAGGCATCAGCGACGAAAGGCCAAGCTCAGCAGGGCGGCATCGCAGAAGCCCCTGAGGACAATCGGGTGTCAGGGATCCTTCCACCTCAGGATATGCCCCGATCTCCACAGGACCCGAGCCTCGATAGTGTGCCAGCCCTCGTCGAACACCCGATGTACTTTGTCAGCACCGTACTACGGGACGCAAGAGCACGCTACCCCATGCCCCAGAAACTCCTGCTCGCACTCCTGGTGGCCTCGTGCAAGTTGCGACACTACTTCCAGGGCCACCCCATCAACGTCGTCTTAGCCTACCCATTGGAGAGGGTACTTAGGAGCCCTACGTCAGCCGGAAGGGTCGCTGAGTGGAACATCAAGTTGCAAGCATTCCAGTTGGAGTTTAGCACTACCAGGGTCATCAAGGGGGCCGCACTCGCTGACTTTCTGGCAGAATGGACGGATGCCCCGACACTTGAGGAAGGAGAAGACCGGTCCACCTCCCTAGAAAGTGAGGTTCCGGCCAGCTGGGTAATGTATTTCGATGGCGCCTTCGCGCACCAGGGCGCGGGGGCTGGAGCAATGCTCATCTCGCCCACCCAGGACAAGCTCTACTATATTGTGCAACTCTGCTTTCAGCGCGGCGAGAAGGTCTCCAACAATATCACAGAATACGAAGGCCTCATAGCTGGCCTAAAGGCTGCGGAGGCTCTAGGGTGAAGCGCCTCACCGTCAGAGGCGACTCACAACTCCTCGTCAACTTCTCCAACAAGGTGTACGAGCCAAAGGACGAGCATATGGAGGCCTACCTCGCGGAGGTGCGCAAGATGGAGTAGCAGTTCTCGAGCCTGGAGCTGCAGCACGTGCCCCGGTGCACCAACAAGGAAGCCGACGACATTGCCAGGAGAGCATCCAAGCGGCAACCGCAGGAGCCAGGCGTCTTTGAGGAGCGGCTCTTCAAGCCATCAGCTGCGCCATCTCTTTCAAGCACGACTCAACCTCGGGAGGAGCTCCCCCAGCCTCCGGCCACGGGAGCCCCAGCCTGTGGCCCGACCTCAGGAGCTTGGCTGCTCTTGGCGCTCGAGCCCCAGGAGGAATGCTGGACCAAGAAATTCAAGGACTACTTAACGCACGGGACGCTGTCGGAGAAGGAAGAGGAGGCAGAGCGATTGGCCCGGCAAGCCATGGCATACTGTATCCAAGACGGCGAGTTATACAGGAAACGACCGAACGATGTCACACTGCGCTGCATATCCACTGATCAAGGAAGGGAGTTGCTGATTGACATACACGACGGGGACTACGGACACCACTCGTCGTCACGGACCCTCGTCGACAAGGTGTTCTGCAGTGGATTCTACTGACCTACATCACTCAACGATGCGGCCGGGCTGGCGAAATCCTGCGAAGCTTGCCAATTCCACCCCAAGCAAATCCATCAGCTAGCTCAGGGCCTTCAAACTATCGCACTCACGTGGCTGTTCGCGGTCTGGGGGCTAGATATCCTAGGCCCATTCCCTCGGGCGCCAGGGGGCTACCGCTACCTCTAGGTCGCCATAGACAAGTTCACCAAGTGGGCGGAAGTGGAAGCCTTTCGTACCATCCCAGCCGGATCTGCTGTCAAGTTCATCAAGGGCCTCGTAAGCTGCTTCGGGGTCCCCAACCGCATCATCACAGATAACGGTTCATAGTTTACTAGCAACCTCTTCAAAACCTATTGTGCTAATCTTGGAACGCAGATCTGCTACGCTTCGGTGGCCCACCCCAGGAGTAATGCTCAGGCCGAACGTGCTAACGCGGAGGTCCTGAGGGGCCTCAAGACTAGGACCTTCAAGAAGAAGCTGGAGGCCTACGGTAGGGCCTGGCACGATGAGCTCCAGTCCGTACTGTGGTCCATCCGAACCACCACCACCAAGCCAAACGGAGAGACTCCATTCTTCCTTGTCTACGGAGCTGAAGAGGTCCTTCCTCACAAGGTCAAGCATCGCTCCGCACGGGTCCTAGCATTTGACGAAATGCAGGAGGATGCCACGCGGGGGATGGACCTTGTGCTCGGGGAGGAACGTCGCCGCGAAGCTGCGCTACGGGCGGCAAGGTACTAGCAAGCACTGCGGTGATACCACTGCCACAACATCCGCTCCAGGACACTCGAGACGGGCGACCTAGTCCTGAGGCGGGTCCTCTCCAGGGAAGGGCTGCATAAGCTTTCACCAATGTTGGAGGGCTCGTTTAAGGTCGTCCACATCTCCAGGCCTGGCGACGTGCGCCTGGAGACACAAGACGGGGTATCAATCCAAAACGCCTAGAACATCCAGCACCTCAGGAAGTTCTACCCTTGAAGCAAGGCCCAGAGCCTTTGAAGCAAGGCCCGAAGCCTGTGAAGTAAGGCCCAGAGCCTGTGAAGCAAGGCCTAGAGCCTGTGAAGCAAGGCCCGGAGCCTATGAAGAAAGGCCCAGAGCCTGTGAAGAAGGCCCGGTGCCTGTGAAGAATCGCTGCTCGTGACACTCTCACGTAATAATAAGTTGGGGCTGTACATGCCCCGGAGTCTCAGGAGTGCTAGCCTCAGGCCCTGGGGCTCCCGCCCACGCCTAGTGGCAGCACTTAGCTCCGCGTCGGTGAGAAGACTTGAAGACTAGATTAGGTGCCGGACGCGGATTTTCATTTGCTTTTTGCAGTTGGCTCGATTTTCCTTAATCGAAGTTTGCTTTTGGCATTCCTTGCTGATCTGACCCCCTCACCTCTCACTGCATTTTACGGCTCGGATTTGCTCGTGTTCTCTCTCTCTCGCATGCCTCGCGAATGGGTTTGGCAGGTGCCCTCGCGAGCATTTTTTCCCTTCTCTGCCTTCTCGCGAGCCACCTTCATTCGAGCCGAAAAGCTGGCGTGCTTCTCCTAGTCCGCGCCCCTCGGGTACCATGATACAAAGCGCCAGGTCAGGGCCAGGGTGAACGACGAATCTTTTAACGCAGTTCCTGATGAGTTTTTGCAGTTCCTGACCGAATGCAGGCTACCAGCGCAAGATGGACATGAGGAAATGAGTGCCTCGTGAGGAAGAGAGTGTCCGGAATATACCAGGTTAAGTTATCTTTGCACGAAATAATGACACAACATGGGAACAACACACATAGTGCAACAACCGAGGAAATATAGTTTGATACACGCCCCCTTGGGCCCATACTGGTTTCACTCTTGATGCACGAGAAAGAGTAAAACAAATGTAGCATTGCAGCAATCCGCGGAGGCAGACCCCTAGCGGCACCCTGAGCCTAGCCGAATCCTTCTTCGCGCTTCATGGAGGTTCGGCGATGAGATGACCCACTGCCGCCTTCAAAGAGGGCGCGGCAGCGCGGCGGCTGGTCGTAGCCACCACTGCTGGAGCTGTCGCCGGAGGAAGAGCCGCCGTAGCTGGACAAGACACGGCCACCCCCCAGGGCGGGCTCGCCCTCATCCTCGTCGCGATCGTCCCCAAGACCGAGCACCTCCTCACCATCATTTTCCTCGGGGCAGCACCCGGCGTGGCAACCATCTTCCCCAAACACCCTCACATAGAGGGTCGATCCACCATCATACTTGAAGTGGAGGGCGCACCGCCTGCCCAAGCCGCGCGCGCGGGCGAGCATGTGCCAGCCGCGGGCCAGGGCTACGTTGTCCATGGAGGAAGTCGCGACTGCAACCCAAGAGGCCTGGCTACAGCAACCATCCGCCTACAGCCAGAGTCCGCCTAGACCGGAGGCCGGCAGCTCGTCGGCGAAGAAGTGCGGAAGTTGGAGCCAGTTGCCGGCCGGATTCTCCAACCAGACGACAAACTCCGGCGACACTTCCACTGTGTGGAAGCGCGGATAGGGGGCCGCGCTACCAAAGCATGCCTCCCCTCGTCAATTGGATTGCCCTGGCTGGGACGACCCCCTCCACGTGCCACGCCGCCGCTCCGACGGTGGGCCGCGGCAGGGGACATGGCGTGCTTGCGCGGACGGCCGCGTCCGCGCTTGGGCGCCGGGGAGCCGGGTCCCTCGCGAGGGGCCTTTCCCTTCTCGGTGGCGGAGAACTTCCTTCGTGGAGCCATCGGTGGCACTACAAGCAATGGAGCAAAGAAGAAGAAAGCAAGCGAGGAAGAGATGGGCGACAGGGGCTCCGCCCCCTCCCCATTTATAGCAAGAGAAGGCCAACCGGTACCTCCCACGATCGCAGGTAATGATGGTTTTCCTTGCATGTCGCAGGGACTTGTCAAGTCATGCAGTTGCCGAGGCAGCATGGGGAAGTGGAGACGCCCACGTCCATTCAACTGCCACACGTCGACCGAGGCCGCAGGCTTTTGGGGCCCGCGGTGCTCCGTACTTGACCCTTGGCTTCTCCATGAAGCCAAGCCCGAGCCCACCTTGGGCTCGGGGCTACTATCGGCGTTATGGGAATGGGGGTCCCCAGACTCGCCTGCCCGCGGCCCGCGGCATGGCTAAGCCAGCAGGCCGTACAGCCCGTCTTCATCAACAAGGCATCCAAGACCCTCATGAGGGGCAAGCCTCATGAGGCGGACGACACGAGTCCCCCTCTGGAGTGGCCTAGTCGGGCAGGCTCACGAGGAGCGGAGATATCAAGGCGAGGCGAACCTCACGAGGCTCTCGTGACGTGACTAATGACGATTGACACCAGGCGGGTGCCAGGCGGGCGCCAGCGCGTGCAGTGTCCCTGTTTCCTCTTTGGTGCTAAGGAGGCCAGCGCAGGTGAGGAGTACCGAGGCATCAGGCAAAGTTTGCCATATCAGTGCAACAAGACCAAGACCAGAAGGACGACAAGATAGAGTTCATCATGGAGCCCAAGACGGCGTCACCACCAGAGCCTTTTGCAGGCGGAGACCACCTTTGTCAGGATGGCTTGTATTAGTTGTCCCCCTTCAAATTTGCTCGCCGTTGTTGGCTCCCTTCCCGCTCAATATTTGGGGAGAGGACTATGGCCTATATAAGTAGAGCTAGCCACCACAATAGGGGCATCGAGCAGTTCATCTAGCACTCACCCACAAAAGTTAGCCAAGCACAAGAACACCTCAACACGAGGAGGCTGTTCTTCCCCTTGTATTGTTCATCATCAGTCCAAGAGGCAATCCACTACCACCACACTGGAGTAGGGTATTACACCACAACGGTGGCCCGAACCAGTATAAATCTTGTGTCTTTCTGTGTTGCGAGTTCGTCAAGTTCGTCCGCGAGATCTTAGCGAGCTAGGGCGTAGATTGGTGGGAGGAAAAGATTTCGCGCACACCCCAGTGTACGAACCTTAAGGGTTTACCGGAACCCCACATCCGACAAACTTGCCCTATCAGGGTGGTGGAGCCATCAGTCACTCCTGAGAAAGGCTTGGTGGGCTGGAGCTGATCGTATGGCACTTGAAGGCTGTCGAACGTCTCGACGGACATGACACTGAGCCCTACGCCGTCGTCGATGAGGGTCTCGGTGACTTGGACATTGCCGATGACGGGTGAATAGAGCATCGAGAGGACGCCGGTGGTCACTGTGCATTTGAGATGGTCCATTGAGCTAAAGGTGATGGCGTACTTGGACCATCTGAGCGGGCGCGTTGCCTCAAGCTTGGGGAGGGTTGCATTCACCTTGCGACAAAACTGCTTGAAGATGCGCTGGGAAGCCGGGGCCTGAGTGCCACCCAAGATGCAGGCGATGGCGCGTGGCTCCTGGAAGCCCCCAGCCCCTTCGTCCTGTTGGTGGTAGTCGTTCCTCCTTGCTGGCGGCGGCAGCGGAGGGAGACCATGGTTGCCCTGAGGATGATCCTCGCAAGGCTGGTCGTGCCACTCCTGGCGAGGGCCGCGGTCGTCCCAACGTCCTCCACCTCATCCACTTCCTCGGCCGTAGCCCCGGTCATTGCGCTCGGGGCGTCGACCGAAGGGTCCATCTCGAATGGCCCTGAGCTCTTGACAATCGTTGGTGTTGTGGCAGCGCACGTTGTGGAAGGCGCAGAACGTACGGCTGCCCTTGGACGACTCGGGGAGGTCTCGGCCACGCTTGGTATCTAGCTCTGCCGTGAGTACGGCCACCCCTTTGCGCTTCACGTCCTTGACCTTGGCCTTCTTCTCCTCTAGATCCGCAGCAGGGAGCTCGAGGAGGGAGAGACGCCCCTCCTCAGCTCTTGCACACTTGGTTGCTATGTTGAACAGCTCTAAAGTCGTGCACAACTCCTCATGGATGGCGAGCTCCTCCTTCATCTTGATGTCGCGGATGCCATCGGAAAACACTGAGATGATGGCCACGTCCGTCACCTTGGGGATCTTGAGGCGCACGCTGTTGAAGCGCTGGTTATACTTCTGGAGGGTCTCTTCTGATGTTGCTTGATGCAGCGCAGATCACCCGCGGCCGGGGGTGGTCACGAGTGCCCTGGAAGTAGGCGACGAAGCTGTCGCGCATCCGGTCCCAGGAGGAGATCGAGCCCAGGGGCAGGTTCAGGAGCCATGAGCAGGCATCGTCCTTGAGAGCCATGGGGAATCAGTTCGCCATGACCTTTTCGAAGCCGTTGGCCGCCTCGATGCTCAACTCGTAGAGCTGCAAGAACTCCACCGGGTCGGGGTGCCATCGTAGCGATGAGGCAGATCCAACTAGAACTTGCCCGGCTAGATGACACTACGCAGCTCAGGAGTGAAGGCGCGGCAGCCTGCCGTGGTCACCGGGGCCCGTCATGGAGGCGGAGCTTGATCTTGGTGTCCCTGCGCCGCCAAGTGGCGCATGGCCCTGCCGCGGCAAGCGATCCTGATGTGGTTGTGCTGAGAGCGGTGGAGCGTTTTCTTCCGGACAAGGGATCTCTTGGCAACTTCTTTCTTCATGCGTGGGCACAAGGCGCATTGGATCACGCCGGGTGACCGCACATCTTGGAGCGAGGACGCCGTCTTGACGTGGACGAGGCGGAGGCACTCCTTGAGCCGAATGTCTCGGCGTGAGGGCGCCATCTTGGTGTGGAGGGGTGGAGGCGCTCCATGAGCCACATCGTCCGCAGCCGAGGCGGGCGAGGCAGCGAGAGGGATGGTGCAGGAGAGCCCCCCGCGGCGTGACGAGCTCGGCGATGCGGTCCAACCAGTCCTCGTAGAGGTCGTCGACCGGGCGGTAGCGCAGGAGCTCGCGTGCCATGAGCAGCGCGCCCTGTGCGTCCGTGGGTGCGTGGCGGGCGTGAGACGATGAGCCGGCCGGAGTCAGCGACGGGGTGGTGGTGCGGCCATCTCGCCGCACGGAGGGGTGTAGTGAGGAATCTTGCTGCTCGTTTGCCGCCGGGCCGATGGCGGCGTTTGCGGCGGGTGACAGAGAACGATGGGGACGTCCGCCAATAGGAGCTGTCTGAGCGACACGGGTGGTGAGGGCGGCCCGACGCTCCGTGCGGGTCCGGCATGCATCGGCCATGAACTTGGTGGAGTGGTGAAGCACAGATTGATGAAGGGGAAAGCTTAAGCACACCCCTACCTGGCATGCCAAAGGTCAGATTTTGGGTTCTGGCAAAACCCTTGAGGTTCAAACACTGGGGTGTGTACGAGGATCTCTCCCCCTCTCTAGCTCGCACACATCATGATCTCATGGCCTAGCTCGACGAACCCAAAGAACAAGAGACACAAGAGTTTATACTGGTTCGGGACACCGATGTGGTGTAATACCCTACTCCAGTGTGGTGTGGTGGATTGCCTCTTGGGCTGAGGATGAATAGTTACGAGGGAAGAACAACCTCCTGAGGGGAGGTGCTCTTGTGCTTGGTGAGTGTGGTGACTTTGGTGGGATGAATCCGGTCCAAGATGAGATCAGATCAGATCATCTGATCTCTCTATACGGTGGTGGCTTGTCCTATATATAGAGCCTGCGTCCTCTTCCCAAATATTAGGTGGGAAGGGATCCCACAACGGCCAATTGAAGGGGGGCATCTAGTAGAAGCTATCCTGACAAAAGATGGTCTTCGCCTGCCAAAGGCTCTAGTGGTGATGTCATCTTGGGATCCACGATGACCTCTGTCCTACTGTCCTGCTGGTCTTGGTCTTGTTGCACCGATATGGATACCTTTGCCTGATGCCTCGGGACTCCTCGCCTGGGCTTGCCTTTTTAGCACCAAAGAGGAAACGAGGACACTGCGCGCGCTCGCGCCCACCTGGCTCCAGTCGTCATGGCTTGCGTGACAGGAACCTCGCGAGGTGTTCCTTGCCTTGATCTCTCCGCCCCTCGTGAGCCAGCCTGGTGAGGCCGCCCCTGAGGTCTTGCGTCGTCCACCTCGTGATGCTTGGCCCCTCGCGAGGGTCTTGAGTCTTTGCTGGTGAAGATGGGCCGTACAGGGCCGCTTGTGGAGCCACGCCACGGGCCGCAGGCAGGCATGTCTGGGGACCCCCGTTCCCATAACGCCGACAGGTGCGACTCTCTTGCCCTGCAGGGGTGCCTTAGGGTGAGAGCGGCTACACGTGTATTAATGTGTGGATGTCTAAATCCTCTAACCCTTTCTACGGTTGCCTTGGGCCTTCTTTTATAGATAGAAGAGGTCACCATAGTGGAAAATCAGTCATTATGCAATGATTAGATAGCAAATAGTGCTATCATACCTAACTCTGCAGACTGACAGAGCGCATTAAGTGCGGTGCTCAATGTCACATCATAGCTTGCCAAGTGGTAGATAGCAGCCACTTAGTCACCTTGGAGCTTGACACCGCACTGATCGATGACTTGAGTCGTGATGAGGTGGTGCGGTGGGTTGGTTCTGCCTCTGTAAGTCCTGATAGGCCTGCCAGGACACCTCGAAAGCTTGCTTCTAGGGTAAACTTCACCCTCGCCAGGCTCGCCTGCCTGGCAAGGGAGGCTTTTCCCCTTGGTGCATCTTGCATCTCTGGCTTCTCTTGGTCTTCTTGATCCACATGTTGGATCCTTCAAAGGGCCGGTCTCTTGTGCTTCAACCTGATCTTGGAGTTGTGGTCTTGTCCTCATGCGTGTGCATAGTCTGGGCAACATACCCAGGGTTTGTTGCACCGACGGAAGCCCCCGGGCCTATCCCGAATGCGCTGTCGGACATCGTCGGGGCAGGCCCTAATAAGTGCACAGGCAAGGGCATGGAAGTGGTTGGCCCCTTGAGATATTCTTTGCTTCTTCATTAATCTTGGGTCAGGGCTAGTTTCCGGTTTTCCCATGCGTCATGTGCAACGTTACAGAAACTCCGATTGTGGCTCGTGGATCACCCACGCCCCACGTTCACAGGGTGGAAACTGCCATCCCACTTTCTTCCTGCTTCATGTGCACCCGCCACATGTACCCCATGCATTGGGTAGGGTAGGTGGTGGATGAGGAGAGTGCGGGGATGGCCACCATGGCAGAAAATCAGGCACCGGTGGATGGAGCAGAGGGTCGGCCCTGATTCCCCGAGTAGCAGAATGCGCAAGGAGGTCGTATTGGAGGAGCGGGGCGGCTGCTCTCTGAGTGAGAGGCCAGCCCCTACTTCGTTCCTCTAACAAAAGGGGGCGGGAGCGATGTGTTTGCTCACACACACACTTCCCTTATCCCCATCTTCAAACTTTCATTGTCTGCCATGGTGAGGGGACGAGGGCGCGGTGGTACTCCGACGGTAGCGGCGACAGCTTCTGCTCGACAATGCAACCCCACCCCCCTCCCCAGGACCATGTGGTGGCAGAACTGTCGGCGTTCTGGGAACGGGGGTCCCCAGACTTGCCTGCCTGCGGCCTGCGGCGTGGCTCAAAGGGGGCCCAGCATGGCCCATCTTCACCAACACAAACCCAAGACCCTCGCGGGGCGGACGACGCGAAGCTTCCTCAGGCACGGCCTCGTCAGGCTGGCTCACGAGGAGGCGGAGGGATCAAGGCGGGGTACCTCACGAGGTGCCCATGACGCAAGCCATAACAACTCAGGGCGCCAGGCGGGTGCCAGCCCGCGCAGCGTCCTCCTTTCCTCTTTGGTGCAAAGGGGGCAAGCGCAACCGTGAAGTACCGAGGCATCAGGCAAAGGTTGCCATTTCGGTGCAACGAGACCAAGACCAGGAGGACTATGAGATGGAGGTCACCGTGGAGCCCAAGACGGCGTCATCACCAGAGCTTTGCGCAGGCGAAGACTACTTTTGTCAGGATAGCTGATACTTGCTTTCCCCCTTCAAATTAGCCCGCCATTGTTGGCTCCCTTCCTGCTCAATATTTGGGAAGAGGACCAGGGCCTCTATAAATAGGACCAGCCACCCACATGGAGAGGAGGACGAAAAAGAGGTAGGAAGGAAGAGGCTCGTTAGAAGGGTCGATCGGTCAGTCGGAGCCGAGAGAGAGAGAGAGAGGGAGAGAGGTGGCTGAACTCCACCCAGCAGTTCATCGCCTCAGCCAAGAATAGACCCTCGCGAGGCTGCTCTTCCTTGTATTGTTCATCATCATCAGCCCAAGAGGCAATCCACCACACCACACACTTGAGTAGGGTATTACACCACAACGGTGGCCCGAACCAGTATAAACCCTGTGTCTCTTGTGTTGTTCTTTCCTTAGTTTAGATCCTAACATGGCGGAGGGGTGCAGGTAGGTAGGAGGCGAAATCTCTGCGCGCACCCCAGTGTTCGAACCTCAAGGGTCTGCCAGAACCCGAAATCCGACATTTGGCGCGCCAGGTAGGGGTGCGCCGGAATTCGTCTTCCACCGCCCCGTTCTCCTCCGACCGTCACGCCCATGTCTGATGCTCGTCGGGCCCGCGCCGAGCTCCGGGCCGCACTCGCTTCCCGCGTCGCCCAGACGGCCCCTGTCGGCGGGCATCCATGCCGTTCCCCGTCACCTTCCGTCAACGTCGCCACCGGCATGGCGGGAGACGAGCGGCAAGCATCGTCTCAGCATCCATCCGTGCGCCAAGACGGCCGCACCGCAACTCCCTCGCTCGCCCCAGCTGGTTCGTCGTCCCGCGCGCTCCGCGCGCCCATGGGGCCCGGCAACCTCTCCCCCGACTATCGTGTTGCACCGACACCCGCAGTCGTCGCGGCCCTCTTGGGCGGCTCGCAGGCGCCGCCTACAAGTTACCACGTCAAGCCGTTCATCCGCTGGGTCAGCGCCGCTTCCACGCGGCAGGGGGCTCCCCTGGATCGGGCGGCGCCTGAGACCGGCCTGAGCTTCAGCTCGGAGGACCACCCCTCCAACTCGGCCTGCTCGGGCGCGCTCCCCATGCTGTGCACCCCCACCATCTGCCAAGTGGCCGTCACCAGAACTCTCATCGATGGCGGGGCAAGCCTCAGCGTGCTCTCAGTCGAGGCCTTCAACCTCCTCTGCATACCCCTGGAATGGCTGCAGCCCAGCCGGCCCTTCTTAGGCGTTGGGGGCAGGTTGTTCGGCTCCTTGGGACAGATCCGGCTCCCAGTGACCTTCGGCACCTACGACAACTTCCGCACGGAGCTGGTCGACTTCGACATCGCCCCCATCGGCCTTCCCTACAACGTCATCCTCGGCTACCCGGCGCTGGCCCAGTTCATGGCCGCGACGCACCCGGCGTACAACCTCATGAAGATGCCCGGGAGCAGCGGTGTCCTCACCGTGCACGGGGACACTAGGGACGCTCTGCGGGTGCTCAAGCTCGTCTTCAAGACAGCGGCGTCGGCACAGCCCGCCGCCTTGGAGGCCCCCGAGCCCAAGGGGGCTGTACCCGCCAAGAAGAAACAGTTGTTCACCCAAGACAAGGCAGAAACCAAGCAGATACCCGTCGATGAGGACGGGTCCACCAACGCCACTTTCACCATAGGCGCCCACATCAAACCCGAGCAGGAGGAGGCCCTGGTCGGGTTCCTGTGCGCAAACAAGAAGGTATTCGCTTGGGAGCCAGACCAGTTGGCAGGGATCCCCAGGAGTGTAATCGAGCATCACCTCAACGTATGCCCCAACATGCGCCTTGTGAAACAGAAGGCCATGCGGCAGTCCACAGAAAAGCAGGCCTTCATCATCCAAGAGACCCGCAAATTAGAGGCCGCTGGGGTCATTCGCGAGGTCCGATACCCAGATTGGTTGGCCAACCCAGTCGTTGTGCCAAAGAAGGGAGGGACGGAACGCATGTGTGTCGACTTCACCAACCTCAACAAAGCGTGCCCGCAAGATCCGTTCCCGCTCCCCCGCATCGACCAGATCGTCAACTCCATTGCGGAATGCGACCTGCTTTGCTTCCTGGATGCCTTCTCTGGGTATCACCAGATCAAGATGGCGGTTGAAGACGTCAAGAAGACAGCCTTCCTAACCCCGTGTGGGGTGTACTGCTACACCTGCATGCCATTCAGGCTGCGTGACACAGGGGCGACCTTTCAGCGGCTGATGCATATCACCTTGGGCCCGCAGCTCGGGAAGAATGTTGAAGCTTATGTCGATGACATCGTGGTAAAATCTCGGGAGGCCAGGACCTTGATAAAAGACCTGGAGGAAACCTTCGCGAGCCTCAACGCAGTGAACCTACGGCTCAACCCAGAGAAATGTGTGTTCGGAGTCCCCTCGGGCAAGCTCCTGGATTTCCTCGTGTCTCACCGAGGCATCGAGGCTAACCCGGAGAAGGTCAAGGCAGTGGAAGACATGAGCCCGCCAAAGACCCTCAGAGAAATGTAGAAGCTCACGGGGCGCGTGACCGCGCTAGGGCGCTTCATCTCCAAGTTGGGAGAGCGAGCGCTACCCTTCTTCCAGCTAAGGAAGAAAAAGGGCCCTTCGAGTGGACTGAAGAGGCCGACAAGGCATTCCAGAATCTCAAGAAATACCTGACCAGCCCACCGGTCATGGTGGCTCCGCGCCCTCAAGAGCCCCTGGTGCTTTACCTCGCCGCCACTCCCTACTCTGCCAGCGCAGCCCTGGTGGCAGTTAGAGAGGAGCGTCAAATCAAAACCGTGGCAGCAGCCCGGGACAAGGCGGAGCTGGTACGAGGAAGGCCCACAGAAGCCATCTCGCCAGCCCCGCTCAAGGCCCACAGAAGGGAGGGACGGAACGCATGTGTGTCGACTTCACCAACCTCAACAAAGCGTGCCCACAAGATCCGTTCCCGCTCCCCCGCATCGACCAGATCGTCAACTCCATTGCGGAATGCGACCTGCTTTGCTTCCTGGATGCCTTCTCTGGGTATCACCAGATCAAGATGGCGGTTGAAGACGTTGAGAAGACAGCCTTCCTAACCCCGTGTGGGGTGTACTGCTACACCTGCATGCCATTCGGGCTGCGTAACACAGGGGCGACCTTTCAGCGGCTGATGCATATCACCTTGGGCCCGCAGCTCGGGAAGAATGTTGAAGCTTATGTCGATGACATCGTGGTAAAATCTCGGGAGGCCAGGACCTTGATAAAAGACCTGGAGGAAACCTTCGCGAGCCTCAACGCAGTGAACCTACGGCTCAACCCAGAGAAATGTGTGTTCGGAGTCCCCTCGGGCAAGCTCCTGGATTTCCTCGTGTCTCACCGAGGCATCGAGGCTAACCCGGAGAAGGTCAAGGCAGTGGAAGACATGAGCCCGCCAAAGACCCTCAGAGAAATGTAGAAGCTCACGGGGCGCGTGACCGCGCTAGGGCGCTTCATCTCCAAGTTGGGAGAGAGAGCGCTACCCTTCTTCCAGCTAAGGAAGAAAAAGGGGCCCTTTGAGTGGACTGAAGAGGCCGACAAGGCATTCCAGAATCTCAAGAAATACCTGACCAGCCCACCGGTCATGGTGGCTCCGCGCCCTCAAGAGCCCCTGGTGCTTTACCTCGCCGCCACTCCCTACTCTGCCAGCGCAGCCCTGGTGGCAGTCAGAGAGGAGCGTCGAATCAAAACCGTGGCAGCAGCCCGGGACAAGGCGGAGCTGGTACGAGGAAGGCCCACAGAAGCCGTCTCGCCGGGCCGATGGCGGCGTTTGCGGCGGGTGACAGAGAACGATGGGGACGTCCGCCAATAGGAGCTGTCTGAGCGACACGGGTGGTGAGGGCGGCCCGACGCTCCGTGCGGGTCCGGCATGCATCAGCCATGAACTTGGTGGAGTGGCGAAGCACAGATTGATGAAGGGGAAAGCTTAAGCACACCCCTACCTGGCATGCCAAAGGTCAGATTTTGGGTTCTGGCAAAACCCTTGAGGTTCAAACACTGGGGTGTGTACGAGGATCTCTCCCCCTCTCTAGCTCGCACACATCATGATCTCATGGCCTAGCTCGACGAACCCAAAGAACAAGAGACACAAGAGTTTATACTGGTTCGGGACACCGATGTGGTGTAATACCCTACTCCAGTGTGGTGTGGTGGATTGCCTCTTGGGCTGAGGATGAATAGTTACGAGGGAAGAACAACCTCCTGAGGGGAGGTGCTCTTGTGCTTGGTGAGTGTGGTGACTTTGGTGGGATGAATCCGGTCCAAGATGAGATCAGATCAGATCATCTGATCTCTCTATACGGTGGTGGCTTGTCCTATATATAGAGCATGGGTCCTCTTCCCAAATATTAGGTGGGAAGGGATCCCACAACGGCCAATTGAAGGGGGGCATCTAGTAGAAGCTATCCTGACAAAAGATGGTCTTCGCCTGCCAAAGGCTCTAGTGGTGATGTCGTCTTGGGATCCACGATGACCTCTGTCCTACTGTCCTGCTGGTCTTGGTCTTGTTGCACCGATATGGATACCTTTGCCTGATGCCTCGGGACTCCTCGCCTGGGCTTGCCTTTTTAGCACCAAAGAGGAAACGAGGACACTGCGCGCGCTCGCGCCCACCTGGCTCCAGTCGTCATGGCTTGCGTGACAGGAACCTCGCGAGGTGTTCCTTGCCTTGATCTCTCCGCCCCTCGTGAGCCAGCCTGGTGAGGCCGCCCCTGAGGTCTTGCGTCGTCCACCTCGTGATGCTTGGCCCCTCGCGAGGGTCTTGAGTCTTTGCTGGTGAAGATGGGCCGTACAGGGCCGCTTGTGGAGCCACGCCACGGGCCGCAGGCAGGCAAGTCTGGGGACCCCCGTTCCCAGAACGCCGACAGGTGCGACTCTCTTGCCCTGCAGGGGTGCCTTAGGGTGAGAGCGGCTACACGTGTATTAATGTGTGGATGTCTAAATCCTCTAACCCTTTCTACGGTTGCCTTGGGCCTTCTTTTATAGATAGAAGAGGTCACCACAGTGGAAAATCAGTCATTATGCAATGATTAGATAGCAAATAGTGCTATCATACCTAACTCTGCAGACTGACAGAGCGCATTAAGTGCGGTGCTCAATGTCACATCATAGCTTGCCAAGTGGTAGATAGCAGCCACTTAGTCACCTTGGAGCTTGACACCGCACTGATCGATGACTTGAGTCGTGATGAGGTGGTGCGGTGGGTTGGTTCTGCCTCTGTAAGTCCTGATAGGCCTGCCAGGACACCTTGAAAGCTTGCTTCTAGGGTAAACTTCACCCTCGCCAGGCTCGCCTGCCTGGCAAGGGAGGCTTTTCCCCTTGGTGCATCTTGCATCTCTGGCTTCTCTTGGTCTTCTTGATCCACATGTTGGATCCTTCAAAGGGCCGGTCTCTTGTGCTTCAACCTGATCTTGGAGTTGTGGTCTTGTCCTCATGCGTGTGCATAGTCTGGGCAACATACCCAGGGTTTGTTGCACCGACGGAAGCCCCCGGGCCTATCCCGAATGCGCTGTCGGACATCATCGGGGCAGGCCCTAATAAGTGCACAGGCAAGGGCATGGAAGTGGTTGGCCCCTTGAGATATTCTTTGCTTCTTCATTAATCTTGGGTCAGGGCTAGTTTCCGGTTTTCCCATGCGTCATGTGCAACGTTACAGAAACTCCGATTGTGGCTCGTGGATCACCCACGCCCCACGTTCACAGGGTGGAAACTGCCATCCCACTTTCTTCCTGCTTCATGTGCACCCGCCACATGTACCCCATGCATTGGGTAGGGTAGGTGGTGGATGAGGAGAGTGCGGGGATGGCCGCCATGGCAGAAAATCAGGCACCGGTGGATGGAGCAGAGGGTCGGCCCTGATTCCCCGAGTAGCAGAATGCGCAAGGAGGTCGTATTGGAGGAGCGGGGCGGCTGCTCTCTGAGTGAGAGGCCAGCCCCTACTTCGTTCCTCTAACAAAAGGGGGCGGGAGCGATGTGTTTGCTCACACACACACTTCCCTTATCCCCATCTTCAAACTTTCATTGTCTGCCATGGTGAGGGGACGAGGGCGCGGTGGTACTCCGACGGTAGCGGCGACAGCTTCTGCTCGACAATGCAACCCCACCCCCCTCCCCAGGACCATGTGGTGGCAGAACTGTCGGTGTTCTGGGAACGGGGGTCCCCAGACTTGCCTGCCTGCGGCCTGCGGCGTGGCTCAAAGGGGGCCCAGCATGGCCCATCTTCACCAACACAAACCCAAGACCCTCGCGGGGCGGACGACGCGAAGCTTCCTCAGGCACGGCCTCGTCAGGCTGGCTCACGAGGAGGCGGAGGGATCAAGGCGGGGTACCTCACGAGGTGCCCATGACGCAAGCCATAACAACTCAGGGCGCCAGGCGGGTGCCAGCCCGCGCAGCGTCCTCCTTTCCTCTTTGGTGCAAAGGGGGCAAGCGCAACCGTGAAGTACCGAGGCATCAGGCAAAGGTTGCCATTTCGGTGCAACGAGACCAAGACCAGGAGGACTATGAGATGGAGGTCACCGTGGAGCCCAAGACGGTGTCATCACCAGAGCTTTGCGCAGGCGAAGACTACTTTTGTCAGGATAGCTGATACTTGCTTTCCCCCTTCAAATTAGCCCGCCATTGTTGGCTCCCTTCCTGCTCAATATTTGGGAAGAGGACCAGGGCCTCTATAAATAGGACCAGCCACCCACATGGAGAGGAGGACGAAAAAGAGGTAGGAAGGAAGAGGCTCGTTAGAAGGGTCGATCGGTCAGTCGAAGCCGAGAGAGAGAGAGAGAGGGAGAGAGGTGGCTGAACTCCACCCAGCAGTTCATCGCCTCAGCCAAGAATAGACCCTCGCGAGGCTGCTCTTCCTTGTATTGTTCATCATCATCAGCCCAAGAGGCAATCCACCACACCACACACTTGAGTAGGGTATTACACCACAACGGTGGCCCGAACCAGTATAAACCCTGGGTCTCTTGTGTTGTTCTTTCCTTAGTTTAGATCCTAACATGGCGGAGGGGTGCAGGTAGGTAGGAGGCGAAATCTCTGCGCGCACCCCAGTGTTCGAACCTCAAGGGTCTGCCAGAACCCGAAATCCGACATTTGGCGCGCCAGGTAGGGGTGCGCCGGAATTCGTCTTCCACCGCCCCGTTCTCCTCCGACCGTCACGCCCATGTCTGATGCTCGTCGGGCCCGCGCCGAGCTCCGGGCCGCACTCGCTTCCCGCGTCGCCCAGACGGCCCCTGTCGGCGGGCATCCATGCCGTTCCCCGTCACCTTCCGTCAACGTCGCCACCGGCATGGCGGGAGACGAGCGGCAAGCATCGTCTCAGCATCCATCCGTGCGCCAAGACGGCCGCACCGCAACTCCCTCGCTCGCCCCAGCTGGTTCGTCGTCCCGCGCGCTCCGCGCACCCATGGGGCCCGGCAACCTCTCCCCCGACTATCGTGTTGCACCGACACCCGCAGTCGTCGCGGCCCTCTTGGGCGGCTCGCAGGCGCCGCCTACAAGTTACCACGTCAAGCCGTTCATCCGCCGGGTCAGCGCCGCTTCCACGCGGCAGGGGGCTCCCCTGGATCGGGCGGCGCCTGAGACCGGCCTGAGCTTCAGCTCGGAGGACCACCCCTCCAACTCGGCCTGCTCGGGCGCGCTCCCCATGCTGTGCACCCCCACCATCTGCCAAGTGGCCGTCACCAGAACTCTCATCGATGGCGGGGCAGGCCTCAGCGTGCTCTCAGTCGAGGCCTTCAACCTCCTCTGCATACCCCTGGAATGGCTGCAGCCCAGCCGGCCCTTCTCAGGCGTTGGGGGCAGGTTGTTCGGCTCCTTGGGACAGATCCGGCTCCCAGTGACCTTCGGCACCTACGACAACTTCCGCACGGAGCTGGTCGACTTCGACATCGCCCCCATCGGCCTTCCCTACAACGTCATCCTCGGCTACCCGGCGCTGGCCCAGTTCATGGCCGCGACGCACCCGGCGTACAACCTCATGAAGATGCCCGGGAGCAGCGGTGTCCTCACCGTGCACGGGGACACTAGGGACGCTCTGCGGGTGCTCAAGCTCGTCTTCAAGACAGCGGCGTCGGCACAGCCCGCCGCCTTGGAGGCCCCCGAGCCCAAGGGGGCTGTACCCGCCAAGAAGAAACAGTTGTTCACCCAAGACAAGGCAGAAACCAAGCAGATACCCGTCGATGAGGACGGGTCCACCAACGCCACTTTCACCATAGGCGCCCACATCAAACCCGAGCAGGAGGAGGCCCTGGTCGGGTTCCTGTGCGCAAACAAGAAGGTATTCGCTTGGGAGCCAGACCAGTTGGCAGGGATCCCCAGGAGTGTAATCGAGCATCACCTCAACGTATGCCCCAACATGCGCCTTGTGAAGCAGAAGGCCATGCGGCAGTCCACAGAAAAGCAGGCCTTCATCATCCAAGAGACCCGCAAATTAGAGGCCGCTGGGGTCATTCGCGAGGTCCGATACCCAGATTGGTTGGCCAACCCAGTCGTTGTGCCAAAGAAGGGAGGGACGGAACGCATGTGTGTCGACTTCACCAACCTCAACAAAGCGTGCCCGCAAGATCCGTTCCCGCTCCCCCGCATCGACCAGATCGTCAACTCCATTGCGGAATGCGACCTGCTTTGCTTCCTGGATGCCTTCTCTGGGTATCACCAGATCAAGATGGCGGTTGAAGACGTCGAGAAGACAGCCTTCCTAACCCCGTGTGGGGTGTACTGCTACACCTGCATGCCATTCGGGCTGCGTAACACAGGGGCGACCTTTCAGCGGCTGATGCATATCACCTTGGGCCCGCAGCTCGGGAAGAATGTTGAAGCTTATGTCGATGACATCGTGGTAAAATCTCGGGAGGCCAGGACCTTGATAAAAGACCTGGAGGAAACCTTCGCGAGCCTCAACGCAGTGAACCTACGGCTCAACCCAGAGAAATGTGTGTTCGGAGTCCCCTCGGGCAAGCTCCTGGATTTCCTCGTGTCTCACCGAGGCATCGAGGCTAACCCGGAGAAGGTCAAGGCAGTGGAAGACATGAGCCCGCCAAAGACCCTCAGAGAAATGTAGAAGCTCACGGGGCGCGTGACCGCGCTAGGGCGCTTCATCTCCAAGTTGGGAGAGCGAGCGCTACCCTTCTTCCAGCTAAGGAAGAAAAAGGGGCCCTTCGAGTGGACTGAAGAGGCCGACAAGGCATTCCAGAATCTCAAGAAATACCTGACCAGCCCACCGGTCATGGTGGCTCCGCGCCCTCAAGAGCCCCTGGTGCTTTACCTCGCCGCCACTCCCTACTCTGCCAGCGCAGCCCTGGTGGCAGTCAGAGAGGAGCGTCGAATCAAAACCGTGGCAGCAGCCCGGGACAAGGCGGAGCTGGTACGAGGAAGGCCCACAGAAGCCGCCACGGCAGCTAATGAGGACCAGCCGCCGCAGAGGGGCGCACCAGAGGCAGGAGAGGCCCCTCTCCCAGATGGCCAGTCTCAGGAGGCCTCATTGTCTCGAGAGGCGCCATGGTCTCCAAAGGGAGCCACTAGCACTGACGCACTCCACCTCGTTGAGCACCCAGTGTACTTCGTCAGCACAGTGTTGCGGGATGCAAGGGCGCGGTACCCTATGCCCTAGAAACTCCTCCTCGCGCTACTGGTGGCCTCATGCAAGCTGCGACACTATTTTCAGGGTCACCCCATCAAGGTCGTCTCGTCATACCCCCTGGAGAGGGTGCTCAGGAGCCCCAATTCAGCTGGGAGAGTCGCTGAGTGGAACATAGAGCTGCAAGCGTTTCATCTTGAATTCAGCACGACCAGAGTCATCAAGGGAGCAGCATTAGCGGATTTTGTGGCAGAATGGACGGAGGCGCCAGGCCTCAAGGCCGGCGAGGATCGGTCCCTGTCCCCAGGAAGCGAGGCGCCAGAAGGCTGGGTCATGTACTTCGATGGGGCGTTCTCCAGACACGGCGCAGGGGCTGGGGCGGTGCTTACATCGCCCACCCAGGACAAAATCTATTACGCCGTGCAGCTTTGTTTCCAGCAAGGCGAAAAGGTCTCCAACAACATAGCGGAGTATGAAGGTTTAATAGCGGGCTTGAAGGCCGCAGCTGCCCTGGGGGTGAAACGCCTCACCATCAAGGGCTATTCGCAGCTCCTTGTCAATTTCTCCAACAAGGTGTACGAGCCGAAGGATGAGCACATGGAGGCCTACCTTGCAGAGGTCCGCAGGATGGAGAAGCAGTTCTGGGGGTTGGAGTTGCAGCATGTGCCCCGTGGCACCAATCAAGAGGCCGATGACATCGCCAAACGTGCGTCCAGGCGGTTACCTCAGGAGCCTGGCGTTTTCGAGGAACGGCTCTTCAAGCCTTCAGCCTTGCCGTCACTATCAAACACGGCTCAGCCCCGGGAGAAGCTCCCCCAGCCACCTGCCTCTGGAGCTCCGGCCTGTGGCCCGGCCTCAAGAGCATGCCTGCTCCTGACGATGGAACCTTAGGAGGGATGTTGGATCACGGAGCTACAGAGCTACTTGACGTAAGGGACCCTGCCGGAGAAGGAGGAGGAAGCTGAGCGAGTGGCACGCCAGGCCACGGCATACTGCATCAGAGATGGAGAGCTCTACCGGAAGCGACCAAACGATGTATCCTGCGCTGCATCTCCAGGGACCAAGGGAAGGAACTACTGGAAGATATACACGGTGGGGACTGCGGACATCATTCATCGTCACGGACCCTTGTCGGCAAGGCGTTCCGCCGTGGGTTTTATTGGCCCACCGCGCTCAATGACGCCGTTGAACTAGTGAAAGCTTGTGAGGCATGCCAGTTCCACGCCAAGCAGATCCATCAGCCGGCAGGGGGCTTGCAGACTATCCCCCTTTCATGGCCGTTCGCAGTCTAGGGGTTCGACATCTTGGGTCCGTTTCCTCGGGCGCCAGGGGGCTACCACTACCTTTACGTTGCTGTAGACAAATTCACCAAGTGGGCTGAAGTGGAGGCTGTCTGCACCATTCCTGCGGGTTCCGCGGTCAAGTTCATCAAGGGCATCGTGAGCCGGTTCGGGGTGCCGAATCGCATCATCATGGACAATGGTTCGCAGTTCACCAGTAACCTCTTCAAAACATACTGTACTAACCTTGGAACACAGATATGCTACGCTTCAGTGGCGCACCCCCGAAGCAACGGCCAGGCCAAGCGAGCCAATGCGGAGGTCCTGAGGGGCCTCAAGACCTGGACGTTCAAGAAGAAGCTGGAGGCCTGCGGCAGAGGTTGGTACGACGAGCTTCAGTCCGTGTTGTGGTCCATCCGCACAACCGCGACCGACCGACTGGGGAGACCCCGTTCTTCTGGTCTACGGAGCCGAAGCGGTCCTCCCTCACGAGGTCATACGTCGCTCTGCGCGGGTCCTGGCGTTCAACGAGGCGCAACAGGACGCCATGCGGGGGATGGACCTCGTGCTGGGGGAGGAACGTCGCCGAGAAGCCGCGCTACGAGCGGCAAGGTACCAACAAGCGCTGCGGCGATATCACTGCCGCAACATCCGCCCCAGGACACTCGAGGTAGGAGACCTCGTGCTCAGGTGGGTCCTCTCCAGGGAAGGGCTGCACAAGCTCTCTCCCATGTGGGAGGGACCGTTCAAGGTTGTTCATGTTTCCAGGCCCGGCTTAGCGCGCTTGGGGACTCAGGAGGGAGTGCCGGTCCAGAACGCATGGAACATCCAGCACCTCCGGAGGTTCTACCCCTAAAAAGGCCCGGAGCCTGTGAAGCAAGGCGAGTGCCTGTGAAGCTATCGCGCTTTGGAAAAGGCCCGGAGCCTGTGAAGCAAGGCGAATGCCTGTGAAGCTATCGCGTTTGGGAAAAGGCCCGGAGCCTGTGAAGCAAGGCGAATGCCTGTGAAGCTATCGCGCTTTGGAAAAGGCCCGGAGCCTGTGAAGCAAGGCGAGTGCCTGTAAAGCTATCGCGTTTTGGAAAAGGCCTGGAGCCTGTGAAGCAAGGCGAATGCCTGTGAAGCTATCGCGCTTTGGAAAAGGCCCGGAGCCTGTGAAGCAAGGCGAATGCCTGTGAAGCTATTGTGTTTGGGAAAAGGCCCGGAGCCTGTGAAGCAAGGCGAATGCCTGTGAAGCTATCGCGTTTCGGAAAAGGCCCAGAGCCTGTGAAGCAAGGCGAACGCCTGTGAAGCTCGCCGCCCGTGACACTCTCACGTAATAATGAGTTGGGGCTATACACGCCCCGGAGTCTCAGGAGCGTCGGCCTCAGGCCCTGGGGCTCCCTCCCACGCCTAGTGGCAGCACTTAGCTCCGCGCTGGTGAGAAGACGTCGAAGACTAGACTAGGTGCCGGACACGGCTTTTCATTTGCTTTCCGCAGTTGGCTTGTTCTTCTCCATTTGAAGTTTTATTGAAGTTGTTGCCGTCTTTGGCTCGCGGTTCTTCGGCTTTTCACGCTCCTGCCTCGATTTCTCTTGTGCAAGGCCTCGCGAGGGGGAGAGCCGAGCGCCCTCGCGAGTGTTCCTATCCTAGTCACTCAAAGGGTTCACGACTGGGCCCCTTGCAGGAGCACCCCTCCAGTCCATGCCCCTCGGGCACCGCGACAGAAACCCAGGGCCTGGGTCGGTCGTCCCCACGGCTGGGGCCGAGAACCATCCACACGCGGGCACATAGTCGGAAGGTACGATGAAGAAAGCAAAACGATAATTAACAGCAATAACCCATACACGCCCCCGCGGGGCACCACACTGCTGTCCTTCTTTATGCAGGAAAAGGGAAGAAAAAAAAACAAATCTGGTGCGGTTCGCCTCGCACCGGCCCGCAGGGAAGCCCGAGCAGCCTCCGGAGCTCAGGCGGACTCCCTCTCGCGCTTCACCAGGGCGTGATGGTGGGCGGACGTGCCACCACCCCCCAAGCAGATACGACGGCGTGGGGGCTGGCTACGGTCACCACTAGGAGAACCGCCGTCTGAAGAAGAACCGGAGAAGCTTGAGGAACCCTGAGCGCCGCCAGCCTCGCGAGCGTCGTCCTCTCCATCATCGTCGTTGCCGGGTTCCCAGCCGCGGTCGTCGCCCTCGGGGCAACACCCTGCACGGCGACCATCTTCCCCAAACACCCTCACGTAGAGGGTGGCATCGCCGTCGAACCTGAAGTATAGGGTGCACCGACGGCCCAGGCCACGCGCGCGGGCAAACATGTGCCAACCGCGGGCCAGGGCCAGGCTCCCGGTTGCGGAGACCTCTAGTGAGACCCATGAGGCCCGGCTGCAGCAGCCGTCGGCCTGAAGCCAGAGGCCGCACGGGGCGCCGGCCGAGAGCTCGCCGAGGAAGAAGCGAGGAAGTGGGAGCTGGGTGCTAGTCGGCTCCGCCGACCACACGATGAACTCCGGCAGCACCTCTGCAGCGCGAAAGCGCGGCATAGGGGGACGCGCAGCCGGAGCGCACCCCCCGGCCGCAGCAATTCGCCCCCCACCGCGCTGGAAAGCATCTCCGCGGCCGCGGGAAGCTGCTGTGGTGGCCACAGGATGTTTGTGGGGGCGCCCTCGGCCGCGCTTGGGCAGGGGAGAGGCATGCTCTGCCTGGCAAGCCTTCCCCTTCTCAGCGGCCGAAAACCTCCTCGACGGGGCCATGAAGAAGAAGGAGAAGCAAGGGGAGATGAACCGGAAGGGCGCACGCCGTCCCGTACTTATAGCCGGTGGAGGCCAACCGCCGACCTCCACGATCGCAGGTAATCATGACCCGTTTTGCATGCAGGGACTTGTCCAGTCAGTGCAGTTGCCGAGGCACCATGGGGAAGTGGAGGCGCCCACGTCCAATCAACCGCCATGCGGCTCCCAAGGCCGCAGGCTGTTAGGTCCCGCGGCACTTCGCTCTTGCCCTTCCGCCTCCCTGCACGGCCAAGTCCGGGCGTGCCTTGGGCCCGGGGGCTACTGTCGGCGTTCTGGGAACGGGGGTCCCCAGACTTGCCTGCCTGCGGCCTGCGGCGTGGCTCAAAGGGGGCCCAGCACGGCCCACCTTCACCAACACAAACCCAAGACCCTCGCGAGGGGCCAAGCCTTGCGGGGCGGACGACGCGAAGCTTCCTCAGGCACGGCCTCGTCAGGCTGGCTCACGAGGAGGCGGAGGGATCAAGGCGGGGTACCTCACGAGGTGCCCATGACGCAAGCCATGACAACTCAAGGCGCCAGGCGGGTGCCAGCCTGCGCAGCACCCTCCTTTCCTCTTTGGTGCAAAGGGGGCAAGCGCAGCCGCGGAGTACCGAGGCATCAGGCAAAGGTTGCCATTTCGGTGCAACGAGACCAAGACCAGGAGGACTACGAGACAGAGGTCACCGTGGAGCCCAAGACGGCGTCATCACCAGAGCTTTGCGCAGGCGAATACTACTTTTGTCAGGATAGCTGATACTTGCTGTCCCCCTTCAAATTAGCCCGCCATTGTTGGCTCCCTTCCCGCTCAATATTTGGGAAGAGGACCAGGGCCTCTATATATAGGACCAGCCACCCACATGGAGGGAGGACGAAAAAGAGATAGGAAGGAAGAGGCTCGTTAGAAGGGTCGGTCGGTTAGTCGGAGCCGAGAAAGAGAGAGAGAGAGAGAGAGAGAGAGAGAGAGAGAGAGAGGTGGCTGAACTCCTCCCAGCAGTTCATCGCCTCAGCCAAGAACAGACCCTCGCGAGGCTGTTCTTCCTTGTATTGTTCATCATCATCAGTCCAAGAGGCAATCCACCACACCACACACTGGAGTAGGGTATTACACCACAACGGTGGCCCGAACCAGTATAAACCCTGTGTCTCTTGTGTTGTTCTTTCCTTAGTTTAGATCCTAGCATGGCGGAGGGGTGCAGGTAGGTAGGAGGCGAAATCTCCACGCGCACCCTAGTGTTCGAACCTCAAGGGTCTGCCGGAACCCGAAATCCGACAAGAACCCATCGTGAGAGGAGGAGGAAGGGGGCGAAGCCGTGGCCGCCTAGCGCTCGAGGAAGAGGAGGACGGGGCGGCGCTTAGGGCACGCCCCCACCAAAGGTTCCTCCTCCGATGGAAGGCCACATTGGAGACCAGCCTCGAGAGTTCGTCATCAGGTTGTACATGCCTCCGTGTGGCCACCTATGCCTCCATACTCAATTCGCATGGGTGATGGAGCTCGAACAGCCGCGCACACTGAGGTTGCACATGAGGGGATGTGGGAATGGCGGGATGTGGGTGGATCTTGACTTCCCTGCTCCTCATGTTATGTACCTCTGCCGTGGCTGGAAGACCTTTCCTCGAGCCCAAAGCTTGTCGGAGGGGAACATTCTCCAGTTTAAATTAATGA
This sequence comes from Triticum aestivum, assembly GCF_018294505.1. Taxonomy (NCBI): domain Eukaryota; kingdom Viridiplantae; phylum Streptophyta; class Magnoliopsida; order Poales; family Poaceae; genus Triticum; species Triticum aestivum. The sequence goes on along the minus strand of NC_057803.1, from coordinate 341,249,270 downwards.
AGAGTGGCCTGCTTTCCATCAAGATTTCTGGGCGCTCAGGAGCTTGCTTAGGGTGTTGCGCGGAGAGCTCCACCAACGATGAAAGCTCCTCCTTGAGCGAAACCAATGACAAGGACAGTGACGATGATGGTGACGATGGCGACTGGGAGGGTGACGAGTCTGACTCCGGCTGACCGCCAGTCGCATAATCTTCATCAGGCAGTGGTATCACCATCTGCATCTCCTCTCCGGGAAGTTGATTTGTCGGGGAGTTGGGAGCAGAGGTAGAGATGGTGCCTTCGACTCTTGCAGCAGCCTTCCAGCTGTACCTCGGCAGGCTTCCTCACGGGCTGCAGCTCTGTTCGCTCCTACCGCATCATGCTGGCCCTGGTGGCGACGGTTGACGGGTCGCCTCCGCCATGCTCTCCATCGACGTCTTCGCTAGTGCCCCCCACTCCTACCGGTCTGCCTCTCCTGGAGACCGACAGGGTCAGGCTGGGCTTCTGCCCAGGCGCTCCTTTTTGCCCTCTTCGCCTTCGACTATTGTGCCTAGAAGGAGAGGGACAAGAAAGGGCATCACGGGGCACTTATCTTTTTTCAATCTTAAATCTATAGGCAATTGCCAAATTCTAGTTTAAATAATGTAATCTCTCGAGTCCATGTTTGTGTTATGTAAGGTCCGTACTGGTTTTGTCAGCATATTAATGAAAAAGATGAACCTTGCCAAGGACTCGCGCATGTATATGTCCATGCAGAGGTGGAGTGCCTCTTTATCTTTAAGTAAACGAGTTTGCCCCGGCAGGCTATCCTTCCAGTACCCTCTATCTTGCTGCCGGGGAACCGAGCCTGCCGGGCATAAATGAAGGACTAGCCCCCCACCAATCTTTTTTCATCAAAGGCCACTACGACCATCCTGACCGAGGCAGCGCTCGTGTCAAAGGATCGGAGCACCTAAGTTTCAAAAAGCAATGAGATTTTCTATATGCACAAGTTTTCACTTACAAGACATGTATGGACAAGAGATAGAACTTATCTGTTTAGCTTGCTGGAGATCGCAGTGTTGGTTCATCTTTCTAGCTCCCTTCAGAGGCCAAGTTCTCGGTAGGAACCTGCAGATGGAAATGATGTAGGATGCGATCTTATCTATATGCAGTGCTTATGAAATGCTTATGCATGCAATGCTTAAGGATGCAATGCTCATGAAATGCTTATGCATGCAACTTGTCGGGGCCCCCAACGCTTTGTTTAATTCTCTGTTGCTCAGGGTCTACGCCTAGCTTTGTATAAGGGGTTACATACAACTGAGGCAAGGCCTGTACAAAAGGGTGCCTGCCCGATAGCCGCGCCTTATGGGCAGAACTTACAGAGATGCTCAATATTCCATGAGTTTTGCAATTGAATGCCATCTCCGGTCTCCAGACAGACTGCGCCAGGTCTCCTGACTCATACTACCCAGTAAGGGCCTTCCTACTTCGGCGTCAACTTGTTTGCACCCTTGGCAGACTGAACACGCCTAAGGACAAGGTCGCCTTCCTCAAAACACTGGGCATGAACCCTGTTGTTGTGATAGTGACGCAGGACTTGCTTGTAGCATGCAGCACGCTTTGCAGCCCGGAGATGGTTCTCCTCGAGTAGCACAGTGTCATCACGCCGGTGCTGATCTTGTGCTACTTTATCGTAGGCAAGCACTCAAGGCGACCCATAAATGAGTTCCATGGGGATAACTGCTTCTGCCCCATAGACTAGGAAGAATGGAGTCTGCCCGGTAGCTCGATTTGGTGTCGTTCTGAGGGACCAGACAACTACCGGCAGCTCATCGATCCACCGCCTGTCATGCTTTTGCACCGTATCAAATGTTCTTTTCTTGAGTCCTCGCAGCACTTCAGTGTTCACCCTCTCAGCTTGTCCAATGCTTCTAGAATGTGCAATAGAGGCAAATGAGATCTTGCTTCCGAGAGCATGAACATATTGCTTGAAGGCATGGCTCGTGAACTGGGTGCCGTTATCGGTAATGATCCTTGCAGGGACTCCGAAGTGGCACACTAATTCTTTCAAGAACTTGATAGCTGACTGAGCAGTCACCTTTCTCATTGCAGCTACTGTCGGCCACTTTGTAAACTTGTCGATAGCAACGAACAAGAATTCAAAGTCCCAGGAAGCTTGGGGGAAAGGGCCGAGGATATTGATCCCCCAGACCGAAAACGGCCATGACAAAGGGATTTCTTAAGAGCTTGTGTAGGCAGGTGGATGTTCTTGGAATGGAACTGGCAGGCTTCACACTTGGTGACTAGCTCAACCGCATCTTGGAGGGCCGTGGGCCAATAGAATCCTTGTGAGAATGCTTTCCCAACTAATGCCCTTGATCCAATGTGGGAGCCGCACATGCCTTTGCGTATCTCCGCTAGCAGTTCCTTTCCTTCCTCCTGGCAGATGCACTTCAATTTCACACCGTTGGACCTCCTTATGTATAGAGTGTCATTGACAAACTGATACATACTGGCCTTCCGGCCTACTCTTTTAGCTTCATCTTGCTCATCAGGAAGTTCTCCAGTTTGGAGGAAATGGACTATGTGCCTTGCCAAAGGTGGGGCCTGGGGCTCGGCAACGAGGACTAGAGGCACCTCCTCATCTGTGGGAGCGCATTCCTCATTCTCGGTGACCATTGGCTGGGCTGGAGGGTGCAGTCTGGAAAGTGATGGGGAGTTGTTTCTGACAGGTCATTGCCAAGAGCCCCGAGAGGCTCTACCGGGAGAGCCCTGCCGGAGTCCAACTTCCTCCTCTTTCTGGCCATTGTTGCAGGGGATACGGAGGGCTGAGTAAGATGGAGAAAAAATTTCCTGGATCCACATGAAGTTTTTGCGCAGCACACTTTGACAGATGATCAGCGAGGGAGTCCTGGACTAAGGGGTCCTTGGGCATCCGGCCTGTTGGACATGTGCCGGGCTAATGGGCTATGAAGATACAAGACCGAAGACTCTCACCCGTGTCCGAATGGGACTCTCCTTGGTGTGGATGGAAAGTTTGGCGTTCGGATATGAAGATTTCTTTCTATGTAACCAACTTTGTATAACCCTAGTCCCCTCCAGTGTCTATATAAATCAGAGGGTTTAGTCCGTAGAGGCAGAGACAATCATAATCACATAGGCCAGACTTCTAGGGTTTTAGCCATTACAATCTCGTGGTAGATCAACTCTTGTAATACTCATATTCATCAAGATCAATCAAGCAGGAAGTAGGGTATTACCTCCATAGAGAGGGCCCAAACCTAGGTAAACATCATGTCCCATGTTACCATCGACCTTAGACGCATAGTTCGGGACCCCTACCCGAGATCCACCGGTTTTGACACCGACATTGGTGCTTTCATTGAGAGTTCTGTTGTGTCGTCATCAGAAGGTTCGATGGCCCATCCATCATCTAAAACAACACTACCCGGGGGGAAGTCTTTCTCCCTGGCGAGATCTTCGTATTCGGTGGCTTTGCACTGCGGGCCAACTCGCTTGGCCATCTAGAGCAGATCGATAGCTACGCCCCTGGCCATCAGGTCAGGTTTGGAATCTTGAACTACGTCACTGATATTCGCGGAGACTTGATCTTCAACGGATTTGAGCCCATGGCAGCCGCTCCCTGCCACCGTGATGAACATGACCTAAATCTGTCATCAGACCATACCCAAGAGATTGCGCCTGTAAGCGCTCCAGACCTAGGTCCGGAGTAGCTTGTTCCATCCGAAGACGGGAAGCTTAACCCTACCACGGGAGCCACAGACTCATCGGCGTTGGAGCCGCACACATACCCAACTTCGAGCGGGCTCTGCATCATTGGACCCCTGGATTCATCTCCGGTCACTAGTTCCGAACTACATGCATCCGCATCCGCCGAGCCTTACCAGGTGCCAATCATCGAATTTAGTTCCATGGACATCTTCCGGCACTCACCTTTAGGCGATGTGCTAAACTCATTAAAAACCCTCTCTTTAGCAGGGAACCCGCAGCCGAATTATATCCGGTTTGAACCCGGGGCTGATGACGGGGAATTTCGCTTCCCACCCACCTCCAACTTAATAGCCACTGTCGAAGATCTAAACGACATGCTCGACTACGACTCTGGAGACATCGACGGTATGGACGATGATGCCGAAGAGGAGCAGGCCCAAAACTAGCCATTTACCGGGTGTTGGACGACCACCTCCTCCTATGACGTATACATGGTGGACACACCCAAAGAAGTTAACGGCGATGACAAAGAAGACCCAGTGGAAGATAAACCACCTGAGACATAGCCAAAGCGCTGACGACAGCGGCGCCGTTCTAAGTCACGCCGTGAAAAAGATAGCAATACCGGCACAGGGGAAAATAATACTCTAGACGATGTCGGAGACAATGAAGACCCTGTTGAACCATCTTCCGAACGGGACGAACGGGAAGATGGGCGAGTCAGCCCTGATGAACAGGCCGTGCATGAAGACTCAGAGGACATTAATTATCTTCCACTCTCCGATGATGAGGTGAGCCTCGACAACGAGGATTTTATCGTCCCCGAGGAACCTCTCGAGTAGGAGCGCTTTAAGTGCCGGCTAATAGCCACTGCAAGGAGCCTGAAAAAGAAGCCGCAACAGCTTCAAGCTGATCAAGATCTGCTCAATGATAGATGGACCAATGTCCTGGCAGCCGAGGAATACGACCTCAAGCGACCACCCAAAAGTTACCCAAGTGCAAATTACTACCTCAATTCGATGAAGAGGCATTGGAGACCGTGCCATCAGCACACAATGCGGCTGACCGACCACCACGTGGTCAGTACAAAGCGGCAACCCAAGCTGAACACCATCCTGTACTACCTCGCTGTAAAGGCAGGGACAAAACAGCTCGGGCATATACATATGACCTACAGAAGGACCTGGATAGTAGAGCAGGAATACCAAATCGATCTACGGATCGCGGGGGCGTGCCCAGACACGCGGTGACGGCTATCTATTCGGACGTGACAAGCCTAATCACGCCCGGGCCGAATGCCGCAGACGAAATCCATCCGAGCTACATCGTGATATGGCCCGATATAGAGGCGCCACACACCCTCTTTGCTTCACTGATGAAGTAATGGGACATGAATTCCCCGAAGGGTTTAAACCCGTGAACATGGAATCATACGATGGAACAACAGATCCCACTGTATGGATTGAAGATTTTCTTCTACATATTCATATGGCCCGCGGTGATGACCTTCATGCCATCCAATACCTCCCGCTAAAACTCAAAAGGTCAGCTCGGCACTGGTTCAACAGTCGTCCTGAAAACTCCATTGGCAGCTGGGAGGACTTGGAAGACGCCTTCCGCAACAACTTCCAAGGTACATACGTACGACCTCTAGAGATGACTTAAGTCACATAGTTCAACAGCACGGAGAGTCAGCCAGGAAATTCTGGACCAGGTTCCTAACTAAAAAGAACCAGATCATCGACTATCCGGATGCCGACACGAATGGCTAGCCCGTCACCTCAGCCAAGAAAAGCCGAAGTCCATGGCAGCCTTCACGGCACTCATGACCCGTTTTTGCGCGGGCGAGGATAGTTGGCTAGCCCATAGCAAAAGCACCACAAGCGAGGATGGCACCTCCGGGACCAAAAACAGCAATGACAAGCCCCGACGCAACTGGCACAAGCATCAAAACAACGGTGACAATGCCGAAGAAATGACGGTCAACACCGGATTCAGTGGCTCCAAGTCCGGCTAGCGGAAGAAGCCATATAAAAGAAAAAATCCAGGCCCATCCAGCTTGGACCTTATACTCGATCGTCCATGCCAGATCCACGGCACCCAGACAAACCAGCCAATCATACCAACAGAGACTATTGGGTATCTAAACAGGCCGACAAATTAAATGCCGAGAAGAAGGAGAAGGGGTCGCAAAGCAAGGACGATGACGTGGAGTCCCGTCCGCTGAACACAGGGGGACAGAAGAAGTCCCCCCAAGTTAAAACAGTGAACATGATATACGCTACCCATATCCCCAAGAGGGAGCGCAAGCGCGCGCTCAGGGACGTCAACACGATGGAGCCAGTCGCCCCAAAGTTCAACCCATGGTCTTCCTGCCTGATGACTTTCGATCACAGGGACCATTCGACCAGTATCCATCATGGCGGTTTAGCCGCACTGGTCCTTGACCCAATCATTGATGGATTCCATCTCACGTGAGTCCTCATGGATGGTAGCAGCAGCCTGAATCTGCTCTATCAGGATACAGTGCGTAAAATGGGTATTAATCCCTCAAGGATCAAGCCCACAAAGACTACCTTTAAAGGAGTCATACCAGGTGTAGAGGCCTGCTGTAGGGGCTTAATCACACTAGAGGTTGTCTTCCAATCCTCGGACAACTTCCGAAGCGAAGAGTTGATCTTCGATATCGTCCCCTTCCGCAGTGGCTATCATGCACTGCTGGGACGAACCGCATTTGCTCGATTCAACGCGGTGCCACACTATGCTTATCTCAAGCTCAAGATGCTCGGACCACGCGGCGTCATAACAGTCAATGGAAACACGAAATGCTCCCTCCGTACCGAGGAGCACACCGCCGCTTTAGCAGCAGAAGTACAGAGCAACCTCTTCAAGTAGAACCTCAATTCGGTGATCAAGCTCATGGACACCGTCAAATGAGTGTGGACTACTCCGCAACAAGACAGCCTAGCTCGTCAAGAGCTCGACTAGCAATTCGGCCTCTGTCCGAGTCCCTACCAACTAGCGGCGTTCGTACCGCACGTACATAACTACGCACTCAAAAAACCATGGGCATAGACTGAGGCATAACTAGATTGTGAATCATAATACGGAACGACCTCCCCTAGACACACATACTTTTTCTTTTTCTTTTTTTTCCTTCTCTTTTCCCCCTTTTCAAGTTTCTTTTCCACAGGCCTTCCCTGACGGCCTGATCATAGGTCCTTTCGAAAGGATAGATACACCAAGACAACAAAAAGCACTGACATATAAAGGAATTTTAGGTGGTCTCTTTCAACAATCACTCCACCTGTTTTTAGGACCCACATGCAGCTCTCCCTTTGTTGTGGCATATTAAATAGCCCTGTTGCTTATTGTACTACTTGTACAAATACGCTTTAACGTATTAATCAAACTATAATGGAAACAGTTTGTAGCCCAACTTCTGCGGCACTAGTTTGCTCTTTGGATAATCTTATCAAATTGCACCCGTACACTTTGGTACACTTTCATCCGCTAGGGGCCTCATTGCGCCCCATACAGCAACAAAGTCTGAACACTTTTTACAGTATAGTTCGGCACCTGTGGGGGCTGAATCATGTCTTTGGACAATAGTTGGGTTGCCCGGCTCCTGTGCTTACTACCTTACGTTCCGCTATATCGGCTAGGGTAGTAAAGGGAGAACTACTGCGATTGTGTCCTAGTTTATCCGGATGAGCACCTCAGTAGAGAAAGCCGAAAACCGACTGTCATGATGCGGCGCAAGCCGGTCAGCTCTTCGGAGGTTTCAAATCTTTAGCAATTTTTCCACATTATGCGATGAATCGCTTCTTATCTGATCAGGTGTTTACAAAACCCTAGTTTGGATACTAGGGGCTGCGCCTAAATTTTTATTATCAAACTCCTATGGCTAAGTGAGGGTGATAAAGCCACATAGTCCGATTGCCTGGTTCATTGCGCTAAACACCTCCTTCAAGGACCAAATTCTTGGATAGAGAGTGTTTAGATTCATCCCGAACACCCCCATACTACCTACATGAGGGCTGAAGCCGACGACGGGCCAACTCTCAGACTTGATAAAACAGCCGCACAGGAGGTAAAATTTTAAATAGTAAACACCAAAGCATTATATTACATATCAGCCTTGTTTTCATCATACAAGACTGGAGAACATGAATGTATTCATTCAAAAATAATGTCCTGAGCACATTGCTCCACCACAATGCAGGATCCCTTCAGAACATCTTCAAAATACCGCTCGGGCGTGCGGTGCTCCTTGCCCGCGGGCGGTCCTTCGATCGCGAACTTGACGGCATCCATCTTCGCCCATTGTATCTTGACACAGGCGAAGGCCATCTGCGCACCTTCTATGCAGACCTACCGCTTGATGGCGTCAATCTGAGGGCAGGCATTAACCAGCCACTTCACGAGTCCGAAGTAGCTGCTGGGTATAGCTTCTGCAGGCCATAGTCAGATTATTAAATCCTTCATGGCTAGTTCGGTCACGCTATGCAGCTCGACCAACTGTTTTAGCTGGTTGCTAAAGGGCACCGGATGTTCTGGCGCAAGGTATTGTGACCAGAACAACTTCTCCGTTGAGCTCCCCTCTTCGGCTTGGAAGAATTCCGCAGCGTCAGAAACACTATGTGGCAGATCCGCAAACGCCCCTGGAGAACTCCAAATCCGGGTTAGCAAGAGACATCTCTTCTTCACATACTTGCTCTGCATAATAAAAGCCTTACCCGCCGCAATTTTCTTGGCCTCTTGGATTTCTTGGAGGGCGCCCTGGGCTTTGACCCGGGACTCTTGTGCACTTTGACTGGCCTTGGCAAGTTCGGAATCCTGGTCCGCACTCTTGCGCTCCAAGGACTCACAATTCTTCACGGCATCATGTATCTCCTGCTGGACCTCACCGACCCTGGCCTCGTGCTTTTCATGGGCAGCCTGTTCATCTGCCGACCTCTTCTGGGCTTCGGCCAGCACTGCCTTGAGGGTTTCCACCTCGGACGCCGCTCCTACAAATTATCATACGATCAACACAAGCAATTCATATCTTCCTATACCTGAATAGGTCATTACATACCCTGCTTGTCCTCCGGCTGCTTTTTCACTCGGCCGAGCTCTTCGTTGGCCCGCTCCAGACTCTGCCTCAGTCCGGAAACTTCAGCAGCATGAGAAGTCACGGCTAGCAGCAACGCCTGCTTATTCACATAGGCATATCTAGTTAGTCTCCTGCGAAAAACTATTTGATCCTATGTTTGGCTCTTCTTTCCGAACACCGGACAGAGTCTCAGGGGCTACTGTCTATACTGTGACTTCCTTTTCACAAATTGCATTGCTTACCTCAAAGCCTGTTAAAAGGCTTGTGCAGGCTTTGGTCAGTCCGCTCTTCACAGACTGAATCTTCTCAATCACCGCACCCATGAGGGTACGGTGTTCCTCAACGATGGAAGCACTTCGCAGCGCTTCCAGTAGAGTATCCAGTGAGTCTGGTTGGAAAGAGGTCACTAGTGGAATGGGCACACCTCCTTCCGATGAAGGAGGCTGCTGGCCAGATTCCATAGCTGTATAGGTCTCCGGGACCGTATTCGACTGGGGGGCGAATTGGACATGCCCCCCATCGCCAGTCTCCATGGGGATCTGCTCCCCCATGTGTCCGGCGGACGAGGTCTCGCCCTCTGGCACCGCCCTGATGGCCTCCTGCATCTCTCCCTGGCCTAGGATCCTTCGGGACAACACCTCGGTGTCATCCATGGCCCTGGAGAGGAGGCCGCCGGAAGGGACCCGTTGTCCATCACCTTCGAGTCCAGCGAGTTCCCCGAAGAGGAGGATCGCTCGAGGGCGGAACGAACCAGACTGCAAGTACATGATTCAACATTTTAAAATTATGAAGTAAAGAGGCTGATATATGAATGCGTCGGGGTCTTTGAATACTCACGATTCGTTCAGGAGCTTGTCTCGAGGGCGCCGTTCTGGGCTGCTATTGATGTCCGACACGGAGCTATCCGCGAGGGAGACCTTCCCCTTCTTGGATGCCCCTGCCTCCAGATTTGTGGAGGATGCCCTCTTCTTTCCCCCCTCGGGAAGGGGGAGTTTCTTTCTTCTTCCTCTTCCTCCTCCTCATCATCTTCGGTGTCTTCGGACACCATGTCCGAAGTACCCTTGGGACGGAGGCCACCTCTGGTCCCCTTGGCCTTCTTCTTGGCCTTCTTCTCTGGTGCCTTGTAGGGCGCCGGAACCAGCATCTTCGTCACAAGCGGGATGGCTAGTTCCTCGGACAGCGGAGCCGGACACTGAATCCACTCTGCCTTCTTCGTACAACCCTAAAACACAAATAGGGAAGTTTGGACATCCTCCTTGAGTAAGCAAGTAAGGGATACACCTTGAAACACGGAAAACTTACCGAACTGATGGGATGGGCTAGGTCATGCCCATGGTCCTCTGTCGTCTTCGGCCACGTCTTGTTAGCCTTCAAGAGCACCTTCCAGATATCTTCGTGTGTAGTTCTGAAGAACCGTTGCAAGGTCTTGTTCTCGGCCGGATCGAACTCCCACAGGTGGCAACCCCGGCTCTGGCATGGAAGGATCCGGTGAACAAGCATCACCTGAATCACATCGACAAGCTTGACGTTCTTGTTCATCATACTCTTGATGCGCGTCTGAAGCGCTGTCAGCTCGTCCGATGAGGACCAATCCAGGCCCTTCTCTTGCCAGGAGGTAAGCCGCATTGGGGACCCGGATTGGAATTCGGGAGCCGGGGCCTAGGTAGTGTCGCAGGGCTCTGTGACATAGAACCACAACTTCTGCCACCCCTTGACGGTCTCCACGAAGGTGCCTTTGGGCCACGGGACGTTGGACATTTTGCTCACGATGGCACCTCCGCACTCTGCGTGTTGGCCGCCCACCACCTTCGGGATCACATTAAAGGTCTCCAGCCACAATCCGAAGTGGGGTTGGGTGCGGAGGAAGGCCTCACACATGACGATGAATGCCGAGATAGTTTGGAAGGATTTTGGGGCCATATCATGGAAATCCAGCCCATAGTACAACATGAGCCCGCGAACGAATGGGTGGACTAAAAATCCCAGCCCGCGGATGAAGTGGGGGATGAAAACTACCCTCTCATGGGGCTTCGAGGTAGGGACGATCCGTCCCTCGGTCGGAAGCCGATGGGCGACCTCCTTGGCCAAATATCCGACCTCCCGAAGTTGGGTGATGTCCTTCTCCTTGATAGCGGAGGCCATCCACTTGCCCTGTGCTCCGGACATGGTCGGAGTGCTTTCTTGAGGCAGAAAAGATGAGAACTTGGGCGCTGGAGCTCGAGAGTGGGTAGGCGGAAAGAGAGAAGGTGTGTGTGAAAGATGTGAATCCTTATCTCCTTATAAAGGCAGTGAATATCAAGTGCCTCCCCACTCTCCATAAAACTCGCCTATTCCCCAGGGGCCATGCTCATGGCACGGTTGGATTACCCATACCCGTATTGATGATAATCCTGCAATAAGGGGACACGATCTCTGCTTTGATAAGACGTGCCAATAAAACCGCATCTCGGAATATGGAGCCGCAGGCCGCAAAATGGTTCGAAATAATAACCTGGCAGGGACGTCATATCATGTTACCAAAAAGTTGTCAGCAGATTGGACTCATGAAATATTATACTCTATGCGGTGGTGTGTGGTACTTGTTTTGCAGATCTGGACACGTTCGTTGTGTTTGAAGACTGTGTTGGAGTATTCAGATGAGGAACCCGCCTTGCAATGTCGAAGACAATCCGTGCACCAGACACCTCGTCATTGAAGCCTAGTTCAGGGCCACTGAGGGAGTCCTGGACCAAGGGGTCCTCCGGCGTCCGGCCTGTTGGACATGGGCCGGACTGATGGGCTATGAAGATACAAGACCGGAGACTCTCACCCATGTCTACATGGGACTCTCCTTGGTGTGGATGGCAAGTTTGGCGTTCAGATATGAAGATTCCTTTCTCTGTAACCGACTTTGTATAACCCTAGTCCCCTCCGGTGTCTATTTAAACCGGAGGGTTTAGTCCGTAGAGGCAGAGACAATCATAATCACATAGGATAGACTTCTAGGGTTTTAGCCATTACGGTCTCGTGGTAGATCCACTCTTGTAATACTCATATTCATCAAGATAAATCAAGCAGGAAGTAGGGTATTACCTCCATAGAGAGGGCCCAAACCTGGGTAAACATCGTGTCCCCTGTCTCCTATTATCATCGACCTTAGACGCACAGTTCGGGACCCCCTACCCGAGATCCGCCGGTTTTGACACCGACAATCGGCAATGCTATTTTCCGCTCGGGGTACATGCTCTGTTTGCAATCCGTCAAAGTGCTCCTCCAATCTTCTCACTTCCTCAATGTATGACTCCATCAATGGACTTTGGTAATCCTTGTTGACTTGTCTCACCACAAGTTATGAATCTCCTCGAATGATTAACTTCTTGATTCCCAATTCTGCGGCAATCTTGAGCCCAACAACGAGTCTTTCATACTCTACTGTATTGTTGGTCGCCTCCTCCTGGGCATAGTGCATCTGGACAACATACTTTAAGTGCTACCCAGTGGGAGCAACGAGAAGCACGCCATCCCCTGCACCTTGTAGGGAGAAAGCACCATCGAAATACATGATCCATTCTTGGGGCGCTTCCTTGCCAGGGGTAACTATTTCCAGCACTTCCTCATCAGGGGTTGACGTCCATTATGCAATAAACTCTGCCAATGCCCTGCTCTGAATTGTTGATGTGCTCTCAAACTTCAGACCAAAACTGGACAACTCCAAAGCCCACTCCACTATTTTTCCGCTGGTAGCATCAGGGTTTCCGAGTATCCTTTGCAATGGAAAGCGAGTGACAACCGTAATATCATGGGCTTGGAAGTAGTGGTGCAGTTTCCTTGATGCCATGATGAGGCCAAAAATCAATTTTTGCATGCCAGGGGACCTTGACCTAGCCCCCTGTAATAGGGAACTAGTGAAGTACACTGGGCGCTACACCACTTTCTTCCTTGCCGCGTCCTTGGGTTTGCCTCTACTGTTGTGCTCTTCTTTGCCATGATCCTCATCTGATCCTGTCGAGCTTTGTTGATTCTTTGTTTCCTCTACTTCTTGCTACGCCACTAAGGCTGCACTAACCACTTGATTAGTTGCCGCCAAGTACAGCAGCAACGACTCTTGTGGTCTGTGGGCAACCAAATTAGGCATAGAGAACAAGTAGGCCTTCAAACCTTGTAAAGCTTCATATGCTTCCGGGGTCCACTTCATAGGCCCTGCCTTCTTCAAGGTCTTGAAGAATGGCAAGGCACGCTCGGTAGACTTTGAGATGAATCTGCTAAGCACTGCGATGCATCCTGTCAAGCGCCTCACATCTTTGACTGTCCTTGGTGCTTGGATTTGCTCGATAGCCTTGATCTTGTCAGGCTTGGCTTCGATCCCATGATGGCACACGAAGAACCCAAGTAGCTTGCTGGAGGGGGCACCAAATACCCACTTCTCCAGATTCAGCTTCAAGTTGATCTTCCACAGATTAGAAAATGTCTCCTCAAAATCCTGGATGAGGGTTGCTTTGTTCTTGGTTTTGACCACAATATCATCTATATAAGCCTCAATGTTTCTGTGCAGCTATGGTTCAAAACCAATCTGGACTGCTCTTGCAAAAGGGGACCCGACACTCTTTAATCCGAATGGCATGCGGACAAAGCAGTGCGTACCACATGGAGTAATGAACAAGGTCTTCTCTTTATCTTCCTTGGACATGAAGATCTGATGATATCCAAAGTATACAACCAGAAAGGAGAGCAAATCACAACCTGAAGTGGAGTCCACAATCTGGCGATGTGCGGCAAGGGAAATGGGTCCTTCGGGGAAGCTTTGTTGAGATTTATGAAATCTATGCAAAGCCTCCACTTCCCATTAGCCTTGCGCATGACTACTAGGTTTTCTAACCATGTTGGATGCAATACACCTCTGACCAAACCAGTTGTCTCAAGCTTCTTAATCTCCGCTGTAATAAACTGCCGCCTCTCCAAGGCCTGCTTCCGAACCATCTGCTTGACCGGTCGGGCATGTGGGCAGACAGCAAGGTGGTGCCCGATTACCTCCCTGGCAACACCAGGGTTATCAGATGGTTCCCAGGCAAACACATCGGCATTCGCCTGAAAGAAGGCAATGGCACACTTTCCTATTTGTCGTCAAGGGCAGCGCTGATCGTGATGGTACCATCAAGGCCAGCCAGCCCTGCGGGGACCTTTTTCACTTGTGGTGCAGCAACCTTGGATCTCTTGCTGTTGGAACTCTCCGGCATGTCATCGACAGGCGTAGTGCACTCCGGAGAGGAACGCTTCCCGAATTCCTTGCCGGTGTCCATGCTATCCACCTTCTTTCCTTTGCTTTCCTTGGCGGGAACTGCCACTGCCCTAGCCTCTACCACGACTGCATCCCGGTACATCTTATGCATGCAAATGATTGCGTCTTTCTCATCTGATAGAATGACAATGACTCCCACTGGCCCTGGCATCTTGAAGATGTTGTAGGCACAGTGAGATGCCACCATGAATTTCCCCAAGGCTGGGCATCCAAGGATCCCATTGTACGGCAGGGGGAGGTCAACCATGTCGAACACAACCTTCTCAGTCCGGTAGTTCAATTCTCCCCCGAATGTCGTTGGCAATGTGATCTTTCCCTTAGGACGGCTCCTGCCGGGATTAATTCCTTGAAATGTGCCCGTGACCTTTCATTCCTCCTCTAATAACTGAAGCTTGCTGATCACTTTTGGGAAAATTAGATTTAACCCGACTGTCGATGTCAAAACCTGCAGATCTCGGGTAGGGTGTCCCAAGCTGTGTGTCTGAGGATCGATGGTAAGAAGGGACAATAGGGACACGATGTTTACCCAAGTTCGGACCCTCTGAAAGGAGGTAAAACCCTATGTCCTGCTTGATAGTATTTGGTGTGTATAAGGGTTACAAGAGTTGATCTACCTCGATATCGTGATGGCTAAACCTAGTTGTCTAGCCTATGATTTTTTTTCTCCTTCCCCCACGGATCTAACCCTCCAGTTTATATACACAATGGGGGGGCCTAGGGTTGTACATAGTCGGTTTGCAGAGGAAAGAAGTATTAAACCCGGACACCAAACTTGCCATTCTACGCACATAGGAATCCTACCCGGACACGAGGGATATTCTTCTACTTTGTCTTCACGGCCTAGCAGTCCGGCCAATATCGAATAGACCAGACACCCGAGGACCCCTAATCCAGGACTCCCTCAGTAGCCCCTGAACCAGTCTTCGATGACGATGTGTCTGGCACGCGTATTGTCTTCGGCATTGTAAGGCGGGTTCCTCCTTCTGAACATTTTAATTAGGCTTCCTACATAAATGGATTGTGCCCGTCTTTGCATAATGAATACAACCCTTAGCCACAAAGGCAAGGCGTCCAAATAGAAACAGTGTCTTTACTAACAACTCTTTCAGCGAAGTGTCACTCTTGACTTTTTAATACTCCGAACCGTTTTCATGCTTCTCGTATCGCGTTTCGTGGCGTAGCCTCCATGGCACGTCACGTCGAAGCAGAGATCATGCCCGCCCATTACGGGATTCCATCAATATGATTTGGGTAATCCAACCGCACCTTACGCAAGATCTCGTTGGGAGCAGGCGAGTTTTATAGCTTTAGAGGGAGACACTTGGCATTTTCACCGTCCATAAAAGGGTAAAGGCCCCTCCTTTTTATTCATGCCTTCCTCTTGCTTCTGTCTCCCAATCTCCAAGCTCCAGCGCCTACAACTCCGATCTCCTCCACCGCTGCCACCCTTCCCATCAATGGTCGGGTCCGGCTCCAAGGGCGAGTGGGAGGCCTCCACCGTCATCGAAAAGGACGTTAAGGATCTCCGGAGCACGGGATATTTGTCTGCGGACATTGCGCATAGGATTCCAGATGAAGACCAGGTCATTCCTACTCCAGGGCCTGGTGAGAGGGTTGTGTTCATCCCCCATTTCCTTCGGGGGCTAGGATTTTGCCTCCACCCCTTCGTCCGGTGTCTTATGTTTTTCTACGAGCTACATTTCCACGATCCTCCACGTATCGGCTTTTATAGCCGTGTGTGAGGCTCTCCTCCGCATGCCCCCACACTTCGTCCAGTGGCTCAAAGTTTTCAATCTAATACCGAAGGTGGTTGACGGACAACATGCGGATTGTGGCGGAGCTATGGAAAGCAAGGTTCCCAGTGCAATCTGGCCAAAATGGGCATTCATAGAAACAGTCAAGGTATGGCGATGGGAGTGGTTCTGTATCATCAAACCCTGCGACGCCACTTGAGTTGCTAAGCGTGATTTCATATCCGGATCCCCCGTGAGACTCATCTCATGGACCGCCAAGGGCCTTCACTGGGGGTCCAAATCGGATGTGATGATGCTCCAGAAGTGCATCTCCGACATGTTGGGTGAGAACACCGGTCTCACAAATGTGATTCAAGTGATGCTATTCTGCCACACCCTTCCCTGCCAGCTCCGGGCCTCCCCTATGTGGGAGTTCAATCCGAAGGAGACACGGGCCCTGAAGGGCTTCTTCGGCAGCACACATGTAGATATATGGAAGCAGCTCTTCAAGGCTCCGAAAATGTGGCCGAAGAAGACCGATGACATCAGACTTGACATCCAGAACCCGGCCATGACGGCAAGCATAATCTTTCCGAAGACCTATCCGATCAATATTTCAGATATAATACAAATTATATTACCTTTTTTCCTTACAGGTCTGGACGGCAAAGGCGGAATGGGTCAACTGTCCAACACCGCTGCCTGAGGACCCGGCCACACCCCAGCTAATGGAGATGTTGGTCCCAGTGCCCTCTCAGGTGCCGGAGAAGAAAACAAAGAAGAAGAAAGGCAAGGAGGCCATGGGCGGCCCCCGCCCCAAGGGTCCTTCAGAAACAATGTCTAGAGAGAGCGAAGCCCTTTCTTCCTAGGAAGGAGACGAGGAGAAGAGGAGGTGGAGATAGAATCTGACTCCCCTCGTAAGAGGAGGAAGAAGAAGAGGGCGGCCTATGAAGACTCAGAGGGGAAGGTGCCCAAGAGGGGGAAGCTGACCCTCCCAGACTGTTCGGGCTCAGAGTCCGAATTAGTCCCCAAGAAACCTCCCAGGGTGAAGGCCCTGGCCGAATGGTAAGTATTCAGAAACTCATTGTTATCTTTGGTTTGCTTGCTTCCATTATGTAATTTTTTGTTATTTTCCTTTCAGCCCTCCCCGGGTGCTCCCGCAAACTCCACTATCGGAGGGGAAGTCTCAGCTGCCCGAAATGGCAGAGAGTGATAGACCACCGTGAGCCCCCTCGCCTATCGCCATGGAAGACACCGAAGTGTCATCCTGAAGGACATCCCTTGGTCGAGGGGGGCGAGCGGAGCCGTCAATAGAGCGCCCGAGGTTAATGTCTCGGTCACCGAAGATCTAGGGGTGGCAACCCTTATGACAACCGACGGTGCGGAGCCCAAGTAATCCGGGCTCTAGCCGAACACCATTCTGGAAGCCAGCATGGCTACGGGATCGGATGAGCAGCCCCCTATGAAAGAGGGGGAGGAGCACCAGCTCCATCGTTGGCCTCCACTAATCTTGAGGCACCCAACACTTTGGAGGAAGCACTACAAAGTGCTTCCGTCGTTGGGGAGCACCGCACCATAATGGGTGTGGTGATGGAGAAGGTTCAGTCTGCTAAAAATGGACTGAACGAAGCCTTCTCCAGCCTACTGACAGGCTTTGAGGTATGCGACGTATTGTTCTATAAAATTTCATATAGAAGAATAAACCTGTATACAGACAGTAGCCCATAAGGCTCTGTCCGGTATAGAAGAAATCAGACAGAGGATCCACATAGTATTCGGGAGAGTAACATACTGTACTGCTATTGTAACAGGCATCCATGTTGGCGGCAACCACCCAGGCCACAGAAGTTTCTGAACTCAATCAGAAGCTTCAGGTGGCAAATGAGGAATTCGACCGCATCAAAAAGTGATTCGACGAAACTCAAGGTATGCGTACGATGTTAAAAAGAAATTTATTTTCATGTGAGTTGTGATATGTATATTTGTAGGTTAACTCATAGAATGCTTTGATTATGATCATAGTTGGCACAGGCGAGGTCGAGACACTCAAAGGAGCCCTTGCCCAGGCCAACAAAGAAGCAGAGGCGAATAAGGCAGCCGCCGATAAAGCGGCTGCTGAAACAGAGGCCGAACAAACTGCCCGCCGCCAACACAAAGCTCGGGTGGCCGAATCAAGAAGGAGTTGAAGGATGCCATCAGCAAATGCGAAACATTGGAGCAGAAGACTTCGGCCCAGTCCTCCGAGCTTGCCAAGGCTCTCCAGGATGGCAAAGAGGCGCGGAGCGAGTCCCGGAGTGCTCGCGAAGAGATCCACCAGGTGAGGCAGATAGCGGCTGGTAAGGCCTTTCTTTTGCAGAGTGTATTTGGAGGTCAGAGGTACGCTTTGATCACACGAGTGTGGAGTTCTCTAGACGTGTTTATGAATCTTCCGAAGAGTGCCGCTGATGCCGCAAAGTTCTTATGAGCCCAGGAGGGGAACTCAATCAAGAAGTTGTTCTGGTCGCAATTTCTTGTGCCGGGACACCCGACACCTCTGAACAACCAACTGAAGCAGCTGGTAGAACTGCATAGGGTGGCACGTTTGCCTATGAAGGACCAGATAGTCCAACTCAGGCTGACCGAGCCAATCCCTACTAGCTACTTTGGTTTGGTGGAGCCACTTGTTGATGCGCGGCCGCGGATTGATGCTGTAAAGTGCTCGGCATGCATAGAGGGTGCCCGGATGGCCTTCGCCCACGTGAAAATGCAATGGGCGAAGATGAAGGCCACCGACGTGGCAACCGTGGGCCCGCCCGAGCGCAAAGATCAGTGGAAGCCGAAGAGGTACTTTGACGACGTCCTAGAAGGATCCCGGGATATAGAGGGTGAATGCTCTAAGGACATAATATTTGATTGAATGTGTTCAGGTTGTACAAACTATGTCGTGAACCCATGTTGTTATAATACAAATTGTTAGCGATTTTTTCTCCCGTGCGGCTGTTTATTGTTATATTTCTGAAAGTTGCCAGTTGTTGGCTTCAACCCCACGTAGATGCTACAGGGGTGTTCGGCATAACACATGACAAAACTTTATCCAACATTGTGGTCCGTAAAGGAGGTGTCCATGAGGTGAACCAGGCAACAAGACTATGCGGCTTTATTACTTTCACTTAGCCATAGGAGTTTGACTGTGGAGCTAAGTACTAGCCCCTTGTGCGCGTGCGGCTATCCGGACTATGGTGCCTTTTCCACGCGGCTGGATGAAGACCGGCCACTCGTGTAAGACGGGGTGAATCGCTAATGATTTGTAGTATAATACTAAGTCGCCGAATCGCCCACCAGCTCTCGCCTATCATGACAGTCAGTTTTCGTCTTTCTCTGCTAAGGTACTTGACCGGACGAATCGGAAATACAATCGCAGTAGTTCTCCCTTTACTACCTTAGTCGAACGAGCGGAACGTAAGGTGGTAAGCACAGGAGCCGGGAAACCCAACTATGGACCAAAGACATGATTCAGAGCCAATGAATATAATGCAATATCCGGGACACCGAAGAATGCCCTATAGGTGTTTGGACTTGAAATCTGCAGGGCCGAATACAACCCCCGATGTTAAGGCTGGAGTAAAGCACGTGTGGCAGTCTGAAGTAGGGAGGGAATACAGATGATAATATAGAATAAAATGATTGCCAAACAAAGCAGTGATCAACTGCTTCCTTTATACCCTGATTAATACATCGAGCTATGTTGTTACAGATAATGCCAAAAATATCGAGGCCATTTTACATGCCAAAAGTTTACACAAGGGAAAGGTTTACACAGAGCCTAAAAGTAGTGGTTTGAGAATCCCAATGATGCCCTACGGCACGTCTACGCCGTTTCTCCTTGGTGAGACGTCCTTGGAGAGGAGGAGTCCGATGGTCGTCTGTTAAAAATAGGAACCTAGAAAGGAGTCGCCATATGACCGTAGATGAGGTAGTGTTTTAACGAACGTATAGTGGAAAAAAATATTTGAGGTCCGAATAGGGTCAAGCCATACTATGGACCTTTTCCGCAGTGTGCCTCTGGCGCTGCCCAAGGTATTTAAGTGCTTAGTTATGTACATGAGGTATGTATGACGCAACCTTATGTGGCGATTGGCGGAGGCTAAACTGCTATTCGAACTCTCGTTCCACCGACCTACCGCATTGTAACACGGATCGGACACACTTAGCAGTGTCATGGGTCTTCATGACCGATGAGTTGTTCGGCTTGATGAGGCTGCTCTGTACTTCGGCTGCTAGGGCCGCATATGCTCCTGAGTATGGAGGGAGTGCACCATAGTCCCATTTACTGTGATGACGCCATGAGGTCCTGGCATTTTGAGCTTCAGATAAGCATAGTCCGGGACTGCATTAAAGCAGGCGAAAGCAGTTTGTCCGAGCAGTGCATGAAAACCACTGCGAAAAGGGACAATGTCGAAGATCAATTATTCCCTTCAAAAGTTGTCTGGAAAGCCGAATACTACTTCCAGTGTTAATGATCCCATGCAATGGGCCTCCACGTGGGGTATCACTCCTTTAAAGGTAGTGTTGCTAGGCTTGATTCTTGACGGGTTGATACCCAACTTACGAACAGTATCCTTATAGATCGAGTTGAGGGTGCTGCCGCCGTCCATAAGGACTCTAGTGAGATGGTATCTGTCGATGATAGGATCGATTACCAGGGCTGCCGAACCTCCATGACGGATACTGGTTGGGTGGTCCTTGCGATCAAAGGTGATCGGACAAGCTGACCATGGGTTGAATTTTGGGGCGACAGGCTCTACGGCGTAGACGCCCCTTAATGCACGCTTGCGCTCCCTCTTGGGGATGTGGGTGACATAGATCATGTTCATGGTTTTCACCTCGGGGAGAAATTGTTTCCGTCCCGCAATGTTCAGAGGGTGAAGCTCATCATCGTCCTCACTTTGAGGTCCTTTCCCCTTATGTCCGGCATTTAATTTACCGAACTGTTTGAAAACCCAGCAGTTTCTGTTGGTGTGGATGGCAGGCTTGTCAGGGGTGCCATGAATCTGGCAAAGTCTCTCTAGTATTTTGTCCAAGTTGGATGGACCGTCCCTATTACCTTTGAGCGGCTTCTTCCGGTGTTTATTGCCATATCCTCTGTTTCTTTGTTATTGTTCCGACGCTTGTTTTTGCTGCGTTGTGGCCTGCCATTGCCGTCCCTGTCCTCAGAAGTGCCAGGGCCACTGGTACTGTTGCATCTACGAGCCAACCAACTATCTTCGCCTGCACAGAAGCGGGTTAGAAGTGCAGTAAGAGCTGCCATAGTCTTTGGCTTTTCTTGACCGAGGTGTTGGGCGAACCATTCGTCATGGATGCTGTGCTTAAATGCCGCTAAGGCTTCGGCGTCTAGACAGTCCACGATTTGGTTCTTTTAATTAAGAATCGATTCCAAAGTTTGCGAGCTGACTCTCCGGGTTGCTGGACTATGTGACTCAGGTCATCAGCATCGGGTGGCCGGATATAAGTGCCCTCGAAGTTGGCCCGAAAACTATCCTCTAAGTCTTCCCAACTTCCAATGCAGTTCTCTGGGAGGTTGTTCAACCAGT
The DNA here is from genome assembly GCF_018294505.1 of Triticum aestivum. Classification (NCBI taxonomy): domain Eukaryota; kingdom Viridiplantae; phylum Streptophyta; class Magnoliopsida; order Poales; family Poaceae; genus Triticum; species Triticum aestivum. The sequence goes on along the minus strand of NC_057803.1, from coordinate 341,227,899 downwards.
GTCGTGCTGGTCCTTTCAGCTTTAGAGGGAGGTATTTAATGGCGTGGAGGTTATCTCTGCGAGCCATGTGAATGTGGAGAAGAAAATCTTCGATCCATATGGCGGGATTCGTCGTTCCATCGTATTGCTCGATGTTCACAGGTTTAAGTGATTCCGGAAATTGGTGCTGCATTACCTCATCGGTAAAGCACATGGGGTGTGTGGCACCTCTGTACCGGGCGACATCACGACGGAGTTCGAATGACATCTGTGTTCGGTGCTGACCCCGGACTTGGTTATGTTTGTCGTGCCAGGCTCGATGGCCGTCATCTTGTGTGTGGGCATGTCCTCTTGATCCATAGGTTGATCTGGTCTGGCCAGCTCTATTGGCCAGGTCCTGATGTAGGTCATACTTGTGGCCCAGAGCCGCTGTCTCCTTGCCTCTATGGTGAGTGGGCGCAGGCCGGTGTGTGGCATAATTAGCCGTTTTGTCCCGTCCACGTGGTGGTCGGTCCAGTTGATCAGCTTGATTGTATTTTGACAGTATTGGCTCAAGGGCCTCGTCGTCGAAATGTGGCAGTAGCCTGCGTCTAGGATAACTCTTTGTTTGGCGCTCAAAGCCATATCCTTCTTCGGTGGCTAGGACCTTAGTCCATCTATCATTGAGTGTATCATGTTCGACTTTAATCTGTTGCTTTTTTTCAAGCTCCACACGATGGCGATGAGTCATCGCTTGAAGCGTTCCTGTTCGAGGGGTTCCTCTGGGATGATGAAGTATTCGTCACCAAGGCTATCATCCTCTTCAGAGACAGGTAAGTAGTTACTATCTTCTGAATCCTCATGATCGGCGAGTTCTTCGGGGCTGAATTGACCCTCTTCCTTTTCATCATGCTCGAACACAGGCTCAACGAGGTTGTCGGGGTCTTCGGTGTTATCCTGAGTGTCATTATCTCCGGTGCTAGTATTGCTTTTCCTTCTCCGACGCGATTATGAGATGTGCCCCTGACGCTGGCGTTTTGGTGGTTCATCGACGAGCTTATCCTCATCTGGATCTTCAGTGCCATCGTCATCTTTCTTCTCAGGGGTGTCCACCATGTATACATCATAAGTAGATGTGGCTGTCCAACGTCTGGTGGTGGGTGGTTTTTGACTTGGTTCGGCTTCGACATCATTGTCCATGCCAACGATGTCTTTGGAGGCGTAGTCTAGCATGTCGGATCCTCGATAGTGGCTATTAAGTGGATGGTGGGTGGGCCGTAAAATTCACTACTCTCAGCCCCCAGTTCAAGATGGGTGTGGTTCGGAGGTGATACTTCCGTGATGACGAGAGATTGTATTAAGTCCAGCGTTTCGTTTAAGAGCGAGAGCTAGACATGTGTCTGAGGGTCTCCGAACCTAGGTTCGGTGATAACCACTTGACCGAGCCCAAAGGACACAGACCTCCAGAGTTCGGAGTTCATGTCCAGAGGTGAGACCGGTTTCCAGATAATGGGAAGAGTCCTGTTTGACTCTGGGTCTGCCGACGGCGTGGTTGCATCTGGGTCTCCGGCTAGAAGCTCCGTGATGGGAGAGAGTCCGGCGGGGTTCGTTCTCCCGTCTTTGAACGAAGTGGTCCGCCCCATATCTAAGGCTGAGGCAGACATGAGTGTCGACCCAGATCTGATAGCAGATCTGAAGGGCCTCCTCCGTATAGGCGGGGAGCGGCGGCCGAGGCCGCGATCCCCTTGAAGATCAGGTCTCCTCGGATATCGGTGATGTAGTTCAAACTTCCAAACCTGATCTAGTGACCATGGGCATAGCTGTCGACCTGCTCAAGTTGCCCGGTCGAGTTGGCACATTGCACGAAGCCTCCAAACACAAAGAGTTGACCAGGGAGAAAAGTCTCCCTGGAAATAGCGTCATTGTCGATAACGAGGTGAGCCATCGATTCTTCTGTCGACAACACAATGGAACTCTCATTGAAAGCACCAATGTCGGTGTCAAAACCAGCAGATCTTGGGTAGGGGGTCCCAAGCTGTGTGTCTGATGATCGATGGTAACAAGGGAAAATAGGGACACGATGTTTACCCAGGTTCGGGCCCTCTTAAAGGAGGTAAAACCCTACGTCTTGCTTGATTGTATTCGATGTGTATAAGGGTTACGAGAGTTGATCTACCTCGAGATCATGATGGCTAAACCTAGGTGTCTAGCCTATGATTTTTTTTCTTGTCCCCCACGGATCTAACCCTCCGGTTTATATACACACCGGAGGGGCCTAGGTAGTACAAAGTCGGTTTGCAGAGGAAAGAAGTATTACACCTACACACCAAACTTGTTATTCTACGCACATAGGAGTCCTACCCAGACACGGGGGGTAGTCTTATGCTTTGTCTTCACGGCCCAGCAGTCCGGCCCATATCGAATAGACCAGACACCCGACGACCCCCTAGTCCAGGACTCCCTCACTGGCCATGTCGTCAGCCAAAATCTTCATGACTTTCCTGTTGCAGATTGTTGGAGAGACCAACAACGGCAAGCACCCTACCGCGATGGTGCGGTGAGGATGGTCCTCTTCGTCAAAGATGATGGGTGTGCGTGACCATTTGATCGGCTTCTGAAACTCTTCCACTGGCTCCACGGCATTAACCTCACACGCCCACTACTTGAGTTGGCGGTGAGAGGAGAGCAAAGATGCACCCCCGTCAATGCACAGGGCATTAGTGGCCTTCTGGAATTCCTTCTCATTGGTTTCCTCTTCATCCCCTCTATCACTCTCATCATTGCAAATTTCCTTCTCACGGAGCCTAGCGGGTTTACTTTGGTTCCGAAAGGCCTTGCCGGGGCGATTTGCTTCACCGCTTCGGCCTTTCCCGCCAATGCCATTCTGACCCTTTTCCTTGTCACGCTTCTCATACTCTTCCCTCTGCTTCTTGACGACATGCTCTTCCTGATGACACTCTTGGAGATCATGGCCCTTGGTCCGATGAATCTAGCAATGCGGCCCATTACCTTTCCCAGCCTTCTCGGCAGCCGCATCCTCCTGACAGACTGCACACACGGCAACTTCCTTGCTGGAGGCTTTGGCCTTAGCCTTCTTGCCGGTACTAGGTGTGCACGATCCTTCGACGGTCATCACTGCCTTATACTTGCGCCTCTTGTTGCGCTTCTTATTCTTCTTCTTCTGACTAGTGGATTCATTGTCATCTTCTGAGTTGATGTCGACGCAATCCTCCTCTCCAGGAAGTTTCCTTTCTTCCTCCACCCGAGCACACTTGTCCACCAAGGTGTAAATATCCTTCCCAGTCTTGGGCAATCGCACATTCATCTTGGAATGTACCATGCGGTTACGCACATTGGGTTGGAAAGCTGCTATCACTGCTGCCGGGTGGATATCCGGGATATTCCTGTGGCTCTGCTAAAGCTTGCAAATACTTCCGTAGAGTTTCTCCTTCTTTCTACTGGAGAAGCTGCAAGTCACTGGGTCGTCCTGGTTCTTGATGGCCGCCCGTGAAGGTGCCAATGAACTCATGGCACAGGTCAGCCCAAGATGAAATGGACTTCTCCGGCAGGTGCATCAGCCAAGACCTCACATTGGACTCGAGCACCTAAGGGAAGTAGTTGGCGAACACCTTCTCATCTCTTCCCCCAGCAGCTTGAACAGGATGATTTAGATGATAAAGAACTCTGCCAGGTTCAGCCTCCGTCATAATTCTCAGGTATCTCTAGCTTGAACCATCGAGTGGATGGCTAGCAGACTTGTCGTAGCTCACGAGTAAAGGCAGGGCACCCAACCTCGAAAGGCAGTCACCCGCTATCCTCGAGCACAGGCTCGTCGACGCCAGGGCAATTGCACCCATCGGGCTGATGGTGGTCATCGCGGCATTGCTTAATGATGACGCGCGTGCCTCACCTCCGCCGGTCCTCTGGGCTTGCCGTTGTGCATGAACCTGCCACAGTGGGGACAACACAGTGGGGGTGCCCCCTTCCGTACGGCCAGCAGTGCGGGATGTCGTCGTCGCTTGGGGAGGTCATGGCGGGCCAGCCCGCTGTGAGCCCCCAGCCTCAACGAAGCCAATCAGACTTTGGATGGTGGCTCTCCACTTATCCATCTGATAGGCTGCCGGCGAGAACCTCAATAGCAGTTGTGCCCCTACCATGGCTTTAGTAGTGGTGCTTGGCATCCGCGATGACGATGTGGACTACGCCATTGCCTGGCTTCTGACAATGCCAACGGCGGCTATGACGCGTTCTCGCTGTTGCGACCCAGCCGCTTGGATGGCTCAGTGACGCGATGAAGGCGCTTGAGGGCCAACGGCTCCGTTGGGCGCAGCGGAGGGGTCGACCCGCTCCGGGGGAGGTGCGTGCCCTGTGGCCGTGTCCGCGATGGGGAAGGCCGGAGGGTGGCGATTCGCCCCAAACTGAGCACCACCACCATGGCTATGCCCTTTGACGAGGAGAATATGTAAGGATGGAACAACCCCTTCATTCGTATCTCGTGGAGCACGACCACCGGCATGTTGTTGATGTTGTTCTCCTCCGGTGCCTCCCGCTCCTGCTTCGGCCACGAGGGAGGTGGTTACATTGCCGCTTGCGCCGACCACGTCTCCCGCAGCACTCACATTCTCCTGCACCCCCGCGCTCTCCACGGTGCCGGCAGCCGCAGGCAGCGGAGCCTTCGAGGCGGACGGGTGAGCTGCGACACCGGGCTTCTTCTTGGGCGCCATAGTCGATGGAGCCGTTGATGATGAAAGATGGCGATGAACATGGCGCGCTGCTCACGCCTTTGGGTTCGCGCAAGTGACCCTCCTACCTGGCGTGCCAAAGATGTCACGGGAAACCACGGCCACCTATGGGACCAAGAGCCCCTTTCTGGTTCGGCAAGGGGATGGCATGTTGCACAAAGAGCGTAAAAGCATGGAACAGCATGGCAGATATCACACGGGCAATTTTACCCATGTTCGGGCCGCCGTGAGGTGTAAAACCCTACTCCTGCTTTGGTGGATTGATGGTGGGGAAAATGGTCGTGGGCGTGAATCGCTTGCCCAGCACGGTTGCCTTAGGGCAAGAGCGGCTACGCGCGTATGAATGTGTGGAGGTCTAAATCCTCCAACCCCTTCTACGGTTGCCTTGGGCCTCCTTTTATAGATAGAAGGGGTCAAGTGGCAAATCAGTCATTATGCACTGATTAGATAGCAAACAATGCTATTATACCTAACTCTGAAGGCTGACAAAGCGCATTAAATTTGTTGCTCAACGTCACTTCACAGCTTGCCCGGTAGGGGCAGCCAGGCCGTTTTGTGAACTTTGCACCTGCTTGCTTGACACGTCGCGGCTCGGGTGTCACTTGTAGGTGTTTTCTGTAGGAAGTCGCTGCCAAGTGGCAGATGGTAGCCACTTAGTCACCTTGGAGCTTGACCCCTCACTGATTGACGACTTGGGTCGTGATGAGGTGGTGCGGTGGGTTGGTTCTGCCTCCGCAAGTCCCGGCAGGCCTGCCGGGGCACCTCGAAAGCTTGCTTCCAGGGCAAAGTCCACCCTCGCCAGGCTCATCTACCCGGCAAGGGAGGCTTTTCCCCTTGGCGTGTCTTGCTTCTCTAGCTTCTCTTGGTCTTCTTGATCCGCATGTTGGATTCTTCAAAGGGCTGGTCTCTTGTGCTTCATTCTGATCTTGGAGTTGTGGTCTTGTCCTCGTGCCTATGCACAGTCTAGGTAACAGACCCAGGGTTTGTTGCACCGACACCCCCTAAGACTTGTACGCGCATGTTGCTCCCCCCAAGGCAAACTTGCCGGGATAGGGCACGTCGTGCCTTCGTCCTCCTCCAGATCAATCGACCAAAGCAGGAGTAGGGTTTTACGTTGCAAAGAGGTCCGGACCTGGGTAAAAGAGAGCTATCCACCACCGCCCTGCCCCTGCTACTTCTGCTCTTTGTGCAATGTGACCAGTCCCTTTCCGAACCACAAAGGGGCATCCCTGACCCATAGGTGATCATGCTTCCACGCCGACAATATATGGCTTTCAATGTGCATGAAATAATCACCTTTATATAGAAATTCTCCAGATAGGGAAAGCCTCACAGCAAGCCAATAATTTTGTTCAGATCAAAACTAAACATTCTGATATATAAGAGCTTGATAGAATCCAGCTCCTTTGATAGGCTATCGATGGACGAACTCTTCATGGAGCATATAACATAATATTAGTATCCAAAGTGTACTCCGAGACGATATAAACTTATGCGCACAAATGAAAAATCCAGCTTGTGATTACAAAAGTGTAGATGGCAATATACATTGCCTGAATAAATGTGGAGCCAAACCCCATGCCGTTATGCTTAAATGGACCAAGAATTTCACCCAAGATCTCAAGTTTAGGCGCAGAGACGACAGTTATTTGCGAAGGTTCATAACCATTATCAAGCAACAACCTTTGAAGTGAAGGGGCATCTTCGATGATGAGTTGATGTCCTTCAAAACAAATTCCAATGCTTTTAAGGTGAGGCAACTTTATTTGGAGACAATGGATACATAATTCTAATCCGAAAACAAGCAACAAGCACTCCAGGGTAGGGCAACCGAAATGGATGATGCTGTGTAGTGCGGCCTCCGGCAGATCAACCACCACAAGCGAAAGACTTTTTAGTAGTGGGAGTCAAATCATTAGTACCAGACTGTCTGGTAGATGGTACCGGGCTATGATGAGGGTGTGGAGAGAGGGGGAAAACCACGAGATGGACAATGGTGGTGTGGGCACAAATACATGGCATTCAGGTCGTGGTATGTATTTTTCGTAGTAATGGTGGAACTCGGGCTGCTGTAGTTTTTTGAATTCAGTGGATGTCAGCCAGGCATCCACCGGTCATGATATGGACAACAGGTAGCATGTCGGGATGCAGAGGCATCTAACAGGGATCTGGTGGGAGGAGATGATGGCTCTGAGGAGTTCAAAATCATGAATGACAGATATCTGAGGATAGTCGATATTAAGAGGAGCGGTGCGCCTGAGAGTGCACCACCGAAATATGAGGACTTGTGTGCGGCAATCATCCTTGGTGGGGAGAAGGGACATGATATCCCCAAGGATGGCGTCTATGAGATCGCTAATGTGGTCCACCAGAGATTCTATGGGTTCGTCACATCCAGGTGGGGGGGGGGGGCTCGTCGCTTCTCCCCGCGATGCCGAGTGCGGGATCTATAGCCTACGTCACCGCTGGTAGGAGCCTCATCTTCTTGGCACTGGGGCTAGCCGACTCCATTTTCCTTGCGGGCGTCGCATGGAGAAGGGCTAGGGTTTTTTGTAGGAGCGAGGAAGAAGGGGAACATGCATTTTCTGTACGAGTGAGGAAGAAGGGGAACATGCGTTTTTTGTATCCGTGAGGAACAAAGTGAGCGGGGGTTTTCTGTATGAGTGAGCAAGAAGGGGAGCGTGGGGAATTGGGGGCGATGGAAGGGGGAGAGTCCAGCGGGATGCAGGTTTTTTTGGGAGTGCCCCAAATTCAAGAAATATGGGCTTTTCCTGGCAAAAAAAACTAATGGCCTTCAAGATGGATTGGCTTTTGTATCGGCCTACTCGGCTGCCATCGTGTTTCTCGTCCTGGACGTTCTAAACACTAGAGACAGCCCATAAGCAACACTCTCCTGCTCTCCCGGCTTATTGCCCATTCAAAGGAAAAAAAGAAACGCCCTCTAGCGTATTGCTCCGCATCGGTAACCTTTTGCAAATTTTAAAAACATTATGCCTCCTTCACGGGCCCGCTTGCCATCCACCAAATTAGAGGATGCAGTTCTGCATGCAGACACTCACATTGGTCATAGAGCCGCAAAATGAGGTGTCAAATGAGGTGTTAAATGAGGTGTCAACATTCACATTAAACTAAGCTTCAGAAGATATAGTATGCATACTAGCATTCACAAGCACAAAAGTTCAACATGTTTATTCATCTCAATGATTCACCATACTATAACCAAGACAAAGATGTGAGAAGGTGCAGAAATACAGAAAAATGATCAATGATTCTCAATGTTGCAAGCACTTTCAACATGTTGGCAACTCCACAGCTAGCTACTCGTCTGCTCCTCCACTACTCGCCGGCCAGTCCGTATTTGACTCGGGACTTTTATCTTGCAGTGACATTGCGACTGCACTCCTTGTTTGCTCCTCCACACATGGCAGGCGCATTCCACAATGCAATCAGCAAGTCAACGGATGAATAATCTTATTTCATCTTTCGCTGGTCATTATACCTTCCCCTTCTTATGAGAACTCTTCTTGAAGTTGGTACAATGTGACAGCTTGTTCTTTGCATGAAACTCGCCTTTCCCCTGAGATTTGTTCTTGTTGTTTTTAGGCTTGTTGGGCTAGAAGTTCTTCTCGTGTACTATGTGGGTACTAAAAGCTACCTCAGTGACTCAAGCACGTGTGTCTTTTGCTATCGCCTCTCTTCAAAATCAAGAGTGCTAATGAGATCCGAAACGGAAAACTCCAGTCTCTTGTGTTTCAGAGAAGTAGCAAAATTGTTCCACGAAGGTGGAAGCTTGGCAATGATGGTCCCAGCAACAAATTTTTTCGGCAACACATACTTAAAGTACTCAAGCTCCTCAGCAAGTGAATGTATATCATGAACTGAAAGTGCAACCATCCCTGGGTGGTTTTGGTAATTCCTAACAACATATAGCTCATTGAGCTAACATTATTCCAAGATTAATATTTCAGGAAAATCTCAAATGAATGGCATGGCATGGATGAGGAAAGTGGATCCCTCATAATTCTAAGGACAAAAAGTTTGGCTCAAGCTTGAAGCGCAAGACTCTACATTTTATATTTTAGTGATCCAAGATCACATTGAGTCTATAGGAAAATCCAATACTATCAAGGAGGGATGATGTGTTGCTTAATGGCTTGCTTTCTCAAAATGCTTAGTGATATGCTCCAAAATCCTCAACTACCTTCCCACATCCACATATGACCTAAACCAAAAGCCAAACTCGGCCCCACCGATTCTTTCTATCCGGTTCCACAGAGTTTCAAATGTCATAGCCACTGCCACAAACCCTAGGCAAATCGGTCTCACCGATAGGGATCTCGGTCTCACCGAGATGGGATTGTAATCTCTCTGTTTCCCTTTGTAATGTTTCAGTCTTACCGAGATGAGCGATCGGTCCCACCGAGATTGCAATGTAAACTCTCTGTTTCCCTTTTATAACACTTCGGTCTCACTGAGATGAGCGAATCGGTCCCATCGAGTTTACCTGACCAACTCTCTGGTTAGCTTATTACCAAAATCGGTCCCATCGAGTTTGTGTAATCGGCCACACCGAGATTACGTTATGCCCTAACCCTAACCATATCGGTCCTACCGAGTTGCATCTCAGTCCCACCAAAAATCCTAACGGTCACTAAGTTTGCTGAATCGGTCCGACCGAGTTTAACCATTCGGCCCCACCGAGTTTGGCAAATTGTGTGTAACGGTTAGATTTTGTGTGGAGACTATATATACCCCTCCACCCACTCTTCATTCATGGAGAGAGCCATCAGAACATACCTACACTTCCAATACACATTTTCTGAGAGAGAACCACCTACACTTGTGTTGAGGTCAAGATATTCCATTCCAACCATATGAATCTTGATCTCTAGTCTTCCCCAAGTTGCTTTCCACTCAAATCTTCTTTCCACCAAATGCAAATCCTGTGAGAGAGAGTTGAGTGTTGGGGAGACTATCATTTGAAGCACAAGAGCAAGGAGTTCATCATCAACACACCATTTGTTACTTCTTGGAGAGTGGTGTCTCCTAGATTGGCTAGGTGTCACTTGGGAGCCTCCGACAAGATTGTGGAGTTGAACCAAGGAGTTTGTAAGGGCAAGGAGATCGCCTACTTCGTGAAGATCTACCGCTAGTGAGGCAAGTCCTTCGTGGGAGACGGCCGTGATGGAATAGACAAGGTTGCTTCTTCGCGGACCCTTCGTGGGTGGAGCCCTCCCCGGACTCGCGCAACCGTTACCCTCCGTGGGTTGAAGTCTCCATCAACGTGGATGTACGATAGCACCACCTATCGGTACCACGACAAAAACATCCGTGTCTCCAATTGCGTTTGAATCCTCCAAACCCTTCCCTTTACATTCTTGCAAGTTGCATGCTTTACTTTCCGCTGCTCATATACTCTTTTGCATGCTTGCTTGAATTGTGTGGAGATTGCTTGACTTGTGCTAAGATAGCTAAAATGTGCGAAGAACTAAAATTGGGAAAAGGCTAGATTTTTATTTGGTCAAGTAGTCTAATCACCCCCCCTCTAGACATACTTTCGATCCTACATGAACCTATTGAACAACATAGCGCTCATAAATCACCTTGTAGTCACAGAATTGATCCATGACGTACAACTTGCTGCCAGCGTCCCAGGCCCCAAACGTGGCCTCGAGCACAACCCACATGTCTTTGCCACTGTCAAATGACCTATATATGAATCCACAATAGAATTGTCAAGAACACTGAGAAGGGCGCGTTTGAAGAGGGTATCCATGTTCTCAAAACCTTCATGCTGTGCAGGATTAAGATAGCCCTCAGGCTTGCCCATAGTGACGTCATAGTAGTACATAATCTGAAATTAGTAAACTGCTCTCATGCACCACCTTTTATATTGCACCCCCTTAAGGGTAGGCGGCTTCAAAAACGCAGCAAAACCACTTGGAGTAAATTTCCTATAATCAGGTCCTTGGATTGGATTGTTGAATATATGAGCAAATTACTGTGAGATTTAATCCGAATAAACCGTAAATAGATCATGACGGCAATTGCAGAGATCAAAGTAATGATGTGGACTAAACCAAGAGGATAGAATCACATATTGTGCAGCAGGAGCAGAACCATTTTGGTTGACGTTGTCACTCACGTCATTGATGAAGAGGTTGCCGAGGTCAGGGAAGAAGGTTGTCGTTGAGGAAGTCATTGCTTGCAGAAGTCGCGTGGGTGTGCTCCCAGAAATCTGATCACCCCTCTCCTGTACAGGATCACGAAAGGTGGGGTTCTGGAGGACTGTTGTCCCTTCTCGCGTTGCATGCCGGAAGGAGGGACGGAGAAGACTTGCATTGCGGCACTGTGATCTGGAACCGTGCGAAACCATATGATACAACAACAGCTAGGGTAGAGCCTGTCAGGTCATTTGTGTGAGTAAAACCCACGTCCACGTCAATAATAGCCCCACTATCCAAAAGAACCAGAAATAGCTGAATAATTAAGGCGTCTATTAATTATGAATTATTGATTGGATTTATGCCATTTTATTTCTTATTAGTGACCTTTTCCTATGTGACCACAGGAAATATAGACGTGCTCATTCTTAGTTGCATTGTCAACCCAACACGCCCTCACTTTCTTTCCTTTTTCGACCAAGAGCTTGGTCAGGCACGCCCCAACCCCACTTTATTTCCCGTTTCAACCAAGAGATCGATTTGTTATCCAGTCTCTGTAGTACCTATTTTCCTCTATTAGTAAAAATGTAGGTGATGTTCTAGTGTTCGACAAGCCAACACAGCTAGCTACAGTGGTAGAGACAGGGGAGCAGCAGGGGCCCTGCCCCCCTAACATCTGAGATTTACAACTAACTAGTCGATGAATAATGTCGAGTTGGTGATGATTTTTTGCTACAAAACCTATTATATTTCAACAGCTTGGTCCTCCCCAACTTGTTTTGACAACATTCAGCCCCCCTATTCCGATTTTGTGGCTCCTCCACTGGCTAGCTACATGGGGAGCTTTGTGCTAGATAAATATCCTCATGAAGGCAGCAACAACATGGGGAGCAATCCTAACTTGAAGAAAAAAGGATGCATCAACGTGGGGAGCTGGGCCATAAGAATGACGCCAACTGTAAAAGAAGTTACCTCTGGTCGGCGGGATAAGGCGAGGCAGGTGGCGGGCTCTGCCAACTCGACGGCAGCCAGCAAAGGTCTGTGACCACAAGTGAGAAGAGAGAGAGAGAGAGAGAGAGAGAGAGAGAGAGAGAGAGAGAGAGAGAGAGAGAGTGGACACCGCTGTCTTGTTTAGATGTGGAGAGGGTGAGGGAGTGCAAAAATAGAGAAACCCTAGCAAGTGAAGCATATATCGAAAGCTACAGCCTACACATACTACTAGTGAATCCCACAAAATATAGTCATTCGATCAGTTGAAGTTTGCTATGATAAGCGGCAGCGATTCACTTTGTGGAATAAATCAACATCTAAAAAGTGTTTGGTGTTAGGGTGGATGGCTGGTCTCAAGTTTAAAACTTCTTATACTATATAAACTTATACATATATATTTTCTTCAATGGCACGTGAATCATGCACGTACTCAATGACGAAGCATGGGATGGATGGTAGCCATGGACATGGTCGAACCTCTTTGGAGACGAGTACATTACTACGTACTTTAATGTACGTTTAAAAAACTACTACTTTGATGTGTCCTGTCCACTCGCAGAAGGTGAGAAGCTTGCTTACTACGCCCTCTACGTAGCCCACACTATTGTACTATAGTGTACTAGCACTTGGAGTATGGGAGCACCAAAAGGATGGTGGCAACTGATATTTCCCCGTCTAGACTGACCCGAAGCTGGCTTCTCACCTTCCTGGCCGACCAAAAAACCCTCCGCCCTCCCGCCCACACTTCTCGCCCGGCTCAAGCTGAGCCCGCCACTCCACATTGATGGCAAGTCAGGGCGACACGACCTCTCACTGCATCCGCCATTGAAGCGGCACACCGACCGAGGGTGGCACCCGCTGCACGCCCGACATTAGACTACTCACAGTGGATAGTAACTTTAGAGCCAGTCTAATAAGGCCAAGGTAGCAAGCTATAAGACTTGCGATGTCATTAAAATGTAATCTAGACAAGAGAGAGAGAGAGAGAGAGAGACTAAGAGAAGAGGTGCATAAACGCACTTGTTCCCTCCCGCACACGCGCGGCTACACCCACGGTGGAGCACATTTGCACATGAAGCGGCATCTAATGTGATAATTTGACACATCTAGTTGTCCACTTAATGTAGGGTCTGCGCCACCACATTCAGGTCAGACATTGTATGACTCACATGTGGGCGCAGACCCTACATTAAGTGGACGGGGAAATATCAGGTTCCCCCATCCTTTTCGTGCTCCCATACTCCAAATGCTAGTACTATTGTAGTACAATAGTGTGGGCTATGTAGAGGGCATAGTAAGCAAGCTTCTCATCATTCTGTGAGTTGGCAGGACACATCAAAGTAGTAGTTTTTTTAAACGTACATTAAAGTACGTAGTAGTGTAGTCATCTCCAAAGAGGGTCGACCATGTCCATGGCCACCATCCCATCCCGTGCTTCGTCATTGAGTACGTGCACGGTTCACGTGCCATTGAAGAAAATAATTGTGTATGTGCCATTGAAGAAAAAAAATTAAAAAAACACACCAGCGCGTCAAGGTCGAACTTTGATTCGTTCACGCTTGGTTACTGACCCTCCAGTAAGTGAACAACTACTACACGCGTCAAATTATCACCTGTGCTGCATCTTCATCAAGAAATGAGCTTCACCGAATACTCGCGCATTTGTGTTAAGGAAAGAGGCAAAGAGTACGTGCGTTCGTGCATGGATTTCTTCTCTTCGTGCATGTAATCCTTTTTTGCGGGTGATTTGTACACGAACTCGGCCTACGTTGGTGACCATTGGTGAGTCTCACTTATCTCTACTTCTCTACATGTACATCTACATCTGCATCTATGTCCACATCTACATCTACTATAGCACATCAAGTTTTTAAACATGAGACCAGCCATTTTCTTGCATGACACGACCTGGATGCTAGATGTCCCACGTGTCGGCAAAACTACGATTTCCGATGATCGAGGAGGACCAAGGAACCGCGCGGTGGAGCATGTACACTCGGCCCCTCCCAATGCTAAATCATTAAATGAAGGATGCTTAGCTGCAACAACTTAAGCACCTATGCATTGGAGGCTTTAGTTGCTAAACTTGTTAATGTGCTTAGCACCTCATGTTAGCACTGGTGCATTAAAGGCTTTAGTTGTTAAACTTTTAAATGTTCTTAGCACCTCATGTTAGCATCATTGTGTTGGAGCCTTTAGTTGCTAAACTTTTTAATGTGCTTAGCACCTCATTTTAGCACCGGTGCATTGGAGGCTTTAGTTGCTAAACTTTTTAGTACTGCTATAGAATCAACCAAATCTTCTAAACATTTAGACCAGAGGAGTAGGGAACATGGCAAGACTTGTAGTTACATCGTACATACATGTCCACCGCATGCTATCACCATATTTCTCGGCCTCCGTGCGACACCTAGCTCTAGTAATCCACCAGCCCATATCGCTTCTCGCTCCTCATCTCTATCAAAGTGCGTCCGGCAGGCAATTTTGCTGTTGATTGATGTTGATTCGCTCACACTCGCTCCCACATGTTAGAGATATGCCAATAGCATTCTAAATCTAAAAAGAATAGCGATATGACAATAGGAAGCGCATTGACCGGCGGACCAAACGCGAGAGGCGTGCCTTGAGTGGGTCCGGTTTCTCGTAAGGTGACTTAGAGCATCCACATTGGGTTGATTTGCTGCCTGTATGGCAACCTCTAAGTACTCAAAGGCTGGCGTTATACACTGCATGCGTGAGCCTATAATGAGCGAAAAAATGCTTAGCATCGACGCTTAGTATAGGGGCTGCCTACAATGTTTTGATTTGAATAGAATAATCTGCTTGGCCTACTTGTCATTGGAGGAGATAGTTCTGGACATGCAAGGCAGATGTGAAGTATCTGGCTAGGGAAATAGTTGTTTATTAAACATGGGTCCACCTTAGAGGCTTGAAGCCATTTGCTATACACTACGGTAGTTTTGCAATGAGCTTAGAGGCTGGACGTGGGTCCTAGCTTGGAGGCAAGCCCACCTCCAAGCACTATGGATGCCCTTATGCGCCTCGACGGAGGAAGTAACTTGTTAAAATTTGGCACTTTTCCGGGCTCATTATGTGCATTCTCTAGACATTTGTTAACCCAGATACGTACATCAACACCCATCTACAACTACATGGGTGTGATGAGAGGGACGTGGATTGTCGCTCGATTGTGGTGCATCATACGGTGCACACACGCGATCCGTGTGCTTGGGGTTCCGGCCAATTACAACACAACATAGTCGGGTGAGCGCACACAATTTCCAGAGTTGACAGAAATGAAGCGTGTGCGATAGTAAATGACCGAGATTGTAGGGGAATCCGAATTTCCTGGGTTGCTTGTCTAAAAAAACCAATGCATTGTATGGTTGTTCGGTCACTCTGCCCAGGGCACACTACTAAGGAAGCGATGGCGTCCCGCCACGCTGAGTTCATCGACGCCCATGGCCGCACACCCATGTGAGCAGACCAAGAAGCTTTACATGTTCATTAGTGAGTTTTATCTTAATTCTTGCAAGCAGAGATTTAATGCACCTTGAAATCTGAACATGTGATGGGAATTAATAAAAATGTGACTTATAAAATGGTAAACAGAGTACAATATTTATAGTCTCACAGCCCGCCTATATCATTCCTATTGTACTTACTCTTAACGCTCGTCATCTAGTACTTCATTGGTTGGTTTCAATATTTGAATTGAGCCCCGTACACCCATACACTTGATGTTGTGTGGCTACCATCCAATATTCGCTTGTAGTTATGGTTGCTTCGTCTAAACAACTTTACTCTTGGAATATTGGAGTATGAGCGCAATCAACGAAGAGTGAAATGATGGTTGCTTCGCTCGAGCAACTTTTACTATTATTGCGGGAAAGGTGGGGCTCTGTGATTTAACTGCTCATTAGTGATTATTACTGCGGTGCAACAAGCAGAGTGAATCTCGCCAGTGGTACATGGCTCGTGGACCTGGATTCTGGATGTGCCACATGTGGGCAAAAGCAAGTTTGAATGATTTGTGGCATTGCTATCAAACTTCCGGGATATGTTTATATGGACACATAATTTTCCAGCATAATGAAATTGTGTTGTGATGCTATGAAGCTTTCAACTTTGGTTTCATGTGTCCTCTTGCCTCCAAAGTTGTCTTGTTACAACATTCCATCAAATACAAATGAAATTAACATGCACGCAAATGAATCTAAAAAAGCGTCAATATTTACATCACAACTGAATACAAAGTTGTGAGAATGTGTACAAATAAAGAAAAATAAAAATTGAAGGATGATGTCCGTAGGCATGGTTCCATTTTGTGTCGTTCATTGGTTTGCAGCTAGTTTCGCGCAGCTCTGTGGAAGTGAACAATACATGTTAGCAAAGAAAGAATTCTATGGAGGACATGGACCATCTAAGCATTTTGTGTAGTTCCACTAAAATCGAGCTGAGCATTCCAATTTTGATATTTAACAAGTGTGATTACATTAATAATGGCACCAATAGTAGTTGATGAAACATACACACACAAGTAGAAGCCGATAACCTTTGCAATCTCTCATAAAAATAACCACTTGTTGGAGAAGATTAGGCTTGGAGTTGGATGGGGAGGATAGAAAAACGAATCTCCCTTTGTGCAGTCGCACTGAAATGTACAGACGTTGCCCTTCTCACATTTTAGCGAAATTGCACAAGACACTCTTAATAAAAAAAGTGATTTGTGCAGTTCACCAAAAGGTTGCAATATCCATGAGGTGAAATTCATAGCCCTGTTTGCAAAAAAGAGGTAGAAAGGAAACAATTATTGGCCAATAACAGTTGATGACACATACAACGACAAAAAAGAAGCATATCCCTTATCCTAAGGGAAGATAGCAACACTGTTGCTTATCTAAAACAGTGTGAGGACAAGATTGCAAAATGGAAAGTACGCCGGACGAGCTACGTTTTGGGCAAAGCACTAGGGAAGATCCACATGCAGGATTTTCCACATGCAGTAACGTGGGAAGATGGGCTATGGAGCAAGGGCGGAGGGGAGGAAGCTGTACCTCAGGGTCGTCGAGATGTAATTAGGAGAGCAGCAGTGGGTGGGATCTACCCAAACTGCAGCAGCGAGCAAGTGGCGAAGGCCCTACCACGCTGGAGCTTGGTCAGAGAGAACGATGAGTACCGCAGATCGGGACGTGTTTCCTCGACGTCACCGAACGGAGAAACGATGCACATCCTCCATTTCTGTCGGCGGACGGGATGCTGCTAGATCAGTGACCAACGGTGAGAGAGAGAGAGGCCACCGCTGCTTGTGTGAGATACGATGAAGAGAGACAAACCTCGGCAGGTAGGCTCCGTTGTACGCGCAATTGAGCAATATAAATTTATTTAAAAATAATGCGCCAATGCATCTAGTCGAACTTTTTTCGTGCACACGTGGTACACGACCTCCGTAAGTAAACAACCGCTACACGCTCTCAAATTATCACGTGGGCTGCCATTTTGTAGAGAAATGAGCTCCAGTGTGTACCCCTGTGGGTTTGGCTGGGAACGAAGCGTGAGTATATGCACCTATTCTCTTGGTGTACGTACACCACCTACGTGGGTGTGTGTGAGAGAGATACAAACCTGGAGAGAGATGGTTTGTGGTTTCATGGGTGTTTTTTGGGGGTGGGTGAGAGATAGAAGCGAATATGTGTCGATGATATCTCAAATAAAAAATGTAACATATGCAATGTGTGTGAAACAGAGGCCTGGATATATCATATATAGAGGGGGCAATCCACGAGAAGAGAGTGGAGGTATCATCGGCGTGAGATATCCATAGAATCGAAGAGAGGGATGAAGTGTGTGTGTGTGTGTGTGTGTGTGTGCGTGCGCACGATTGATAAAGAGTGACATCGAATTTGTGTGAGCCCACGTCAAAGATATAGGGTGGCTGGCCTACTAGAACGTGAGAGGGGACATGTGCAGTTTGTCTTTGTTGCATGGGTACCCACTACAGGAAATATGTCAACTTGCGACCATCAATATTGGTTATCGAATGGTCATTGTTTTTCATTTGTGATGTTTTTGTGGCCAAAAACGGTTGGTCAAAAGCTGGTCGTCTTTAATGAACCTTGATGACCTTTGTTGTGAAATGGTTGTACAAGGCAACGGCCATAATAAAACGTCGTTGGTTCAGTGACCAATTATTTTGGTCATTGGTTGTCTGCCCAGGCCACATATGGTCCAATGTGGTAAGCTCACGTGGAAAAATTGCGACACATTGAATTGGTCATTGATAGGAATCAACCCGGTCCAATTCGGTGTCTATATGGGCCAAGCCCAGTAATTCAGCCCATTCAATATTATTTTTCTTTTCGTATTGGTCAGCCACACGGGCCAAGCCCAACAGGTCAGCCTTTTTATTT
Source organism: Triticum aestivum (assembly GCF_018294505.1). NCBI lineage: Eukaryota > Viridiplantae > Streptophyta > Magnoliopsida > Poales > Poaceae > Triticum > Triticum aestivum. Next base: position 341,209,635 of record NC_057803.1, on the reverse strand, counting down.
CCAGGGCCATGATCCTTTTGTGGACCATTTCTTTTTTGGGTCACATATATTTCTCAATTGGGCCTCAGACTTTTTATAGTCCATTTACTTAATCTTTAGTCTTTTCCTATGAATATTATTTGAAAAATGGCCTTTTTAGATGCCAAATACTTATTAGGTCCCACTTGTCAAGTTTTAATTAACGACAACCTAGGTTTCAATTTGCACACAATAATTTTAGTCAGAACAGTAAACAAATGAAAATCACATGCCAATTTTGGCTAATAGCACAATCTTTACATAATTCATTCGCCACTCCAGGCATTGGAGCGGGATTCGGATGCCGCTCTTGACTGACCACAGCTTCCGGGGGAGCGGTCTACTCCTGGGATGCAGAGGCGTCCTCACAGTCAGCCAGAAAAGTCGACGCTCTTCTTATAAAAGAAAGCACTCACTTAATTACTTACTGAATCTTGTCTTTCTCTTGGCGCAGAGAATTTTTGACGTGTCCGGGTCAATCAGAGGTTCGGCTTGCTTCTCCCCCTGATGAGGACATCAATAACATAGTTACACCCACAGCCCCTGTTGCTATACATACTGGACAAATTACTACAGCTCGCGCACGCCAATTGAATTATCAGGTACTTTCGTTTCTTGGTAACGATTCTAATGTTCATGAGAATATGATGCTGCCTAAATTGGATACATTTGTTTTGCTTACAAATGAAGGGCCTAGCTTGGACAAGAATGATGAACCTTGGAGCAAGTTCAAGCATGGAGATGATGGCATGCGCAAGGGGAACAAGAACGGAGTTACAAGTGATGATTCTAGGACTCTGAAGCCACCATAATGAGTGGATGAAGCATGGGACGAAATATACACGATGCCACTTCATAAATTTCGTCCAGAGGCTATTCTAGGTGCCGCGTCACCTTATTATTGGGCCAGGCCCATGTATTTTCGAAGTACTTAAGTCTAGGCTGTTTTTAGAGTCCGTATGTGTGGGGAAACAAGAGTTAGGGTTGGTTTCGGACCCCACCACCAAGGGCCACGAAATTCCCCCTCTCTCCTCCATATATACAGCCCTTAGGGCATCGTTTAGACTTTGGGTTTTGTTTAGATTAAAAGTTTGCCATAGCTGAAACTTTGCGTACTTTGTTTGTGTCCAACGACCAGACCAAGACGTCACAGAACCCCACCTTGATCAATAAAGCTTTCATCTTATATTCGCAATATATCCAGATTGCAATCTCAGTTTCTTGCTTGTTCCTCGTTGGTTCGCAGGAAACAGACCCTCGTGGTCAGGTTGATCGTGCTCCGGCATGGTCAATAACCCTTGGAAGTTGGTTTAGCGATTGCTAAGGCGCGACGTCTCGCACGTTCGTAGTCGGATCGTCAAGGTCTACTCCCACAGAAACGATAGCCACCATCTCATCGAAACATCGGGACACCTTTGCCTCTATCAAGTGGTATCAGATTTCCAGGTTGCTCGGCGAGATTTTTCAGTTTTTCGTAGTTTAGATCGAGTCTTTTCTTCGTACCTATAGTCCACGAAAAAGCCAAAAAAAATTTAGGGTTAGTTCATCCTATCCGAACCAATCTGAGCCTTTGCATAATCTTTTCTGTATTTGCTTTGTTGAATTTGCGGTTGCATCGCGTGTCAAGTTGCTGGTCTTAGCGTCTAGTCCTTTAGAGTTTCGAGTTCTGTACACAGGTTGTCACGTCGCCGCTGCCATATATCACCTCCGCATCATCATCATCATCATCGCTGCTGCCATATACCACCACCACACCATCTTCATCATCGTTGCCATATTCACCACCACATATTCACAACCAATCTGAGTCCATATACGCCACCACATCTCCGCCGCCATCACGCCAATCCGAGTCCACCTGCAACATATATCCGCCACCACTCCGATTTCCACCAGATTCATCGCCGCCACCAGTCCGAGATTCCACTAGATTCATCTCCGCCACCAGTCCTAGTCCGAGTCCAGTATTTTTTGCTTTGTTTTTTGAGTTCCAGATCATGCGATACTCCGGGCCGTGACAGAGTAGGACTCCCCAACTTTCGAGCCATCCGCAGAAGAAAAATAGTTCCAAACTAAAAAAAACTAAGTCTGGAAAATTCTGGCTAGGCAGTTTTTAGACCATTTGTAGACTTTTTCAAAAAAAAATTGTTGCGGAGCAAAAAAAAAGAGGAAAAAAGTGCAAAAAAAGTGAAAAAAAATAAAAAAAATTCAGAGCGTGCTCCTCCCTTGTTTACGTGCAGCGCCGTGATTTTGGTAGTGTTCTAGGCTCACGTCTCTAGCACGGTCTAGCCTAGGACCAGCACAGTACCGTCGTTGAGCGTTTCTTCAACTTTGCATCTCTGAATTGATTATTGCTGACCCTTTTTGCTACCATATTATAAGCCTTCCTAGCTCCACATACATCTACGTTGTGCGTTTGACTCTCCCTGGTAATCACTCTATCCAAGCTTTGAGAATTTTGACTACGACGGTTGCCGATCACCGCCTGCTGCTTGGTAAGAACTGGTAAGAATTTGAGATTCGCTTGACGGATTTGTGACACTCCACCACCGCCATTTTCTAGTAGTCTGTAGGATCATATTATTGTGTGTTTCTATTGCTGCTAACCATGGCAGGATCACAACCCGACGCGATTGACTAGGAGAACATGACGAACAAAGAGTTACATGATAAGTTTCATCAAATGATGAGTGGACAGGTGGAAGATGTGCTAAACAGATTTGAAGAGGCCATGGAGAAGATAGATGGCATTGAGAAGGCGTTCGAAACAAAGCTCGATAACAAGTTTAATGAATTGCTCACGTGTCTTCCACCGCCCACTGCACATGTCGCACCTCTACAACAACAACAACAACATCGTCTTCCAAATCAAGTGGGACGAGCACAACGCGTTCCCATTGAGCCTGGTCAAACTTCTGGTGCTGCTGTACCTACTGTTGGTGCTTCTGTCGCTCCTGCTGCTACTGCAGAGGTGGAGGACCATTACGAGGATGAGGTTGATCAAAATCAGAACTACGTGCAACCACCAGCACCACCACCACTAGGTCGTCCCCATGCATATCATCGCAACGGTAGGGCTGCACCACCACCTGAGGTACATGACCATCTTCCTAAACTAAAATTGAATATTCCACCATTTGAGGGTAGATATGTTCCTGATATATATCTTACTTGGGAGTTAGAAACTGAACAACGATTTACATGGTTACAATATCCTGAGGAGAGACGTGTTCCTGCTGCTGTTTGTGCTTTCACTAGCTTTGCATGTGTTTGGTGGTCTGAACATTGTAGATTATATCCTATTCCAGCTACTTGGGCTGCTTTGAAAACTGCTATGCGTACTCGTTGGGTTCCACCATATTATCAACGTGAATTACTTCAAAAATTGCAGCGCTTAAGACAAGGAAAAAATTCTGTAGAAGAATATTATCAGGAATTACAAACTGGCATGATTAGATGTGGTATTGTTGAGGAGAATGAAGCTATGCTTGCACGTTTTATGGGTGGATTAAATAGAGAGATTCAGACCATTCTAGAGTATAAGGAGTATACTAATATCACTCGTTTATTCCATCTTGCTTGTAAAGCTGAACGTGAAGTGCAGGATCGACAGGCATTGGCGCGAACTAACTTTTCTGCAGGTCGATCTTCATCATGGACACCACGTGCATCCTCTACTTCCACTCCACCAGCACCTCCATCAGGTGCCACCTCCAGCCGTGATACAAGAAAGCAGGCACAACCACCACTATCTGCCAAGAGCACACCTGCCGGGCCTGCGCAGAGCTCTTCTTCTTCCATGGCATCAACAGGGCACACAAGTGATATTATTTGTCGTCGTTGTAAGGGAAGAGGACATTTTGCGAGAGAATGCCAATCTCAGCGTGTGATGATTGCTACTGAGGATGGTGGGTATGAGTCCGCTAGTGACTATGATGAGGAGACTTTGGCTCTTATTACACATGAAGAACACGGTGGAGAGGATTCTGATCATGAGACGCAATACATGGCTGCTGAAGATGCTGACAGGTATGAATGTTTAGTTGCTCAACGTGTTTTGAGTGTGCAGGTTACACAAGCTGAGCAAAATCAGAGGCATAATTTGTTCCATACAAAGGGAGTTGTGAAGGAACGTTCTGTTCGCGTCATCATAGATGGAGGGAGCTGCAATAACTTGGCTAGCATGGAGATGGTGGAGAAGCTATCTCTCACCACAAGACCACATCCACATCCTTACTACATCCAATGGTTCAACAACAGCGGCAAGGTTAAGGTAACACGTACTGTTCGTGTGCATTTTAGTATCTCTACATATGCTGATTATGTTGATTGTGATGTGGTACCTATGCAAGCATGTTCCTTATTACTTGGTAGACCATGGCAATTTGATAAAAATTCTGTACACCATGGTAGAAACAATCAGTATACTCTTGTTCATAAGGATAAAAATATTACTTTGCTTCCTATGACTCCTGATTCCATTTTGAAAGATGATATTAATAGAGCTAATAAAGCAAAACAGGAGAAAAATAAGAGTGAAAATCAGATTGTGGCAAAAGAATTTGAGCAACAAATGAAGCCTAATAATAAACCATCTAGTGTTGCTTCTGAAATTAAATTGAAAAGTGCATGTTTACTTGCCACCAAATCTGATATTGATGATCTAGATTTTAGCAAATCTGTTTGCTATGCTTTTGTGTGCAAAGAGGCATTATTTTCATTCGAGGACGTGCCTTCCTCTTTGCCTCCTGCTGTCACTAACATTTTGCAGGAGTTCGCTGACGTCTTTCCACAAGACGTGCCACCGGGATTACCACCTATTCGAGGGATTGAGCATCAAATTGACTTAATTCCCGGTGCATCATTACCCAACCGTGCACCATACCGTACCAATCCAGAGGAGACGAAGGAGATTATGCGTCAAGTACAAGAACTGCTCGACAAAGGTTATATACGCGAATCCCTTAGTCCTTGTGCTGTTCCTATCATTTTAGTGCCGAAAAAGGATGGTACGTCGCGTATGTGCGTTGATTGTAGAGGCATTAATAATATTACTATTCGTTATCGTCATCCTATTCCTAGGCTAGATGATATGCTTGATGAATTGAGTGGCTCTACAATATTCTCCAAAGTTGATTTGCATAGTGGATACCATCAAATTCGTATGAAATTGGGAGATGAATGGAAAACAGCATTTAAAACTAAGTTTGGATTATATGAGTGGTTAGTCATGCCTTTTGGGTTAACTAATGCACCTAGTACTTTCATGAGGTTAATGAACGAAGTTTTACGTGCTTTCATTGGACGATTTGTGGTAGTTTACTTTGATGACATATTGATTTATAGCAAATCTTTGGAGGAACATTTGGAACATTTACGTGCTGTTTTTATTGCTCTACGTGATGCACGTTTGTTTGGTAACCTTGGAAAGTGCACCTTTTGCACCGACCGAGTATCTTTTCTTGGCTATGTTGTTACTCCACAGGGAATTGAAGTTGATAAAGCCAAGATTGAAGCTATTGAGAGTTGGCCGCAGCCCAAAACGGTCACACAAGTGAGGAGTTTCCTTGGCCTCGCTGGTTTCTATAGGCGTTTTGTGAGAGATTTCAGCACCATTGCTGCACCTCTCAACGAGCTTACAAAGAAGGATGTGCCTTTTGTTTGGGGTACCGCACAGGAAGAAGCCTTCACGGTATTGAAAGATAAGTTGACACATGCTCCTTTACTCCAACTTCCTGATTTTAATAAGACTTTTGAGCTTGAATGTGATGCTAGTGGAATTGGATTAGGAGGTGTGTTATTACAAGATGGCAAACCTGTTGCATACTTTTCTGAAAAATTGAGTGGGCCTAGTCTGAACTATTCTACTTATGATAAAGAATTATATGCTCTTGTTCGGACCTTAGAAACATGGCAACATTATTTATGGCCCAAGGAATTTGTTATACATTCTGATCATGAATCTTTGAAACACATTAAAAGTCAAGCAAAACTGAACCGTAGACATGCTAAATGGGTTGAATTCATTGAGACTTTCCCTTATGTCATTAAACACAAGAAGGGTAAAGAAAATGTTATTGCTGATGCATTGTCTCGTCGTTATACTATGCTTTCACAACTTGACTTTAAAATATTTGGTTTGGAGACCATCAAAGATCAATATGTGCATGATGCTGAATTTAAAGATGTATTGCAGAATTGTAAGGAAGGGAGAACTTGGAACAAGTTCGTTCTTAACGATGGATTTGTGTTTCGTGCTAACAAGCTATGCATTCCAGCTAGCTCCGTTCGTCTTTTGTTGTTGCAGGAGGCGCATGGAGGAGGATTAATGGGACACTTTGGCGTCAAGAAGACGGAGGATATACTTGCTACACATTTCTTTTGGCCAAAGATGAGACGGGATGTTGAGCGTTTTGTTGCTCGCTGCACTACATGTCAAAAAGCTAAGTCACGACTCAATCCTCATGGTTTATATATGCCTTTGCCTGTACCTAGTGTTCCTTGGGAGGATATATCTATGGACTTTGTTTTAGGTTTACCTCGAACAAAGAAGGGGAGGGATAGCATATTTGTTGTCGTGGATAGGTTCTCGAAAATGGCACACTTTATACCATGTCATAAAAGCGATGATGCTGTTAATGTTGCTGATTTGTTCTTTCGTGAAATTATTCGCTTGCATGGTGTGCCAAATACTATTGTTTCAGATCGTGATACTAAATTTCTTAGCCACTTTTGGAGATGTTTATGGGCTAAGTTGGGGACTAAACTGCTTTTTAGTACTACTTGTCACCCCCAAACTGATGGACAAACTGAAGTAGTCAATAGAACATTGTCTACTATGCTTAGGGCTGTTTTGAAGAATAACAAGAAAATGTGGGAAGAATGCTTGCCTCATATTGAATTTGCTTATAATCGTTCATTGCATTCTACTACTAAGATGTGCCCTTTTGAAATTGTGTATGGTTTCCTACCTCGTGCACCTATTGATTTGTTGCCTCTTCCATCTTCGGAGAAGGTTAATTTTGATGCTAAAGAACGTGCTGAATTGATTTTAAAAATGCATGAGTTAACTAAGGAAAACATTGAGCGTATGAATGCTAAATATAAACTTGCTGGAGATAAGGGTAGAAAACATGTTGTGTTTGCACCTGGAGATCTTGTTTGGTTACATTTGCGTAAGGATAGATTTCCTAATTTGCGCAAATCAAAGCTAATGCCACGTGCTGATGGTCCTTTTAAGGTGTTAGAGAAAATAAATGATAATGCATATAAACTTGAGCTGCCTGCAGATTTTGGGGTTAGTCCCACTTTTAACATTGCAGATTTGAAGCCTTATTTGGGTGAGGATGATGAACTTTCGTCGAGGACGACTTCATTTCAAGAAGGGGAGGATGATGAGGACATCAATACCATTGTTACACCCACAACCCCTGCTGCTATACATACTGGACCAATTACTAGAGCTCGCGCACGCCAATTGAATTATCAGGTACTTTCGTTTCTTGGTAACGATTCTAATGTTCATGAGAATATGATGTTGCCTAAATTGGATACATTTGTTTTGCTTACAAATGAAGGGCCTAGCTTGGACAAGAAAGATGAACCTTGGAGCAAGTTCAAGCATGGAGATGATGGCATGCGCAAGGGGAACAAGAACGGAGTTACAAGTGATGATTCCAGGACTCTGAAGCCACCATAATGAGTGCATGAAGCATGGGACGAAATATACAAGATGCCACTTCATAAATTTCGTCCAGAGGCTATTCTAGGTGCTGCGTCACCTTATTATTGGGCCAGGCCCATGTATTTTCAAAGTAGTTGAGTATAGGCTGTTTTGAGAGTCCGTATGTGTGGGGAAACAAGAGTTAGGGTTGGTTTCGGACCCCACCACCAAGGGCCACGAAATTCCCCCTCTCTCCTCCATATATACAGCCCTTAGGGCATCGTTTAGACTTTGGGTTTTGTTTAAATTAAAAGTTCGCCATAGCTACAACTTCGCGTACTTCGTTTGTGTCCAACGACCAGACCAAGACGTCACAGAACCCCACCTTGATCAATAAAGCTTTCATCTTATATTCGCAATATCCAGATTGCAATCTTAGTTTCTTGCTTGTTCTTCGTTTGCTCGCAGGAAACAGACCCTCGTGGTCAGGTTGATCGTCCTCCGGCATGGTCAATAACCCTTGGAAGTTGGTTTAGTGATTCCTAAGGCGCGACGTCTCGCACGTTCGTAGTCGGATCATCAAGGTCTACTCCCACAGAATCGATAGCCACCATATCATCGAAACATCGGGACACCTTTGCCTCTATCACCCCCACCCTCGCCTATGAAATGGATAACCCTTGCTGCCATAGCAGCATGATTTTAAGGGCTTCTATTGAAGCGGAATAGGAGGAAGCCATGCATTCTTTCAAGAATCTCCAACCCCCCCCCCCTTAGAGGGCCTTGTGAATTCGCCAACGACTTCTCCATTAGGTAGGTTTTTGATGTTTATATTGGTCAATCATAAAATAGAAATAAGAAAAGAATTTATATTTATTCTGATCAAACTTCCTACCTATTAACCTGGAAGTTCTTTTCAGATACAAGGAAATGATTCAGTTCTAGAGCCAAAGATCGTAGTTCTCGAACGAGCACTCGAAAAGATTATGGAGGATCCTCATGATTAGGTATTCTTTTTCCCCAGATCATAGCATTAAGTATTTCTTGGCGAGCTATAAGATGGTCAGATTTATAAGTAAGTATCTCTTGTAAAATATGAGCAACACCAAATCCTTCTAAAGCCCAAACTTCCATTTCTCCTACTCATTGTCCCCCTTGGTTGGCTCTTCCTCTAACCGGTTGTTGTGTACCAAGTGAGTAGGGGCCAGTAGAACGCCCATGAATTTTCTCATCAACTTGATGAATTAATTTTAAGATATAGGACTTCCCTATTAGAACAGGTTGCTCAAAGGGGTCACCTGTTCTTCCACCAAATATTCTGCTTTTTCTCGGGTACTCGGGTTCAAATACCCATGGATTTTTTGTTTCTTTACTGGCTTCATATAATTCTAAAAACACAAGTTTTCTTGAAGCCTATTGCTCATATCTCTCATCAAAGGGTGCTATTCTATAATGTTTCTTTAGCAGATCCCCCGCTAATCCGAGCGAGCTTTCAAATATCTGTCCCACATTCATTCGGGAGGGTACTCCTAAGGGATTGAAGACCATATCAACGGGTGTTCCATCTTGCAAATAGGGCTTTTCTATTTAGTAGTCTAAGTTTCTCGATGAGGATAATTAATTCGGTCGTTGTGGTCGGACTCTATTATGGATTTCTGACTACATTCTCCATAGGTCCCTCTTAGATCTTATTTCTCCAATCTTGGATTAGGGAAGAAGGAGATATTCACGACTACTGGCGATTTCATTATGGGGCAGCTCATGATCTTCATATCGATCTATTATCCAACTCCGTATCTATTCTTTCTTAGCTAAACAGGTGGAAGATCTATCCAATTTGGTTATATTATATCATGGACTCGAAAAACGGATGCTTAACAGGGATCATCGTACATCGTAAATAACCAATTTTCATACAGAAAGACATATCATAGAAAAATGAAATCGAAAATATTCCGAGATGGCAAATATTCGGAGATGAATATGAAAACACCTCTCTGGATCCTCGAATTGAAAGAGAGATTGAGAGGGACTCTTGGTTGCGAGGCCAGGGGGACCTACTATCTACTTAACCGCTAGGCAAAGAGGGAGGAGCCAGGAAGCGGGCGTTTAGTGAGGAAGAGACAAAAAAGTATCACCATTATGTTTGATACTATCGCAACATATAACTACTATCACAACATATAACTACTACTAGAAATATACTTCTGACTTCTGCACTTTCAAGCTGGAGCTCCTGTAAATGAGAGGAAACACCATTTCTGGATATGTTCATAGAGGCTGAACAAAGGCATCTAACAATAAACCAAAAGAGTTAGAAACAAAATAAAAACAAATATAGAAAGCAGTTATGGGCTAAATCATGAAGCATCTCTACATGTAACATGTAACAATACCACAAGGACTAGCTCACAGAAACAACACAAAAGACAAGAACACATAGTTATTGCATGAATACAAATACTGCCAGAATGGTTCTAGATGTTAATTGCAGAAAATGATTCAATCTTAGATGGTTCATGGAGCACGGCATGAATGATTTAAGATAACAAGACATATGTTCTACACTAATTTTACACAAATCATTAAGAATGACAATTTATAATAGACTCAAAACAAAATACCATTGGGGGAGGTGGGAGAACAGGGAGGGGGCGCACCACTGGAGTAAAGAGCGGCACCGAGGACAGAGTCACCATCAATTCTGTTGGTGTGCTCAAGTCTTACATGTCAGGAGTATTGCGACTCATGAAGATACATATATGCGCCAAGGCAGTAGTTCATTTAACAAAAGAAAATAACAGTTCAAGCTTGATGGTACCAACACCAATTTATCGACAACCTAACACCAAAAATGAAAGTAAAATTGAAATGCCAGGTCCAGACCATTTTAGTCTCCATAAATAGTACGTGTTGATCACTTCAGATACACATGGCAAATGCACTCCACACAACAAGCAAGCTACTGGAAATTACTACAAGAAGGAGAATAACACACACCTCATGTACAAAATTCACACTTGGCAATTACAATAGTTACAGCATGGGGAAGTGTTTAAAAATAAAACTCATGATTTGGCCATGCACTGGGCATGTATGGATACTAATTGCTCGACTACATAGGGTAAATAGTTCGTTGTTGCGCAACACAAACACAAAAGTACTTTCGTTGAACACTTATCCATCTTAGGTAGTTGCAAAAAAAGCTAGCAATTGGTAATGCACCTCGTGCTTACAGCCTACGCCTTGGTTAGACAAACATGAAGAGAAACCCCAAAAGGTCCAGTCAAATGTAATGCACACACATGGTTTTCTCAAATTTCATTCATGTCATGGAATGAAACATAAAAACTGATGCAGAGTTTAACCAAGTTGGTGCTGGATGTTGGCCTCCTCCTCTCCTTTGGCCGCAGGAGCACCTGCCTACTCATGCTTCAGACCTATAATGCATAAACCAGGACGATTTGTTTCAGAGAAATGGAAACGCGGAAGAACAAAAACCATCAGGGACAACTACTACGCATGAACCTATCTGTGCACGCAACTTCACCTAAAGCTAAAGAGATTTCACATGATCATTTATTTCGTCGAGCATTGATGACTTGTGAATTGCGGATTTTTTTGTTGTAATACTACTCCTATATTACATTGCCAGTTCAACTGGAGTATATTTTATTCCAGAGTTGACCAAGAAACTTACGGAAGTATACTAAATTAAATTTTATAGAGAAGATTACCGATGGAGGGGTAGTACCAATCTTGGTGATGAGGACCGGATCTGGTGACCTTGGTGGTTGAGATGCCCAGGGATGCCCAAGTCATCCTTCTCACGGAGGGAGGAGGGGACGAGCAGCCTTGGACCGATAAAACTCATCAAACACGGAATATATATTATAAAAATAAAGGAAACAAGGTTGACCAAAGCTGAAATATGTTGCATGGTTTGAACGGTCCATAGAAGGATTAGAGCTTGCAGAAAAATATACATTATACAATAACCACAACTTTCTATTTCCTTTTCCCAAACCACAAAGGACACAAATCAGTATGCACAAGTGTTTCACCTTCAAATAAGCACACTTTAATTTAGTCGTAAGTATTAGCAAAACTAATATTTTTTTTGCATGATCTTAGTGTATCTCTACATCACATAGATTCACCAACTCTATCACTACCAATTCTACTACAAGGTACATCTCTTCTTAGTTCTAATAGATAATCAGCATCCAACCTCAATAAGTATCTCTATATTCATCACATAATCCGGATGAATCGCCATAGCTAAGTAGAGTCACCACAATTGTTGTGTGGTTATGGCACTACACTTTGAGGCTCATCTGTTGTGAGATTGTGCATGTTTTTCTCTATCGTACACTAGACCTAAGCAGAAGTTCTTCACACCCTACTCAATTTGCTTTGAGATTTTATAAGAACATGAATCAGTACCCTGAAGTACTAGATACGAAGACCCACACCCTAGTTCACAAGAGTACGCAAAGCACATCCCCAACACTGCTATCCACAAACGTGCCATCCCAAAAAAAAACTGCTTGACAAAGGGACTAGATTCAGCAGGAGTTTTAAACTCTCAGACCGTAAATCACGCGTCCATGTTGTGAATCAAACCCCTACAAGACCAAACCCTTGCTAGCACCGAGACACGGGCCCAGAGGAAGGAGGAGGGGGACTCACATATGTAGCCGCCCCACGCTGGCCCGGGAGGGGGACTCAACTGTAAATAGCACTTTTCTTCACAATGTGCTATTCTGAACACCATAGGAAAATGAATATTCTTGAATTATTTTTGAACTATGCAAGGAAGGTTTTTGACATATTTGAGGAAGATATGATCCAAAGATTTTATGAGAATTTTGGGCATGACTAAAATGTAGGCTGCTTCACAACCTATGGCAAAAATTAACACATGGACATGACACATAGGTAAAACTGATGAGGTGGTGCCTAGTCATAGCAATGCACCAAAATTTACAAGGCTATGACCATCTATATTGGTCATGACTAGCTAGAACAAGGGTAGCAGGCCAGTGTTGTCTTCTTTACGACCTTTCTGACCAAAATGGTCGTTATGGTTTAGGGTTTGGAGCCCCCTGAACAGCTTATGACCAATTGGTCCCAAATGGTCATAGATTTCCGACCAGTTCTTCCTGGGTCACTGAGAAGGTCACAAATTGACATATTTCTTGTAGTGACCTACCTATAGCGTTCGACTATCTGTGTGTGTGGGGGGGCAGAGGCCTAACTATAGAGGTAGAACGACTGGTATATGTGTGGAGAAGGAGAGAGACCTACCTATGTATTGCGGGAGATAGATTGGCATCCATGCATATGTGTAGGAGAGGAATAAGGTTGGGAGAGAGATAGAGCTAGATTGTCGGAGGGTTGGTGTTGGAGTTGCTTCTCACAAATGGTGGGAGAAGCCTGCTAGACGAACAGAGGGCACGACTACAATATCAATAAGAGAGGGGATGCCTGCATGTCTGTGCACGTGCGTGTGAGAGACGGGTCAGGAGGCATGCACGAATGATGAGGGGGACGATATAGCTATGGTAATAAGACGTAAATACATAGGAAGATCCATCGTCCTGTGTCGGAGAAAGGGAGAGACATAACTTGTGAGGTACATCGATCGGTTCATGGGGAAAAAGAGTTATAATTGACCTAGGTATATGTAGGGAGATCGATCGACATACATGCATGCATGTGTTAGAAGAAAATAATTCCTAGAGAGAAGGATAGCGAGAGGGATGTGGCTAGGAAGTGGTGAGAGAGGCCTACTATATCGAGGGGGGAGGAGTGTGCGAGTATGAGATCGATGAAAAGAGAGTTGGGGGTGTGCACATGCATGGAATCGTATTAGACAGATGGGGGTATGGACGGCGAGAAGAGAAGAGGGAAAGCTTGTGTTTGTGGTAAGCACACCTAGCTAGAGAGGTATATCGATCGGTGTGTGCCAGAAAGAAGGAGCTGGGGGCGTACACACACCATGGGTGAACAGCCTAAAGAGAATTAATGAATGTGCGTGATGGAGCTACATAATGCCGAGGGAGGGTGAGAGGGAGGAGGGCGTGTGCATGCATGAGAGAAAGTTAGCGTAGCTACAAAGATAGGAGAATTAGGTGGGTGTAAAAGACAAACATAGATCATAATTCATTATAAAAGAGGATTTGGATATTTTAACAAGAGATCATAGTGTTTTAAGCCAACACATGCATGAATATAATGGTGACACACATGGTGTGGTTATGAACATGTTATACTACATATAATATATAGAACATATATTTGAATTTGTGATAATGTTTGGCTTTTGTAGCTCAGGGCGAAATACTTGTCGCAATGTAGGGGGCGTAGCACTATACTTTGTGTGATAAACACAGTTTACGTATGGAACATGGTTTAGATTATGAAGATCTAGTTAGTACATCAAATGTACTATTATTTGGAATCAACATCAAGTGGATTCAAAATTTTGAATTCGAGTTCATATAGTACAAATAGTTCATGGCTAACTCTATAGTAATCATGTGGTGTGTTGTTAAGATAATATACAAATGATGGTTTAACTTGGCAACAATCATGATTGTAGATTCTTATTCAAATAGAGAAACAAATTCAAATTTAGTTCGAATTGCAACGGTAGTATAGACATTTGGAATGCACTAAAATGTTCGTATGAGTAGGTTACATGCATTATACAGCCAGCAAAAAAATTTAATTGGACATAACATGGACTCATAGCTTTAAATAGCATTCGTACAGTAAAACGGGACAAGGCTCTCCCTTTGCGTGGTGCGAATAGTTTTATTTTTTATTGTTTTTTTCGTTGAGGGAAGTGCGAATTGATTTGGTACGTACATTATTACATGTTAGGCTTGTCCCTAAATTTCGACCCACGCCTTATTATCACAAAAATTCTGATATTGCTTTGTCTCTTTGTGCTCTGAAAAATCACGCCTTCACAACCCACGCCTTGCTATCATGAAATTACAACACACAGAAAACTGCCTCCAGCTGCCAAATCCTGACACGCGAAACCCCCCTTCTAACCCTGAGTCGAAAGGGCCGCTAGTTCCAATTGGTGGGGGTACTGTTGTAACACACCCTACAGTTTGGACAAACGCGTCCCTAAGTCATGGTTCCCCCCTCCCATCACCTCCTTTTCGCCATTCGAAATCCCATGCTGCCATAACCTCTCTACTCTAGCTGCAAAACCTCACCCTGCTTCCTCCACCACCCCACCGCTGCCTAGCCGGAGCCTCTTCCCTGATGATGTCGTCCACCGGAATAGCTCAACGTCCCTCATCCACCGCCCCGGGTGAGGATCATTCAACGATCTCGTCGTCCCGCTGGTTCAGCTGCCCCATCCTCCACCTCCAAGGAGGTTCTCCGACAATCTCCTCGTCTATCGCGGTTGATCCATGCCCACAGCGCCACCTTAACCTGCTCCACTAGAATCGCAATATCCACACCGACTCCTCGGATGAAGCCGAGGCCTACTTAGCGCTACCAAAGAGGTTGTACACTCATTGCATTGCACCTTCTCCTTAACTCGACCTCTCGATGCCGATGGTGCTCAATCCCGCAGTCCAATGGCACTGCTACCTCTAAGCCGGCGCCGCCGGCGACATCTCCACGGCGGCTCTCCCTGGTATGTCCATTTTGCATCATGTTTTCCTATTGTTATTTATAATGTTTTTATTAATAATAATGCTTTATTGAGTATTTCTAATGCCTTTTCTCTCATAATATGCAAGGTTACACAAATAGGGAGAATGTCGTCAGCTGGAAGACTAGACCTAAAAAAGATACATCAGAGTCGCCTATTCTACACATCTCCAAATGAGCTAAAAATTTACGGAGAATTGTTTTGGAATATATGAGAAATAATGGAGCAAATGACTACCAGAGGGGGCCCACCAGCTGGGCACAACCCACCTGGGCGCGCCAGGCAGCTCAGGCGCGCCCTAGTGGATTCTGCCCTCCTCGGCCCACCTTCGGTGCCCATCTTATGGTATATAATTCATTTTGACCTAGAAAAAATAAGGAGAGAACTTTCAGGATGGAGCGTCGCTGTCTCGAGGCAGAACTTGGCCAGGAGCACTTTTGCCCTCCGGTGGAGCGATTCCGTCGGGGGAACTTCCTCCCGCAGGGGGAAATGATCGTCATCATCATCACCAACAACCGTCTCATGTTTGGGAGGCTAATCTTCATGAACATCTTCAACAGCACCATCTCCTCTCAAACCCTAGTTCATCTCTTTTGTTCAATCTTTGTACCGGAACCTTAGATTGGTACCTGTCGGTGACTAGTAGTGTTGATTACATCTTTTAGTTTATTACTATATGGTTTATTTCGTGGAAGATTATATGTTCAAATCCATTATGCTATTTAATACCCCTTTGATCTTGAGCATGATTATCATTTGTGAGTAGTTACTTGTAACATCCCAAATTTTCAATTTGGAATGTTATACACTAGATCATCATTGCATATCATATTTCATTGCATTTTGGTTGATCCTAGAAATTCTATGCAACTCAAGGACCCTCAGAGAGAGTTGGGGATTTCGTTATTTTCATATTTGAGTTTTCTCAAATTTTGAAAATAGGATCATTTGATTTTACTTATTTCATCTTCAATTATTTCTATTATGAAAATTATGAGAGAGGGAATAAGATGACTTTCCCAAAATAAAGAAATATTGAGGGTTTAGATAAAAAATCAAATAAGATTTTATTTTTGTTTTATTTGCTATTTTATTTGAACTTAGGAAAAATTGCACATTTTCAAAATTGCATTTAGAGCCAAAAAATGTTCATAATGTTCTAAATATTTTATTTAGACGGAGAAAATTTGTTTTGGCATTTTTAGAATTTTATTTATTTTTCTAGAATTTTTTTAGTCGCAGCAAAATTGTTTTAAAAAAAAGAGAGACCCCGTGCCTGACTGGGCCAAGGGCCCAGCCGAGCGGGTCGGCCTAGCCAGCCGCCGCTGCCTCTCGCCGGGTCGGGACAGAGTCCCAACCAGCGCCGTCGCCGCCCGAGTCCGGGGAGGACTCCGCCTCCTGAGGCCGACCCCTCCCCCAAGTCGCCTCTCCCTGCCCCTTTATAACCCCCCTGCAGCCCACACCGCCGCCGCCGCATGCCCCCAGCGCCGCCGCCGCACGCCGCATGCGCCGCCTACTGCCGCCGCCCCTGCCGCTTGCCGCCGTTGCACGCAGACCGGAGCCGCCAACCCACCGCCTCGCGCCACCCGCCGCCCTGCCGGAGTCTCGCCGGAGCGCCGCCGCCGAGGTAGCCGCCGCCCGGTTTTTGAGAAAAAGCCGTTTCGTTTTTTTTTAAATCCCTAGTTTTCGTTTTTTTATTAAATAGATCGGTTTTCTCCGGTTTATTTATTTAGCGAGCGTTCGCTCGTCTGTTCGTTTTAATGAACGTGTTTTTCGTTTAGTTGCTGTTAACGAACGTCTGTTCCTTAACATGTTCGTCATTTTTCTTTTTCTCGGACTAAATCCACGATTTTTCTGATCGCGATTTCTGATCCGAAGTCATTTTAGTTTAACTTTTCGCTCGTTTGTCGGAATCAGGCGATTCAAGCGCTTGGAGTTTCGTCTCGAAACCCTCTTTCCGTTTAACCAACCCAAACAAGTTTTTGCCTCATTAAAATTTGCCCTAGTTTCATATTACTAAATGAAGCTTATTTCTTTCGCCGTTTGTCTTTCATTGCTTCGTTCGATTTGATTCTTTTTGCCAACCGGAGTTCTTAAGTTGAACTTTCTGGTTAGATATCTTATTCGCGTTTTACCTGTGCATTAGAAGATTACTTATTGTATGCTTATTTGTTTGCGATAGAGTACCCGGAGTGCGCCGCTTGCTACTTTGAATCGCTAGGTTTCATGGATCATCAGCAAGGCAAGTAACACTTTGATCATACTTCCAATTACCCAGTTTTATTGTATTAGATCAATCCTCACACATTGCATGATTAGGATCTAATTAAATTGTGGGTTTGGGAAGTAGTTGAGGTAGTGCCTATTACCTGTTATTATCAAACCTTTGGGAGTTACTTCTACGTTTGCTCATTATGTCGTGCTATGCTAGTAGACATGGATTGGGTGAGTGAAATCCATGACAGATGTGAGATTATTAAATTAAAGGTTTATCTAAGGTGGCAACTTTAACACACATCTGGGTGGATTGAGGCACCTGGGTATTCCAGCGATTGCCTATTTTTTATGGACCGCCACCCAGGCTCAAAGGGATCATGAGATTATTCATACTAGAA
Organism: Triticum aestivum; assembly: GCF_018294505.1. NCBI lineage: Eukaryota > Viridiplantae > Streptophyta > Magnoliopsida > Poales > Poaceae > Triticum > Triticum aestivum. The sequence continues at coordinate 341,191,652 of NC_057803.1, read as the reverse complement.
ACTTCCGTGTGCAGCCACAAGCTACTATGGGCTCTAGCATAGTTGAATAAGTTGTGCGAACTCTTACAGTGGTAGACTAGCAGATGTAGGGGATTTAGGTTGGTACGGTCTACCCGTTCGTAAGGTGCTAGCGCTTCTGAAAGACTACGTCTCGGTCATCCGTTTCTCAAACACCATGTAGTGCGAGAAATCCAACGGAGGAGATCGAGTCTTGTGGGTAAAAGTGCGCAAACCTCTGCAGAGTGTATAAACTAATCATGGTTAGCCGTGTCCCCGGTTATGGACATCTTGAGTATCTAGTACCTGGATTATCATGTGAATCTCATCATGTTACTCTAAAATTAATTTTGTTGGGTTTTGTTTAATGATGATGCTTAATTGGGATTGAGAATGCTGTCAACCATTCTCAATGTTTAACAACCACCATGATAGTTAAATAAATTCTATTCCTTTGCAGTAGGGAAAAATTGGCTTTACGGAAAACTGTAACCATAGAGCTTTCCACCAGCCAAATATGCATGTAGTATAGCCTTATTCTTTCATTGTTCTCTATGTGTTACATTGCTAGCATATTCCATGTGCTGGCCCGTTTCGGGCTGCAACGTTAATGTTGGAGACTTTTCAGACGACGAGTAAGGTGCTTTTAGGTCGTGGTTCTATACTCAGTGATGCCGTTGGAGTTGATGGACTCACTTATCTTCCAAGACTTTCGTTGTTATCGTTATTAGATGGCCTTAAGCCATATTTATTGTAATAAGTTCTCTTTTGAGACTCTCGATGTAATAAGTGTGTGATTGCTACTCTGTTATAAATCTTTCAAGTACTGTGTGGTGTCGGCATTACTGATCCAGACATGACACCTAAGCACAGAGATTGGACCGTTTGAGGTATGGTCGCTACAAGATGGTATCAGAGCACACGGTGACTATAGGACACGACCACTAAGCTAAAGCCCTAGATCACCACTCTCTCTTCTCATTCTGACTCCTCATCTTTTCTACTCTTTTAGGATGGCGGATGCAAGGAACAAGTTCACGCAACCGGATGAAGATACACCCTTTGGACGTCACTTGAAGGAAGTCACTAGATACCTGAACATAGGAGTACCAAGCTTCACCGGAACCTACAACGCCACTTTACCTGAAGAGGAGCGTTGGATGATTCAAGTTCAAGTTCCAGGAAGGACGTTCATGCCAGTCACTGAGCCCATTGAGTTTTCCTTTGATGCACCAACCTGGAGTCTAGGAAAGAGCATGGCAGCTCACATCGCCATGGGACGCATTGGAGAAGTTTACCGCAATGATCTCAAGGATACTATCTACCAGATTTGTGGGCGCCGAGATGAACACTGGGAGATGATCACCACCAGGAAGGATAGATCAATTGCAGCTTTTATCCAGGAGTTAAACCAGCACATTCGATGTCAGGAGAACCAGATGTGCGCCGACATGATGGATCTGAAGAAGGCAAGGACAAGGATCAAGGAACTGGAGGAAGAACTCAAGGCTACACGTGAAGATTATGAAGAAGAAATCGAAGTATTAGTGGACAAGAATGCCGACTTAACAATGAAGATCGGAATATTTATGGGAGGCCCTACGCCAGTAGAAGAAGACGAAGAACCCAAGGAGATTCGCACGGAAGACTACATCATCATCGACGACACCGACTCGGATCCAGATGATAGCGATGATGACTATGTTGATGAAGCTGGAGCAGATATCATGGAGTCTACAACCAACGAATATTTCTAGTAGACCATCCCATCAGTAGTAGTAGTCCACCATGTAAATATAGTAGTTCGAGCACTTTTGCGATAGTTAGAACGATTATATGCCCTTGTTTGATTGATTGAACGAAGTGAATTGTTTGTTTTTGCCTCATGAGCATATGGGTAGTGTTTTCTCTCTAGACCCCTCTCTATTCTTAAATCTCATCCTTTCTAAACCCTCAGATGCCTCCGAGACGTGACCCCGGATTTACCTTACCACCGGAGCTCACTCAGTTGATCCAGCAGCAGAACACATTGATGCAGTTGCTAGTCCAGAATCAGAATTAGGGGAACAACAACAACAACCCACCACCACCACCACCACCTGTTGATCACTTAGCCTGTTTTCTTAGGCTGAATCCGCTGGTGTTTTCCAGTAGCACCGAGCCGATAGTAGCAGATGATTGGCTCCGCAATATAGCAAGGGAGTTGACCATGGTAGGATGCACAGATGTGGAAAAGGTGAAGTTTGCCGCAAATCAGCTTGAAGGACCCGCAGCATCATGGTGGGAGAATTTCACAACCACTTTCCCTCTCGACACTGTCACATGGGACCAGTTCCAGCAGACTTTCCGTACTGCCCATGTTTCAGCAGGAGCTATGGCCATGAAGAAGCGAGAGTTTCGTAATTTGCGCCAAGGAGGAAGGACAGTTGGCCAGTATGTGGAGGATTTTAGTAAGCTAGCACGTTATGCCCCAGATGACGTTGCCACGGATGCGGCTAAGCAGGAGAAGTTTCTGGAAGGACTGAATGATGAGTTGAGCATGCAGTTGATGGTAGCAACCTTCAACAACTACCAGGAGTTGGTAGATCGTGATCTCATGATTGAAGGGAAGCAGCAGCAAATTGAGAACCGTAAGAGGAAGTATGGACAAGGGAAGTACAATTCTGGAGCTCAGCAGAAGCCACGTTTTACCCCTAGACCGGGAGGACATTTTCAGCATACCCATGGAGGAGGTAGCTCGCACAATCATAATGGCACCAAGACTGGTAATGGGAATGGAGGAAGCAACGGCCAGAACCGTACAAACCCATCAACCCCAGCCAAGAGAGACCTGAGCCAAGTCACTTGCTTTAAGTGCCAGAAGACCGGACATTATGCCAATGAATGTCCTGAAGCCCCGAATGGAAATGGCAATGGAAGCTCTGGGAAGAAGCCGAACCCTTTCAACAGGGGATAGGTGAACCACGTAAATGTGGAGGAAGTTGAAGCCCAGCCCGATGCAGTAATAGGTAAGTTTTTGGTTAAGTCATTTACTGCACTCGTTCTTTTTGATACTGGTGCATCGCATTCATACATATCAAGGGGATTTGTGGATAAGTATAAACTGCCAACCCAAGCCCTTAGATCACCCATGTTAGTAACCTCGCCTGGAGCAGAGTATATGGCTAGTCTATGGTGTGATCGGTTACCATTAAGGATTGGTAACTATGTATTTCCCTCAGACCTAATAGTATTGGAATCTCAAGGATTGGATGTGATATTAGGCATGGATTGGTTATCAAAGTATGAAGGGAATATTGAATGTGCCAGTAAGTCAATTTTTCTTACCACGCCAGAAGGAAGAACGATCAAGTATGTATCCCAGCATGTGCCGAAAAGGACTCAAGTAAATTGCTTAACAGGACTTGTGCAGGAGGAAGTACCAGTGGTGAAAGATTTCCCTGATGTATTTCCAGAAGAATTGCCAGGCATGCCACCGGATAGAGATATTGAGGTTTTGATTGAGCTTTTTCCAGGCACAGGGCCAATATCTAAGAGACCATATAGGATGCCCGCAAAGGATTTGGAAGAGATTAAGAAGCAGATCAAGGAGTTATTGGATAAAGAACATATTCGCCCAAGTTCTTCACCTTGGGGATCGCCAGTACTTCTAGTGGAGAAGAAGGATGGATCGTTAAGGATGGTTGTTGATTACCGAGGATTGAATGAAGTAACCATCAAGAACAAGTACCCACTACCGATGATCAATGATCTGTTTGATCGATTGCAAGGAGCTAAGGTATTTTCCAAGATCGATCTGCGATCAGGGTACCACCAGTTGAAGATTCGAGAACAGGATATACCCAAGACAGCTTTTACCACCAGGAATGGGCTATACGAGTATACCGTTATGTCATTTGGTCTGACTAATGCCCCTGCATATTTTATGAACATGATGAACAAGGTGTTTATGGAGTTTCTGGATAAGTTCGTTGTAGTGTTCATCGATGATATCCTGGTATACTCGAAGAACGAAGAGGAGCATAAGGAGCATTTGCGTTTGGTACTTGGAAAGCTCAGAGAACATCAGTTATATGCCAAGTTTAGCAAATGTGAGTTTTGGTTGAAGGAAGTTGGATTTCTCGGACACGTTATATCTGGAGAAGGTATATCAGTAGATCCCACCAAGGTTGACACTGTGACAAATTGGGAAGTGCCAACAATAGTTGGAGAGATCCGGAGTTTTCTTGGACTTGCAGGATTCTACCGGAGATTCATTGAAAATTTCTCGAAGATTGCAAAACCTATGACAGAGTTGTTGAAGAAGGATACAAAGTTCATATGGACCGAGGAATGTGACGCCAGTTTCCAGGAGTTGAAGAAACGCTTGGTTACATCACCTGTGTTGATTTTGCCAGATCAGACCATGGATTATGAGGTGTATTGCAACGCTTCACGTCGAGGACTTGGAGCAGTGCTTATGCAGGAAGGAAGAGTTGTTTCCTATGCCTCACGATAGCTTAATCCTCATGAGTTGAATTATGCTACGCATGATTTGGAGTTAGCAGCAGTAGTGCATGCATTGAAGACTTGGAGACATTTTCTCATTGGAAATCATTGTGAGGTGTACACGGATCACAAGCATTTGAAGTATCTTCACGCAGAAGGAGTTGAATCTCAGACAAAGGAGATGGTTGGAGCTCATCAAGGATTATGACATGACATTGCATTATCACCCCGGAAAGGCTAACGTAGTAGCTGACGCGTTGAGCCGTAAAAGTCATGTCAACACATTAATGACGAGAGGTTTACCAATGGAGTTAGCCAAAAATCGTCGTGAGCTATGTTTGGAAATAGATCCGAGAGGCTATGTAGCCGCAATGGAGATTCAGTCTACTTTGATGGATAAGATCAGAGAAGCTCAGAAGACTGACAAGGAGATTGCATCTATTAAGGAGAAAATGAGCAAAGGAAAAGCTAAAGGATTTCGTGAGGATGAGCATGATACCTTATGGTTTGAAGACCACGTTTATGTGCCTAATGATTTGGAGATCAGGAAGTTAATTCTACAAGAGGCCCATGATTCACCCTATTCGATTCACCCAGGAAATACCAAGATGTATCTGGATTTGAAGGATATTTTCTGGTGGACCGGAATGAAGAAGGATATTGCGGAGTATGTAGCAGTTTGTGATGTATGTCAGAGAGTAAAGGTAGAGCATCAGAAGCCAGCAGGATTGCTACAACCATTGCCGATACCCGAATGGAAGTGGGATAAGTTAGGCATGGATTTTATTACGGGTTTACCCAGAACTCGTTCAGGCTATGATTCGATTTGGGTTGTAGTCGATCGTTTGACAAAGGTAGCTCATTTCATTCCAGTAAAGACTACCTATACCAGTGCAAAGTTGGCAAAGATATACATGACCAGGATCGTATGTCTGCATGGAGTTCCAAGGAGCATTGTGTCAGATAGAGGAACCCAGTTTACCTCAAAGTTCTGGAATCAGTTGCATGAAACTTTGGGTACCAGGCTGGAGTCCAGTACAGCTTTTCATCCGCAGACAGATGGACAGACCGAGAGAGTCAATCAGATTTTGGAGGATATGTTGAGAGCTTGTGCGCTAGATTACGGATCTAGTTGGGACGAGAATTTGCCGTATGCAGAGTTCTCTTACAACAATAGTTATCAATCCAGTTTGAAGATGGCCCCTTTCGAAGACTTGTACGGAAGGAGGTGCAGAACCCCATTGCCGTGGGATGAAATTGGAGACCGTCAGTTGTTTGGACCGGATCTGATTAAGGAGTCTGAATAGAAAGTAAAATTGATTCGCGATAGGCTCAAGGTAGCCCAGTCCAGGCAGAAGAGCTATGCAGATTCTAAACGCAAGGAGACAGTTTTCGAAGTCGGAGAACGAGTTTACCTTCGAGTATCTCCCCTTCGAGGAGTTAAGCTCTTTGGAGTTAAGGGAAAATTAGCGCCACGTTTTGTAGGACCATACAAAGTTTTGGAGCGTATGGGAGAAGTAGCCTACAAGTTGGAATTGCCCGAAGGATTGTCAGGAGTTCACGACGTGTTCCACGTTTCCCAGTTGAAGAAGTGCCACGCAGAGATGGCTGATATACTGCTGAGAGATACAGTGCCGCTGGAAGCGATTCAGTTGGACAGTGATTTGACCTATGAGGAGGAACCAGACAAGATCCTTGAGCATGCCAGCCGAGTCACCCGCAGCAAGGTTATCAAGTTTTGCAAAGTTCAGTGGAGCCACCACACGGAAGATGAAGCCACCTGGGAACGAGAGGAAGATTTGCTGAAGGACCACCCTCACCTATTTTCTAGCCAACCTGAATCTCGAGGGCGAGATTCATCTTAAGGGGGTAGGTTTGTAACATCCCAAATTTTCAATTTGGAATGTTATACACTAGATCATCATTGCATATCGTATTTGATTGCATTTTGGTTGATCCTAGAAATTCTACCCAACTCAAGGACCCTCGGAGAGAGTTGGGGATTTCGTTATTTTCATATTTGAGTTTTCTCAAATTTTGAAAATAGGATCGTTTGACTTTATTTATTTCATCTTCAATTATTTCTATTATGAAAATTATGAGAGAGGGAATAAGATGACTTTCCCAAAATAAAGAAATATTGAGGGTTTAAATAAAAAAATAAATAAGATTCTATTTTGGTTTTATTTGCTATTTTATTTGAATTTAGGAAAAATTACACGTTTTCAAAATTGCATTTAGAGCCAAAAAAATTCATCCTGTTCTAAATATTTTATTTAGATGGAGAAAATTTGTTTTGGCATTTTTATAATTTTATTTATTTTTCTAGAATTTTTTTAGTCGCAGCGAAATTGTTTTTTTAAGAGACCCCGTGCCCGACTAGGCCAAGGGCCCAGCCGAGAGGGCCGGCCCAGCCAGCCGCCGCCGCCGCCTCTCGCCGGGTCGGGACAGAGTCCCGACCAGCGCCGCCGCCGCCCGAGTCTGGGGAGGACTCCGCCTCCCGAGGCCGACCCCTCCCCCAAGTCGCCTCTCCCCGCTTCTTTATAACCGCCCCCCCTTGCAGCCCACACCGCCGCCGCCGCACGCTGCCCGCGCCACCGGCCACCGCCTGCCGCCGCCCCGCGCCGCTGCACGCCGCCCGGAGCCGTCGGCCCGCCGCCTCGCGCCACCCGCCCCCTGTCGGAGTCTTGCCGGAGCGCCGCCGCCGAGGTAGCCGCCGCCCGGTTTTTGAGAAAAAGCCGTTTCGGTTTTAAAAAAAAATCCCTAGTTTTCGTTTTTTTATTAAATAGGTCGGGTTTTCTCTGGTTTATTCATTTAGCGAGCGTTCGCTTGTCCGTTCATTTTAACGAAAGTGTTTTTTGTTTAGTTCCTGTTAACAAACGTTCGTTCGTTAACCTGTTCATCGTTTTTCTTTTTCTCGGATTAAATCCGCAATTTTTCTGATCGCGATTTCTGATTCGAAGTTCGTTTTAGTTTAACTTTTCGCTCATTTGTCAGAATCAGGCGATTCAAGCGTCTGGAGTTTCGTCTCGAAACCCTCTTTCCGTTTAACCAACCCAAACAAGTTTTTGCCTCAGTAAAATTTTCCCTAGTTTCAGATTAGTAAATGAAGCTTATTTCTTTTGCCGTTTGTCTTTCGTTGCTTTGTTCGATTTGATTCTTTTTGCCAACCGGAGTTCTTAAGTTGAACTTTCTGGTTAGATCTCTTATTCGATTTTTACCTGTGCATTAGAAGAGTACTTATTGTATGGTTGTTTGTTTGCGATAGAGTACCCGGAGTGCGCCGATTGCTACTTCGAATCGCTAGGTTTCACGGATCATCAGCAAGGCAAGTAACACTTTGATCATACTTCCAATTACCCAATTTTATTGCATTATATCAATCCTCACACATTGCATGATTAGGATCTAATTAAATTGTGGGTTTGGGGAGTAGTTGAGGTAGTACCTATTACCTTTTATTATCAATCCTTTGGGAGTTACCTCTATGTTTCCTCATTATGCCATGCTATGCTAGTAGACGTGGATTGGGTGAGTGAAATCCATGACAGATGTGAGATTGTTAAATTAAAGGTTTGTCTAAGGTGGCAACTTTAACACACATCTGGGTGGACTGAGGCACCTGGGTATTCCAGCGATTGCCTGTTTTTTTATGGACCGCCACCCAGGCTCAAAGGGATCATGAAATTATTCATACTAGAAACTTCCGTGTGCAGCCACAAGCTACTATGGGCTCTAGCATAGTTGACTAAGTCGTGCGAACTCTTATAGTGGTAGACTAACAGATGTAGGGGATGTAGGTTGGTACGGTCTACCCGTTCGTAAGGTGCTAGCACTTCTGAAAGACTATGTCTCGGTCATCCGTTTCTCAAACTCCATGTAGTGCGAGAAATCCAACGGAGGAGATCGAGTCTTGTGGGTAAAAGTGTGCAAACCTCTGTATAGTGTATAAACTAATCATGGTTAGCTGTGTCCCCGGTTATGGACATCTTGAGTATCTAGTACCTGGATTATCATGTGAATCTCATCATGTTACTCTAAAATTAAGTTTGTTGGGTTTTGTTTAATGATGATGCTTAATTGGGATTGAGAATGCTGTCAACCATTCTCAATGTTTAACAACCACCGTGATAGTTAAATAAATTATATTCCTTTGCAGTAGGGAAAAATTGGCTTTACAGAAAACTGTAACCATAGAGCTTTCCACCAGCCAAATATGCATGTAGTATAGCCTTATTCTTTCATTGCTCTCTATGTGTTACATTGCTAGCATATTCCATGTGCTGGCCCGTTTCGGGCTGCAACGTTAATGTTGGAGACTTTTCAGACGACGAGTAAGGTGCTTTTAGGTCGTGGTTCTATACTCAGTGATGCCGTTGGAGTTGATGGACTCACTTATCTTCCAAGCCTTCCACTGTTATCGTTATTAGATGGCCTTAAGCCATATTTATTGTAATAAGTTCTCTTTTGAGACTCTCGATGTAATAAGTGTGTGATTGCTACTCTGTTATAAATCCTTCAAGTACTGTGTGGTGTCAGCATTACTGATCTAGGGATGACACCTGAGCACAGATATTGGACCGTTTGAGGTCTGCTCGCTACATTACGTTTGTTCGTGAGGTCATGGGAAAAGCCACGTTGCAAGTAATCATGTGAACTCAATATGTGCTTGATATTTTGATGATATGTATGTTGTGATTCCCTTAGTGGTATCATGTGAAAATCGACTACATGGCACTTCACCATACTTGGCCCAAAGGGAATGAATTGTGGGGCAGTTATTAGATGATGGGTTGCTAGAGTGATAGAAGCTTAAACCCTAGTTTATGCGCTACTTCGTAAGGGGCTGATTTGGATCCAAAAGTTTAATGCTATGGTTGGATTTTATCTTAATACTTTTATCGTAGTTGCAGATACTTGCAAGGTGGTTAATCATAAGTAGGAGGTTTGTTCAAGGAAGAACAAGACCTAAGCACCAGTCCACCCACATATCAAATTATCATTGTAGCGAACATGAATCAAATCAACATGATGAAAGTGACTAGATGAAATTCCCGTGTACCCTCGGGAACGCTCTGCTTATTATAAGAAACTGTTTTGGCATGTCCTTTGCCACAAGATGATTAGGCTACCTTTCTGCACTTTATTTACTGTTGCCGTTACTTGCTCGTTACAAATTACCTTGCTATCAAACTACTCGTTACCGACAATTTCAGTGCTTGTAGAAATTACCTTGCTGAAAACCACTTGTCATTTCCTTCTGCTCCTCATTGGGTTTGACACTCTTACTTATCAAAAGAATTACGATTGATCCCCTATACTTGTGGGTCATCAAGGCTCTTTTCTGGCACCATTTTTGGGGAGTGAAGCGCTCTTGGTAAGGAAAAATTATTATTACGTGCTAAAATTTATTGCCACTTATTACTATGGAGAACCATCCTTTGAGGGGTTTGTTTGGGGTACCTTCACCTCGACCGGAACCACAATTAGTTACCCCTCAACCTACTGCACCTACTGAAAATATTGGCTATGAAATTCTTTCGGGTATGATAGAACAACAGCTAGCTAATCCTTATGCAGGAGCTGGAACTGAACATCCTGATATGCACTTGATATATGTGGATGAAATTTGTGGATTACTTAAGCTTGCAGGTTTATCCGGAGATGAAACTAAGAAGAAGGTTTTCCATTTATCTTTGAAGGTAAAAGCATTGAAATGGTATAGGCTATGCGATGATATTGGATCTTGGAATTAGAATCGATTGAAATGTTCACCAAAACAATTATCCTATGCATCTAGTTCATCGTGATCAGAATTACATATATAATTTTTCGCCTCGTGAAGGAGAAAGTACCGATCTAGCTTGGGGGAGGCTTAAGTCAATGTTATATGCATGCCCCAATCATGAGCTCTCGAGAGAAATTATCATTCAGAACTTTTATGCTTGACTTTCTCGTGATGATCAATCCACATGCTTGATACTTCTTGTATTGGTTCTTTTATGAAGAGGACTATTTAATTCAGGTGGGATATTTTAGAAAGAATTAAAAGCAACTCTAAAGATTGGAAACCCGATGAAGGTAAAGACTCAGGTATTAAGCTTGAATTTGATTGTGTTAAGTCTTTTATGAATATCAATGCATTTCAAAAGTTTGGCACTAAATATGGACTTGACTCTGAGGTAGTAGCATCTCTTTGTGAATCTTTTTCTACTCATGTTGATCTCCCTAAGGGGAAGTGGTTTAAATATCATCCCTGTATTAAAGAAGAAATTAAAGAACTGGTCATAGTTAAAGATGAAACTATTATTTACAGTGTTGATCCAGTTGTGCCTACTACTTATATCAAAAAACCACCTTTCCCTGTTAGGATAACGGAACATGCTAAGGTTTCAAGTGTGGTTCGCAAATATAATATTAGAGAACCAAAACCTGTTGTGCAAATCAGAGTAGAACCTAGTGTTGCTATGGTTAAAGATCTCCTGGTAGAAAACATAGATGGGCATGTTATTTATTTCTATGATGAAGCTGCTAGAATTGCCAAACCTGATGAAAAAGATAAAGATAGACCTGTTGTTGGCATGCCCGTTGTCTTAGTCAAAATAGGAGATCATCGTTATCGTGGTTTATGTGATTTAGGTGCTAGTGTGAGTGCTATTCCTTTTACCTTATACCAAGAAATTATGAATGACATAGCACCCGCTAAAATAGAAGTCATAGATGTTACTATTAAACTTGCTAATAGAGACACCATCACACCACTTGGGATTGTTAGAGATGTTGAAGTCTTTGTGGCAAAATAAAACATCATACTGATTTTCTTGACATTTGTCCCATTATCTTTGGTAGACATTTCTTTAAAACTGTCAATGCCTCTATAGATTGTCATAAACAAACTGTCGGTGTTAGCTTTGGCAATGAGTCTCATGAATTTAATTTCTCTAAGTTTAATAGACAATCTCATAAGAAAGAATTACCTAGTAAGGATGAAATAATTGGTCTTGCTTCTATTGCCATGCCTCCTAGTGATCCACTAGAAAATTATTTGCTAGACCATGAAAATGAGAAATGACACAATTTGTGTATGCATGAAAGAAATGAAATTGACAAGATCTTCTTTGAACAATTACCTCTACGTAAACACAATTTGCCTATTGAAACTCTAGGAGGTCCTCCTCCACCTAAAGGTGATCCTGTGTGTGAATTAAAACAATTGCCTGACACTTTGAAATATGCTTATCTTCATGAGAAAAATATATATCCTGCTATTATTAGTGCTAACCTTTCAGAACATGAAGAAGAAAGATTGTTGGAAATTCTGAAGAAGCACCGGGCTGCTATTGGATATACTCTTGATGATCTTAAGGGCATTAGTCCCACTCCCTGTTAGCACAAGATTAATATGGAACCTGATGCTAAACTCATTGTTGATCATCAACGATGTTTGAATCCTAAAATGAAAGAAGAGGTAAGAACTGAAATACTAAAACTTTTGGAAGCGGTTATAATCTATCCCATAGATGATTGTAGATGGGTAAGTCCTGTTCATTGTGTCCCTAAGAAGGGAGCTATTACTGTTGTCCTAATGATAAAAATGAACTTATTCCACAAAGAATTGTTACTGGCTATAGAATGGTAATCGATTTTAGAAAATTAAATAAAGCAACTAGAAAAGATCATTTACCCTTTGCCTTTTATTGATCAAATGCTAGAAAGACTATCTAAGCACACACACTTTTGCTTTCTTGATGGATATTCTAGATTTTCTGAAATGCCTGTTTGACAACCTGATGTAGAGAAAACCACCTTGGCATGTCCTTCTAGAACTTATGCTTATAGATGTATGCCTTTTGGTTTATGTAATGCACTTGCTACCTTTCAAAGATGTATGACTGCCATGTTGGGAACCAGCCATTGGAGTTCATCGTCCAGCTGCGTGGACCTCCGTGTAGTCGTCTTCGGCTCCCAACTCCTTTTGCAAGAGTGATGCAGGAAGAACAGCCGCCCAGACTGAGGCTGCACATGAGGGGCTGCTGTAACAGCAGCATGCGGGTGAACGTAGAGTTCCCGGCTCCTTATGTCATGCTCCTCCAGCGTGGCTGGAAAACCTTCGATCGTGACCATAGCCTAGTGGCGGGGCACGTTCTCCATTTCAAGCTAATGGAGGCTAATATGCTCTCCATCAAGGTCTTCGGGTGCTTGGGTGCTCGCTTAGGTTGCTGCACGAAGAGCTCAACCGACGATGAAAGCTCCTCCTCGAGTGAAAATGATGAGGAGGACAGTGTCGGAGAACATGATGGTGTCGAGTGGGAGGAAGGCGACTCTAACTCTAGCTGAGCGCCGGAGGCACCTTCACCATCAACAGGGGGCAGCGACACCACCATCTGCACCTGGGTCTTCTCCCCGGCAAGGCGATTTGCTGGGGTGTTGGGTGTGGATGCCTCCGCCTCCTCTAGCACCCTTCCAGCTGGACCACGGCAGGCTTCCCTGTGGACTCCTGCTTCGTCTTTCCTACCGGTGTCCATGATGTCGCGTCCTGCTGGCCCTGGTGGCGGTGAACAGGGCATCGCCTAGCCGCTCTCTCCGTCCCCTGCCTTCGTCTGTGCACTCCCGATCTTGTCAGGCTGCGTCTCGGAGGCCCTGACAGGGTTAGGCTAGGCTTCTTCCTAGGCGCTCCTTTTGCCCTCTTCGCCTCTCCCTATAGCCCCTAGGAGGAGAGAGACAAGAAAGGGATTATAGGGCACTTATATTTTTTCAATCTAAAATGTGTAGGACCTTGCCAATCTTTAGTCTTGAATATGTAATCTTTTTCATCTATTTCTCTACTCTACAAGGTTTGTACTTCTTTATCTGCATATTAATGAAAAAAGACATGATCGCTGGGTACTTGTGCATGTATCTTATCCATGCAGAGGAGTGACTCCTTGATACTTTTAAGTAAACAAGGTTCTCCGGCAAGCTATCTTGCCGGCCCCTTCCGTTGTTGCCGCAAGGCTTGGCCTGGTAGGCTCATGATCGTGGAAGGGAACCGGCTCCTTATCAAACCTTCTCTGTCAAATGTCACTGTGACCAGCCTGATCGAACTACTCTTCTAATCAAAGTATGGGAGCACAAATGTTTTGAAGGTGACAAGGTTTGTCTATGCACAAAAGAGACATGTTATGGATATTTCAAAGAAAACTTATTTGTCTAGCTTGTCGGGGATCGATATGTCAGCTTGTTTCCGTTCCTCCTTTGCGTGACCATTTCCACGGTAGGGGGCCTGTAATTAGTACAGAGGCAAAACAATACAGGATATGATCTCTTCTAAGCGATCATGGGAAATTTATGCTAACTAAATATGCATGCAAGTTTTTAGGGTGCCAGCGCTTCGTTTTATTATCTGTGCTTAGGGTCTACACCTGGCTTTGTACAAAGGGTTGCATGCGCATCGGCAAGTCTTGTACAAAAGGGTGGTTGCCGGGGCTGGGCCCGGCATCCGCGCCTTACGAGTAGAACTTGCGAAGATGCTCAATATTCCATGATTTCTGCTTTTTATGCCATCTTCAGTCTCCATACGGACCGCGCGAGGTCTGATGACTCGTGCTACCTGGTAAGGGCCTTCCCACTTCGGCAGCAACTTGTTGGAACCCTTGGCAGACTTAACATGCTTAAGGACAAGGTCACCTTCTTCAAGGCTCCAAGCATGGACCCTGCGGCTATGATAGCGGCGCAAGGCTTGCTGGTAGCATGCGCCACGCATAGTAGCCCAGAGACGATCTTCCTCAAGGAGCACTTCATCATGCTGGTGTTGCTCTTGCTCTACTTCGTCGTAGGCAAATACTCGAGGTGACCCATATATGAGTTCTATGGGGAGCACTGATTCTGCCCCATACACTAGGGAGAAGGGAGTCTGGCTCGTAGCTCGATTTGGTGTCATATAGAGGGACCAAAGAACCTCCGGCAGCTCGTCGATCTAGCGTCTGCCGCACTTTTGCAACTTATCAAAAGTCCTTGTCTTGAGCCCATGCAACACATGAGTGTTCATCGTCTTAGGTTTTCTGTTGCTCCTGGGATGAGCAATAGAAGTGAACGGAACCTTGCTTCCGAGGGTTTGAACATATCGCATGAAGGCACGGCTTGTGAATTGGGTGCTATTGTGAGTGATTACTCTGGCGGGTACTCCAAAATAGCACACCAATCCTTTCAAGAACTTGATAGCTGATTGTGCGGTTACCTTCCTCGCAGGCTCCACTTCTGGCCACTTTGTAAACTTGTCGATTGCATACAAGAATTCAAAGCCGTCGGTAGCATGGGGGAAGGGGCCCAAGATGTCGAGCCCACATACCGAAAATGGCCAGGATAAATGGATCGTCTAGAGACTCTGGGCTAGTTGATGGATGTTCTTGCAGTGGAATTGGCAGGCTTCACATGTGGTGACTAGCTCAATTGCATCCCGGAGGGTCATGGGCCAGTAGAAACCTTGCCAGAAAGCTTTTCCATCCAAGACTCTTGATCCAATATGCGAGCCGCACACGCCTTTGTATATTTCTGCTAATTGTTCCTTCCCCTATTCACTACAAAAAAATACATTTCTGTGATGATACGTGTTTGTCACAGTAGGTCACGTTTTCTGTCATGCATGTACATCCATGATGATTTTATGACAGAATCAAGATAGTCATACATGTGCTATCGTAGAAGTGTTCCATGACAATACCAAAATTAACATCACGGAACTATGCACTTCCATGACGATAAATCACGCGTCATGGAAGTGCTTTTGTCAAGGGTAACTGACACATGGCATCCACCATAACAGGTCGCTGTTAAGTTATCAAGTCTGGTTTTGGATCCGATAACCCATTAACAGAAACGACCAATGGCGATTTTCCATGTGTAAAATTCTCATTGGCTGGAGGAAACATGTGTCAGCTCGTCATTGGTTCAGATAAGCGCCTATAATATGTTGACATGTGCGACGGGCCGACGGCCCAACACTGGCCCATTTAGCTTACAAAGGCTGACTAGTTTGACTTGGTCAAAAGGTAGCGGGCCGGCCCATGAAAATCCTGTTAATGGTATGTTTGCATATAGACCATTTTACGGCTCGGTAACTCATGGCCCGTTATGGTGTTCCCGAAACCGGCCCAACAATGTCATGTGGGTCGTCCAGTATAATACCAACCCGTCTCATTTTTGGCCCATGTATGGCCCAAGACGTCTTTCAGCCCATACTAGGCCTTTCGTATCTTTGGGCCCTTTAATGGGCCGACGATCGGAGGTTTCCATAACATTGCACACAACGCGCGGGAAAACTGGAAACTGGCCCGGACTCAAGATTAATGAAGAAGCAAAGAAGATCTCAAGGGGGCAGCCACTTCCATGCCCCTGCCCGTGCACTTATTAGGGCCTACCCCGACGACTCCCAGAAGCGCGTTCGGGACAGACCTAGGGGCTTCTTTTGGTGAAACAAACCCTGGGTCTATTTCCCAGACTATGCACAGGCACAAGAACAAGACTATAGCGTCAAGATCATATTGGAGCGCGAGGGACCAGCCCTTTGAAGGAACCAACATGTGAATCAAGAAGATCAAGACTAGCCAGAGAAGCAGGACATTGTCAAGGGAAAAGCCTCCCTTGCCGAGCAGGCAAGCCTAGCGAGGACGGGGTTCCCCCGGAAGCAAGCATTTGAGGTGTCCTGGCAGGCCTGCCGGGGCTTATGGAGGCAGAACCACTCCACCGCACCACCTCATCACGACCCAAGTCGTCAATCAGTATGGTGTCAAGCTCGAAGGTGACTAAGTGGCTGTTATTCGCCACATGGTAGCCACTTTATACAGAAAATGTCTCCAAGCAACACCCTTCATGCGATGTGTCCAGAGAGCAGGCGCGAAGCTGGCAAAATAGCCCGGCAGAGCCTGCCGGGCAAGCTAAGATGTGACATTGAGACGTGCATTTAATGCACACTGTAGCAAGCTAAGATGTGACATTGAGAGGCACATTTAATGCACACTGTCAGCCTGCAGAGTTAGGTATGATAGCACTGTTTGCTATCTAATCAGTGCATAATGACTGATTTGCCACTGTGGTGACCCCTTCTATCTATAAAAGGAGGCCCAAGGCAACCGTAGAAGGGGTTAGAGGATTCATACCTCCACACACTCATGCGCGCGTAACTCGCCCCACGGCGACCCTGCCGGGCAAGCATGTTGCCCTCACCACCATTTTTCCACAATCAATCGACCAAAGCAGGAGTAGGGTTTTACACCTCATGACGGCCCAAACCTGGGTAAAACTGCCCGTCTGATCTCTATCATGTTGTTCCATGCTTTTGCGCTCTTTGTGCAACGTGCCATCCCCCTGCCAAACCAAAAAGGGACTCTTGGTCCCATAGGTGGCCGTGCTTTCCCGCGACACCTCTCCATAGACGGGAACATACAATCTGTGTAACCATACTCATTGAATCAAAGCAAGCCTCAAGGCACGAGACATATGGCTTTTACCTCCACCAAGAGGGGCCTGAACTCGTTAAACACCGAGTGTCAAACCTACGTTGTAGCTAGTCTCTACCCCTCATTCGTACCCCTAGTACTCATTTTCAGGATCATAACCCCGAAAGGACATCCAGCATCCGGGTCCACGTGTCATGCAGGAAAATAGAGATAAGTAAAAGTGAGACTCAGGAACGGTCATACACGTAGGGGAGTACATGCAGGGGTCGCGGTAATATGACTATATGAGTAGTCAAATCACACAGTAAGTTGGTCGGACGGCAACCATCATTTCACTCTTCAATGACACGTACACAATATAAAAAAGGTTGATATCAGGAGAAAAAGAAAACCGCTCCACTATATATACACTAACAGGAGCCTAAGCTACAAGCCTGCTTGCTTGGGTTGCTCTCTTCTCACCCTCTCGCATAGAACGACGGTGGCCACACCGCTGGTCACATATCCAGCCTGATCCCGCCAGCGAGGGAAGGGGGGATGTTCTGCATAGACGCGGTCGGCAGCAGCGAGGGAGAAAACCCACTGTCAATGCGTCCTGATCGGGGGTCCCCACGGTAGGGGCTGATGCTGCCTCCCACCATCCTTCTAGCTACACCCTGACGTCCTAGGTAGCACAACTTCCTTTTGGAGCCGGCTTGCTCCACTATCGCAGCTCCCCCACATAGCTCCATCTCCATGTGGATCTTTCTCTACTTTTGCTGGCTTCTATTTGTGATGAGTTTATGTCAGATGAACTAGTGCCACTACTATTATACTAATCACACTTCTTCAATATCTTTGCCAGCAGGGATGCTCAGCTCGATTTTAGTGGAACTACACAACAACATTGTATGATCCGAGGGTGCCAGGCTTCTTTCCTTCGACGGGTCCTACCTAGCCAGGAAATTAAATCTTGTTTAGGGTTCAAGGCCTAGAGACTGCATCAATAGTTTTTTTTGTACACACTCTCACAACTTTTGTCTTTAGTTGTGAAGTAAAAATTGTCTAAGATCTGTGAATCATTGAGATGCATCAGCATGCGTGTTATTTTTCCTTTGTATTTGATGGAATGTTGTAACGGGGCAACCTTGGAGTCAGGATACATACATGAAACAAAATCTGAAAGCTTCATACTCCCTCCGGTCCTTTTTTGTATGCGTATAAGGCTACTCATAGTGGGGAGTATCATATACTAATATCATGCATATGATACTAGTGTATGATACTATCTTCATAGTGCATAGTATCATAGAGTAGTATTATAGATGATCATATTTATTACCATGCATGACACAAACTATCATAACATTTAACACAATACAGTATCTACCTATGTTACTCTAACCCTCCCTTTCTTCTTTAATTTTCTGCCACATTAGCGTGTTTGCTATTCCCAAGTGCATGATAACGGCTAAGAGCAAGTACAATAGTGGGGTATAAGCCTGCTTACATGGCACTTTTACCCATGTGGATGAGAGAGACGAGAAAAAAGTGAAGGAGTGGGCTCGCATGCAAGAGCCCACCTCTACGCATGCTCCTGGGTAAAAGCATTTAATGGGAGGAAAGACATAGAGAGAAGGTTGAAAAAAGTTATGAACTTATAGCTAGCTCTATTGTATGAGTTGTTAATAATGCTAATTTGAGATGACATGGCACGTTCATATAGCCAACAACTGGCTATACTATTAACCATGCTCTAAGGCACCACCACTATGGCTAGCCTAAGAAAATCTCACTTTTCCACAATTGTTTGTGCCTTAGCATATTTGTGCTGCTCTTTCCAATAGTACTACCACACGCGCAACCACAATAATTCCCATGTCTCTCCCATATTCCTCGTCCCTTCCTTAGAGTAAGTATAATAAGGTGACGTAGGCGGGTTGCAAACCTTTAAATATTGTATCTTTGCTAAGTTGGATGAGAGAGAAGAGGAGAGAGAAGAGAAGCGGGTTGTAGATTTACAGCCGGTTGTAGCACGGGCTGCAAGAAGCTACTACCTGCATAATACGAATCCAAGGATATAATTTTTGTTAACATGAACTAACAATTTGTCAGTTAATTCTTTGGTCAAAAATTATCATAAATTACATAGGGGACTAATAAAAGAGGACGTAGGTAGTATGTGAGAGTGTATGGTGGGTCATGTGGTAAAATGTAGTACTTTCTTGTAGCCCATTACTATATATGTTGACTATTAGATTGGCCACTACAAAAAATACATTTTGCATCTATACAAGGCCACTAAAAATTAATCGAGGCAATAGTACTTTCTTGTATAAGGGAATGGAGGGAGTAGAACTTTCTTGTAGCCCATTACTATACATGTTGACTATTACATTGGCCATAGATGACATGGCAACATGTTATCCATCAACCGGCTATATTATTAACCATGCTTAAGGCATGCTTGCACACACACACACACAGAGAGAGAGAGAGAGTCGCATCGCATGCATGCAAAACTGGAGAGAGAGAGAGCTACATGCAGATAGATCTAGTGAGCCTGCATCCAGAGAGATGGAGAGAGGAGTAATTGTTCGCGAGAATTGAGTACTTTGCATGTGCATAACTACCCAGCATTTCCTCCATAGCAAATCCGGGGGCAAAATAGTCTATACACTCCGGTGTATAGTAATTTTTTATTTGCCTGCGGGCTGCTACGTAGTACTACTATACCATAGTGTGTTTGTTAAACACAAAGAAAAAAGGACCAGAGGTGCCGCACGATGTCCAAGGAATATGGTGATAGTGGGAGGTGGGCCATGTAGTCACTGGGCTGCCGTGTTTCGTACTCCTCCGGTGTAAGAGTGGAGAAAGTAGTTTTATCACAGAATAAATAAATAAATAAGAGTGCAGGCGCTCTATGATGCTCTACCACCACAGTAATAGTGACCAATGAATCGTCAAATCACATAGACCCGGCAGTTAGTTGGATGGAAGAAGCAAACCATCACTCTTCGTTGAATCCGCTTCCCCTCATGTAGTACAGTGTTCTTTTGGAAACCAGAGTTTCATTTCATTGGATCACACCATCGAGCAAAACCAATGCTTAAATCATACTTATCGTGTTCGTGTCTCACCCTTCTCCACCCCACACGATCGCTCGGCATGCCACTCACCGCAAACTGAGTATACACAAACTTTCCCGCCTGCTTGTCGATGGATGGCAGCATGGAGTACTAGCACTACTGGAAGAGATAGACGAGGAGGGGGAGGACAACTAGTTGTAGCACAGACTCCCAAGAACTTTTTTACATGCATGTTGTGGCCGGTCGTGGTGATGTTTGAAAGTGGAACGGTCTTGTGCACCGAAAAGCGGCGCATGCGGTGCTCTCTCGGCCAGCACGCCGCTTCAATGCTGGCGCAGTGAGAGGTCACGTCCACTCTGGCCGAGCATGAATGCGGCACTAACCGTTTTGGGTAGGAAGCACGCGGGGGATGATGAAGAGGGTTTGGGTTGGCCAGGGCAGTCAGGAGTGGGCGTGGCAGTGGTCCGGACGGCTGCAAACGAGAGGTGATGGTTGTACGTAAATATTGCTACGTAATTAATAAAGTAAATAATGTGCCAGTTGGACAAATATGATTGGAGATGGAGATGGAGGGAGATGAAAGTAAGAATTTTACGTAAACATGGATATGCATGTCTATGTGTGTGTGCGTGCACACACACATAGTGCCGACTCTCGCGGCTACTCATACACATCATCAATGTCTTGTTCTCCCTACACACACACAAACTTAGTACCGCCTCATTTTGTTCCTAGGATAGGAATATCATAGGAGTGGGAGACAATATGAAGTGAGATAAATGGGGTACTATGTAAAAGAATTAAGCGATGTATATAGATGTTAGGGATCGGCGGGAGTACCATTTCTGTTAGGGATCGGCGGGAGTACATGTTTAACAAATGTATTGTTCAGATAATGTCTCTGTTATTATATATCAGTTACAGTGTTTTACAAATGGTATTATCCTACTTTGTAGTTCTTTCTACATGTTTAACCAAGGCATTGTTAAGATAATGTCTCTATTAATATGAATCAGTTACACTGTTTTAGGAATGGTACTTTTTTGCTTTGTCGTTCTTTATACATGTTGAACCAAGGTATTGTTAAGATAATGCCTCCGTTAATAAGTATGAATAACACTGTAGGAGAATTTCTACTTTCCTACTTTGTTTCCCATTAAGATAAGGTAGATGTTTTCTTCTTCTACGCGTATAAGTCATCAACCGTTATTTCTCAGTAATTGTTTACTTTATACCTATTTGTGCATACAGGGATATCAAAACTTCTGCTCGATTCTATTTTGACTTTGATTTTAGTTGAACTGCACAAAAGGAGCCAATGTGTTTAAGGCAAATTGTCGCATTATTGGGCCGAGTTAATCTTTCCACTTTGTAGAAAGAAGCAGTCACTGTTTGCGCTACATTACACAAGGGATGATCGAGAAGCTTTAGAGTATTAGTAGATGCTAGTGACATGACTAGTCTGCAGAGACCAAGGGAAACTCACCAACACATGGAGTGCAAAATTCACTCCACAAGGAAAGGTATGACCAAGTCAGTGGCCGACACAGTTGTAACAAATGAGGTCAGTATAGGCCTTCATCCACATGATCGTGCTTTGTTATGTTGTGCTACATATATTGTTGTACCATTTTGAATAAATGTTTAATTGAAGCTATTATATTGTTATATTTTCCTGTTAAGATAATGAAGATGATTATATGTGTTATCATATGTTTAATCAACTAGTACCACTATTATATTCATCACACTTTTCTGTATTTATGCAGACAGGGATGCTCAGCTTGATTTCAGTGGAACTGCAAAAAATGTTTAGATGGTTCGTGTCCTCCATAATACTTCATCATGCACAAGACATCGAATGGTTCTCTAATCATTCGATGTAACCTTGAGCCACCAGAATATCTACTTGAATGGATCTACCAATATCTTCAAGGCCTTGCAACATATAAATACAAAATCCACCATGCTACGCAAGACATTGTTTGATTTCAGTGGAACTGCACACAAAGATAAGCAAGTTAATCCGGTTCCATGTGCCATTTCAATGTGCAAACTGATCACAAGCCCTGCCCATTCAACAATCATAGGCATTACATATTTTGAATGGGAAAAGCTTGTTAAAGTTTAACATTGATGTTAGCAAGAAGAAAATCATTTGATATTTTGGAATTGGAAAACCTTGTCAAATTTTGCTCATTGATGTTAGTCAGAAGACATGGATTTGATATTTTGTAAAGGGGCGCTCTTTGCCGTGAGCAGCATCGATCTTTTTTCCTATTCATGTGTTCAATCCATAAGTAAATATTGACTCTGATGAGATGCATAATCATGAATGTTGAATTATTTAAGGTATTTTAAGAGTTTGTTCTGAATGTTGTCTATGAAATACCAGGCCTTGTGATTTTGATTGAAAACTTGAGCTTGGAATGTAGTGGCATGCGGCATCACGAGCTATTCACCGTGCCTCTTAAGAATAATGCTTCGTATTGTTTTTGCATGTTGATCTAATGCTAGTGATTTGCATGTTAAGAAGATCATCCTCTTCTGTTGTTTCTCGGCTTAAGAAGTTCATCGTCTTATGTTTCATTCATAGCCTATACGACAACTCGGGTAGGCCAAAGGTGAAACCATATGATCTTCCGACCAACTCATCATCTTACCGTTTCATGCCGGCTTAGTCTCTCGAAGGTGCTCATAGGGGTCCGATGATCCTGGCTTCCTGAATGAGCAGCAGGCGCTGTATCAGACCATCCATAGGGCCCATGAGGCCCTCTCCGTCGTCCTTTGAGTTGTTGCGCTTGCCGTGGTGCCATCGTCTCGCGTTGTCAACATGGTCAACGAACATGAGGAATCAGGAGATGAGTTTACTTGGAGAGGGTGACAGTAGGGACCCACCAGGGCCATAGTTGTACATACGCAAGTGCCTCCTTATTATATACAATTATATTTTTTTGCTTCCTCCTAGTTTCCTGACATCACGATCCCACACCATTGTCAAACTATATAGTAAATAAACGAGAGAATTGCACAAGGAGCGGCCGACAGCTGGGACCCAGTAGCTCAAGCAGTATTTGTTTTTTGAGGTGTGAGTAGAGTTTTTATTGAGCGATCTTTTTGTTGTTATTCAGAGGAGCAGTGTATCAACTGGTCTAGCTGTGCCCGTCTAGCCCAGGCATTATTTTATGTCGACCAAATATCCAGCCCGGATATTAATTTTTCAAGGAGAAACTGGCTAGCCCAGCTATATTTTTTTGCGGAATACCCAACCCAGGTCGACTTGATATTCTCCGCACCGAACAGGTAATTATAAAATGGGATTTAAAAAACAATAAATGGGTTGTAAATATAAAAACACGCCGAACATGTGATTAGTTTCAAAATTACTATTTTTGGATTTTAAAATTTTAATTTCATTACTTGTTGCACGCGCAAAATTTCGTTGGATTTTTACCTAATACAAATTTATTTTGAAATTATATTTAATCTGACTTGAAATTTCGGGATAAAAAATATTACGGATCCCCTCAAAATGTGGGAAGTTTTGTTGTTTTTTTAGCAGTTGGTTGAAATTACTAAACCGTTGTCCTGGCTAGAAAATGGGTTGTAATTTTAATGAACAGCAAATGGGCTGCAGTAAATTCCATTAGAATTCAAAAATGGGTTGTACATTATAACAAATCGCAAATGGGCTATATGTTCTCTGCCATAGATGTGATAGTCACTTGTGGGCCTACTAAGTTGACGCATACGAAAGGCTTTGTCAACTTATAGTCAACACACGATTCTAGTAGCAGTGTCGTCGGATGTCCATCCAATGGTTGTGATGCTTCTTCAATCTCGGATATGCAAGCTTCAGCCACCCAAACCACCGCCGGTGGTACCGCATGCTACCACCTCCCGTGGCTGGCTGTGCTGTCGCACAGGTCTCACTGTCCCACCCTACTCCCATCGCCGTCCAGGCCATTCCTCTACTCGCAAACATGATGATGCAATGCACATGATGACATGACAAGATGCAACACGCAAACGAAAGACATGGCAACGACAGCGAAAAACTGGAAGACACCTAGCGCAATGGTCTCAGGGCGTCACAACACTCCACCACTACGAGAGGATCTCGTCCCGAGATCTAGGATGGCACCATAGGGAAACAGAAGAGGAAGAGAATAGGTAAAACAAAGTTGCTTCTTGAACAAACGAATGAAACCACAAACCTTGAGAGGAAAAATATTTTGAGAAAAGAATATAACAAAGATGAACGAGATTGCGAACATTCCGTTAGAAAAGAGGAATAAGGAACATTATGAGAAACTTGTAGGTTGAAAGACAAAAGAAAAGGGGTGCAGCGGATAAGACGTACATGCAAGCACTCCGGTAGAAACGAGATGTACAAGGAACGATAAAGAATCAATTACGAAAACACTCCGGTTAAAACAAGATAGAGAAGGAATAAGAATGATATAATTTGGGCAGCACTCCGACTGTAAATGAAAGGAATTGAACATGAACTTGGGAAGATTGGATGATACTTGATGAAATCACCAATACATCGCCTCCAGAACTACTGAAAGAATGGCACAAAGGGTAAGAAAGATTTCAACAGCACTCTGGAACAATTGAATAACAAGAGGTGGATTATTAAGAAGTGCGCCGGCATGAGAAAAAAATTTAAAACAAGGAAAGGAATATGATCAACAAAGCTTGAATTGAATCCACCGGAGAAGAAAAAGAACGAATAATGATAACTTGAAGTTTCATTAGTATCTTCATGAAGAATCACCGGATAAGAACATTGAAGGAAAAGAATGAAGAGAGTTAGCATGAATAAAATGGATACTTGATTAAGACCTCTAATTCCTTGAAGGAAAAAGGGTGGGAGGGTGGGAAAAACAAAGACAACTTGGGACGAATGAAACAAACACCGTTGAGAAAACTTTGAGTTGATCTTACAGATGGGAAAAATGATAGGATCATCTTGAAGAGAATCACACCGGCTGGAAAGAATTGACATGACAACCTCGATGATCAAGAAGGATAGGTATTCACATAGAAATATGAGAACACCACTTAGAAAAGGTATGGAATCCACATCTGACTTCGATGCAACTCGAATACCACAACACAAAAAAACAAGGATTTGGCTTGCAGGATAAGCCAGAACAAACATACAATAGATCCCATATCGTATCATGTGTCCGTTGGAAAGATATCCTACGAGCTACTTGAATTCCCACTTATAAACTCCCGAAACTTTCTGGTTATGCAATCAGGTGCTAGGGATACAGGGGAAGCATAATATCTCACCCAAAACTAACAAATCCTACATCCAACTGTATCCATCCTTGAACACATAACCAAGAAACCTTCGGAAATCGTGTACCTCAACTTTCGAAAAGCATCCGTTATACAAGTTATGGCAATACACCCGAACTCCCACCCCAGTACTGGGTGGCGTCGAGGTTATCTCCCCAACAACTGCATAAAAGAGATTTTCAATGTCGGCGAACTCAGGTATTCCAGAACTGCAACGATAAATTGTGACGACAACACCTCGCAGCTCAACTCCCCGGGACACTGCCACAACCCCTAAATGTCACGAGGAACCAAGAATAATGTTCTCGTCACAAAACCATCAGAATGATTCCAAGATACCCGCGTGATCCTAAAAAAATTTGTGAAATTTGAGGAGAGAAAAGACAAAACTTCTACGTCAGGAGGCCTCACCAGAGCGACGAAGGGACTGAGGAGTAAAAAGAATCCTACTCTTCGATATATATAATCCTAAGACTCAAAACATTTTGTTCTAGACTCAACAGTGTCAGCGATTCGATCAAGCAGGGGGCTCCTAAGTCAGGGATGGCTCTGATTACCAACTTGTAACACCCACGATGCGGCTATATCTCCCACGTGTCGACTTAGAGGCCTAGCTACATGGTAGATTTGTCGCAAGAAGGGTAATCTTCACACAATCCCATGTACTGAATAAGAAAGAGATAAAGAGTTGGATTACAATCGCCACTTCACAGAAAACATAAATAAGTCATACAACATCCAGAATACAATCAAGGTCCGACTACGGAACCAAATTAGAAGAAGACAACCCCAAATGCTAGATCCCCGATCGTCCCAACTGGGATCCACTACTGATCAGCAGGAAACGAAACAAAACAATGATCGAGATCTTCATCGAGCTCCCACTTCAGCTCGGTTGCACATCTGCACTGGTATCGTCAGCACCTGCAACTGTTTGGAAGTATTTGTGAGTCACGAGGACTCAGCAATCTCACACCCACGAGATCAAGACTATTTAAGCTCATGGGTAGGAAAGGGTAGTGAGCTGGAGCTGCAGCAAGCACTAGCATATATGGTGGCTAACATATGCAAATAAGAGCGAGAAGAGAAGCAACGCAGTGGTCGAGAAGCTAGAAATGATCAAGAAGTGATCATGAAAGCTACTTACGTTCAAGCATAACACAAGAACCGTGTTCATTTCCCGGACTCCACCGGAAAGAGACCATCACAGCTACACGCGCGGTTGATGCATTTTAATTAAGTTAAGTGTCAAGTTCTCTACAACCAGACATTAACAAATTCCCATCCGCCCATAACTGTGGGCACGGCTTTCGAAAGTTCAAACCCTGCAGGGGTTTCCCAACTTAGCCCATCACAAGCTCTCATAGTCAACGAAGGATATTCCTTCTCCCAGGAAGACCCGATCAGACTCGGAATCCCGGTTACAAGACATTTCGACAATGGTAAAACAAGACCAGCAAAGTCGCCCAAATGTGCTGACAAATCCCAATAGGAGCTGCACATATCTCATTCTCAGAGCACACCGGATGGGCAAGACATCGGGTTGGCATAGACCCTGGTTGCCCAGGGGGCGCCGGACATCACCCAGTTCAGACCAACACTTAGAGAAGCACTGGCCCGGGGGGGTTAAAATAAAGATGACCCTCGGGCTCGAGAAAACCCAAGGGAAGGTTATAGGTTGTTAGGCAAATGTAAAACCAAGGTTGGGCCTTGCTGGAGGAGTTTTATTCAAAGAGAACTGTCAAGGGGTTCCCATAACACACAACCGCGTAAGGAACGCAAAATCAAGGAACATAACACTGGTATGACGGAAACTAGGGCGGCAAGAGTGGAACAAAACAGGAGGCATAAGGCCGGGCCTTCCACCCTTTACCAAGTATATAGATGCATTAAAGTAAATAAGATATAATAATGATATCCCAACAATATCCATGTTCCAACATGGAACAAACTTCATCTTCACCTGCAACTAGTAACGCTATAAGAGGGGCTGAGCAAAAGCGGTAACATAGCCAAACAACGGTTTGCTAGGAAAGGATGGTTAGAGGCTTGACATGGCAAAATGGGAGGCATGATATAGCAAGTGGTACGTATCGCGACATAGCAATAGAGCGAGCAACTAGCAAGCAAAGATAGAAGTGATTTCGAGGGTATGGTCATCTTGCCTGAGATCCCGCAAGGAAGAAGAACGAGTCCATGAAGAAGACAAACGAACATAGTCGAACGAATCCTCACAACTCCGAAATAAAACTGAAGCTAACGAGATAAGGAACCCGGAAAGCAGCAAGCAACATAGTAAACAACCATCACATAAACATGGCATGATGCGCAACCAAGTATGATGCATGTCCGGTTTAATGAGGCATGGCATGGCAAAATGCACAAACAATCCTACAACTTAAGTGGAGCTCAATATGCAACTCGGTTGCATATTGACGAAACACCACATGACTTATTTAGTTCTCTCTTGTTTAGGTACCCATCAATATTAAATGTTATTAAACTTGGCAAGAGGTGAAGCATATTAGAACTACCTATCTAGGCAAGTTTCAATGAGGCCGGAAACAACAAACAACAATTCCGGAAAAACCTCATATGCAATTTATGGATTTGGTACTGTTCTGTCCTAAACCATATTTTAGAGTTTTTAAACATGCAAGATGAATGCACCATGTTAAACTAGGCATTTTTCTACCCCATTTACATATAAAGTTTATTAAATTTGGAGCTACGGTTATTTAGTTACAAAAATAAAGCATTTTAGCACGGCAATAGGCAAATTTAAACAAACAACATTTCAAACATTTATAACATAGATGAAAGTGGCATATTATTAAACCAGATGAAATTTTAAGCATTTTTCATATATAATGTTTTTTACATATGATGCATGGTTTGCGAGTTTTAATATGCACAGAGTTTAGGGACTTTTCTGTAAAACTGCAGCCTCTTGATAAAAAGGAAAAATCGCTGAAAGGAAAAAACCAAAAGCGGGCCAAATCTAACTAGCCCAAAAGTGCATAGGAGAGGGGTGGGCGCGTCCTCACCCATGGGCCAAGCCCAGCTCGGTCGAGAGGCTGGCCGGGCGCTATTGTGGGCCAGCCGTGAGGTGAGGAGGCGCTGGGCCTGGACCATGGTCAACGCGAGCAGTGGGCCGAGGCCCACGCACGGGAGCCGTGCGTGTAATCGCACGCACTCGCGCAAGCAGGCAAGAATGGTGGCCACCGGTGACGGGGTGGCGCTCCGGCGGCGGGGCGGTCTGGCAGACGACGGGGATGGACGCGGGGCGGCGGATCCAGGCGGCGGCTCAACGGATCTGGCACGGGGACGGCGGGAATGAGCGCCGGCGACGTGGCGCGTGTTCCGGCGGACCTGCAGGATGATGGTGGCGACCCCATGCGGTGGCGGGGCTTCCTGAGAGAGAGAGAAATGATCATGAGAGGGGAAGAAGCGGGAGAGCCAGAGGGAGGAGGAGAGGAACAAGGCGGCAGCCACTCATCTCCGACGAGGTCGGATCTCTGGCGAGGCTGACCCGGTGGGGTCACGAGGCAGGGACGGGGATCCGGATCGGGAGCTCCTCTCCTGATCTGGAGCTCGGGGTGCAGGGGCGGCGCAGTTTGGGCTTCGGAGCCCAGATCGGGGCCCGTGCGGGCCTGGCGCAAACTCCACGGGCTACAGTGGCTGGAGGGAGGCAGGGGGACAGGTGGCCGGCCCTGGTTGGCTAGAACGGTGGCGCTGGCAGCGGTTGGCGAGCGGCGCAGCGCCAAGTGGCCGAGATGGGTTCGGTCGGTGCTAAAAACGAGGAATGAGAGGGGGGTTTCCAAATATGGTGGTCTAGGCCTTCCTTATATAGCAGGGAGGCTAGGGTTTGGGTCTAGGGGGTGATTTGGAGCCCTCTGATTGCGATCGGACGGTTTTGGATGCGCGGAGGATTAGGTTACGCCTAGGTGGGGCTAGAGGGCTGTGCAGATGGGCTGGACTGGGAGGAAAGAGGATGAATGCAGCCCGGCGACTGTTTTCGAAGACCAAAAATGTCCGACGATAGACCAGCTATACTACCGCTATAGTTATCCGTTGGGGCATCAAACGGACTCCGAATGCGATGAAACTTGGCAGACGGCCTACCTAGAACATAACAACACCACATGCCAACTTTCAACCCATTCCAAGAACATTTTCCGGCCACTTATAAAATACTATTTCGGACGTGCCACGGGCGCATGCAAGTGTGTCTGGACTCTGAACGGACAACGGAGAGAACGAGGAGACCAGGACGGATGCAAGTTTCGAAAACATGATGATGCAATGCACATGATGACATGACAAGATGCAACACGCAAACGAAAGACATGGCAATGACGACGAAAAACTGGAAGACACCTGGCGCAACGGTCTCGGGGCGTCACAACACTCCACCACTACGAGAGGATCTCGTCTCGAGATCTAGGATGGCACCGGAGGGAAACGGAAGAGGAGGAGAAGAGGTAAAACAAAGTTGCTTCTTGGACAAACGAATGAAACCACAAACCTTGAGAGGAAAAACGTTTTGAGAAAACAATATAACGAAGATGAACGAGATTGCAAACATTCTGTTAGAAAAGAGGAACAAGGAACATTACGAGAAACTTGTAGGTTGAAAGACAAAAGAAAAGGGGTGCAGCAGATAAGACGTACATGCAAGCACTCTGGTAGAAATGAGATGTACAAGGAACTATAAAGAATCAATTACGACAACACTCCAGTTAAAACAAGATTGAGAAGGAATAAGAATGATATAATTTGGGCAGCACTCCGACTGTAAATGAAAGGAATTGAACATGAACTTGGGAAGATTGGATGATACTTGATGAAATCACCAACACATCGCCTCCAGAACTACTGAATGAATGGCATAAAGGGTAAGAAAGATTTCAGACAGCACTCCGGAACAATTGAATAACGAGAGGTGGATTATTAAGAAGTGCGCCGGCATGAGAAAACATTTAAAATGAGGAAAGGAATATGATCAACAAAGCTTGAATTGAATCCACGGAGAAGAAAAATAACGAATAATGATAACTTGAAGTTTCATTAGTATCTTCATGAAGAATCACCGGATAAGAACATTGAAGGAAAAGAATGAAGAGACTTAGCATGAATAAAATGGATGCTTGATTAAGACCTCTGATTCCTTGAAGGAAAAAGGGTGGGAGGGCGGGAAAAACAAAGACAACTTGGGACGAATGAAACAAACACCATTGAGAAAACTTTGAGTTGATCTTACAGATGGGAAAAATGATAGGATCATCTTGAAGAGAATCACACCGGTTGGAAAGAATTGACATGACAACCTCGATAATCAAGAAGGATAGGTATTCACATAGAAATATGAGAACACCACTTAGAAAAGGTATGGAATCCACATCTGACTTCAAAGCAACTTGAATACCACAACACACACAAAAACAAGGATTTGGCTTGCATGATAAGCCGGAACAAACATATGATAGATCCCATATCGTGTCATGTGTCCGTTGGAAAGATATCCTACGAGCTACTTGAATTCGCACTTATAAACTCCCGAAACTTTCTGGTTATGCAATCAGGTGCTGGGGATACAGGGGAAGCATAATATCTCACGCAAAATTAACAAATCCTACATCCAACTGTATCCATCCTTCAACACATAGCCAAGAAACCTTCAGAAATAATGTACCTCAACCTTCGAAAAGCATCCGTTATACAAGTTATGGCAATACTCCCGAACTCCTGCCCCAGTACTGGGTGGCGTCGAGGTTATCTCACCACCAACTGCATAAAAGAGATTTTCGATGTCGGCAAACTCAGGTATTCCAGAACTGCAACGATAAAATTGTGATGACAACACCTCGGAGCTCAACTCCCCGGGACACTACCACAACCCCTAAATGTCAGGAGGACCAAGAACGATGTTCTCGTCACAAAACCATCGAAACGATTCCAAGATACCCGCATGATCCTAAAAAAATCGTGAAATTTGAGGAGAGAAAAGTCAAAACTTCTACGTCAGGAGGCCTCACCAGAGCAACGAAGGGACTAAGGAGTAAAAAGAATCCTACTCTTCGATATATATAATCCTAAGACTCAAAACATTTTGTTCTAGACTCAACAGCATCAGCGATTCGATCAAGCAGGGGGCTCCTAAGTCGGGGATGGCTCTGATTACCAACTTGTAACACCCACGATGCGGCTATATCTCCCACGTGTCGGCGCACGACTTAGAGGCATAGCCGCATGGTAGGTTTGTCGCAAGAGGGGTAATCTTCACACAATCCCATGTACTGAATAAGAAAGAGATAAAGAGTTGGCTTACAATCGCCACTTCACACAAAACATAAATAATTCATACAACATACATAATACAATCAAGGTCCGACTACGGAACCAAAATAGAAGAAGACAACCCCAAATGCTAGATCCTCGATCATCCCAACTGGGCTCCACTACTGATCAACAAGAAACGAAAACAATGATCAAGATCTTCGAGCTCCCACTTGAGCTCGGTTGCGTCATCTGCACTGGTATCATCGTCACCTGCAACTGATTGGAAGTATCTGTGAGTCATGAGGACTCAACAATCTCACACCCGCGAGATCAAGACTATTTAAGCTTATGGGTAGGAAGGGGTGGTGAGGTGGAGCTGCAGCAAGCACTAGCATATATGGTGGCTAACATACACAAATAAGAGCGAGAAGAGAAGCAACATAGCGGTCGAGAAGCTAGAAATGATCAAGAAGTGATCCTGAAAGCTACTTACGTTCAAGCATAACACAAGAACCGTGTTCACATCCCGGACTCCATCAGAAAGAGACCATCACGACTACACACGTGGTTGATGCATTTTAATTAAGTTAAGTGTCAAGTTCTCTACAACCGGACATTAACAAATTCCGATCTGCACATAACCATGGGCACGGCTTTCGAAAGTTCAAACCCTGTAGGGGTGTCGCAACTTAGCCCATCCCAAGCTCTCACGGTCAACGAAGGATATTCCTTCTCCCAGGAAGACTCGATCAGATTCAGAATCCCGGTTACAAGACATTTCGACAATGGTAAAACAAGACCAGCAAAGTCGCCGGAATGTGCCGACAAATCCCGATAGGAGCTGCACATATCTCGTTCTCAGGGCACACCGGATGGGAAAGACATCGGGTTGGCATAGACCCTGGTTACCCAGGGGGCACCGGACATCGCCCAGTTCAGACCAACACTTAGAGAAGCACTGGCCTGGGGGGTTAAAACAAAGATGACCCTCGGGCTCGCGAAAACCCAAGGGAAGGTTATAGGTTGTTAGGAAAATGTAAAACCAAGGTTGGGCCTTGCTGGAGGAGTTTTATTCAAAGCGAACTGTCAAGGGGTTCCCATAACACCCAACCGCGTAAGAACGCAAAATCAAGGAACATAACACTGGTATGACGGAAACTAGGGCGGCAAGAGTGGAACAAAACACCAGGCATAAGGCCGAGCCCTCCACCCTTTACAAGTATATAGATGCATTAAAGTAAATAAGATATAATAATGATATCCCACCAATATCCATGTTCCAACATGGAACAAACTACATCTTCACCTGCAACTAGTAACGCTATAAGAGGGGCTGAGCAAAAGCGGTAACATAGCCAAACAACGATTTGCTAGGAAAGGATGGTTAGAGGCTTGACATGGCAAAATGGAGGCATGATATACCAAGTGGTAGGTGTGACGCCCCGAGACCGTTGTGCCAGGTGTCTTCGAGTTATTCGCTGCTGTTGCCAGGTCATTTGCTTGCATGTTGCATTTCATCATGTCATCATGTGCATCGCAGCATCATGTTTTCAAAACCTGCATCCGTCCGGGTTCCCCCAATTCCCTCTGTTGCCCGTTCTGAGCCCAGACATGCTTGCACGTGCCCGCGGCACGTCCGAAATAGTATTTTTATAAGTGGCTTGAAAATGTTCTCAGAATGGGTTGAAAGTTGGGGTGCGGTCTTATTATAGTGTAGATAGGCCGCTTGCCAAGTTTCATCGCAATCGGAGTTCGTTTGACGCCTCAGCGATTAACTATAGCGGCAGTATAGCCGGTCTAACGCCGGACGTTTTCGGTCTCCGGAAACAGTCGCCGGGCCTCCCTCTCTTCTCTTCTCTTAGCTTGAGACCGTCTACACAGCCCACGACCTACCGCCAGGTCCAACCTAACCTCTCTCGTCAGCCCGCGGCCCTCCTCCCACACGCGTCCGAAATCGGTCCCGGACCCGACCCGGACAGTCGTCACCGTTGGATTCGGAACATCCCCAAATATCTACAAAATATCACCGTTTCCTTATTTGGGCTACCTAAGATATTTTTTCCGTCCATCCGATTATGATCGGAGGGACCTTATACCCCCCTAAACCTATCCGGCTTGCTATATATAGTGGCAACCCTAGACTAATCCCTAGATTTTAGCATATATGTCCCATCCATCCCATCATGCGCCACCACCCACTCAAATCTCTCGGGATCCATTCCCCAACCCAAGCAGCCTCCGACCCCCTCCTGGTTTTCAGCGCAGCCGCACCTGGTCCCCTCTCCTCCCTCCATGGAGTCGTCAGATCCGACGAGCCCTGCCGCCGGTGACTCCCACAGGAACCCTCTCCTTCCTCCCCTGCTTCTTCTTCCTTCCCAATTTTTCTCTCCCTCTTCTCAACATCTTGGTCTTGCTTTTCTACAGGAGCACACCAGCGTCGTGGTGCCCTCCCAAGCCCCTCGCGCGCCAGATCCGGCGAGCCACGCCGGATCCATCTCCGGTTCCTTGTAGCTCGGCGCCCCCGTGCTCCGTCGCCACGTACGAGCTTGGCACCGTCCACTGCTTCACGCACCTACTCCCGCTGCTGCCTGCGACCTCTGCTTCTATCAGGACGCCGCCGCCTTGGCCTCCAGCTCCGCCCAGCCGCTGCCTCCTCTGCCGACTTGAACCCCGCCGAATCAGGGCCTCGTCGTCCGCGCCCGGCCAACAACAAGCAGCAGCTCGCCGGGGCACGAGCTCCATCGGGTCCGCCTCCCTGCTACCGGAGCCCCATGACCCCGCGCCAAGCCTCTCGCCAGTGCCAAGTGCCTGGCCGCCTCTGCCTGGATCTACTCCTCGCCTTGTCCTCGTCACCGGGAGCCCCGCCATCTCCAGCGTCGTGCCCAAGACCCACATCACCGGCAATTGTTCCCGCTGTGCATTGTCCTGAACTTGCTGCTGATGTTTCCCTGTTGAACGAGCCTGCACCGCCGCGTGCCTGCATCTGCGACGGAGACGACGTTGATGGCTCCTGCTTCCCCTACCGCGTCGCCCGCTGGATCCGCCGCCCTCCGCTGCTGCTCGGCCGCCGTCCCCCTGCGACCTCTGCTTCATGAACGAGCGGGAGAAACGCCTCCGTTAACCGCGCTCGCCCCTGCCTCGATCCAGTGGGATCGGCAGGGGCATGAACGATCTAGTACATGAGTGGGCCGGCCTGGCAGCGCCCTGCCGGCCTCCCCTCTCCACCAGCTGGGCCAAGGCCCATGGGTGAGGACACGCCCAGCCTCTCCCCTGTTCCTGTTGGGCCAACAAGACTTGGCCCAGTATTGTTTTTTCCTGCTGCTGTGTTTTTCTCTTTTATCCAGTAAAGACAGATTTGCAGAAAAGACCTTCAACTTCATGCATTTCATATCTCACAAACCGTGCATCGGATTAAAACAAACTTAATATGAAACTTGCTTAGAATTTTGTCTAGTTTAATATTATTCAACTTTCACCCATGTTTAAAATGTTTAAAGTGTTGTTTGTTTAAATTTGCTCATATGCCATGCTAAAATGATTTAATTCATAACTAAATAACCGTAACTCGGAATTTAATAAACTTTATATGTAAATGGGGTAGAATTTTGCCTAGTTTAACATGGTGGCTTCTCTTTACATGTTTAACAACTATAAAATTGGGTTTAGGGCAGAGCAGTACCATAACCAAAATATGCTCATGTGGAGTTTCCGGATTTGTTGTTTGTTGTTCCCGGCCTCATTTAAACTTGACTAGATAGGTAGTTTTACTTTGCTTCACCCTTGCCATACTAAACAACATTTAATCTTGTTGGGTACATCAACGAGATCGAACTAAGTAACTCGAATGTGGTGTTCCGTCAATATGCATCCAGTTGCATATTGAGCTCCACTTAATTTGTAGGGTTGTGTCAGGACCCCGACTCAATGCCACATTGATCTAGCATGTAACACCTCATATCACTTTGCGGCCTCACGGACGGTATTTGCACGGGTGTCGCCTTACCTTTGCCCGGGACTGTTTGTGTCTTTTGGCACACGTATATGATAGTGTCGCTAGCATCCATATGATAAGGAGCCCGGGCTGACATGGCTAGTCGTAAACCCAAAGTGGCACAAACTTACAGGGACAGGCATCCATGACCCAGCATCGAACGTGTCGGTCATCAGCGAGTGAATCCAGGCTGTAGCACTGGGCTAGCAGGACTCCGGTGAACCGGGCTGTAGCGGGCTAACAGGACTCCGGTATTCATCACGTGACATTTCCCCGAAGGGACAGACACAGGAACGAAGAAGGACACATGCCGGCCAGCCTAAGTGTTCCGGAGCAGTAGCAAGCTACCCTGGCTCGGTGGAAACACTAGGAGACATTTCCCGGTAAGAGGGGCTACTAAGGATAAACAACTAGATAGTCAGATCCCACACATACCAAGCATTTCAATAACATACACACAATATGCTCGATATGTGCAAGTACAACATGGCATCATAACATGACTCTACGACACAAGTATTTAATCAATAGGCTCCGAGGAGCGAGATATTACAAACAGGGGTCTCATGACCCAACATTCAGAGCATACATATCAAAACACAAGCGGAAGCTATCATGTCTGAGTACAGACATCTATAAATGAAAAAGGCTGAGAAGCCTGACTATCTACCAGATCCTGCCGAGGGCACAAGATCGTAGCTGAGGTAACAAGCTAAACGTCAAAGTCCACGCGGAACTACTAGCGAGACCGAAGTCTCTCTGCAAAAACATAAATTAAGCAACATGAGTACAAATGTACCCAGCAATACTTACATCAGAACTAACTACATATGCATCATTATCAACAAAGGGGATGGTGGGGTTTAACTGCAGCAAGCCAGCTTTGACTCGGTGGCTATCCTGAACTACGACTGCAAGTAACTCTTTTGAGGTGGCGCACACGAGTCCACATATTCACCATATCAATACACCACTATGGATCCGCTCCCGTCTCCTTGCGAGAACGCCAACCATAGCACTCACGCTTATCTTGCGTATTTTAGAGTATCCACTTTCACTTTGTCTATGAACTGATATAAGCAACCCAGAAGTCCTTTACCGCGGACACGGCTATTCGAATAGATGATATTAACCCTGCAGGGGTGTACTTCTTCATACATGTTTCCACCACTTAGCGTCTGCACACGACATGTGCTCGGCAGACTTCAAGCAAAAGCCGACGTGGGTGTAGACCACGACCTACCTAAACACTCAAGTCTCTAGTCCAGGTTTATCGCCTATTCGGGTTCCATCCATGAGGAGATCCGGCCGGAGTTTCGCTCACAGCCCCAAACGATGTGAACAGGGTTCCGTGACACCAAACGGGCGCCCGGTATAATCGGCCACGTGCCTACCGCATCACAGCCCACCCCTACGGTCAGCGCTGTCCACGGCCTCCAACATACTACAAGCACCAGAAACTACTTGCAACTCCTGGACAGAGGACAAGGGTGAATAAGAAGTCGAGCGGGGTCATATTTCAGGGCCCAATGTATGGTAGTAGCTGAATCATGGATCAAAAACACAGGACTCAGTTCCTGAGGACGGCTTCAATGAGACAACCCACCATGTACTCCTACATGGCCTCTCACCGCTACCTTTACCAAATCGTGTTCACACACTTAGCTCACACACAGTAGGACATGTTCACACACCTCTGATTCATCCCCGATGAATCAGACCTGACTCAACTCTAAGCAGTAGCAGGCATGACAAACAAGCATGAATGAGTAGGCACAACAGGGCTCAAACAATTCCTACTCATGCTAGTGGGTTTCATCTATTTACTGTGGCAATGACAGGTCATGCAGAGGATAAAGGGGTTCAGCTACCGCAGCAAGTAACAGATGAATCGGTGTTGTCCTAATGCAATAAAAGAGAGCAGGAGCGAGAGAGTAGGATTGTATCGGAATGAACAAGGGGTTTTTGCTTGCCTGGCACTTCTGAAGATAACATTGAGTCTTCATCAGTGTCAACGATCACATCATCGGTATCACGTCTATCGAGAGGGGACAAATACCGGCAACACAGAAGGGAACACAATCAATGCAATGCACAATATGATGCATGATCATGACATGGAAAAATGAATGTGTTTTGGGCTAATGCATCTAGCAACAAGTTAAATGGGGTTGGTTTGAATACAAGATTCAAATTCAAACTCCATATGTGATTATTTAAATGCCATTCACTTCATTTGTCCTAAACAGTAGTGATAAGTTGTTATAACATGCATGGAAATGGTACAGATGGATTCCTTGAATTTTTCTGATAATTTTTCATATATAATTTGTTTAATTTGGAGTTACGGTTGAATTTCTATGAATTTTAGAAGTTTATACAATTTTCTGGAATTTCCTGAATAATATAAATCCAGAAATGAATTATGGCGTCAGCACCATTCACTGTGACGTCAGCAGAGTCAACTGGGCACCCCAGGTCAAACCTGACAGTGGGTCCCGCGTGTCAGTGACTCAGTTGGTTAACCGGGTTGATTAGGGTTAAACTAATACTAACGAAAATGTCAGCAGGGCTGGGCCCACATGTCAGTGGCTTAAATAATTAACTAAATTAATTAGTGTTAACTAATCTAACACCTAAACTAATTAACAGGGGTTGGCCCCACCTGTCATCGACCCAGGGGGGGTTCCGCCGTGGTCAAGTGGGTCAACCCCGCCGGCGTCTCGACGCCGGCGAGGCCCGGGACAGTGGCGGCCGTCGGAAACACGCTACAGGGCACGGGCGAGGCCGTGCTTGGGCTCATTGGAGAGCCCTTGCTCCCGCGCGTTGAACGGTGCGGTTGCTGGGTCGTGGGGAGGCCGGAGCTGACGACGGCGAGCTCCAAGGCGGCGGCCGGAGTTCGGGTGAGCTCGGAGTCGGCGTTAGGAAGCACAGCAGAGGGAGCGGATGGGTGCTATGGCCTCCTGGGGGTGCACTGAGCACGGCTGCGTGCTCGGTTGCAGCTCTAGGCAACCGTGGCTATGACGGCGACATGGCCGGCGGCGAAGAGGTCTCGGCTCCAACGGTTGTCGGTGTTAGAGGAAGAAAACGAGTCAGGGGAGAGGGGGAAACGACGGAGGAGCTCACGTGGATCCCGTAGAGGTGGACGGCGGGCTCGGGGAAGGCCGAACGGCGACGAATTTGACGACGGCGATCCTCGGTGGCCGAGGAGGGGAACGGCGAGGCTAGCGGCATCCAAGGGCTCTTCTGGTCGCGCGAGACGACGAGGAGGACGAGGGAGGACCGGCGGAGCTCGGGAGCGTCGGAGAGGAGAGGGGGTGGCGGTGGCCGTGAGGGAGCTCGTCGGTGGTGGCGGCTCCGTTCGGTCCGGGCGAGAGAGAGAGGAAGCAGTGGAGGGGGGAAGAGTTCGGGAGAGTGAGGGAGTTCCAGGGGGTGGCATGGCACGCATGGAGGCGTCCGGGGTGTTGAGGAGGAAGTAGGAGGTGGCCAGGGGAAGCAGGAGGTGGCCGAGGCCTCTCGGGCGCGCGCCACACCTCGCCTCTGCCTACTGGCAGAGGAAGACGACAGGGGGGAGTGGAGATGGGCTGGGCCGTGCTGGGCCAGGTGGGCTACCAGGTGAGCGCCAGGTAAGATCTTCTGCTCTCTCTCTTATTTCTATTTAATTATGTTTTCTATTTTCTGTAGTTTGTTTTGATTTGATTTAAAATATCAAATCATTTTACAAAATCCTGGAAACAATTATGGGTGCTTCCTGAATTATTTCAGTGACCCTTAACAATTTCCAACATTTATTTGAACATTTAAATTATTTATAGTATTTAAATGCCCAAGGTCAAATACAATAGGATTTAATTCAAAAATCCAGAATGGCCTAGAAATATGTGCATCATTGATGGCAGGGGTTTTCACCTTTAACAAAAATAATGAACTTTTCTAAAGGGCATTCTGGGTTTATTGAAAATATTTTTATTTTGATCCTAATTGCATTTTATTTAGTGCTAGGGTTTGTCATCCCCATTTCAAGTTTCATGAATTTTAAACATGATGCATGAATGCCTTAATGCAACTAATGACAAACAAATTCTAGGGCTGTGACAACTCACCCCCACTAAACAAAAATCTCGTCCCGAGATTCAAGCGTAGGGTAAGGTGAAGGGGGAACGCAAACTAGCACAATCTTCACGATCCAGTTGCACTTCAAATGGACGTTGATTCGTCCACCATCATTGTCTCGAAGTCTTGCTCTGAGAACTCCAGCCAATATGACAACGAGAGGAAAGGAAAGACCCTAAAAGAATCGTTCTTCTCGAAGGTCGAACAACTCAGGATTAACTCACGGAATGAGACATAGCAACATCTCTCGAGCTGAGAGACGAAGCACACATCCATAAGAATGGAGTGAGGCAGATGACGAAGGTTCACTAGGTAGACAACAATTTCACGCTTAAGAAGGTGGTAATCGGTTGTCAACGTAGCGAGGAGTTGAGTTTCCATGATACCATAACGATGCACCTTAGGAAAGGTGACTCGTAGAAATATCCCCTTAAGTGGCAAAAAGAATTACCTTTGATTCAAAGATCATTGAAACTCTTTAAACCAGCCTAAGGCAATTCTCGAGCGATCGTTTGGAGGGGGGTCGGTAGAATGGCATACTCGGACTTGGATGATGTGGATTACCTTGTTGAAGACAACGCAATGGATGATTTTTGCTTATCACCGGAAATGGAAGAGACCCATGGTAGCATGGCACATTGGCGGTGCAAGCTGGGAACAAAATGCAAATGCTGGGAATGATTCTGGTAGCTGGGGAAGAACCCAACAATAGAGAGTGGATTCACTGTTTGAAAAGGTCATAGCATTGCCGAGGAAACTGAGAGGAATCCGAGTTAGTGCCGATGATAACACGTAGCGCTTGTGCGTGCTCTCAAGAACTTGAGCATTTCCACAATCATCAAGGTTTTACCAACATCCGTGTCAAGGATCCTGGCAACACAACATACTACCATGATGGCTAATGATGGATGATGCAGATGCAAGGAAGATAACACCTTCTCAGATTTCACCTTAGCGAGGCCAAGGGAACGAAATCTGGATGATCGACCGAGAGACATTTAGCACTCCGCTTCTAATGTTCTCCTTGATGTGCTAGTGTAACCCATTCATAGATATGGTTTGATATCTAGAACATCAAGTAAAAAGGTCGGACTTCGGAACTCAGAAATCCATAGGGGCAACTAGGGAGTAAATCCTACGAAATCCCTATGGGGAGGTGGCCAACTTCCTCAAATCAAGATATTATAATAACAGGTCTTCCGGCTGGATGTGTTGGCCACGACATCCACTTTACCGGTTTCCAAGGGATCGATATTATAATTCTTTGGGAAATGTTCCAACCATCATATCTGCCTGAGATTCAGATCTGGTTGGTGTCAGGATATTCCAGACTCATCGAGTCTAAGAAGAAAAACGAAAGTTTGCAACACAAATCGACGAGATGACGCTGCGAGATTCTCGGGAAATGAACTACGATAGCAAGCTCCAAAAACACGAGCCGGTTCTGCTACAACATGTGAACATGTTGTCCAAGACAAACATGACCACAAAGTAGTCTTATAATGAAACACTACCGAGTTCAGGAGGGGGAACCATCAACGAGGGTATCGAAGTCCTTACACAAGTCCGGATTAGCTCTTATGAAGGAACTCCTTCTCCTTGAACAAATCAATCAGTGGCTTGGTGTGCTAGGGATACATATAGATTGAAGGTTGCAAGTCTTCAAACCACAGAATTCTTCGCACGTGTGCATGACTGATTTGGAATGATTCCAAAGAAAGCAACATTGACTTTCTCGAATCCACGGCGGCAACTTGCATCAGATGCACATGAATTAAAGGAAGTCACTACCTTCATCCAAACATATGCTTCATGAACGAAACACGAAGGAATGCTTACACAAGTTTCCAACACTAGGTTGATGTTCAACATGACTCATGGGAGAGACAAAATGCTGCTGATGGGCTCAACAACAACTCATCGAGATTTCCATGTAAATGGAATTCCATAATTATGTGAACAAGTGATAGCATTGGTCAGACCCAAAAGATATAATGGTGTATGCTCGAGGGATCAACCACGAGTAAGACAACATTACGAGCATCGTTGGTACTGATTTGACTTGACGATGGCCCACACTCAAATCAAAGGATTGATAAGACAATAGGTCCAACAACTGATCACAGGGACCAATCGATGAAGATATCATCTTTCTTCAACACACACTACACAAGAATATCCCTTTGGAACGAACTAAGTCAGACAAGCTTTTATCTTCCAACTCTCCAAGTTGTTGTCTAGCTTAACCAACTAGCTCAGGGATATCTAACACCGATCTTGGAGAGAGGGTGGTTCACAAGAAACCAACTTGATCACGAGCTCAACACAGCGGTCAGGTGACAACCTGGTAATACTTCCGAGAAGATCTTCGGAAGATCACGAACCACCGGTATGTTACTAAGCTCGAGAACAATCTTGCTTTCCGGGGCAAGACGATATGATCAAATAAGCAAGGATTGGCACTATCCTAACTCACTGATCGGAGAGTGCACCAGAAATAAGGACTAGGTAGCACGAACAGTCTTAGAATGATGATTCAAGAACCAACACGCTAAGAATGAAATTATTGTCCTTTAACTACCAAGCAACAAGGTTGCTAGGAGTATTGATTTCACACATCACGACTCACTTGTCGACATTCCGGTTATAACCACACGGAACCGAGGAATGAGTAATGATGGCGAGAAGTATCACTGTACCAAGAGTTCATAGGATGGTGTGTAATTCCCATAACAATCCCGATATAAAAGATGGTGATACTCCAAGGTAGAACAGAGCAAAAGCTGGATTAGCAATTTGTTCTGCGGAGCACAACTTCTTTGACCCAATCCTGGATATGGAAGAAGTACTGGAGTTTGTTTCTCCTAGTCATTCCGCGATAGAATGGCTTGACGGACCACAAGAGTAATAGGCATCGATAA
Source organism: Triticum aestivum (assembly GCF_018294505.1). Classification (NCBI taxonomy): domain Eukaryota; kingdom Viridiplantae; phylum Streptophyta; class Magnoliopsida; order Poales; family Poaceae; genus Triticum; species Triticum aestivum. The sequence goes on along the minus strand of NC_057803.1, from coordinate 341,149,042 downwards.
ACGAACGCACGCATACTCTTGACTATCAATTGATAGACGAAGGTCAGTAGACAACTAAAAAGGGACAACTCAAAGGAACATATAACTTCCTGAGTTGTGGATGCATAGATTAGTATGTCGAACCAAGTTCAACATAATTCTTCCGGATAACCCATGCAGAAAGGTTGAGCTGGCAGAGTCACAACATAGCATGGAGAACTCATCGAGAGCACTCTTGTTGTCATCTTTTGGTTCAGAAGAACTCCTGCCAAGAATGGTTCATGGTAATTGGAAGAAGGATGTACCACGAACCTCGAGAACTATCGCAAAGGTTACTAATATCCTAAAGGAACTAGCAAACACTATCAACATGAGGTAAGTAGAGTGAATCTCGGGTTCAAAACCCAGGAGTAGAATACCTACTACTAAGTAGCATCACGGAATGCTTTCGAGAATAAAGGCCAGAATCATCACACTAGGACACAAATCATGGCTAGACCACTAGATGATCCCCTGAGACACCTAGGGTCATAATAATTATTCCAACATAAAGGTCGAGGCAGTAGAATACCTCAACTCAACAATTAGTGTGATTGAGCTGGCATAAAGGAGCATCGAAACCAGAGGGAAAGGATTTTGCAAATGCATCAGACTATTTAGAAACCTGGAATGACTCGGACAGCATAACGGCTGTAAATGCTCAAAAAGATTTGAGACAATCACAATAATGGTGGCATAACCACTCAGAAGCACAATATCAAGGTTTCGAGATCAACAATTAACATACGGAAGTAGTAGAAACTGAACTCAAGCTTAAATCCAACAATCTTATAAGTCTACGGATTAGTAACGCGTGATCCTGATAGAAAGAAGAGATAGCCTAGCTCTTAATCCCCGTAGGAAAGATAAGATGACTCAGATCAGAAGGGCATGAGGTATAAGGAGTAAAAAGAGCCTTACGTTCCATCCCACAATCAATTCCCTTATATAACTAAAGAATTTCTAGACTCAACTTCGACCAGTTTGGCTTGGTAATCCTACAGGCAGTCAAGCTCTGATACCAACGCTGTCAGGACCCCGACTCAATGCCACATCGATCTAGCATGTAACACCTCATATCACTTTGCGGCCTCACGCACGGTATTTCCACGGGTGTCGCCTTACCTTTGCCCGGGACCGTTTGCGTCTTTTGGCACACGTATATGATAGTGTCGCTAGCATCCATATGATAAGGAGCCCGGGCTGACATGGCTAGTCGTAAACCCAAAGTGGCACAAACTTACAGGGACAGGCATCCATGACCCAGCATCGAACGTGTCGGTCATCAGCGAGTGAATCCAGGCTGTAGCACTGGGCTAGCAGGACTCCGGTGAACCGGGCTGTAGCGGGCTAACAGGACTCCGGTATTCATCGCGTGACATTTCCCCGAAGGGACAGACACAGGAACGAAGAAGGACACATGCCGGCCAGCCTAAGTGTTCCGGAGCAGTAGCAAGCTACCCTGGCTCGGTGGAAACACTAGGAGACATTTCCCGGTAAGAGGGGCTACTAAGGATAAACAACTAGATAGTCAGATCCCACACATACCAAGCATTTCAATAACATACACACAATATGCTCGATATGTGCAAGTACAACATGGCATCACAACATGACTCTACGACACAAGTATTTAATCAATAGGCTCCGAGGAGCGAGATATTACAAACAGGGGTCTCATGACCCAACATTCAGAGCATACATATCAAAACACAAGCGGAAGCTATCATGTCTGAGTACAGACATCTATAAATGAAAAAGGCTGAGAAGCCTGACTATCTACCAGATCCTGCCGAGGGCACAAGATCGTAGCTGAGGTAACAAGCTAAACGTCGAAGTCCACGCGGAACTACTAGCGAGACCGAAGTCTCTCTGCAAAAACATAAATTAAGCAACGTGAGTACAAATGTACCCAGCAAGACTTACATCAGAACTAACTACATATGCATCATTATCAACAAAGGGGATGGTGGGGTTTAACTGCAGCAAGCCAGCTTTGACTCGGTGGCTATCCTGAACTACGACTGCAAGTAACTCTTTTGAGGTGGCGCACACGAGTCCACATATTCACCATATCAATACACCACTATGGATCCGCTCCCGTCTCCCTGCGAGAACGCCAACCATAGCACTCACGCTTATCTTGCGTATTTTAGAGTATCCACTTTCACTTGTCTATGAACTGATATAAGCAACCCAGAAGTCCTTTACCGCGGACACGGCTATTCGAATAGATGATATTAACCCTGCAGGGGTGTACTTCTTCATACATGTTTCCACCACTTAGCGTCTGCACACGACATGTGCTCGGCAGACTTCAAGCGAAAGCCGACGTGGGTGTAGACCACGACCTACCTAAACACTCAAGTCTCTAGTCCAGGTTTATCGCCTATTCGGGTTCCATCCATGAGGAGATCCGGCCGGAGTTTCGCTCACAGCCCCAAACGATGTGAACAGAGTTCCGTGACACCAAACGGGCGCCCGGTATACCCGACCACGTGCCTACCACATCACAGCCCACCCCTACGGTCAGCGCTATCCACGGCCTCCAGCATACTACAAGCACCAGAAACTACTTGCAACTCCTGGACAGAGGACAAGGGTGAATAAGAAGTCGAGCGGGGTCATATTTCAGGGCCCAATGTATGGTAGTAGCTGAATCATGGATCACAAACACAGGACTCAGTTCCTGAGGACGGCTTCAATGAGACAACCCACCATGTACTCCTACATGGCCTCTCACCGCTACCTTTACCAAATCGTGTTCACACACTTAGCTCACACACAGTAGGACATGTTCACACACCTCTGATTCATCCCCGATGAATCAGACCTGACTCAACTCTAAGCAGTAGCAGGCATGACAAACAAGCATGAATGAGTAGGCACAACAGGGCTCAAACAATTCCTACTCATGCTAGTGGGTTTCATCTATTTACTGTGGCAATGACAGGTCATGCAGAGGATAAAGGGGTTCAGCTACCGCAGCAAGTAACAGATGAATCGGTGTTGTCCTAATGCAATAAAAGAGAGCAGGAGCGAGAGAGTAGGATTGTATCGGAATGAACAAGGGGGTTTTGCTTGCCTGGCACTTCTGAAGATAACATTGAGTCTTCATCAGTGTCAACGATCACATCATCGGTATCACGTCTATCGAGAGGGGACAAATACCGGCAACACAGAAGGGAACACAATCAATGCAATGCACAATATGATGCATGATCATGACATGGCAAAATGAATGTGTTTTGGGCTAATGCATCTAGCAACAAGTTAAATGGGGTTGGTTTGAATACAAGATTCAAATTCAAACTCCATATGTGATTATTTAAATGCCATTCACTTCATTTGTCCTAAACAGTAGTGATAAGTTGTTCTAACATGCATGGAAATGGTACAGATGGATTCCTTGAATTTTTCTGATAATTTTTCATATATAATTTGTTTAATTTGGAGTTACGGTTGAATTTCTATGAATTTTAGAAGTTTATACAATTTTCTGGAATTTCCTGAATAATATAAATCCAGAAATGAATTATGGCGTCAGCACCACGTCACTGTGACGTCAGCAGAGTCAACTGGGCGCCCCAGGTCAAACCTGACAGTGGGTCCCGCGTGTCAGTGACTCAGTTGGTTAACCGGGTTGATTAGGGTTAAACTAATACTAACGAAAATGTCAGCAGGGCTGGGCCCACATGTCAGTGGCTTAAATAATTAACTAAATTAATTAGTGTTAACTAATCTAACACCTAAACTAATTAACAGGGGCTGGCCCCACCTGTCATCGACCCAGGGGGGGTTCCGCCGTGGTCAAGTGGGTCAACCCCGCCGGCGTCTCGACGCCGGCGAGGCCCGGGACGGTGGCGGCCGTCGGAAACACGCTACAGGGCACGGGCGAGGCCGTGCTTGGGCTCATTGGAGAGCCCTTGCTCCCGCGCGTCGAACGGTGCGGTTGCTGGGTCGTGGGGAGGCCGGAGCTGACGACGGCGAGCTCCAAGGCGGCGGCCGGAGTTCGGGTGAGCTCGGAGTCGGCGTTAGGAAGCACAGCAGAGGGAGCGGATGGGTGCTATGGCCTCCTGGGGGTGCACTGAGCACGGCTGCGTGCTCGGTTGCAGCTCTAGGCAACCGTGGCTACGGCGGCGACATGGCCGGCGGCGAAGAGCTCTCGGCTCCGACGGTTGTCGGTGTTAGAGGAAGAAAACGAGTCAGGGGAGAGGGGGAAACGATGGAGGAGCTCACGTGGATCCCGTAGAGGTGGACGGCGAGCTCGGGGAAGGCCGAACGACGACGAATTTGACGACGGCGATCCTCGGTGGCCGAGGAGGGGAACGGCGAGGCTAGCGGCATCCAGGGGCTCTTCTGGTCGCGCGAGACGACGAGGAGGACGAGGGAGGACCGGCGGAGCTCGGGAGCGCGTCGGAGAGGAGAGGGGGTGGCGGTGGCCGTGAGGGAGCTCGTCGGTGGTGGCGGCTCCGTTCGGTCCGGGTGAGAGAGAGAGGAAGCAGTGGAGGGGGGAAGAGTTCGGGAGAGTGAGGGAGTTCCAGGGGGTGGCTTGGCACGCATGGAGGCGTCCGGGGTGTCGAGGAGGAAGCAGGAGGTGGCCAGGGGAAGCAGGAGGTGGCCGAGGCCTCTCGGGCGCGCGCTACACCTCGCCTCTGCCTATTGGCAGAGGAAGACGACAGGGGGGGAGTGGAGATGGGCTGGGCCATGCTGGGCCAGGTGGGCTACCAGGTGAGCGCCAGGTAAGATCTTCTGCTCTCTCTCTCTCTTATTTCTATTTAATTCTGTTTTCTATTTTCTGTAGTTTGTTTTGATTTGATTTAAAATATCAAATCATTTTACAAAATCCTGGAAACAATTATGGGTGCTTCCTGAATTATTTCAGTGACCCTTAACAATTTCCAACATTTATTTGAACATTTAAATTATTTATAGTATTTAAATGCCCAAGGTCAAATACAATAGGATTTAATTCAAAAATCCAGAATGGCCTAGAAATATGTGCATCATTGATGGCAGGGGTTTTCACCTTTAACAAAAATAATGAACTTTTCTAAAGGGCATTCTGGGTTTATTGAAAATATTTTTATTTTGATCCTAATTGCATTTTATTTAGTGCTAGGGTTTGTCATCCCCATTTCAAGTTTCATGAATTTTAAACATGATGCATGAATGCCTTAATGCAACTAATGACAAACAAATTCTAGGGCTGTGACAGGTTGTTTGTGCTTTTTGCCATGCCATGCCTCATTAAACCGGACATGCATCATACTTGGTGATGCATCATGCCATGTCTATGTGGTGGTTGTTTACTATGTTGTTTGCTTCTTTCTGGTGTTGCTTCTTCGGGTCGGTTCCGATAACATCGCGTTTGTGAGGATTCATTCAACTACGTCCGTTTGTCTCTTCATGGACTCGTTCTTCTTCCTTGCGGGATCTCGGGAAAGATGACCATACCCTCGAAATCACTTCTATCTTTGCTTGCTAGATGCTCGCTCTTTTGCTATGCCTATGCTGCGATACCTACCACTTGCTTATCATGCCTCCCATATTGTTGAACCAAGCCTCTAACCCACCTTGTCCTAGCAAACTATTGTTTGGCTATGTTACCGCTTTGCTCAGCCCCTCTTATAGTGTTGTTAGTTGCAGGTGAAGGTTGAAGTTTGTTCCTTGTTGGAACATGGAGATGTTGTTCCTTGTTGGAACATGTTTAATTATTGGGATATCACTTTATCTCTTTTTTAATTAATGCATCTATATACTTGGTAAAGGGTGGAAGGCTCGGCCTTATGCCTGGTGTTTTGTTACACTCTTGCCGCCCTAGTTTCCGTCATATCGGTGTTATGTTCCCGGATTTTGCGTTCCTTACACGGTTGGGTTATAATGGGAACCCCTTGACAGTTCGCCTTGAATAAAACTCCTCCAGCAATGCCCAACATTGGTTTTACCATTCGCCACCTAGCCTTTTTCTTTTCCCTTGGGAGTCGCGCTCCTGAGGGTCATCATTATTTTAACCCCCCCGGGCCAGTGCTCCTCTGAGTGTTAGTCCGACCGAGTAGACTGCGGGGCCACCTCAGGGCAACTTGAGGGCTGGTTTTACTCGTAGGATGTCTCATCTGAGTGTGCCCTGAGAACGAGATATGTGCAGCTCCTATCGGGATTTGTCGGCACATTCGGGCGGTGTTGCTGGACTTGTTTTACCATTGTTGAAATGTCTTGTAACCGGGATTCCGAGCCTGATCGGGTCTTCCCGCTAGAAGGAATATCCTTCGTTAACCGTGAGAGCTTGTGATGGGCTAAGTTGGGACACCCCTGCAGGGATTTGAACTCTCGAAAGCCGTGCCCGCAGTTATGGGAAGATGTGAATTTGTTAATGCCCGGTTGTATTAAACCTGAAGTTGACCTTAATTAAAATCCATCAACCGCATGTGTAACCGTGATGGTCTCTTTCCGGCGGAGTCCGGGAAGTGAACACGGTGTTGGAGTTATGCTTGACGTAGGTTGTTCTAGGATCACTTCTTGATCATAGTTGTTAGATCGTGCTTTGCCTTCTCTTCTCGCTCTCATTTGCGTATGTTAGCCACCATATATGCTAGTCGCTTGCTGCAGCTCCACCTCATACCTTTACCTTACCCTTAAGCTTTAATAGTCTTGATCGCGAGGGTGTGAGATTGCTGAGTCCCCGTGACTCACAGATACTTCCAAAACCAGTTTGCAGGTGCCGATGAGTCTGTGCAGATGACGCAACCAAGCTCAGGAGGAGCTCGATGAAGATCTTGTCCTTTGTGTTGTTTCATTCTAGTTGATCAGTAGTGGAGCCCAGTTGGGGTCGATCGGGGACCTTGTCGCATTTGGGGTTCTTCTTTTATTTTGGTTTCGTAGTCGGACCTTGACTGTTTTTGGATGATGTAATGCTTTATTCATGTATTTGTATGAAGTGGAGATTGTAAGGCAACTATGTATCTTTTCCCTTATTGTATTACATGGGTTGTTTGCGAAGATTACCTCACTTGCGACATTGCTTTCAATGCGGTTATGCCTCTAAGTCGTGCTTCGACACGTGGGAGATATAGCCGCATCGAGGGCGTTACAGTAGGCATCGCGACATAGAAATAGAGTGAGCAACTAGCAAGCAAAGATATAAGTGATTTCAAGGGTATGCTCATCTTGCATGAGATCCCGCAAGGAAGAAGAACGAGTCCATGAAGAAGACAAACGAACGTAGTCGAACGAATCCTCACAACTCCGGAACGAAACCGAAGCTAGCGAGAGAAGGAACCCGGAAAAAAGGAAGCAACATAGTAAACAACCGTCACATAAACATGGCATGATGCGCAACCAAGTATGATGCATGTCCGGTTTAATGAGGCATGGCATGGAAAAATGCACAGACAATCCTACAAATTAAGTGGAGCTCAATATGCAACTCGGTTGCATATTGATGAAACACCATGTGACTTATTTAGTTCTCTCTTGTTTAGGTACCCATCAATATTAAATGTTATTAAACATGGCAAGAGGTGAAGCATATTAAAACTACCTATCTAGGCAAGTTTAAATGAGGCCGGAAACAACAAACAACAATTCTGGAAAAACCTCATATGCAATTTATGGATTTGGTATTGTTCTGTCCTAAACCATATTTTAGAGTTTTTAAACATGCAAGATGAATGCACCATGTTAAACTAGGCATTTTTCTACCCCATGTACATATAAAGTTTATTAAATTTGGAGCTACGGTTATTTAGTTACGAAAATAAAGTATTTTAGCATGGCAATAGGCAAATTTAAACAAACAACATTTTAAACATTTATAACATAGATGAAAGTGGCATATTATTAAACCAGATGAGATTCTAAGCATTTTTCATATATAATGTTTTTACATATGATGCACGGTTTGCGAGTTTTAATATGCATGGAGTTTAGGGACCTTTCTGTAAAACTGCAACCTCTGGATAAAAAGGAAAAATCGCTGAAAGGAAAAAAAAACAGAAGCGGGCCAAATCTAACTGGCCCAAAACTGCATAGGAGACGGGTGGGCGCGTCCTCACCCATAGGCCAAGCCCAGCTCGGTCGAGAGGCTGGCCGGGCGCTGTTGTGGGCCAGCCGCGAGGTGAAGAGGCGTTGGGCCTGGACCGCGGTCAACGCGAGCGGTGGGCCGAGGCCTATGTATGGGAGGCGTGCGTGTGCTTGCACGCACTCTCGAGAGCAGGCAGGAACGGCGGCCACCGGTGGTGGGGTGGCGCTCCGGCGGCGGGGCGGTCCGGCAGATGACGGGGATGGACGCGGGGCGGTGGATCCAGGCGGCGGCTCAAAGGATGTGGCACGGGGACGGCGAGAACGAGCGCCAGTGACGTGGTGTGTGTTCCGGTGGACCTGCAGGACGACGGTGGCGACCCCATGTGGCGGCAGGGCTTCCTGAGAGAGAAAAAGGATCATGAGAGGGGAAGAAGAGGGAGAACCAGAGGGAGGAGGAGAGGAACAAGGCGGCTGCCGCTCATCTCTGACGGGGTCGGAACTCTGGCGAGGCTGAGCCGGTAGGGTCGCGAGGCAGGGACAGGGATCCGGATCGGGAGCTCCTCTCTCGATCTGGAGCTCAGGGCGCAGGACGGCGCGGTTCGGGCTTCGGAGCCCATATCAGGGCCCGGGCGGCCTGGCGCGAGCTTCGCGGGCTGCGGTGGCTGGAGGGAGGCAGGGGACAGGTGGCCGGCCCTGGTTGGCTGGAACGGCGGCGCTGGCGGCGGTTTGCGAGCGGGGTGGCGCCAAGTGGCCGAGATGGGTTCGGCTGGCACTGAAAACGAGGAAGGAGAGGGGGGGTTCCAAATCTGGCGGTCTAGCCCTTCCTTATATAGCAGGGAGGCTAGGGTTTGGGTCTAGGGGGTGATTTGAAGCCCTCTGATTGCGATCGGACGGTTTCGGACGCGCAGAGGATTAGGTTAGGCCTAGGTGGGGCTAGAAGGCTATGCAGATGGGTTGGACTGAGAGGAAAGAGGATGAATGCAGCCCGGCAACTGTTTCAGGCGACCAAAAACGTCCGACGATAGACCGGCTATACTGCCGCTATAGTTATCCGTTGGGGCATCAAACGGACTCCGAATGTGATGAAACTTGGCAGGCGGCCTATGTAGAACATAACAACACCGCATGCCAACTTTCAACCCATTCCGAGAACATTTTTTGGCCACTTATAAAATACTATTTCGGACATGCCGCGGGCGCGTGCAAGTGTGTCTAGACTCTGAACGGACAACGGAGAGAACGAGGAGACCGGGACGGATGCTAGTTTCGAAAACATGATGATGCAATGCACATGATGACATGACAAGATGCAACACGCAAATGAAAGACATGGCAACAACGACGAAAAACTGGAAGACACCTGGCGCAACGGTCTCGGGGCATCACAACATTGCAGCCAAACCAGTGAACCCTCATACTCCCCTCCATGTGGGCATCCACTGTTGTGTCTTCACCGGCTTCAGGTCGTTCCCTTCCTAGGCCTTGCCATCGTCCACCGCGTTTGTTCTCTCGGCGCGGCATGGTCAACTTTGTCAACAAACAACAGCCATCGAAAGAGGCATGTACGTGGAGTGGCTGACAATAGGGACCCACATGGCCCATGGCCGCACGCAAGCAAGTCCCTCCTTATTATGCGAAAACAAATTATTTCTCCCCCTGACAGGTTTGACCCACCAGCTACATCTTCGCATGCAAGGAAGTGCTTCCTTTGTTACACGGAAAAAAAGTTACCTCTCCCTGACTGCTGGGACCCACCATCTTTATTATGATCCGTTTTGCAAAAATATAGATTGTACCAAAGATGCTAAATTGTTTTATTTTTATTCTAACTCAAAAAATAAGAAATTAAAAAAACCAGAAAACATCTTTGCACACAAGTGCCACCTTATTACGAGCAAAAAAATGATTCCCCTGCTAGCTGAGACCCACCAAATTTGGAGGCTGACTTGTGGGCCTACTAAGTTGACGTGTACGCAGGGCTTTGTCAACTTAGTCAAAACGATTCTAGCAGCAGTGACCGTTGGATGTTAAATCAACGATCATGTTGCGTCTTCAACCTCTGGTCTCTTGCTCCAGCTGCCCAAACCAGTGCCCGCCGTACCGCCTGCTCCAGCCTCCCGTGGCCGGTTGTGCTGTTGCGCAGGCCTCACCGCTCGACCATACTACCACTGGCGAGGCCTTCCCTCTACTCACACACACCTCGTTTATTCTCCGGCGATGGCAGCCTTACACCGCAATCGAACCAGTGAGCCCTCGTACTCCCCTCCATGTGGGCATCCACCTACCTCGTCATCTTTGGCTCCGTGTCATTCCCTTCTTAGGCCTCGCCGTCATCCACCACCTTGAAGCTCTCGGCGCGTCATGGTCAACGAGTTTAATGAACGTCAGCCATCAGAAGAGGACTTTAGGTACTGAGGCTGACAGCTGGACGCACTAGCTACATCTTCAAACACAAGGAAGTGCCTCCTTATTGCTTGCAAAATAAAAATGATTCCTCCCCTGACGCTAGGATCCACTAGCTATATCTTTGCATGCAAGGAAGTGCGTCCTTATCCTCCTTGACAGCTTGGACCCACCCGGTGGAAGCTGCAGTGACCGTTGGATGTTAAATCAATGGTTGTGTTGCATCTTCAACCTCAGGTCTTCTTGCTCCAGCCGCCCAAACCAGGGTCGGTCGTGCCGCCTGCTCCTGCATCCCGTGGCTGGTTATGCTGTCGCGCAGACCTTACCGCCCCACCCTACTCCCATCGCTAGCCTGGCCATCCCTGTACTCACCCAGACCTCCTGTTATTCTCCTGCGACGGCAGCCTCACACTGTAGCTAAACCAGTAAACCCCTGTACTCCCCTCCACGTGGGAAATAACTGTTGAGTCTTCCCCGGCTCCAGGTCATTCCCTTCCTATGCCTCGTCGTTGTCCACCACCTCGGTGCTCCGGTGCAGCATGGTCAACGTGGTCAAGGAACAACTTCCATCCGAAGAGGACTGTACGTGGATAGGCTGACAGCTGGTCCACAGCCGCAGCAAGGAAGTGCCTCCTTATTATGTGCAAAATAATCATTCCTCCACCAGACAGTGGGGGCCCAAAGAAAGGGCCTCTGTATTTTGCAAAAAAACATTTCCCCCCTAACAGCTGGGACCCACCAGCTATATCTTTGGACGCAAGGAAGTGCCTCCATATTAGGCACGAAAAAATGATTCTTCCCCCCCTAATAGCTAGGACCCACCAGCTATACCTTCGCACGCAAGGAAGTGTGTCCTTATCCTCCCTGACAGTTGTGACCCACCCGAGAAGCGTACATAGCGTTGTCTGTCTAGTCGTGAATGTGTACGTACATACTGGTCGATCGGTCTCTCTACAATGATGAATTGTGGCCAAGCAAGCAGCGGGACATGTAGTAGTAGAGCCCCGATGTAGCAGTTCAGGCAGTCCAGTCTAAACTGTGTACACGTACGTACAACCAAATGCCAAAAAATATGGCTGCATATGTACATATGGGCGGGGTCTCAAACCCCTACTCGCGCATACATACGACAAGAGCTCGTGTAGATGGAGAGGCAGCGGATAGCAGCAGTGGCGTCCTGTTCATCGGCAGCCAACCGGCTGGCTCGGGAACGGAGAAACTATGTCATGTTCATCAGGAGGCAACGAAATGCGTCGTCTTCATAGGGAGCCAACCGGCTTGGACGGAATAGCCAGAACTAGGCCGGGCGTACCGCAGAATAGAGGAAATGGCCTTCTGTTCGACCGCCTACAGCCGAAACAGGATCTTGTTCATCGGGAGGGGTCTGGCATACTGCAAAACAGAGGAAGCAAACTTTTGTTGGAGTGCCTATGGTAGAAACGGGGTCCTGTTCACCGGAGGGGTGTGGCGTACCGCAAAACGGAGGAAACGGGCTTGTGTTGGAGTGCCTACCATCGAAATGGGGTTCTGTTCATCGGGAGGGGTGTGGCGTACCGCAAAACAAGACTCCACGGGCTATTGTTCATCCACCATCAACTGCCTCTCGCCCCAGCTTCCATGGGGTACTGGTCATCCACAGTCGTCCTCCAGCCTCCACCGGCTACAGTTCGTAGAGCCTCCACAGGGTCCTGTTCATCCACCCCCAACCGGCTGGGTACGGCGGCCTCCTCGCGGTGTTGTTCATCCAGCGACAACAGCCTACTACCACGTGGTCCTCTTCATCCAACCCCCACCAGGAACTATTCATCCACAGCCAACCAACTGGCTCGACTCACCATGTCTCGACTTGTTCTACATCCTGTTCGCATGGTAGCAACAGTCACTGTTCATCAAGAGGCAACCCAACACCAGCTGGCTATGTCTCGCACGGGGGCTTGATCGGCTTTAGTAAGAAGCAACAACGAAGGAATCGCTCGGGTTTAGTAATGTAGCTAGTGCGATCACTCGAGTTCAGTTAGCCAACGCCTCGCACACACGCGTGTACACAAGAGAAATGCACAAACCACAGTGCATCGCTCGGCCCCGACCACCCACCGTAACCGGGAACTCCCTGATATTTTCCTCGCCCTCGCTTCTACCATGATTTTTTCCAACATGGACGGCTCAAAGAATGTCATGCAGCTACGTCTCTGGCCCGCCCAGGATGAAGAGCCCAATTTTTGTCATGATTTTTTGTCATAGAAGTAGGAGCCCACCACATCTATGATGATACGTGTTTTTTCACAATTATCATCATAGAAGTGTCATAAGCATGACAGAAAAACTTCTGTTCGGGCCAAAATGTCACGGATGTGTCTTCTTTTGTAGTGCAAGGAGGAGCTTTTGCTGTTGCTCGAGCTCTACGCGCAGCACCCCATGCGAGCGCCTAAAGCCCCGAAGAACTTCATCGAGAGTGTATCGGACGCCGCCAACTTGAAGTGGAGGAGGTGCCCCTCCGCCAGATAGCAGGCACGAGCGAAGGATTTCCACCCGCGCGTGAAGTACATGACGCCATTTGCGGGGAACTCGACGTTCACCCACACAGCATCGTTGCAACATCCATTCAGACGTAGCCACAGGCCGAGCGGCTGGTCAACCTCCATTAACCTGGCAAAGGGATGAGGGAGCCGCAGCCGGCTTTGTAGTGGGTTGCGCAGCTTGAGGATGAACTCGAGTGTTGTATCCTCCATATGGCCTTCTGTCGGGGGCGAAGCAACTGGAGGTGGAACGAGGAGTGCCCTGCTCTGGCCACCCGGACCGCGAGTGTAACGCCTGGATAATTAAGCTACAATAATCACATGTTAATGGTCCCATGTCATCCTTTTCACTGGTGCTAAATCCCCCTTTGATTCCATCTGGTTTAAATTCAACTTTAAATTAAATTCGAAATTTAAAGTTTTCAAAATTTCAAAACTAAAATGCTCATAATGTTGCAAATATTCCATAACTAATTATGGTGGAGAAACCACACTTTTATAAAATATTTAAATACCCTAAAATAAATAAAATAGTAGCTAAAACAATTATTAAATGCCTTTAAATAATAAAACAAATGCAAACCTATTTTATTAAAGTGCCAAATTATTTAGGGCAGTAGCCTAATTATAAATACTAATTTAGGGTCTAGTGTCACAAGTTGGTATCAGAGCCGACTGCCTGTATGAACCCCCCACCCCCTTCCAACTCCTTGGCTGAAGTTGAGTCTAGTCGTTGGAAAACTATTTTACTAACATGGTTGTGTGGCTTACGGGCCCATGTCGCCAATGGGTGGTATTAGGATCTTTTATTCCTCGTCTATACTATGGGACTCTGATCTATCTTCTACTCAGGTTCGATGAATATCCTAACTCTAATATTAGGATCACTCACCTAGAGAGATGGATTATCTATAGTTATTCCTTTGAAATGTATTTTGAATAATACTCACACTCATTTGACATCCTTAAACTTCTTTGTTTCGGATGCGTCCTGCTTCGCTGATCCTGTGCCAGACCATGGCGGTCGACATGCCTGGGTTCCCAGCCATTTTGGTCAACCTCTTGACCCTGTTGGGATATCATTGGTATCCTCAGTACACTGTGTACGAGATGTACCACGAGTTCAACCAGGAGATGTGCCACGCTAAGGTTGATATCTATGATCGGCAGAACAACTCCACCCATGACTTGCACACCTTGAGGGTGTTGGAGTGACCGTTGGGATGGCAGTCCAGGAGGTTGCCTATGTTGATATCACTTGTCTCCATAGAGAGCATCCCCGCTTGGAGGACACTGGGTTGGGATACTTCCCATACCCACTAGCTGGGGATGATACTAGACGCTACACTGATGTTTGTACCCCCTACATGAGCCGCCTTTATGACCCTTAGTTTCTGGTTCGGTACATTGAGGTTCTGGATCGTACTATTCGAGCTCTGACTGTCGAGTTGTACGCCACGCGTGCACTCCACTACAACACTGTGACAGAGATGCATCCAGTAGTCAGTGCAGGGATTCAGCCATCGTTCATCCTTCACCCGCACAGGACGGAGATGCCACCATGTCTTGTGTGGCCTGATGTTGGGAGTGATACCCCTACTCGTGGACCTCTTCTTTCATACGGGGATTAGCTGATACACCTGAGCTGCCACGGAGCGCAGGATCCTTCTCTCGAGAACCGTTTGGCTTATCATCACCGGCAACTGCATGACTTCAGAGGCCTTCCCCGATGTTGATGTAGCATATCGCTATGTCGCGATGTTGTATCCCTCCAGCGCGTGCCTGTGCGCCACCTAGTTGGTCTAGACTACCTTTTTCCCTTTCAAAACTTGTACTTTTGGTTTGTAACCGAACTTATGCATGGATCTGTATGTCGTGTTTGGCTACTATGTTGTATCCATTGAACTTCGTTCATTATGCATGTCTCAACGTGAATGATTCTTTGTCTTTGAAAATTTCTCCATGCAAAACTACCCCTGTTATATGTTAGCAGGATGGTTAGACCCGCTAGTCATGGTCGTGGTCGTGGTGGCGACGCCCCACCACCGCCTGAGTACATGGCTGGGATGATCCAACAGTTTGAGTTGAATCGCCAGTTCATGCAGAATATGATGGCTCAGTTTCCTTGCCCCAACTTGAACCAGCAGCCAGCCCTAGTGATACTGCAAGACTTTGCATGTCTCAACCCAACCATCTACCACGGCTCAACTCAGCCACTTGATGCTGATGGCTGGCTCCGTGACATCACCTTTGAGCTCGAGTCTACTGATGTAGCCCCTGCCAGCTATTTCACCTTCGCGGCATAATATTTGAAGGGTCCCACTGCTCAATGCTGAGACATCCACAGGCATTCACTACCTGCTGGAACGGTCATCACTTGGTCGGATTTCCAAGCCGCTTTTCGTGCCCGCTTCATTCCTCAGAGAATTATGGACAGGAAGAAGTGTGAGTTCTGCAACCTCACCCAGGGCAACAAGACTGTGGATGCTTATCATACGGAGTTCCTTGACTTGTCCTACTATGCTGAAGAAGACATTGCCACCGATGCACGTAAACATGAAAAGTTCCGTGATGGACTTCAAGCTAATATCAAACTAGCGCTCCTCATGCATGGCTTTGCTAATTTCGCCACCTTGGTGAACAAGGCCATTCAGGTCGAAACTGGTCTGCAGGAACACCTGGGATCCCTCAGGCGCAACCGTGACATGGGTTCATCTTTGGGCCCGTCGCCGCGGAAGTGTAGGATATGGATCCCCCACAACATGTATCCACCAACTGCCACTGCACCAAAACAGTCCCATGCTGCACCTTGCATGCCTCCTCCACCACCTGGGCAGCCGAGACTTCAAGCTGCACCACCCCAAGCTCCAGTTCCCTGTCCAAATGATGGGCTATGCTTCCGGTGTGGTCAACCAGGACACCGTACCAGGGAGTGCCCTCAGAATCAGTACCAGCTTGCACTTCCTCCAACTAGCCATGGTAACAATCAGCCCCGCAACAACAATGCTAGGGCTTATGGTCATGGTTAGGCTAACCACATTGATCTGAATGAAGCTCAAGGCCAGCCAGCTATTGTGTTGGGAACTCTTCTTGGTAACTTAGTACCAGCTTCTGTTTTATTTGATTCAGGTGAGGGAGTCCTGGATTAGGGGGTCCCCGAGCGTCCGGGCTATGTGACATGGGCCGGACTGATGGGCCGTAAAGATACAAGATAGAAGGCCTTCCCCCGTGTCCGTATGGGACTCTCCTTTACATGGACGGCAAGCTTGGCGTCCGGATGTGTATTTTCCTTTCTCTGTAAACCGACTCTATACAACCCTAGGCCCCTCCGGTGTCTATATAAACCGGAGGGTTTAGTCCATAGGGGCTAAGACAAATCATACATGTTAGACATCTAGGGTTTAGCCATTACGATCTCGAGGTAGATCAATTCTTATAAACCCTATACTCATCAAAGTCAATCAAGCAAGAAGTAGGGTATTACCTCTATTAAGAGGGCCCGAACCTGGGTAAACATCGTGTCCCCTACCTCCTGTTACCTTCGATCCTCAGACACACAGTTCGGGCCCCCTACCCGAGATCGGCCGGTTTTGACACCGACATTGGTGCTTTCATTGAGAGTTCCACTATGTCATCAACAGAAGGCTCGATGACTCGTTCAATCATCTACAACAATGCCGTTTCCAGGGAAGGTTTTCTCCACGGCCACATTTTGGTATTCGGTGGATTCGTTTTGCGTGCCAACTCGATTGGCCACCTCGAACAAATCGACAGCTACACCCTGGTCATCGGATAAGTTTCGGGAACCTATACTATGTCGCCTACATCCGAGGAGACTTGATCTTTGAAGGATTCACGGCCCCGATCATCACCTCTGGCCTTAGATCCGAAGCAAACCGGCAGGTCCGAAGATGGGAGTTTGGAGCCCACCGGACTCTCCACTGCAAACTGCACTATCAAGGATCCGGAGGCGATTGTGTCTACGGCAAACTTTGAATCGGATCGGGTTCCCCTATCATTGAAAGGCTGAACTCGCCCCCGGACTATAGATCCAAACTCTCAAAGTCCACGCCAAGTAGGCATGGCCAGGAGGCATTCACCCCTACCAGCCCCGCGGACTCTCGTTTCCTCGTCCAAACCTCGCTCTTAAACGAGGCTCTGGACTTAATGCGATCCCTCGCCATTACAGAGGAATCACTTCCGAACTATGCCCTGCCCGGACTAGGGGCTGAGAGTGGGGAATTTTACGTCCCACCCACCAACCACTTCATAGCCATTGTCGAAGATTTAACCGACATGCTAGACTACGCCTCCGAAGATATCGACGGCATGGACGACGATGCCGGAGGCGAACAAGGCCAAGACCCGCCGATTACCGGACGTTGGACGGCCACCTCCACAAACGACGTGTACATTATGGACCCACCCAAAGAGGATGACGATGCAGACAGGGAAGATCCAGTGGAGGGCAAACCTGATGACGCACCTCCGAAGCGTCGATGCCAGCGACGCCGCTCAAAATTGCGTCGTGACAAACACAGTAATACAGGCACCGGAGACGATAACACTCCGGAGAACGCCGAAGACCCCGAAGCACCTATCGAGCCAACATCCGAACAGGATGATTGGGAGGACCGGAAAGTTAACCCTGACGATCTAGTCGGGAACGAGGACTCGGAGGATAGTAATTATCTACCGCTCTCCAAGGATGATGTGAGCCTCAGCGACGAAGACTTCATCGTGCCAGAGGAACCAGTCGAGCAGGAGCGCTTTAAGCACCAGCTAATCGCCTTTGCTAGAAGCCTAAAAAGCAGCAGCAATGGCTCCAAGCCGAACAGGATACACTCAACGACAGATGGACTCAGGTCCTAGATGCCGAAGAATATGGCCTTCAACGCCCAACAAAAACTTATCTGAAGTGCCGGCTACTGCCACAACTCGACGACGAGGCCGTCAAGCCAAACCCATTGAAACATGACCGCGCCGATGAACCAGATCGGCCACCACGTGGGCGTCACAAAGCAGCCACCCACGTCGAACACCAACCCGCACCACCTCACCATAAGGGAAGAGAGAGAACAGCTCCATGATACACCTACGATCTATGACAAGACCTGAATAATAGAGCAGGCCAAACAATATCAATCTACGGATCAAGGGGGCATGCCCCAACACGAGAAGACGAGCGTCAAGCTTGGCCTAACAGACATAACCTCACCAGGGCCAAAAACCACATACGGACTTCATCCGAACTGCGTCGTGACGTCGCCTGATACAGAGGCGTCGCACACCCCTTACGCTTCAGTAATGAGGTAATGGAGCACCAGTTCCCAGAAGGGTTTCAACCCATGAACATTGAATCATATGATGGAACGACGGATCCTGCAGTATGGATCGAAGATTTTCTTCTCCACATTCACATGGCTCGTGGTGACGATCTCATGCCATCAAGTACCTCCCCTTAAACTCAAGGGAACAGCATGACACTGGTTAAACAGCCTCCCAGAAAACTCTATTGGTAGCTAGGAAGATCTGGAGGATGCCTTTAGAGACAACTTCCAAGGTACCTATGTTCGGCCTCCAAACGCCGATGACCTTAGTCACATAGTCCAGCAACCCGGAGAGTCAGCCCGGAAGCTCTAGACTCGGTTCTTAATTAAGAAGAATCAAATTGTAGACTGTCCGGGTGTCGAAGCCCTCGCTGCCTTTAAACACAGCGTCCGGGACGAGTGGCTTGCCCGACACCTCAGCCAAGAAAATTGAAGTCCATGGAAGCTCTCACCGCACTTATGACCCACTTTTGGGCAGGAGAAGATAGCTGGCTAGCTCGTAGGAGCAATAGCACTAGCAACCTTGGCAAGCCACCGCGTAACAAACACAAGCGTCAAACACAACAATGAAGATACTGAAGATACGGCGGTCAACACCGGATTCAGTGGCTCTAAACCCGGTCATCGGCAGAAGCCATTCAAAGGAAACAAAGATGGCCCATCCATCTTGGACAGAATACTATCGGCCTTGCCAGATTCATGGCACCCCTCACAAGCCTGCCAATCGTACCAACATAAATTGTTGGGTCTTTAAACAGGCATGTAAGCTAAACACCGAAAATAAAGGGAAGGGGCCGCCCAGCGAGGACGACGATGAAGAGCCTCACCAACAAACACCGGGGGCAAAAGAAATTTTCCCTTGAGGTAAAAACTGTGAACATGATCTATGTCACTCATATCCCCAAGCGGGAGCGCAAGCGCGCACTAAGGGGCGTTTATGCCATAGAGCCGGTCGCCCCAAAATTTAACCCATGGCCAGCCTGTCCGATCACTTTTGATCGCAGAGACCATCCGACTAGTATCCGTCATGGAGGTTCGGCAGCATTTGTCCTCGACCCAATCATCGACGGATTCCATCTTACGCGAGTCCTTATGGACGGCGGCAGCAGCCTTAACCTGTTTTATTAGGACACTATCCGCAAAATGGGTACTGATCCATCAAGAATCAAACCCACTAAAATCACGTTTAAAGTAGTGATAACCGGCGTCGAGGCATGTTGCACAGGGTCCATAATGCTGGAAGTAGTCTTTGGTTCACTAGATAATTTCCATAGTGAAGACTTGATCTTCGACATCGTCCCCTTCCGAAGTGGTTGTCACGCACAGCTCGGACAAACCGCTTTCGCCAGTTTCAATGCAGTCCCACGCTACGCTTATCTAAAGCTCAAGATGCCTAGACCACGTGGCATTATAACAGTCAATGGAAACATGGAGCGCTCCCTCCATACTGACAAGCATACCACAGCCCTCGTAGCCGAAGTGCGGTGTGGCCTTATCAAGACGAATACTACATCGGCAGTCAAGCCACCGGACACCGTTAAACGAGTCTGGTCTAACCTGCATGATGCCAGTCTGGCTCATCCAGAGCTAGATTAACAATTCAGCCTCTGTACATGCCCCAAATTGATAGCGGCATACGTACCGCGCATACATAACTACGCACTAAAGATACCATGGGCAAGGAAGGAGGCACACCACAACTAAAGTCCACAATACGGCTCGACCCTATCGGGACCCTCACATTCTCCCCTTTTTCTTCTTATTTTTATTTTCATGTTCTTCACAACCCACATCACTTTTCGATGGTACCAAGGGCCCTCTTCTAGGCCCCTCATGTATTCTCAATCGTTGATCCTCTTAAAGGATCATACACCAAGGTGAAAAGCAGCACAGACGTGCGGCAGAGTGTCCAAAGGATCTTCAAGATCATCTTTTCCTTTTTAGGACCTGTATACAGCTTTCCCTTGTGTTCGGCATGTAAAATAGCCTCGATTCTTATCGCATCCTCTCTAAAAATAAGTTTTGACATATCAATCAGACTATAATGGAAATAGTTTCGCCCAACCCTGTTCGATATTGGCTTATTTCCTAAATTTGTATTCCCTCTTTGTGTCAGATTGTCATATACACCTCGGCACGATTTACATCGCCGGGGGCTCTAGTCAGCCACATATATTCTTTCCTCAAAAAAAGACAAGTCTGAACACTTTTATAGTATACTTCGGCGTCCCGAATATGGCATTATATGCATTGGCTCTGAATCATGTCTTTGGTCAATAGTTCGGTTGCCCGGCTCCTGCGGTTACCACCTTACGTCCCGCTTGTTCGGATAAGGTAGTAAAGGGAGAACAATTGCGATTGTGTTTCTGGTTCGTCTAGTCAAACACCTCAGTAGAGAAAGCCAAAAATTGATTGTCATGGTATGGTGAGAGTTGGTCGGCTATTCGGTGACTTAATGTAAATCTCTTGCGATTTTTAACGTATTTTACGAAGGACTGACTTCTGTTTGGTCACGCGCCTAAGGCATCCCAGTTCGGACAGCCGCACGCCCACCAGGGGTAAGTTCCTAGCCCCACAGTCAAACTCCTATGGCTAAGTGAGAGTGATAAAGCCACATAGTCTGATTGCCTAGTTCGCCGCACTAACACCTCCTTCACGGACCAAGACGTTTGGTCAAGAGTGGTTACATGCTATTCCGAACACCCCCGTAGTATCTACGTGGGGGCTGAAGCCGACGACTGGCAAGCTCTCAGGGATAAAAACGACCGCACAGGAGGAAAAATACTTTAAGATAAAAAGGCGCAAATATATTACAAAAGCCTTGGTTTATAATACAATGTCTCGGAAGGTTGGATACATTCATTCGAACATAATATCCTTCGAGCACTAGCCCTCTATCAAGCGGACACCCTCTAGGACATCTTCAAAATAGCGGTGCAGCTTGCAGTGGTCCTTGTTAGTGTCAAAACCGGCGGATCTCGGGTAGGGGGTCCCAAACTATGCGTCTAGGATCGATGGTAACAGGAGACGGGGAACACGATGTTTACCCAGGTTCAGGCCCTCTCTATGGAGGTAATACCCTACTTCGTGCTTGATTGATCTTGATGAATATGAGTATTACAAGAGTTGATCTACCACGAGATCGTAATGGCTAAACCCTAGAAGTCTAGCCTATATGGGTATGGTAATGAGTGTACGTGGTATCCTTTCCGGATTATCCCCTTCGGTTTATATAGACACCAAGGGGATCTAGGGTTTACATGGAGTCGGTTACATAAGAAGGAATCTTCGGTCGCCAAGCTTGCCTTCCACGCCAAGTAGAGTCCAATCCGGACACGGTGCAGTCTTCGGCCTTCATGTCTTCATAGCTCATCAGTCTGGCCCAAAGGATAACAGGTCAGACGCCCGAGGACCCCTTAGTCCAGGACTCCCTCAGTAGCCCCTGAACCTGGCTTTCAATGACGAGGAGTCCGGCGTGCAGATTGTCTTCGGAATTGCAAGGAGGGTTCCCCTTTATCTGAACTCCAAGATAGTCTTCGGATGCGATGATAGTATCCGGACCTGTCACATACCACACACAGCCACAGAGAGAATATATTTTCACACGAGTTCTATCCGCTGACAGCTTTTCACAACAAGATATTACATTTGCCCGGTCATAATCTCGAACCGCTTTTCGTCTGCCGCTCCATGTTTTGAGACGCGGTTGCCATTGGCACATCTCGTCAAAGCAGACATCGTGTCCCCTTATCACGGGATTCTCATCAAAGCGGGCATGGGTAACCCAACCGTGCCGTTCATACAACCCTTGGGAATAGGTGGGGTTTTAGGACGAGTGGGAGGCGCTTGATATTCGTGGCCTTTATAAGGGGATAAGGACACTCTCCCTTTACCCACACCCTTCTTCATCTTTACTCCTTCCGTCCTCGAGCTCTAGCGCCCAAGCTTTAGCTTTTCCATGTTCGAGAAGGCACTCCAATCATGTCCGGATCCGGAGCTGGAGGCAAGTGGATGGCCTCCTCCGTTGAGAAGAAGGACATCACGGAGCTACGGGAAGCCGGATATTTAGCCAAGGAGATTGCTCATCGACTCCCGGTAAAAGGGCAAATCGTCCTTACCCCTGAGCCCTATGAGAAGGTTGTGTTTCTCACACACTTCGTCCGTGGGCTGAGATTCCCTCTTCATCCATTTGTCCGTGGATTGATGTTTTACTATGGTTTGGACTTCCATGATCTGGCCCCCAACTTTATCCTCAACATCTCCGCATTCATAGTTGTGTGCAAAGCCTTTCTCCGCATCCCACCTCACTTTGGCCTATGGCTGAAGACTTTTAATGTAAAGCCAAAGGTGGTGCGCAACCAATAGGCCGAGTGCGGAGGTGCCATGGCGGGCAAGATGCCCAATACCACCTGGCTCGAAGGCTCCTTTGTAGAGACGATGAAGGGATGGCAATCGGGGTGGTTCTATATCACTGAGCCGCACGACGCCAACTGGGTGGCGACTCCCAAATTCTGATCCGGAGTCCCGATGCGGCTTACCTCTTGGCAAGAGAAGGGCCTGACCTGGGGATCTTTGGAAGAGATCACGGGGCTCCAAACGTGCCTCCAGAATATGGTAACCCGGAAGATCAAGCTCGTTGATGTGATCCAGGTCATGCTTGTACGCCGGATCCTTCCGTGTCAGCGTCGGACATGTTATTTGTGGGAGTTCGATTCGGCCAAGCACCAGACGCTGCTAACGCTTTTCGGCACGATGCACGAAGATATCTAGAAGGTGCTCTTCAAGGGCAGCGAGACACCGCCACCCTTGACCAAAGATCGCGGGCTCAACTTTAAGCGTGAGGCCAATTCGGTAAGCCATCAAGGTATAGTCTTTAAGGACACACTTTGAGGAAGGATACTAAGCCTTCTTATCAATTTCTTTTTCAGGCCTGGGTCGACCTAGATAGATGGATTAATAGTCCGGCTTCGCTGCCTGAAGACGAAGAAACCCCACTCCTTACAAAAATGCTATTTTCGGCGCCTTCCGACGTACCGGAGAAGAAGGTCAAAACCACGGCCAAGGGGACCAGGAGTGGGATTCACCGACGGAGCACTTGGTCATCTCGTCTGACGATGAGACAGACCCCTCAGCCGCCGACGATGACGACGAGGAGGGAGGCGACTCCCCTCCTATGGAAGGAAGGGAGAAAAGGGGGGCCTCCACGAGTTTGGAGGCGGAGGCACCCAAGAGGGGGAGAGGCTCCCTCACGGATAACTCCGTGTGGGATGTTGATAGCAGTCTGGAGCAACCTCGCCGGACCAAGCCTCGGGCCGCCTCGTGAGTACCAGAATCAAAAACATCTAGCCTTCTCGGTTTGTAATATTGATACATCTTAAACCTTGTCATTGCAGTCCGGCACGCGATGGCTCCCCTCGATCCTCGACAGAGGATTCGTTGGACTCGAAGGAGATGGCTAGCATGTCTCTGCCACCTGCTCATTCCATCTCACCCAATGGTGATGACAAGGTGGTGTCCAAAAAGACTTTCCTAGGCCGGGGGGAGATTCCGGAGACCATCGGGGTGACGTCCCAGGATGACTCCTCGGCTGCCGGACATACAGGGGAAAAAGTCCCCACGGGGACTGGTGATGGGGCCCGAGTTCCCTTCAGGCCTCAGCCAGATACCATTCCGGAGATCTACATGGCTACGGGGTCTAGCGAACCGCATTCCCCCGAGGAGGGAATGTGCCTGTTCCACCGGTGACCTCTATCCAACCAGAGGCACCGGATAATCTGCTGGAGGCGCTACGAGGCACCTCTATCATGGATGAGCATCGTGTCCTTATGGACATGGTAATAGAGAAGGTTCAGTTTGTCAAAAGCGGACTGACCGAAGCCTGCACCAGCCTTCTAACGGGCTTTAAGGTAAGTAATGTGATTGTAGGAAAATATCACTGTATAGACAGTAGCCCCTGATGCTCTGTTTGGTGTTCGGGAGGAAAAGCCAAACAGAGGATCGAGAATAAATATCGCAGGAGTCTAACATGAGCTGTCTGTGTGAATAAGCAGGTCTCGCTGCAGGCTGCCACTGCTCATGCTGCAGAAGTTTCCGGACTGAAGCGGGAACTAGAGCAGGCCGAGGAGGAGCTCGGCCTCGTGAAGAAGCAACTGGAAGATAGCCAAGGTATGCAGTAACCTGTGTCTACATTTCGAAAAAATGAGTAGTCCAACTGGACTAAAGTGTCATAAACTTCATTAGTGGCCATGACCGAGGTGTTGGCCCTTAAGAAGGCGCTATCCGAGGCCGAAGACAAAGCGGCCAAGGAACACGCCTCGCGCGAGGAGCACGAGGCCCGGGTTGGTGAGGCGCAGCAACAGCTCCAGGGCGCGATAGAAAGGTTTGAGTCCTTGGAGCGCGATTGCAAGGTGCAAGAGTCTGAATTGGTAAAGGCCCGCCAGAGCGCGTAGGATGCACGAGCCGAAGCCCAAAGCACCCTCCAGGTAATTCAGGCGGCCAAGAAGATTACGGCGGGTAAATCTTTCACCATGCATAGCAAGTGTGTAGAAGAAACGTTCCTTGTACTTATCCTGAATTTGGATTTTCCAGGGGCATTTACAGATCTGCCGCACAATGTGTCAAATGCTGCCGAGCATTATATAGCCAAAGAAGGGATGTCTACGGAGAAGCTATTCTGGTCCTAATATCTGGGATCTGAACATCTGGTGCCCTTCAGCGACCAGCTAAAGCAGTTGGTCGAGCTGCATAGGTTTGCAGAGCTAGCCATGAAGGACCTGATAGTCCGGCTGTGGCCTGCCGACCCTATACCTAGCAGCTACTTCAGGCTTGTGCAGCGTCTTGTGAGTGCATGTCCGCGGCTCGAAGCCATGAAGCAGTCAGTCTGTATTGAAGGTCCGCGTATGGCATTTGCCCGCGTTAAGATGCATTGGGCGAAGCTGGATGCCGAGAAGCTAATGACCGAGGGGCCGCCGGAGGGCAAGGAGCATCGTCGGCCCGAGCAATATTTTGATGGTGTCCTGGAGGGGTCCCGCCTTGTGGTAGAGCAATGTTCGAAGGTTATCATATTCCCATGAGAACATGTGTATTTCCTTGCCCTGTAATATGGAACAATGGTGTTGTGTCGTATAATTCTTATGATTTAAATTTGCCTCCTGTGCGGCCGTTCATTAACTCTGAGGGTTGACCAGTCGTCGGCTTCTGCCCCCACATAAATAGTACGTGGGTGTTCGGGATAAATCTAAACACTCTTTACTCCACATTCTGGTCCTTAAAGGAGGTGTTTAGCGCAACGAACAAGGCAATTAGACTATGCGGCCTTTACCGCCCTCACTTAGTCATAGGAGTTTGACAATTAAGAAAGTTTGGCAAAGCCCCTGGTATTCGGAAGACCGAACTAGGGGCGCTGTGCACGCCTAATCGAGGGAACCGATCCTTCGCAAGAAGCGAAAAAAATCTCTAACGATTTGGAACCTCTCGAACAGCTGACCGGCTCTCGCCGCATCATGACTGTCAGTTTTCGGCTTTCTCTACTGAGGTGCTCGTCTGGAAGAACCGAGACACAATCGCAGTAGTTCTCCCTTTACTACCCTAGCCGATATAGCGGAACGTAGGGTAGCAAGCACAGGAGCCGGGCAACCCAACTATTGACCAAAGACATGATTCGGAGCCGATGCATATAATGCTATAAGTTCGGGGTGCCGAACTATACTATAAAAGTGTTCAGACTTTTTATTGATGTAGTGTTGGGTGTAATGAAGCCCCTGGCATAGTAATATGTACCATGGTGTACATGTGCGGTGAGTAATTAATACCGAGGTGAGTTAATGGAAAAATGAAATAATAAGCTAACGTTGCCGTGTATTCACCATTGTGATGTAACTAGTACGTCAAGGCGTACTTTGTACGAGTAATGCGATAAGCAAGTAGGGCTATTTAACATGCCGCAACCAAGGGCGAGCTACGTGCGGGTATGAAAAGCAAGTATGGCAATCGTTTAGTAGAGACCACCTGGGGATTCCCTTGTAAGCCAGAGCTCCTTGCCTCCTTGGTGTGTTCTGCAAGCGGGTTGTCCGCATAGACCTTCAAAAGAGAAGAAAACCCATAAAAAAGGTAAAAGCGTGCGAATCCCACGGTCGGTCGAGCCGTACAGTGGATCGCGAACGAGTTATGCCTCCGTCACTTCCCATGGGGTTTTGAGTGCGTAGTTTATGTACGTGCAATATTAGTCCCATTGCCTCACCGGGGCTGGGACGGAGGTCAAATTGCTAATTCGGCTCTTAACGAGCCGAGCTGTCCTGCTGCAGTGTGGTCCGGACCGTATTGATGATGTCCGGGGGCTCGACAGCCGGATTATAATGCTGCTTGAGAAGGCCGCTCTGTACTTCCGCTGCTAGGGCGGCAGTGTGCTCCTCTGTACAGAGGGAGCGTTCCATGTTTCCATTTACTGTAATGATGCCTGTCGGTGTTTTGGGAACAGGGGTCCCTAGACTTGCGTGCGTGTGGCCCGCTGCGTGGCTAAGCCAGCAGGCTGTACGGCCCATCTTCATCAACAAGGCATCCAAGACCCTCGCGAGGGGCCAAGCCTCGCAAGGCGGACGACACAAGACCTCCTCTGGAGCGGCCTAGTCAGGCAGGCTCACGAGGAGCAAAGATATCAAGGCGAGGTGAACCTCACGAGGCTCTCGTGACGTGAGCCATGACGATCGACACCAGGCGGGCGCCAACACACGCAGCGTCCTTGTTTCCTCTTTGGTGCTAACGAAACCAGCGCACGCGAGGAGTACCGAGGCATCAGGCAAAGGTTTCCATTTTGGTGCAACAAGACCAAGACCAGAAGGACGGCAAGATGGAGGTCATCATGGAGCCCAAGACGGCATCACCACCAGAGCCTTTGGCAGGCGAAGACCACTTTTGTCAGGATAGCTTGTACTAGCTGTCCCCCTTCAAATTTGCCTGCCATTGTTGGCTCCCTTCCCGCTCAAGATTTGGGAAGAGGACCAGGGCCTCTATAAGTAGGACTAGCCACCACCATAGGCGGGAGAGACGACATCTTAGATCACTCTCACCCACACAAGTTAGCCAAGCACAAGAACACCTCAACCTCAGGAGGCTATTCTTCCCATTGTATTGTTCATCATCAGCCCGAGAGGCAATCCACCACCACCACACTGGAGTAGGGTATTACAGCACAACGGTGGCCCGAACCAGTATAAATCTTGTGTCTTTCTGTGTTGCGAGTTCGTCGAGTTTGTCCGCGAGATCTTAGCGAGTTAGGGCGTAGATCGGTGGGAGGAAAAGACTTCACGCGCACCCCAGTGTTCGAACCTTAAGGGTTTGCCGGAACCCCACATCCAACATTTGGCACGCCAGGTAGGGGTGCGCCATAGCTTTCCTTCCATCAGTTCGTCGCTTCGTCGCTCCATCATCTCCATGGTGGACGCTCGCTGTGCTCGAGCTGAGCGTCGGGCTGCCCTCACCGCCCGCATTGCTCAGACGGCTCCCATTGGCAGGCCACCACGTCGTTCTTCGTCTCCTACCGCCAATGCTACCACCGGCCCGGTGGGGAACAAGCAGCAAGCATCTTTGCTGCATCCTTCGGTGCGGCAGGACGACCGCATTGCCACTCCATCGCTGGCCCCAGCTGGCCCTTCGTCTCATGCACACCGCGCTCCCATGGAGGCACGGGCCACACTCCTCATCGCAAACAAGCTCCTGCGCTACCGTGCAGTCGACGACCTCTACGAGGAGTGGCTTGACCGCGTCGTCGAGCTCGTCCGTGCCGCAGGGGGCTCCCAGGCATCCTCCCTCTCTCGGCCTCACCCTCAGCCAGCCATGGGCGACGAGGCCCGAGGCGCGCCTCCAACACCCCCAGCCCAAAGACGGCGCCTTGGCACCAAGGCGTGCGGCCCCGCGGTGCGATCCTCCACGACCGGTGCCCGCACGCGAAGTGAGAAACTGCCAAGAAATCCCACGGCCGCGAGAAGCTGCACCCGCACTTCCCACACCGCCTCGTCAAGACCGTGCACCGCTTGCGGCGGCGCCACGCGGACCTCGACAAGACCAAGCTCCACCTCCAAGGCGGGCCCCAGTAACCATGGTTGGCTGCCGCGCCTTCACCCCCGAGCTGCGCAGCGTCGCCTGGCTAGGCAAGTTCAAGCCGGATCTGTCTCCTCGCTACGATGGCACCGCCGACCCCGCGAAGTTCCTGCAGCTCTATGAGCTGAGCATCAAAGCAGCCAACAGCGACGAGAAAGTCATGGCGAACTGGTTTCCCATGGCTCTCAAGGATGGGGCCCGCACCTGGCTCCTGAACCTGCAGCACGGCTCGATCTCCTCCTGGGACGAGATGCGCGACCGCTTCATCGCCAACTTCCAGGGCACTCGCAACCGCCCGCCAGCCACGACTGACCTGCACCGCATCAAGCAACAACCAGGGGAGACCCTCCAGAAGTACATCCAGCGCTTCAATAGCACCCGCCTCAAGATCCCCAAGGTCACGGATGAGGCCATCATCTCCGTGTTCTTCGAAGGTTTCCGTGACGTCAAGATGAAGGAAGAGCTCGCTATCCACGAGGAGCTCTACACGTCTCAAGAGCTGTTCAACCTAGTGACCAAGTGCGCAAGAGCTGAGGAGGGGCACCTTTCCCTCCTTGAGCTGCCAGCCGCAGGCACAGAGGAGAAGAAAGCCAAGGCCAAGGACGTGAAGCGCAAGGAAGAGGTAGTGCTAGCTACGGAGCCCGACACTAAACGGGACAGAGATCAGCCCGAGTCATCCAAGAACAGCCGACCGTTCTGCGCCTTCCACAACCTGAACACCCACAACACCAGCGACTGCCAAGAGCTCCGAGCCCTACTCGAGGGACGCTACGGCCGACGCCCCCAGCGCAGCGACCGGGGCTACGGACGTGGAGGAGGACGAGGAGGCGGACGCTGGGACGACCATGGCCCGCGCCAGGAATGCCGTGACAGGCCTCGTGAGGACCGCTGGCAGGACCATCCTCGCGAGGGGCCCTGGAGGGACCAGCCTCATGAGGATCGCCCCTAAGGCAACGCCGGTCTTCCTCCACTGCCGCCATCAAGAAGGAACGACGACCATCATCAGGACGAGGGGGCTGGGGGATTCTAGGAGTCGTGTGCAATCGCCTGCATCTTGGGCGGCGCCCAGGCCCTAGCCTCTCAGCGCATCTTCAAATGGTTCGCTCGCGAGGTGAACGCGGCGCTCCCCAAGCTTGAGGCCGCGCACCCGCTCAAGTGGTCCCAGTGCGCCATCACTTTCGACTCGGCAGATCAGCTCAAGTGCGCGGCCACCGCCGGCGTCCTCCCGATGTTGTGTTGCCCAGTCATCAGCAATGTGCAGGTTACCAAGACCCTCATCGACGGCGCTGCAGGGCTCAACGTCCTGTCCGTCGACACCTTCGACAACCTCCAAGTGCCATATGAGCAGCTCTAGCCTACCAAACCTTTCTTAGGAGTGACCGACGGCTCCACCACACCGATAGGGCAGGTCCGCCTGCCTGTCACCTTCGGCACACGCGACAACTACCGCACCGAGCTCATCGACTTCGACGCCGCGCACATCCGCCTGCCGTACAACACTATCCTCAGGTATCTGGCCCTGGCAAAGTTCATGGCGGTCACCCACCACGGCTACAACATCCTCAAGATGCCTGGAAGTGGTGGGGTCATCACGGTCCCATGTGAAGAAAGGGATGCGGTGTGCACCCTCGAGCGCGCCTTCCAAGCTACAGCAATCGACGACCCCGACAGCAGAAGTGAGGGCCCTCTGGAGGCCATCCCCAAGAAGAAGAAGCTGCGCCGCGTAGGACCTCAGGAGGATGGCGTCGCGGCAGGAGCCTCGTCAGGATCAGCGTCCGTCCCAGGGGCGCCTCCCTCCATCGCATAGGAAGGCACGCCCAACGCCCTCCTCGGGCAGGGCTCAGGGGCTCTCTTCTGGAGGGCCTCGGGCCTTGCCAACCTCACGAGGGGGGCGCTTGGGCGCCACTTGGAGGCGTGCCACGCGGCACGTTTTCCTTAGGAGGACGCAGGGTAAGGGGTGCCCACCGCTCAGGAGTTCATCGCCAAGACCACACAGGAACTGCAAGACGCAAGAGCCATGTGCGGCAACAGCCGCTCATAGGGCGCGGCTCACCACCCAGGCAAGGGTGCTGGGCTGCGTGTCTGCATCGACGCCCCAGGGCTCAATAGGGCCGCGCCTCAGGAGCGCTTCTGGCCTTCGCGTGTGGGCCATTGTGAGGGCCCGCCACACAGCTACGTTCGCATGCCCCTCGGCTTGCCGAGCGTGGCGTCGGCCTATCAGCGCGCCATGCGGCGCGACCTGGCAGCTCAAGAGGCCAGGTACCGCGTCATCCTGGAGGGAATGGAGACGGTCTTCAGGAAGCCTCCTGAGCCCCGAGAGCCTCCCGAGGCTCAGGGCTCTGGTGGCTCATGAGGATTCCTTTCTTCGACGCGTACCTTCAGCTGCACCAACTCTGCTTCGTCTACAGAACCAGGTGACATCTTCCAAGCTCGTTAAGTTGGGAGCACCCCTTGGGCTGCATTATTCCTAGACCGTGTGGGTCCATCCCTACGGCATGTATCCCATTTGCTTATGTCTTTAGCTTACCTTGCTGGGGCGCCCCTCGGGCTGCATCATCCCCAAGCCGCTCGGGCCGGACCCAGGGGCATGTATCTTCCTGCATTTACCAAAGCTGAGTTGCCTTCCCTGCTTAACCTACCTATGGTTATCACCTGCTCGATCATCGCCTCCCACGGAGCCTCCTCACAGGCACGGCACTGGTGCATGGGTCCGTCCCTGCCATGTCGACAAATCTGAGTGGTCGAGCTCTGGCTCGCGGCACGCCCCGCGCACGTCACCTCACCAGGCCCTTAGTGCCTTCACTTCATCCGGACCAACCAGCGGCAGGCTAACGGCTAAAATGGCAAACCATGTTCTTCTTGTGCCTGTTCACAGGGACCCCGCGGGGAGGATGGCAGGCGGCACCGCGAGTCTCCTTTTCTCTCATGCAATTCGCTTGCGCGTTAAAAGGGGGCTCCTAAGCATCATGACTCGGGATCTGTTACTGGCTCTCCATCCCTCACCCCCTGGCCTTGACCACGGCATCGCGACCTGGCATACCAGCAGTAGCTGAGCTCGCTCGAGGGCCGAGACCTAAGGACGCAAAGCACTAAGGAGGGCATGGGAGGAGGGAAACTTGTATGGGCCGGTCTGGCTATGCCGCACAAGTTGGCGCGCAGCCCCAGCGCAACGTCAGGAATCGCCACGAAGTTCACAAGATAAGTCTCGCCCTCGGATCGGCTAAATGTCTGGGCATTATGGATACTCACGCCTTGCCGCAATCCCGTTGCAGCCACGTCAACTCCCTTTCTTCCCTTACCATGGCCGCTTGAGCGCTAAGGGGGACCTCCTGAGCATCGCGCCTCAGGGGCTCTTACTGGACCTCGGGCCGCACACCTCCTAGCCTTGACCACGGCACGCGGCCTGGCATACCAACGACGGCTGTAGCCTGCCTGGGGGCCGGGACCTGTCGGCGTAGAGCAACAAGCTATTGCAAGGAAAGAAAGGGGGACCGAGCCTTAACGGGACGTGCATTCATCAAATCTTCATAACAGGGAAGATAAGCACAAAAGACATTACAGACCCTTACATGCCCCCACGGGGCGCTTCATGGTTCTTCGTAAGAAACAAAAGCTAAAACTAAGGAGGACCCTATCTACACCCCCCCCCCCCCGTGGCAAACGACATCATCAACAGTGGGCCACGGGAGGCCGGCGCCAACCCCATCCAGATCAGCAGCGGCTACAGCCGGACACGGTAGCACTGCTCCTAGCGCGGCAAGAGCTCGAGGGCATGTAGCTGTCGTCGCTCATCTCCGGAGTCTCGTAGAGCTCAAGAGAGCTGCTGGACTCCGAAGGGCTGCGGCTGTTGGAGTGGTCGCGAGGGGAGCGTGCATTAGCCTCGCGCTCCTCTTCGGAGCAGCACTCCAGGCAGCGGCCCTCAGCATCGAAGACCTTGAAGAAGAGCATGGAGACGCCGTCGTATTCAAGATGGATCGCAAGGGCGCCCCTCACGCGGCAAACCCACGCGATCTCGCCCCAGCCGCGAGTCATGAAGATCTTGCCGGTGGGGACCGCTTCGATCTCCGCTCCCGTCGCCGGAGCGCCGCAGTCGGCGTGCTGCAACCAGAGCTCGAGAGGCCCCCTCGGCGGCATCACATCGGAGAAGAACCGCGGGAAGCGGATCCAAGAGCTTGGGGGCATCGGCGCCCACAGCACCAGCTCGCGCGAGAAGTCCGCGACGTGGATTCCTGGGGTGACGGCGAGCGTCGCCGCGACACGGCGGCGCTGCTTGTCGCTCCGCCTTCCTGAGTCCTCGGCTTGGGCATACAGGGGCAACGGATACCCGGGGGGAG
This sequence comes from Triticum aestivum, assembly GCF_018294505.1. Taxonomy (NCBI): domain Eukaryota; kingdom Viridiplantae; phylum Streptophyta; class Magnoliopsida; order Poales; family Poaceae; genus Triticum; species Triticum aestivum. The sequence goes on along the minus strand of NC_057803.1, from coordinate 341,116,324 downwards.
GCCGCTCACACCAAGGCATCGTCACCACCTGCATCGCCGCTTCTTCACGGCGATGGATCGACCTCTTCATCGGCGGAAGTTGCTCCGGGACATCTCGGGGGCCTTCCCCTTTTCTTCGGCGGAGAACCTTCTGATAGGCGCCATTGGTGCTAGCAACGAAGCGAGGGAAAAGAAGCTAGCAGTGGACCGAGGAGGAAGAAGCAAGCGAGCAAGGAAGAGATGGGCAACGGGGGCTCCGCCCCCCTCCCCATTTATAGCAAGAGAAGGCCAACCGGCACCTCCCACGATCGCAGGTAATGATGGTTTTCGTTGCATGACGTAGGGACTCGTCAAGTCGTGTAGTTGCCAAGGCAGCTTGGGGAAGTGGAGATGGCCACGTCCAATCAGCCACCTCGCGTCGACCGAGGCCGCAGGCTTTTGGGGCCCGCGATGCTCCGTGCTTGACCCTTGGCTTCGCCGCGAAGCCAAGCCTGAGCGCACCTTGGGCCCAGGGGCTACTGTCGGTGTTCTGGGAATGGGGGTCCCCAGACTTGCCTGCCTGCGGCCCGTTGCATGGCTAAGCCAGCAGGCCGTACGGCCCATCTTCATCAACAAGGCATCCAAGACCCTTGCGAGGGGCCAAGCCTCGTGCGGCGGATGACACAGGACCTCCTCTGGAGCAGCCTAGTCAGGCATGCTCATGAGGAGTGGAGATATCAAGGCGAGGCGAACCTCACGAGGCTCTTGTGATGTTAGTCATGACGATCGACACCAGGCGGGCGCCAGCGCGTGCAGCATCCTTATTTCCTCTTAGGTGCTAAGGAAACCAGCGCAGGCGAGGAGTATCGAGGCATCAGGCAAAGGTTGCCATTTTGGTGCAACAATACCAAGACCAGAAGGATGGCAAGACGGAGGTCATCATGGAGCCCAAGACGGTGTCACCACCAGAGCCTTTGGCAGGCGAAGACCACTTTTGTCAGGATAGCTTGTACTAGCTATCCCCCTTCAAATTTGCCCACCATTGTTGGCTCCCTTCCCTCTCAAGATTTGGGAAGAGGACTAGGGCCTCTATAAGTAGGACTAGCCACCACCATAGGTAGGAGAGACGACATCTTAGATCACTCTCACCCACACAAGTTAGCCAAGCACAAGAACACCTCAACCTCAGGAGGTTGTTCTTCCCATTGTATTGTTCATCATCAGCCCGAGAGGCAATCCACCACCACCACACTGGAGTAGGGTATTACACCACAACGGTGGCCCGAACCAGTATAAAACTTGTGTCTTTCTGTGTTGCGAGTTCGTCGAGTTCGTCCGCGAGATCTTAGCAAGTTAGGGCGTAGATCGGTGGGAGGAAAAGACTTCGCGTGCACCCCAGTGTTCGAACCTTAAGGGTTTGCCGGAACCCCACATCCGACAACGCCACGTGGGCCGGGCATCTTGAGCTTGAGATAAGCGTAATGTGGCACCGCATTTAATCTAGTGAATGTCATTCATATGAGTAGGGCGTGATAACCGCTATGAAATGGGACGATATTGAAGATTAATTCTTTGCTTCGCAAGTTATCCGGGGAACCGAATACTACCTCCAACGTTATTGAGCCCATACAACGGGCCTCTACGCCTGGTATGACTCCTTTAAAGGTAGTCTTCGTGGGCATGACCTGTGAGGGGTCGATGTTCATTTTACGTACTGTATCCTGATAGAGCAGGTTGAGGCTGCTACCGCCGTCCATTAGGACTCGTGTCAGGTGGAATCCATCGATGATTGGGTCAAGGACCAGTGCGGCTGAACCGCCATGGCGAATGCTGGTTGGATGATCTCGGCGGTCAAAGGTGACCAGAAATGACAACCACGGATTGAATTTTGGGGCGACTGGCTCTAACGCATAGACGTCCCTAAGTGCGCGCTTGCGCTCCCTTTTGGGGATGTGTGTAGCATACATTATGTTCATTGTTTTGACTTGAGGGGGGAATTTCTTTTGCTCCCCAGTGTTCGGCTGCCGGGGGTCCTCGTCATCGTCCGCGCTCTGTGATTCTCCTTCCTTGTTTCTGTTGTGGACCGTGCTGGCTTGTTTAAAGACCCGGCAATCTCTGTTAGTATGGTTGACCGGTTTGTCTGGGGTGCCATGTATCTGGCAAGGACGATCGAGTATGCGGTCCAAGATGGATGGTCCTCCATTGCTCCTTTTATAGGGCTTCTTTCGCTGGCCGGACATGGAGCCACTGAAACCGGCGTGAACTGTAGTGTCGTCGGTGTTATCGCCATTGCTTCGGCGTTTGTGTCTATTGTGCCGGAGCTTGCCGGTGCTGTTTTTGGCCTCGGAGGGGCCTGTTTCATTGGCTATGTTTGTACTGTGAGCCAGCCAACTATCCTCTCCCGCGCAAAAGCGGGTCATAAGTGCGGTGAGAGCTGCCATGGGTCTCGGCTTTTCCTGGCCGAGGTGGTGGGCAAGCCATTCGTCCTGGATGCTATGCTTAAAGGCATCTAGGGCTTCGGCGTCCGGAAAGTCGGTGATCTGGTTCTTTTTGGTTAGGAACCTAGTCCAGAATTTTCTGGCCGATTCTCCGGATTGTTGAACTATGTGGCTTAAGTCATCGGTATCGGGTGGCCGGACATATGTACCCTGGAAGTTGTCGAGGAAGGCCTCTTCCAAGTCCTCCCAGATGCCGATGGAGTTCTCAGGCAAACTATTTAGCCAGTGTTGAGCTGGTCCTTTGAGCTTTAATGGGAGGTATTTGATTGCATGGAGGTCTTCTTCTTGGGCCCTATGTATGTGAAGAATAAAATCTTCGATCCACACTACGGGGTCGGTTGTTCCGTCGTATGATTCAATATTGACAGGCTTGAACCCCTTAGGGAATTCATGATCTAGCACCTAGTCTGTGAAGCAGAGAGGGTGTGCGGCGCCTCTATAGCGGGTCGTGTCACGGCGTATCTCCGACGACGTTCTCTGTGGTTATCGGCCCGGGTGTGATTAAATTTGTCACGTCCGAATAGATAGCTGTCGTCTCGAGTATGGAAACGTCCTTGCAATCCGTATATAGATCTGGTGTGTCCTGCTCTATTATCCAATTCCTGCCGAAGGTCGTATGTATGGTCCCAAGCTGGTCTGTCCCTGTTTTTGCGAGGCGGTGGGGCGGGCTGCTGTTCGGTCTGAGTTGCCGTTTTATCCCGACCGCGGGGTGGCCGGTCCGCGTTGTGAGAGGGAGGTATGGGATCTGCTGTCTCCTCATCAAACTGAGGTAGCAGTCTGCGTTTTGGGTACCTCTTGGCTGGGCGCTTGGGGTTGTATTCCTTAGCTGTTAGGACATCAGTCCATCTATCGATGAGCAGGTCTTTTTCAGCTTGAAGCTGTTGTTGTTTCTTTTTCAGGCTTCTTGTAGTGGCTATGATTTGAAGCTTAAAGCGCTCCTGCTCGAGTGGATCCTCAGGCACGATGAAGTCTTTGTAGCCAAGGCTTTTCTCCTCCTTGAAGGGTGGATGGTAACCATCATCCTCCGAGTCATCTTCTATGGCATGTTCGTCAGGGTTGTTTTACCTGCTGTCGTGTTCCTATTCGGATGTAGCCCCGACAGGGCCTTCATTGTTTTCGGCATCGCCCGGAGTACTATTTTCTCCGGTGCCAGTGTTGCCGTCCTTTGAGCGGCGGGGCTTAGAGCGGTGTTTGGGCCGCCGACGCTTGGACTGCGTCTCGGAGGTTTTGTTCGCATCTGGCTCTTCTTTGTCATCGCTTGATCCTTTAGGTGTATCAACCATGTACACGTCGTATGAAGAGGTAGCCTTCCAACGTCCAGTGAATGGCGGGTCTTGGCCTTGATCCTCGTCGGCATCATCGTCCATACCGTCGATGACTTCGGAGCCATAGTCAAGCACGTCGGTTAAGTCATCGACGGTGGCTATGAAGTGGGTGGCGGGTGGGGAGCAAAATCCCTCATCATCCGTCTCTAGCTCGAACCGGACATAGTTCGGCTATGAGTCCTTCTCCAATGACAAATTCTTTAAATATTTTAGCACGTCACCCCAAGGCGAGTGCTGGAAAACATCAGCGGCATTGAAATCGAAGATCGATAACCCATCTAGCTCGGTGTCCGCGGGCGTACACAGTCCGGAACTTATAGCCGGAGACGAGTCCGAAGTTCCATTAAAGCGAATGTTGCAGGGCGTCAAGTCCATGTGTGGCTCCAATGCCGCAGACTCTGAGGCCTCGGATAGCTCGATCTGCTTCGGCTCTAAGGTCATTGCAGCCCCAGGAACCATCTCCTGGGTGTGATTCAATGACAGATTTAAGTCACATTCATCAGGATGAGGGGGAGCGATCGCCGCGGGCTCAAATCCCTCGAAGATCAAGTCTCCAAGGATATCTGCGACGTAGTTCAAGCTTCTGAATCCGACCTGATGGCCAGGGGTGTAGCTGTCGATCTGCTCCAGATGGCCAAGTGAGTTGGCCCGCAGTATGAAGCCGCCGAATATGAAGATCTCTCCGGGGGGAGTTCCTCCTTGGACAGCGTCATTATTGATAATTGAAGGGGCCATCGAACCTTTTGTCGACGGCACAGTGGAACTCTCAATGAAAGCACCAATGTCGATGTCAAAACCGGCGGATCTCGGGTAGGGGGTCCCGAACTGTGCGTCTAGGATCGATGGTAATAGGAGACGGGGGACACGATGTTTACCCAGGTTCTGGCCCTCTCTATGGAGGTAATACCCTACTTCCTGCTTGATTGATCTTGATGAATATGAGTATTACAAGAGTTGATCTACCACGAGATCGTAATGGTTAAACCCTAGAAGTCTAGCCTATATGGGTATGGTAATGAGTGTACGTGGTATCCTTTCCGGATTATCCCCTTCGGTTTATATAGATACCAAGGGAATCTAGGGTTTACATGGAGTCGGTTACATAAGAAGGAATCTTCGGTCGCCAAGCTTGCCTTCCACGCCAAGTAGAGTCCAATCCGGACACGGTGTAGTCTTTAGCCTTCATGTCTTCACATCCCATCAGTCCGGCCCAAAGGATAACAGGTCGGATGCCCGAGGCCCCCTTAGTCTAGGACTCCCTCAGTCCTTGCCTCTGGGCGGACCCTCAGCTGCCACGACGATGGCCTTCATTTTCTCCCAGTGCATCTTGACACGGGCAAAGGCTAGCCGTGCACCTTCTATACATGAGGACCGCTTGACCGCGTCAATTCGGGGCAGCGCGTCGACGAGTCGCTGCACCAGGATGAAATAGCTGCTTGGGACGGGTTCGGGTGGCCACAGCCGGACTATGACGTCCCTCATGGCCAACCCGGACATCCTATGCAGCTCGGCCCACTACGCCATCTAGTCATTCAACAGCGTTGGGCGCTCCTACGCCGCGAACTATGATCAGAATAGCTTCTCTGTCGTGTGCCCCTCCTGGGCCTGGAAAAACTGTGCAGAGTCAACGGCACTCTTCGGAAGATCTGCAAAGGCATCTGGAACACTCCACAGTCATGTGAGCAAGGTATACTTCTGATTGCCGAAATTACTCTGTAAGAGAAAGGGCTTACCAGCCGCTATTTGGCCGGTCTACTTGATCTCCTCGCGCGCCGCTCGGGCCTCGACCCGCACCTTCTCGGCTTCTTGAAGAGCCTTGGCAAGGTCGGTTACCTGGGCTTTATTCTTCTCTTCTAGGGACTCACACTTGCTGGCGGCGTCCTTGAGCGCTTGCTCCACTTCGGTCACCCACTCCTCGTATTGGCGGCGGACGACCTGTTCAGACTTCAACTCCTCGGCCGCTTCATTAGCGGCTGCTTTGTTCACCCTTGCCTGCTCCTTGGCCTGGGCAAGTTCACCCCTTAGGGTCTCAACCGCAGTAGCACTACCTACAATCATACACATAGCAGCGCATGAGCTTCGACTCAGAATCTACATATTAATAAAGGCATGAACGAGATATTCTGAAACATACCTTGGGCTTCATCAAACCTCTTGTTGATGCGGACAAGATCCTCATTGGCCAGCCCCAGCTAACTCTTAAGCTCGGACACTTCGGCGGCCTGGGCGGTTGTCGCTAACAGTGAAGCCTGCTTCTCAAAATAGAAAAGTACATTATCTCCTACGAATATTATCGATCCTCTGTTCGGCCTCTTTTCAAAAGCCGAACAGAGTCTCAGGGGCTACTATCTATATACAGGCATATTTTTCATATGAAAAGCGGCCAAGAATATTACATCGCCTACCTCGAAGCCCGTTAGCAGGCTAGTGAAGGCTTCGTTCAGCCCGCTCTTGGCAGACTGGACCTTTTCAACCACCACACCCATTAGGGTGCGGTGCTCCTCCATGATGGAAGCACGTTGCAGTGCCTCCGTTAGTATGTTCAGCACCTCCGGATTAGTGGAGGTCGTCACTGGAGATGGCGCTCCCCCTTCCGAAGGGGGTCGCCTATTCGGTTCCGGAGCCACTTGGGTTTTCGGAATGGTGTTTGGCTGGGGGCCACACTGGTCAAGCCTCCCACTGCTAGTCTCCACAGGAATTGCTTCCCCCGTGTTCTCGGCAGCCAAGGCGTTACCCTATGGCACCATTTTTGCGGCCTCCCGTACCACTTCGTTGCCTGGAGAGGCCCTTCAGGACAACACTTCGGTGTCGTCTGTGGCGATAGGCGGGGAGGCTTGCGGGGGCGACTCGCTCTCCATCATCCCCGGATCCAGAGAATTCCCCTCCGACGATTGGTGGGGGAGATCGCGGGCCGGACTACATCATACAATGTGTTAGACCACAGTTGTAAAGACTGTACTTATGTAAGGCATCCTTGGATACTTATGATGCGGCAAGGGGCTTCGACCTAGGACGCCACTCTAGGATGGCATTGGTGTCCGAATCCGAGCCGTCTGGGAGGGATATTTTCTCCCTCTTGGGTGCCTCCACCCTTGGGTCTTCGGAGGCCGCCCTTTTCTTCTTCCTCCCCTTCGGGGGAGAATTGCTTTCTGCCTCTTCCTCCTCTTCATCTTCATCCTCCTTGTGGGAGGAGTGAGTTTCGGTCTCTCCGGACACTGCGTCTGAGGTACCCTTACGGTGGAGGCCGTCTTTGGCCTCCTTGTTCTTCTTCCTGGCCTTTTTCTCCGGCGCCTGATAGGGCGCCGGGACCAGCATCCTCATTAATAGAGGATTAGCTAGGTTTTTGGGCAGTGGAGCTAGACATCTGATCCGCTCCGCCTTCTTTGTCCAGCCCTGTTTAGAGGATGGAATTCTCAATACACCCCTTTGTTTGACGAACTAAGTTATGTTCGGAAATTTAGCACTTACCGGGGAGGCTGGATGATTGCAATCGAGGTTGATGTCTTCGCACGTCTCTGGCCACGACTTTTGAGTCTTTAAGAGCAGCTTCTAGATTTCTTCGTGTGTCGTGCCTAAGAACCGCTGTAGGGTCCGCGACCCTTCCGCATTGAACTCCCACATACAGAGAGATCGGTGTTGCCAGGGAAGGGTTCGGCGGATGAGCATCACCTGGATCACGTCAGTGAGGTTGGTGTTCTTCTCTATGATACTTTTGATGGATTTTTGTAGCGTCAACACCTCACCGGATGATCCCCAGTCCAGACCCTTGTTGGTTCAGGACGCAAGCCGTAGCGGGCGGCCGGATCAGGGGCGGCCGCCCACTTGGTGTCGTGGGGTTCGGTGATATAGAACCAATCCTGATGCCATGTCCTGACGGTCTCTACAAAAGCCTTCTGGGCCAGATAACTTTGGGGAGTTTGCTCACCATGGCGCCGCCGCAATCTGCATGCTGCCCATCGACCACCTTCGGCTTCACGTTGAAAGCCTTGAGCCATAGGCCGAAGTGTGTGGGGATGCGGAGGAATGCATCACACATGACGATGAATGCCGAGATGTGGAGAAAGGAGTTCGGGGCTAGATCGTGAAAATCTAGCCCGCAATAGAACATGAGACCACAAACAAAGGGGTGGAGGGGAAAACCTAGTCCACGGAGGAAGTGAGGGATGAACACAACCCTCTCACCGGGCTCTGGAGTAGGGATGACTTGCTCTTTGGCAGGGAGCCTGTGTTTGATTTCCACTGTCAAGTAACTCGCCTCGTGGAGTGATACGTCTCCAACGTATCTATAATTTTTGATTGCTCCATGCTATATTATCTACTGTTTTGGACTATATTGGGCTTTATTTTCCAATTTTATATTATTTTTGGGACTAACCTATTAACCGGAGGCCCAGCCCAGAATTGCTGTTTTTTGCCTATTTCAGTGTTTCGGATAAACAGAATATCAAACGGAGTCCAAACGGAATAAAATCTTCGGAAACGTGATTTTCTCACCGAACGTGGTCCAGGAGACTTGGACCCTACAGCAAGGGATCAAAGAGGTGGTCACGAGGGTGGGGGCGCCCCCCCTAGGGCACGCCCCCTGCCTCGTGGGCCCCTCGGTGCTCCACCGACGTACCCCTTCCTCCTATATATACATACGTACCCCCAAACGATCAGAACAGGAGCCAAAAACCTAATTCCACCGCCGCAACTTTCTGTATCCACGAGATCCCAACTTGGGGCCTGTTCCGGAGCTCCACTGGAAGAGGGTCGTCATCGCGGAGGGCTTGTACATCATCATAGCCTCTCCGATAAAGTGTGAGTAGTTTACCTCAGACCTTCGGGTCCATAGTTAGTAGCTAGATGGCTTCTTCTCTCTCTTTGAATCTCAATACGAAGTTCTCCCCCTCTCTCGTGGAGATCTATTCGATGTAATCTTCTTTTTTGCGGTGTGTTTGTTGAGAGCAATGAATTGTGGGTTTATGATCAAGTCTATCTATGAATAATATTTGAATCTTCTCTGAAATCTTTTATGCATGATTGGTTCTCTTTGCAAGTCTCTTTGAATTATCCGTTCGGTTTGGCCAACTAGATTGGTAGTTCTTCCCATGGGAGAGGTGCTTAGCTTTGGGTTCAATCTTGCGGTGTCCTTACCGAGTGACAGAAGGGGCAGCAAGGCACGTATTGTATTGTTGCCATCGAGGATAACAAGATGGGGTTTATTTCATATTGCATGAATTTATCTTGCTACATCATGTCATCTTGCTTAAGGTGTTACTCTGTTTTTAACTTAATACTCTAGATGCATGCTGGATAGCGGTCGATGAGTGGAGTGATAGTAGTAGATGCAGAATCGTTTCGGTCTACTTGTCACGAACGTGATGCCTATATACATGATCATGCCTAGATATTATCATAATTATGCACAATTCTATCAATTGCTCAACAGTAATTTGTTCACCCACCGTAGAATACTTATGCTCTTGAGAGAAGCCACTAGTGAAACCTATGGCCCCCGGGTCTATTCTCATCATATCAATCTCCATCACTTTTATATTGTTTTTCTATTTACTTTGCCTTTACTTTTTATTTTGCATCTTTATATCAAAAATACCAAAAATATTCTATCTATCAGATCTCACTCTCGTAAGTGACCGTGAAGGGCTTGACAACCCCTAATCGCGTTGGTTGCGAGTAGCTATCGCTTTGTGCAGGTACGAGGGACTTGAGCGTGGGATCCTACTGGATTGATACCTTGGTTCTCAAAAACTGAGGGAAATACTTAAGCTACTCTGCTGCATCATCCCTTCCTCTTTGGTGAAAACCAATGCAAGCTCAAGATGTAGCAAGAAGGATTTATGGCGCCGTTGCCGGGGAGTCTATGCAAAAAGTCAACATACCAAGTACCCATCACAATCCCTATCTCTCGCATTACATTATTTGCCATTTGCCTCTCGTTTTCCTCTCCCCCCCAATTCACCCTTGCCGTTTTATTCGCCCTCTCTCTCTATCCTCCCTCTCTGTTTGCCTCTTTTGTCCGCTTGCTTTTTGTTTGCTCGTGTGTTAGATTGCTTGTTTGTCGCGATGGCTCAAGATACTACCAAATTGTGTGACTTCACCAATACCAATAACAATGATTTCCTTAGCACTCTGATTGCTCCTCTTACCGATGCCGAATCTTTTGAAATTAATACTGCTTTGTTGAATCTTGTTATGAAAGATCAATTTGCCGGCCTTCCTAGTGAAGATGCCGCTACACATCTGAATAGCTTCGTTGATTTATGTGATATGCAAAAGAAAAAAGATGTCAATAATGATGTCGTTAAACTGAAGCTATTTCCTTTTTCGCTTAGAGATCGTGCTAAAGCTTGGTTTTCGTCTTTGCCTAAGAATAGTATTGATTGATGGAATAAGTGCAAAGATGCTTTTATCTCTAAGTATTTTCCTCCCGCTAAGATCATCTCTCTTAGAAACGATATTATGAACTTTAAACAACTTGATCATGAACATGTTGCACAAGCTTGGGAGAGAATGAAATTAATGATACGTAATTTCCCTACTCATGGTTTGAATTTGTGGATGATTATACAAAAAATTTATGCCGGATTGAATTTTTCTTCTAGAAATCTTTTAGATTCGGCCGCGGGAGGCACTTTAATGGAAATCACTTTAGAAGATGCTACTAAACTCCTAGATAATATTATGGTTAATTATTCTCAATGGCATACTGAAAGAACTTCTAATAAAAAAGTGCATGCAATAGAGGAAATTAATGCGTTGAGTGGAAAGATGGATGAACTTATGAAATTATTTGCTTCCAAGAGTGTTTCTTCTGATCCTAATGATATGCCTTTGTCTACTTTGATTGAGAATAACAATGAATCTATGGATGTGAATTTTGTTGGTAGGAATAATTTTGGTAACAACGCTTATAGAGGGAATTTTAATCCTAGGCCATATGCTAGTAATCCTTCTAATAATTATGGGAATTCCTACAACAACTCTTATGGAAATTATAATAAGATGCCCTCTGATTTTGAATATAATATTAAAGAATTTATTTCTTTGCAAAAGAATTTTAATGCTATGATTGAAGAAAAATTGCTTAAGATTGATGATTTGGCTAGGAACGTTGATAGAATTGCTCTTGATGTTGATTCTTTGAAACTTAGATCTATTCCACCTAAGCATGATATTAATGAGTCCCTAAAAGCCATGAGAATTTCAATTGATGAGTGTAAAGAAAGAACCGCTAGGATGCGTGCTTCCAAAGATGCCTTTATTAAAGCATGTTCTTCTAATTCTTATGAAAATCAAGAAGAAGATCTAAAAGTTATTGATGTGTCTTCTAAAAATTCGGAGTATTTAGATCTTAATGATGACATTGATGAGAGTGGGATTGAAAGAAATAAAAATCTAGATGTTGCTAAACCCACTATATTGGATTTCAAGGAATTTAATTATGAAAATTGCTCTTTGATTTATTGTATTTCCTTGTTGCAATCCATGCTAAATTCTCCACATGCTTATAGTCGAAATAAAGCCTTTACCGAACATATTGTTGATGCCTTGATGCAATCTTATGAAGAAAAACTTGAGTTGGAAGTTTCTATCCCTATAAAACTCTATGATGAGTGGGAACCAACTATTAAAATTAAAATTAAAGATCATGAGTTTTATGCTTTGTGTGATTTGGGTGCTAGTGTCTCTACTATTCCCAAGACTTTGTGTGATTTACTAGATTTCCGTAATTTTGATGATTGCTCTCTAAACTTGCATCTTGCGGATTCCACTATTAAGAAACCTATGGGAAGAATTAATGATGTTCTTATTGTTAGAAATAGGAATTATGTGCCCGTAGATTTCATTGTTCTTGATATAGATTGCAATCCCTCTTGCCCTATTATTCTTGGTAGACCTTTCCTTAGAACGGTTGGTGCGATTATTGATATGAAGGAAGGGAATATTAGATTTCAATTTCCATTAAAAATGGCATGGAACACTTTGCAAGAAAGAAAATAAAATTATCATATGAAACTATCATGAGAGCCACTTATGGATTGCCTACCAAAGATGGCAATACCTAGATCTATTCTTGCTCGTTATGCCTAGCTAGGGGCGTTAAACGATAGCGCTTGTTGGGAGGCAACCCAATTTTATTTTTATTCCTTGCTATTTGCTCCTCTTTAGTAATAAATAAATTATTTAGCCTCTGTTTAGTTGTGTTTTGTGTGTTTAATTAGTGTTTGTGCCAAGTAGAACCGTTGGGAAGACTTGGGGAAAGTCTTGTTGAACTTGCTGTAAAAAACAGAAACTTTAGCGCTCACGAGAACTGCTGTCATTTTTATTTTAAGAGAGATATTTAGTTAATTATTTTTTCAGATGATTAATAGATAAATTAATCACGTCCAGGAATTTATTTTAGAATTTTTAGGGTTCCAGATCTTGCGCTAGCTACAGATTACTACAGATTGTTCTGTTTTTAACAGATTCTGTTTTTTGTGTGTTGTTTGCTTATTTTGATGAATCTATGGCTAGTAAAATAGTTTATAATCCATAGAGAAGTTGGAATACAGTAGGTTTAACACCAATATAAATAAAGAATGAGTTCATTACAGTACCTTGAAGTGGTCTTTTGTTTTCTTTCGCTAACGGAGCTCACGAGTTTTCTATCTTGAGTTTTGTGTTGTGAAGTTTTCAAGTTTTGGGTGAATTCTTTTGATGGATCATGGAACAAGGAGTGGCAAGAGCCTAAGCTTGGGGATTCCCATGGCACCCCCAAGATAATCCAAGGACACCAAAAAGTTAAAGCTTGGGGATGCCCCGAAAGGCATCCCCTCTTTTCGTCCACTTCCATCGGTAATTTACTTGGAGCTATATTTTTATTCACCAACATGATATGTGTTTTGCTTGGAGCGTCTTGTATTATTTGTGTCTTTGTTTGCTAGTATACCACAATCATCCTTGCTGTACACACCTTTTGAGAGAACCATACATGAATTAAAATTTGATAGAATACTCTATGTGCTTCACTTATATCCTTTGAGCTAGATAATTTTGCTCTATGTGCTTCACTTATATCTTTTGAGCTAGATAATTTTGCTCTATGTGCTTCACTTATATCTTTTGAGCTAGATAATTTTGCTCTATGTGCTTCACTTAGATCTTTTAGATCGCGGTGGTGGATTCGTTTTAAAGAAACTATTGATCATTCATGCTTCACTTAAATTAATTTGACAGTCTCTTAATAGCATGGTAATTTGCCTAATAATAATATACTTGGTATTCAAGATTTGTGAAACTTTCTTTTGAGTGTGTTGAATACTAAGAAAAGATTGAAGCATGACAGTTGTTTCAAGATATGGAGGTGATAATATTAAAGTCATGCTAGTTGAGTAGTTGTGAATTTAAAGAATACTTGTGTTGAAGTTTGTGATTCCCGTAGCATGCACGTATGGTGAACCATTATGTGATGAAGTCGGAGTATGATTTATTTATTGATTGTCTTCCTTATGAGTGGTGCTCAGGGACGAGCGATGATCTTTTCCTACCAATCTATCCCCCTAGGAGCATGCGCGTAGTACTTTGCTTTGATAACTTCTAGATTTTTGCAATAAGTATATGAGTTCTTTATGACTAGTGTTGAGTCCATGGATTATACGCACTCTCACCCTTCCGCCGTTGCTAGCCTCTCTAATATCGCGCACCTTTCGCCGGTATCATACACCTACCATATACCTTCCTCAAAACAGCCACCATACCTACCTATTATGGCATTTCCACAGCCATTCCGAGATATATTGCCATGCAACTTTCCACCATCTAGTTCATCATGACACATCCATCATTGTCATATTGCTTAGCATGATCATGTAGTTGACATAGTATTTGTGGCAAAGCCACCGTTAATAATTCTTTCATTCTTGTCACTCTTGATTCATTGCATATTCGGTACACTGCCGGAGGCATTCATATAGAGTCATACTTTGTTTTAGTATCGAGTTGTAATCATTGAGTTGTAAATAAATAGAAGTGTGATGATCATCATTTAATAGAGCATTGTCCCAATAAAAAAAGAGAAAGGCCAAAGAAAAAAAAGGCCCAAAAATAATAATAATAAATAAATAAGGGGCAATGCTACTATCCTTTTTCCACACTTGTGCTTCAAAGTAGCACCATGATATAGCGAGTCTCATATATTGTGCTTCAAAGTAGCACCATGTTCTTCATATAGAGAGTCTCATATGTTGTCACTTCCATATACTAGTGGGAATTTTACGTTATAGAAAAAACGAGAAAAAAAAGAGAAAAAAAAAGTCGGAGAAAAAAAGGAGAAAAAAAATGAAAAAAAATCGGCACAAACTTTTTCAGAGGAAAGTTGGAGACAAAGTTGTTGATATATCCTGCTTGGCTGTTGTTTCACATCATTATCTTTACTGCCGTTGTGATCTTCACTTATATCTTGCTGTCCAGAGCTACTTAGTATCCTTCATTGATGCTACTTGTGCTACGACGTGACCTCATTAGTGTTCTAGGCTCACGTCTCTAGTTCGATCTAGCCTAGGACCAGCACAGTACCGTCGTTGAGCGTTTATTCAACATTGCATCTCTGAATTGATTATTGCTAATCTTTTGCTACAATATATAGCCAACCCAGCTCCACATATTTCTACACCGTGTATACGTACGTTCCCCTGGCAATCGCTTTACACAATCTTCAGAGTTATTTGACACCGTTGGTTGCCTGTCACCACCTGTTGCTTGGTAAGAACTTGTAAGATATTGATATTTGCTTTACTGTGAGCGCTTTACCACCACACCCTAGTAGTTCATAGGAACATTATTCTTGAATTTTGTTTCTTGTTTCTACTAATCATGACAGGTTCCAAAGATAGAAGTTCTTGGACGACGGACACATCTTCACCATCACGAGAGTTGGCACAACACACACAAGCACATGGTCAGGTTATCTTTTTACCGTCATTTGAGGGTAGATTTAATCCTACTACATATCTAGCTTGGGAGCTTGAAGTAGAACAAGTTTTTAGTCACCATGAATTTTCTGAACTTGAGCGAGTGCGAGCAGCCACTAGAGCATTTACTGATTTTGCTTCTGTTTCGTGGAGTGTACATTGTAAGAAAAACATTGACAACCAACCCACAACTTGGAAAGTTTTGAAAGCTGTAATGAGACAACAATTTTTCCCTCCTTATTATCGTTGTGAATTGCTTCGCAAATTTGAACAATTTAAACAAGGCAACAACACTGTTCATGCTTACTACCAAGAGTTCAAATCTTATATGCATCATTGTGACATAGAAGAATCTGAGAATGATACAATGAATAGATTTTTTGGTGGTTTGAACCATGATATTCAGGCAAGATTTCAGTATATTCCTCGTTGCATTACTGGTATGTATGTCCGTGCTTGTACCTTTGAGAGACAGATAAAGGAGGATGCATTAGGTGACTACAACAACTACTATTCCAGTTCATGCTCGCCACCGCCGGTGGGTTCCTCCATCATTGCACCTCGGATTATGAGCGCGGCATCATCTCAAGGGTATGGTACATTGTCAACGTCCGTACCTACATCAGCTACATCTTTGCCACAAGGTAACAGTAAAGGTATTGATGATATAACTTCACATGAGAATGATGCATGCCTAGTTAACTTGAATGCGTCATGTATTGAGTTACCTGTTGATTTGAGCACACCACCTATTTTAGAGAATCTTGTTACTGTCATGAATGCGTCATGTGATCAAACAACTGAAATATCAATAAGTTTGAGTGCACCCATTGAATTAACTGTTGATGCAAAAGAACTAATGTTTAATCATTTTGATATGGCCTCCAATCTTGGTGATGATTCTGTGTCCAATGACTTATTGCATGTTTGCTTATTTAAGCATGTTGTAGCATGTAAATTTCATGCAAGTAAGGTTTATTCACCAAAGTTGGGATGGTTTAAAGATGAACATTGTGAATCTTTTGAAATGAATAAGAGCTTCACTTATATGTGCAAACTGAGTTCTAATATTTTCATGCCTTCTACTTCTTGTGATAATTTTTCGGCTTTAGTTTTTATGAACTATGAAATTTACTCATGTATACATGTGTCATACGTGCAAAAATCAAGGGAAGTTAAACTGGATGACATATAGATATACAACATGTACACCTTGTCTCTTTTGTAAGCCACATTTCAGATTAAGCAACGCCGAGGACGGCTTTGTTTTCAAAAAGGGGAGGATGATGAGGACATAATACCTTGGATATGACCAAAAATATTGCATACATGCATATTTGTCAGGTGATTTCTAATGCAAACTATTCAATAATCTATTTATGTTATCCAGAACAAAAATACTTCACACACTTTTGTGTTTTGTCTAATTGCAGGTGTATGGGACATTTGTACAATCCACATATGAAGATAAGGGAAAAGGAGAAGTTTATGTTGTGTTCAAAAAGTCCTCTCACGTCACTTTTGGGCCAAGAGAAGATAGAGTCCAAGTCTTTCACGTTCTGGATTTAGATTCGGACTGCACAGACATACGTGACTCAAAACGCCAACAACTTTTTCATACGGACTCCGAATTGGGTGATTCTTTTTTGTTGGAAACTAGATTTCGTGATCTTTCCAACCCAATTGGATCCACCTTCAAATTCGTCCGGAGCGTTGAGTTACGGATGAAACAAGCTGACGTTGCAGCAGAATCCGAGTCAAACTACAAGCCCAAAGGTGTTGCATCACCTCCACTTGGGCCCATGAGCCTTGTACGACCTAGGGTTAGTTTTAGGCTGCCTTGGGACGTCCTCCCACCTCCTTGGCCGCCACCCCTTGCTCCTATATAAGTAGATCCATCTAGTAGCTTTTTCCTTGGGATTTGTTTAGTTAAAAGTTAACCATTGCAACTTCGTGTACTTCGTTTGTGTCCAACGACCAGACCAAGACCGCTTACGGATCCCCACCATTATCAATACCTCATATATATTTGCAATATTCAGATTGCTTTATCATATTCTTGCTCGTTCTTCGATTGCTTGCAGGAATAGACCTTCGTGGTCAGGCTGACCGTGCTTCCGGCATCGTCAGTAACCTCAGGAGATTGGTTTAGCGATTGCTAAGGCGCAATGCCGTGCATGTTTGTAGTTGGATCGTCAAAGTCGACTGCCACCAAAGCGATATCCATCATCTCATCGAAAGACGGGACACATTTGCCTCTATCAGCTTGTATATTCCAATGATGGGCTTCCTCAAATTGCCCTAGATCTTCGTGAGCAAGCAAGTTGGATGCACACCCACTAGTTTCTTTTGTTGAGCTTTCATACATTTATAGCTCTAGTGCATCCGTTGCATGGCAATCCCTACTCACTCACATTGATATCTATTGATGGGCATCTCCATAGCCCGTTGATACGCCTAGTTGATGTGAGACTATCTTCTCCCTTTTTGTCTTCTCCACAACCACCATTCTATTCCACCTATAGTGCTATATCCATGGCTCACGCTCATGTATTGCGTGAAGATTGAAAAAGTTTTGAAAAAGTTAGAGTATGAAACAATTGCTTGGTTTGTCATCGGGGTTGTGCATGATTTAAATACTTTGTGTGGGGAAGATGGAGCATAGACAGACTATATGATTTTGTAGGGATAACTCTCTTTAGCCATGTTATTTTGAGAAGACATAATTGCTTTGTTAGTATGCTTGAAGTATTATTATTTTCTATGTCAATATAAACTTTTCTCTTGAATCTTTCTAATCTGAATATTCATACCACAATTAAGAAGATTTGCATTGAAATTATGCCAAGTAGCACTCCGCATCAAAAATTCTCTTTTTATCATTTACCTACTCGAGGACGAGCAGGAATTAAGCTTGGGGATGCCTGATACGTCTCCAACGTATCTATAATTTTTGATTGCTCCATGCTATATTATCTACTGTTTTGGACTATATCGGGCTTTGTTTTCCACTTTTATATTATTTTTGGGACTAACCTATTAACTGGAGGCCCAGCTCAGAATTGCTGTTTTTTGCCTATTTCAGTGTTTCAGATAAACAGAATATCAAACGGAGTCCAAACGGAATAAAATCTTCGGAAACGTGATTTTCTCACCGAACGTGATCCAGGAGACTTGGACCCTACTACAAGGGATCAAAGAGGCGGTCACGAGGGTGGGGGCGTCCCCCGCCAAGGGCGCGCCCCCCTGCCTCGTTGGCCCCTCGGTGCTCCACCGATGTACTCCTTCCTCCTATATATACACACGTACCCCCAAACGATCAGAACAGGAGCCAAAAACCTAATTCCACCGCCGCAACTTTCTGTATCCACGAGATCCCATCTTGGGGCCTGTTCCGGAGCTCCGCCGGAAGAGGGCCGTCATCACGGAGGGCTTCTACATCATCATAGCCTCTCCGATGAAGTGTGAGTAGTTTACCTCAGACCTTCGGGTCCATAGTTAGTAGCTAGATGGCTTCTTCTCTCTCTTTGAATCTCAATACAAAGTTCTCCCCCTCTCTCGTGGAGATCTATTCGATGTAATCTTCTTTTTTGCGGTGTGTTTCTTGAGATCGAGGAATTGTGGGTTTATGATCAAGTCTATCTATGAATAATATTTGAATCTTCTCTGAATTCGTTTATGCATGATTGGTTATCTTTGCAAGTCCCTTCGAATTATCAGTTTGGTTTGGCCAACTAGATTGGTAGTTCTTGCCATGGGAGAACTGCTTAGCTTTGGGTTCAATCTTGCGGTGTCCTTACCCAGTGACAGAAGGAGCAGCAAGGCACGTATTGTATTGTTGCCATCGAGGATAACAAGATGGGGTTTATTTCATATTGCATGAATTTATCAAGGCAGCCGATCCTCCGTGCCGGATACTAGTCGGGTGATCCCTGTGATCAAAAGTGATCGGGCAGGCCGACCAGGGGTTGAACTTGGGGGTGACGGGCTCCATGGTGCATACGTCTCGGAGTGCGCGTTTGCTCCTCCTCTTTGTTACGTGAATCATGTTCACTGTTTTGACCTCTGGTGGGAATTTTTTCTGTCCCCTAGTGTTCTGCTGGCGAGGCTCATCCTCGTCTTCACTTGGTGTCTCCCTCCCCTTGTGTTCGGCGTTTAGCTTGCCGGCCTGCTTGAAGACCCAACATTCTCTGTCAGTGTGATTTGCCGGTTTGTTGGAGGTGCCATTAATCTGACATAATCTGTCTAGAATCTTGTTTAGGCTGGACGGTCCATCTCTGTTGCCTTTGAATGGCTTTTTCCATTGACCGGGTCGAGAGCCCCTGAATCCGATGTTTACCGCTGTGTTGTCTGGGCTGTCTTCATTGTTTCGACGCTTGCTTTTATTGCATCGTGGTTTTTCATTGCCATCCCTGACTTCGGATGTGCCTGGGTCGCTGGTGCCGCTACGGGCCAACCAACTATCTTTGCCCGCGCAAAAGCGGGTCATAAGGCTTGTTAGGGCTGCCATTATCCTCGGTTTTTCTTGGCCGAGGTGTCTGGCGAGCCATTCGTCCCGGATACTGTGTTTGAAAGCCGCTAAGGCTTCGGCGTCCAGGCAGTCGACAATTTGATTCTTCTTAGTGAGGAATCTGTTCCAAAGCTTTCGGGGTGACTCTCCAGGCTGTTGAATTATATGACTTAAATCGTCTGCATCCGGAGGTCGGACATAGGTCCATTGAAAATTTTCCCTAAAATCATCCTCAAGCTCTTCCCAACATCCAATTGAGTTTTCGGGGAGGCTCTTCAGCCAGTGCCGAGCTGGTCCTTTCAACTTGAGGGGCAAGTATTTTATGGCGTGGACATCATCTCCGCGAGCCATGTGGATATGAAGGATAAAGTCCTCAATTCAGACCCCGGGGTCTATCGTTCCGTCGTATGCCTCTATGTTCACAGGTTTGAATCCTTCTGGAAATTCGTGATCTAGAACCTCATCGATGAAGCATAGGGGGTGCGCGGCACCCCTGTATTTGGATGTGTCATGGCATTCTGACGGTTGTAGTGTTCGGTTTTGACTCTGTGCCGGAGCGCGCTTCCTAGATCCGTAGATGGACCTGGTCGTACCGGCTTTTTGGTGCAAGTCCTCACGTAAGTCGTGTGCTGACTTATGTGCGACATCATTAGCTGCCCTATCGCGGCCACGGGGTGGTCGATCCGGCTGATCGACCGTTTTATTTTTCGGCTGTATAGGCTCTAAACCCTCGTCATCAAATTCAGGCAGCAGCTTGCGCTTTGGATAGCTCTTTGTGTGGCGGCTGCCACCGTACTTTTCTTCAGTGTCGAGCACTTTGTTCCATCTACTATTGAGTGTATTTTGCACGGCCTTAACCCTTTGCTTCTGCTTCTTTAGACTCCTTGCGGTGGCAATAAGCCTTCTGTGGAAGTCCTCTTGCTCCAAGTGCCTTTCCGGGATGATGTGTGCATCGTCGTCTGGACTGTTCTCCTCTCCAGAGACAGGTTGATGAGCTTTACCCTCGGCGTCACCGTGATTGGACAGCGGCTCCATACTATGTTCGTCGTCCGCTGGTTCATCATGCTCTGTCGCTGGGTCCATGTGGTCGTCGTTTGCTTTGGAGTCAATCGGGATATTATTCTTTGTTGCGCTGTTATCGCTGTTTTTGCCGAGGCGGGATTTGGAGCGGTGCCTACGTCGTTGCTTTTGTTGCTTCTCGAGGGGATTATCCTCCGCTGCATCCTTCTGTTCCTCGTCATTGTTTTCTTTGGGTGTATCCACCATCTATATATCATGTGATGAAGTGGCTGTCCAGCGCCCTGTGGGCGGTGGTTCCTGTTCCTCTCCTGCATCGTCGTCCATACCGTCGATGTCTTCGGAGTCGAAATCAAGCATGTTGGTTAAGTCGTCGATAGTGGCTATTAAGTGGGTGGTGGGTGGGGAATGAATTTCTTCATCGTCTGCTTCCCACTCCGCCGGACATAGTTCAGCCAAGGGCCTTCTAACAAGGATAGAAACCTTAATGAATTCAGCGCGTCGCCCAGGGGCGAGTGCCGAAAGATATCCGCGGAGGAAAACTCCATATTCGGCACCCAACCTGATTTGATAGGCACGGACGCAGGCGGTTCGGAGCCCGTGGCCGGGGACGAATCCAAGGGTCTGGCAACACAGGTCTCGTAGGAGGTGAAGTCAGTATTCGGCTCTGTCGCTGCTGAGTGTGCGGCCTCCGTGGCAGGGTCCATACACCCGTCCTCGGACGGCATGCTCTGCTCCGGATCAAGGGCCGGGGCTGCCACAGGTGTGATCTCCCGAACACTCTCCGGCGGCAGAGCTAAGTCATGCTCGTTGTGGCTGTGCGACGCACCTGACACAGGCTCGAATTCGTCGAAGATCAAGTCTCCGCGGATGTCGGCAGTATAGTTTAAGTTTCCAAACCTGACCTGACAGCCAGGGGCGTAGCTCTCAATCTTCTCCAAATGTCCAAGCGATTTGGCCCGTGGTGCGAAGCCGCCGAATACGAATATCTATCCGGGGAGAAAAACCTCACCCTGGATCGCATCGTTGCCGATGATCGAAGGAGCCATCAAGCCTTATGGTGACGACACAGTGGAACTCTCAATGAAAGCACCAATGTCGGTGTCAAAACCGGCGGATCTCGGGTAGGGAGTCCCGAACAATGTGTCTAAGGTGGATGGTAACAGGAGGCGAGGGACACAATGTTTACCCAAGTTTGGGCCCTCTCAATGGAGGTAATACCCTACTTCCTGCTTGATTGATCTTGATGATATAAGTATTACAAGAGTTGATCTACCACGAGATCGTAGAGGCTAAACCCTAGAAGCTAGCCTATGATTACGATTGTTCTTGTCCTACGGACTAAACCCTCCGGTTTATATAGACACCGGAGGGGGCTAGGGTTACACAGAGTCGGTTACAAGGGAGGAGATCCACATATCTGAATTGCCAAGCTTGCCTTCCACGCAAAGGAGAGTCCCACCCGGACACGGAACGAAGTCTTCAATCATGTATCTTCATAGTCCAACAGTCCGGCCAAAGTATATAGTCCGGCAGTCCGAGGACCCCCTAATCCAGGACTCCCTCAGAACCTGCCTTGCAATGCCGAAGACAATCTGTGCACCGGACACATCGTCATTGAAGCCTGGTTCAGGGGCTACTGAGGGAGTCCTAGATTAGGGGGTCCTCAGGCGTCCGGGCTATGTGACATGGGCTAGACTGATGGGCCATAAAGATACAAGATAGAAGGCCTTCCCCCGTGTCCGGATGGGACTCTCCTATGCGTGGACGGCAAGCTTGGCGTCCGGATGTGTATTTTCCTTTCTCTGTAAACCGACTCTGTACAACCCTAGGCCCCTCCGGTGTCTATATAAACCAGAGGGTTTAGTCCATAGGGGCTAAGATAAATCATATAGGTTAGACATCTAGGGTCTAGCCATTACGATCTCGAGGTAGATCGACTCTTGTAACACCTATACTCATCAAAGTCAATCAAGCAGGAAATAGGGTATTGCCTCCATTAAGAGGGCCCAAACTTGGGTAAACATCGTGTCCCCTGCCTCCTATTACCTTCGATCCTCAGACGCACAGTTTGGGACCCCCTACCCGAGATCGGCCGGTTTTGACAACGACATCAGGAGCATCACATTCTTTCATATCAGAAGATTTTCCATTCATGCATGGCATTAAGTTCGAAGATGATGTAGGGTGGAACCCTAGATGGCCGATCTTTCACGAAAAGAGTGGATCCCGCGATGAACACGAGGGGAAGCACGAGGGGGGGAACACGAGGGAACCACTAAAACCCACAAGAATGATCACGCATATGCTAGATCGTCAAACACATAAGAGATACATGATACAAAGTCAACACGGGATGATACATAAGGTAACCGGTCTTCTCCAAAGGAGGTCTTGATGGGGCCACCCAAAAGGGGATCTTGAATCCAAGGGAATCTTCTCCGTAGAGGGGCCGCGGTCTCTCTCAAGGAGTAGATCCGTATGGATGAGTGAGGCTCTATCTCTCAAATGAGCTATCACAATGCTAACCCTAGAAAAGAGGAGGAGGTCTATATATAGTCTTAGAGGTCGAAGGGGTACATGGGCTTCGGCCCAACACGAAATCAGCACACAGGCATCGGACGTCCAGTAGTTACCGGTCGTCCGGAGGTTCACGAGGGTCTAGACGTCCGGTGCTCGTCGGGCGTCCATAGGTTCTGCTCGGATGTGCTTTGGTCGGACGTCCAGTCGGGGACGGATGTCTGGGGCGTCGGTCGTCCAGTGGTCTTTGGAAATCCGGCGTTTTGGCTCGGGTGTGGTAGCGCCGGTCGTCCGGAGGGGGTCGGTCATCTGGTGCCTGGAGTTCGTCGGATGTCCGAGGTTCGCCGGTCGTCCGGTGACTGGGAGTTTCGAGCAGTCCTTCTTCTTGTCCATTGTGCTTGGTGTCCTCACCGTTTTGTCCGTTGTGTATAGCTGATTCGTGGATTTCCTCCAAGTACCTGATCACACATGGGGTTTCCGCTTGAGGTAGTAGCCATGTCTCATGCATAGAAAGTGGTAGTTCGGAGAGGAGCGAGTTCACCTTATCTTTGATGGCCTTGGCTCGTGCTCTTATCATTGGTCCAAGTGGTGTCATGGGAGACGTCGGTAGGTCCATAGGGATGACCTTGGGATGCCCCGCATCATCTCCCCTCCCTTTGGAAGGATCCGACCTCAGATCGAAATCTTCATCACCATGGTAGGGCGAGATATCCTTGACGTTGAAGACGTCGCTCACATTGTACTTGTCGTGCGGGAGGTCGATCTTGTAAGCATTGTTGTTGTAGTGTGCAAGCACCTTGAAGGGTCCATCTTCTCGTGGTGGAACTTTGGACTTGCGTTTGTTTGGGAAGTGGTCTTTGCGAAGGTGTAGCCACACAAGATGTCCAATGTTGAATACCATGGGTGGTTGTTGATGTTGAGCTTGGTCGCAAGTCGTTGTACTTGGCGCTCGATGGTGTGCCTTGTATCTTCCTGCACCTTCTTGAGATGGTTCACATGTGCACTTGCATCCATATTGATGCGCTCTTGTAGTGGTAGAGGGAGAATGTCCAATGGGGACAATGGGTTGAATCCGTAGACGACCTCGAAGGGGGACTTGCCGGTAGTTGAGTGTCTTGCACGGTTGTAGGCGAACTCGGCGATAGGTAGACACTCCTCCCACTCCTTGATGTTCTTCTTGATTAGCACGTGAAGTAGAGCAGAGAGTGTGCGGTTGGTCACCTCCGTTTGGCCATCGGTTTGTGGATGGTAAGCCGTGGAGAAGAGTAGCTTGATTCCAAGCTTGGCGCACAAGGTTTTCCAAAAGTAACTCAAGAACTTGACGTCGCGGTCCGAGACAATCGTCTTTGGCAATCCATGTAAGCGAAGTATTTCCCTACAAAAGAGATTGGCAACATGTGAAGCATCGTCTATCTTGTTGCAAGGAATGAAATGTGCCATTTTTGAGAATATATCCACAACAACAAACACGAAATCCTTTCCATTTCTAGTTCTAGGCAAACCAAGCACAAAATCCATGCTAATATCTTCCCATGGTTGATACGGAATTGGAAGTGGCATATAGAGACCATGGGATTGAACTTTAGACTTAGCTTTGCGACATGTAGAGCATCGATTGGTGAAGCGGTTGATGTCACGGAACATCTTGGGCCAATAATAGTTCTTCCAGAGCGTAGCAAAAGTCTTATCGCATCCAAAATGTCCCATTAGTCCTCCTCCATGATATTCTTGCAAAAGCAACAAACAAAGAGAAGACTCAGGGATGCATAGTTTGTTAGCTCTCATAGGATAACCATCTTTGATATAATAGCGATCCCATGAGGTATGCGTCAAACACTTGGCATAAGGAATAGCAAAAGTAAGGTCATGCGCATACAAGTCTTTTATGTGCTCAAAGCCAATGACATCCAATTCAAGTTGAGTAACAAGCATGCATATGCGGGAAAGAGCGTCCGCCACAACATTTTCCTTGCCTTTAATCTACTTGATGATATAAGGAAAAGACTCAATGAATTCACTCCATTTGGCATGACGCTTGTTCAACTTAGTTTGACCCTTAAGGTATTTAAGCGTTCCATGGTCGGTATGGATGACAAATTCATGATGGCGAAGGTAATGTTCCCATTCTTGCAAAACTCGCACGAAAGCATATAGCTCTTTGACATAGATGGGGTAATTGAGTTGTGCTCCGGATAGTTTTTCGCTAAAGTATGCTATGGGGCGCTTCTCTTGCATTAACACACCTCCTATGCCATTACCACTAGCATCGCAATGAATCTCAAAGGGTTTGTCGAAGTTGGGTAATGCAAGCACGGGAGCATGGGTAAGAAAATTCTTAAGCTCATTGAATGCGATATCTTGGGATGGCCCCCAAACAAAAGGCGCATTCTTCTTTCTCAAAGCATGCAAAGGTGAAGCAATGGTGCTAAAGTCCTTCACAAATCTATGGTAGAAACCGGCTAAACCAAGGAAGCTACACACTTGTTGCAAATTGGTTGGTTGTGGCCAAGTTTTAATAGCATTGATCTTAGAGTCATCAACATGAACACCCTTAGAGGACACAACCAAACCCAAGAAAACGAGCTTATCAATGCGAAAAAGGCATTTTTCCATATTAGCGTAGAGACGCTCTTTTCAAAGAGTTTCCAAAACGGTTCGAACATGGGTGACATGATCTTTGAGAGATTTGCTAAAAACAAGGATATCGTCGAAGTAGACCACAACAAACTCACCAATGTAAGGACGAAACACATAATGCATAAGACGCATGAAAGTACCAAGTGCTTCCGATAAACCCATAGGCATGACTAACGACTCATACAAACCAAACTTTGTTTTGAAAGCGGTCTTCCATTCATCACCCTCTGGTATGCGGATTTGATAGTAAACACTTTTAAGATCAATTTTGGAAAAAATAGTGGCACCGCTAAGTTCATCAAGCTTATCATCAAGGCGTGGAATGGGGTACCTATAGCGAACGGTGATAGCATTGATGGGTCTACAATAGGAACACATGCGAAAGCTACCATCTTGTTTTGGCACAAGAATGACCGGTACAGCACAAGGACTCAAACTTTCACGCACATGTCCATGGTCTATGAGATGTTTTACTTGCCTTTGTATTTCTTTGGTTTCTTCGGGGTTGACGCGGTAGGGAGCTTTGTTCGGAAGTGGTGCTCCGGGAATGAGGTCGATACGGTGCTCGATGCCTCGTAGTGGAGGTAGACCCGGAGGTAGCTCGTCGGGGAAAACATCTTGGAATTCCTGTAAAAGAGAAGATAACACTAGAGGTAGATCATGAGAGGAGTTAGCTTTTGCTGCCTCGTCCTTTCACAAAAGGACATAGTGTAGGACACTTGATGGGTTCTCACACACTTCTCTTATCTCACTTTTTGTGGCAAATAGAACTAAGTTCTTCTTTTCGCTCATCGTGGAGGCACTCAATTTGGGCTTGTGGCGCTCACTCTCTTTTTGGTGGTTCGCTCTCTCACTATTCTCTCCATGATGGGTGGTTTGCTTGTCGGTGATCACTTGGCTTGGAGACATATGGCGAAGTATGTACCCCTTTCCTTTCATCTTGAAGATATAGTGGTTTGTTCGGCCGTTGTGGATGACACCTCTATCAAATTTCCATGGTCGTTCGAGAAGAAGGTGGCAAACAGTCATTGGAATGACATCACACTCCAAAGTGTCTTCGTAAGCACCGATTTTGAAGGAGACTTGCACCCTATGCTCGACTTGGATAGTGACGGAGTCGCTTAGCCATTGAACTTTGTAGGGATGTGGGTTCTTCGTCTTGGGCAATTGGAGCTTGGAGCAAAGTTCTTCACTTGCTAAATTATGACAACTCCCTCCATCGGTGATGACCTTGACTAACCATCCATTGATGCTGGCCTTGGTATGAAAGATATGGCATCTTTGTTCTTCTTCTTGTTAATGTTGGAGAGTCAAGACCTTGGAGACAACGAGAGCGGGACTTTAATCCTCGTCACAAAAGACTTGTTCCTCTTCATCGTTCGCTTGCCGGTGCATGGCGACTTGCTCAAGTGCTTCCATTTCTCCTTCACTCATGGAGTCGTATGTACCATCGTCATTGAGGATCATGGTTCGCTTGTTGGTACACTCAAAGGACTTGTGGCCTCGGCCTCCGCATGTGAAGCATTTGAAGGAACTTGTCTTGACGGTCTCATCGGTTGGGGTAGATGATGATGAAGCTCTTGGCTTTAAGTTGCTTGTTGTAGGAAGATGACTTGAGGTTGTTTAAGCTTTCTTGTAACTCGACTTGTAGGCATTGCTTGTAGAAGGCTTGGTTGATGAAGAAGGTGTTGGAGTCGTTGAAGCTTGGTTGTTGGAGAAGCCGTATGACTTGGATGAGAACTTGGCATACTTGAAGTCATCTTGCACTTGATGTTCCGCTTTGGTAGCTTGATGCACTAGCTCAATGAGGTTCGAGTATGGTTGGAAGTCGGTGATCTTCTTTATAGGATGATTGAGTCCATTCAAGAAACATGCCATAGTTTGCACATCATCTTCCGTGACATTGGCTCGTATCATGGCAATCTCCATTTCCTTGTACTATTCTTCAACGCTCTTGGTTCCTTGCTTGAGGAGTTGGAGTTTCTTGAAGAGGTCGCGGTTTTAGTAGGTTGGCACGAAGCATGCTCTCATGACATCCTTCATTTGCGCCCAAGTATTGATGGGTGGTTCACCTCTTGCCTCTCGACGCTCAATAATGACTTGTTCCCACCAAATGAGTACATAGTCTTGGAACTCAAGGGATGTCATCGCCATCTTCTTCTCTTCTTCATAGTTGTGCAAATGGAAGATTTTGTAGACCTTCAATGCCCATGAAAGGTACTCTTCGGGATCATTGCTTCCATTGAACTTGGGCATGGTGAACTTTAGCTTGCCGTATTGTTGCTCTTCATTATGTTCGGGTCGGGGATGATGACGTCCTTGACGAGGAGGATCGTTTCTCACAACTTGCTCTTGTCGTGGAGGATTTGCAATGTCTTCTTGCTCTTGTTGAACTTGATGTTCTTGGTGAGCTTGTGGAGGAACTTGTCGAGCTTGATGATGCACACGAGCTTGATATATTTGTTCGTGAACTTCATCACGGAGCGCTTCTTGATGCTCATGAGCTTGTCGGCCTCGGTTGGCTATGGCTCGACTTGAATCTCGAAGGGCTTGTTGCGCCTCAAGTGCTTGAGATTCTTGCAATTGTTTTTCTTGACGTTGTGCCTCGGCATCTTGTACATCTTGGTGTAGGCGCGCTCGCTCTTCCTCTTCGTGATGTTGTTGGTGTTGTCGTTCTCGTGCTTGCGCAAAGGTAGTTTGGTTTTGACGATGTCGTTGTTCTTGAGAGTTTTTGTCATGTAGAGGGTTGCGGTTTTCTTGACGATCTTGGCGCGGCACGTCGAAGAGTATTGGATGTCGGTGTGCTTGAGCCGGAGATGGTGTAGTCGGAGGGTCGACTTGAGCGGCTCCGTCTTGATGAGGACGAAGTGGAAGAAGAGCGGTTGAGCAACAAAGCACGAATCTCGTCTATTCTTGCATCATTCTCTTGTATGTGGTCGTCGAACTTGTTGTCAAAATAGTCTCCTGTGTGTTGCTCGGAGAGTCGCAAGTCGGTGGCGAGGTTGTCGATGCATTTACTCATTGCTTGTTGCTCTCGATGCAAAGCATGTTGTGCACCAAAGAGGTGGCTCTTTGTGATGTGGGAGGTCATGTCGTCGTCTTGCTCGATGTAGAGTGGGTTGGTAGAAGTACTTGGCCTATACATCATTCCGAACAAATATATGAGTGGGAGAAAGAGAAGAACTTATACCAAATGTACCTTGACCGATATTGAAGATGGATCAATGATCACTCAATGTGGAACAAGGAAATAGCACAATTGGTACCAATCCTTGTCAGTTTCTCACACCTACACAAGTAAAAGCTTATGGTGGAGCTCGGTTAGGA
Organism: Triticum aestivum; assembly: GCF_018294505.1. NCBI lineage: Eukaryota > Viridiplantae > Streptophyta > Magnoliopsida > Poales > Poaceae > Triticum > Triticum aestivum. The sequence continues at coordinate 341,087,577 of NC_057803.1, read as the reverse complement.
TGGTGGCACAAAATTTGATGCAATTGTTAGTGAGCTTCAATAATGTTGGAAAAGATTCACAAATTTGCAATGCAACAAGTAGACCAATAGCACTATATGGTACGCGGAAACACACATGCAAAGAGATAAATCGGGTCGTGCAACCAAGGGTGAGCCAAAATGTGGAAGCCACGAAAATACTCTTGTTGCACAACACTAGAGAGATGCTAGCATGATTGCACAATAGGCGGGTACGAAGACTTGTGCACAACCTGCTAAGAAAAAATGCAATGGTTTCTCTCCCAAGTATGCTCTATGTATGGTGTTCCGATGATATGATCCAAGATGATCTAGTATGACAATCTTAATGTTGTATGATGCTATGGTTCTTGCTTAAAAGTTTTTTGCTTACCTTTCCCTTTTGCTTAAAAGCTTGTTTGGCTCTTTGTCTTTTGAGCTCTTTTTTCATGCAATGCTTCATGAACCAAGATAGCAATTGTGTATGTGATGACAACTTTGTGACTCAAGATATGATACCAAGATATGCACCAATGATATGTATGTATGCTATGGTAAGTATGATCACTAATGTGCACAAGTCACGTTGTCGGCAATACTCAAAGGCTAGTCTGGATGGGTAAGATATGCAAAATTGGGCTATGATGGCTATCAATGTAATGGCAAGAATGAGGTATCACGATACCAAAGATGACGTTACCGTTTGATGTTGGTTGTTTGTAAGCAAGAACGGATGATGGTGTCACAATGGTGAAGTGGTCGTTCTCGATGACGAATCCGTGCCGAAGATGAGCGGCGGTGATGTTGATGACGAACCGTACCTAAATAGCCGAAACCCAATAGGACACGGAACCGCAACTCAAATTCTCAAAGCACAATGTGACCAAAGTTGTATCGGAGTGCGAAACGAGTAAGCAATGGTGGTTGCGGAAAGTGGTAGTGGTATGGGGATGCGTATGCGGAAGTGGGGCGGTGGCTGAAATATTCAGGGAGAATTCAGTTTCGTTAGGGTTTTACGGACATCGGGGGGCTTACGGTCGACCGGTCGTCGAACATCCGAAGGCTGTCGGACGTCCGGTGCATGGGCGAAATTTGGGCACGGGATGAACAGCTAGGGTTCGTGGTGGAGAGGTCAAAATCCGTCGATCGGACGATTTTGTGGATGAAAAGGTGGAGATGAAGGGGAAAAGGTAGATCCACTCAAGGCAAAGAAAATCCACGGATCAAATCCAACAAAATTTCATCACACCAACAAATCACAAAAAAATTGGGCTATTTTTGTGGGCAGTTTTCGAATTAGGGACAAAAATCAACAAAACAAGGCTAGAAAAGACAACGGGGCGGCTCCAAAATTGTGATCAACGTGGCTCTAGATACCAAGATGATGTAGGGTGGAACCCTAGATGGCCGATCTTTCACGAAAGGAGTGGATCCCGCGATGGAAATGAAGAACACGAGGGGAAACACGAGGGGGAAAACATGAGGGAAACACTAAAACCCACAAGAATGATCACACATATGCTAGATCCTCAAACTCATAAGATATACATGATCCAAAGTCAACACGAGACAATACATAAGGTAACCGGTCTTCTCCAAAGGAGGTCTTGATGGGGCTACCCAAAAGGGGGTCTTGAATCCAAGGGGATCTTCTCCGTAGAGGGGCCGCGGTCTCTCTCAAGGAGTAGATCTGTATGGATGAGCGAGGCTCTATCTCTCAAATGAGCTATCACAACGCTAACCCTAGAAAAGAGGAGGAGGAGGACTATAGATAGTCTCAGAGGTCGAAGGGGTACATGGGCTTCGGCCCAACACGAAATCAGCACACGAGCATCGGACGTCCGGTAGTTACCAGTCGAGCGGAGGTTCGCAAGGGTCCGTACGTCCGGTGCTCGTCAGGCGTCTGTAGATTCTGCTCGTATGTGCTTTGGTCGGACGTCCGGTCAGGGTCGGATGTCCAGGCCTTGTTCGTTCGGTGGTCTTCGGAAATCCGGCGTTTTGGCTCGGGTGTAGTAGCACCGGTCGTCCGGTGACTGGAGTTCGTCGGACGTTCGAGGTTTGCTGGTCGTCCGGTGACTGGGAGTTTCGAGCAGTCCTTCTTCTTGTCCATTGAGCTTGGTGTCCTCACCGTCTTGTCCGTTGGGTATAGCTGATACGTGGCTTTCCTCCAAGTACCTAATCACACATGGGGTTTCCGCTTGAGGTAGTAGCCATGTCTCATACATAGAAAGTGGTAGTTCGGAGAGGAGCGAGTTCACCTTATCTTCGATAGCCTTGTCTCATGCTCTTGTCATTGGTCCAAGTGGTGTCATGGGAGACGTCGGTAGGTCCATGGGGGTGACCTTGGGATGCTCCGCATCAGAAGAGATGAACAATCCACTAGTGGTACGCACCCCTGGGGGTCAATGCCGAACCACCATGGCCAGTCACAACATCCCCGTTGAAATTGAAGGACCGGAATTTCATGTTTTCCCCATCGTTTTGAAGTCATCCAATATCGACCTCATTCTGGGAATGGAATGGTTGAAAACACACAAGGCTTCTATCACTTGTGCCACTAAAACCGTCCATCTTCTACATCCTTCAAATGATATAGTAATCAACCATGCTCATCTTGTTCGAAATGTCAAAGCACGGATGTATTCCTTGAATGCGTGAAATGCTTCTCCTTTTGAGAGAACTGAAAACGCTACATCGAAGTCCGAAGTATCTGTCGGTCCGCGTTCTCAATCAAGCTGAACATCACACCCGTCAGAGGGCTATCAAATTTCTAAAAGGTTCATTTGTCAAATCATTCTGAAGATGAAGCCACTTGGGAACGCGAGGATCAATAAATACCCCCATTTTGTTTCCTTCTACCTCTTAAATCTCAGGACGAGATTTCTTGTTGTGGACGATGTCGGATTTAGGGTTCCGGCAGACCCTTGAGGTTCGAACACTGGGGTGCGCACGGAGATTTCGCCTTCTACCTACCTGCACCCCTCCGCCTCGCTAAGATCTAAGGTATGGAAAGAACAGCACAAGAGACACAGGGTTTATACTGGTCCGGGCCACCGTTGTGGTGTAATACCCTACTCTAGTGTGTGGTGTGGTGGATTGCCTCTTGGGCTGATGATGATGAGCAATACAAGGAAGAACAGCCTCGTGAGGGTCTGTTCTTGGTTGGGGCGACGAACTGCTGGGAGGAGTTCAGTCACCCTTCTCTCTCTCTCTCTTCTCGATTGCCATCCGATCTCTTCTACCCTGTGGGTGGCTAGTCCTATTTATAGGCAAAGGCCCTGGGCCTCTTCCCAAATATTGAGCGAGAAGGGCGCCAACAATTGGCCACTTTGAAGGGGAACATCTGGTACACTTATCCTGACTAAAGTTGGTCCTCGCCTGCCAAAGGCTCTGGTGGTGACGCTCGCTGGGGCTCCACAATGACTTCCTCCCTGCCGTTGGACTGGTCTTGGTCTCATTGCATCGAAACGGGTGCGTTTGCTTGATGCTCTCGCCTGCGCTTGCTCCCTTTGCACCAAAGAGGAAAGGAGGACACTGCCCGACTGGCGCCCGCCTAGCGCCTCTGGTCGTCATGGCTTGCGTCACGGGCACCTCGTGAGGTACCCCGCCTTGATCTCTCCGCCTCCTCGCGAGCCAGCCTGATGAGGTCGTGCCTGAGGAAGCTCCGTGTCGTCCGCCCCGCGAGGCTTGGCCCGACCCGAGGGTCTTGGGTCTGTGTTGATGAAGACGGGCCGTGCTGGGCCCCCCTTTGAGCCACGCCGCAGGCCACAGGTAGGCAAGTCTGGGGACCTCCGTTCCCAGAACGCCGACAGTAGCCCCCGGGCCCAAGGTGCGCCCAGACTTGGCCGTGCAGGGAGGCGAAAGGGCAAGAGAGAAGCGCCGCGGGCCCTAACAGCCTGCGGCCTTGGGCGCTGCGTGGCAGTTGATTGGACGTGAGCGCCTCAGCAACCGCGCGAGTTGATAAAGGAGCGGCATCTGCCTAGGCTTTGCTTTTTGCTTTCTCCGGTTGCTGCTCAGATCCCCTTTCTTGCGCCTCTCCTTCCTTCCTCCAAAATTTCCAGATCTACTCCGACCGCGTGACCTAGGAAGCCATGGTGCCTCGTCAGTCCCCGGTCGGAGCTTGGTACTCATCTACCCTGGACTCGCCGAACGTGTCGGAGGCGAGCCTCGCCCGGTTGCGCCGGATGGCGGCAGCGCAGGGCATCGACGGGGGGAAGGTGTTCAAGGCCGGCTCCGCCACCCCTGAGGGCCAAGGGAGCACCTTCTATCCGTTCTTTGTAAGCGCCATTGCTGCTGGCCTGGTGCCTCCCTTCTCCGAGTTCTTCTTCTCCGTCCTCCGCCATTATAAGCTACAGGCTCTGCATCTCCACCCCAACTCCTTCCTTCTCCTGGCAATCTTCGCCTATTACTGCGAGGCTCACGTAGGGGTGCAGCCCTCAGTGGCCTTGCTACGCCACTACTTCTACCTCCGGACCTCTCGCGGTCGTGCTTCCGCGTGCGCGAGCTTCATCGTGAACGGTGGCGCCATTGCCATTTCGAACCCCGGGAAAAGGATTGAGGGCTTCAGGGGCAAGTGGGTCTTGGCAGATGCTGGGCGCATCCACCCTCGGCTGATCTTGCCCACGAAGCAACCCACGAGCTCCAGCGATTGGGGTCGAGCGGAGCTCGCAGACCCCCGCGCGAAGCTGGTGTTGGAGAAGATGGACGCGGATCTGAGGCTGGCCAACATGGCAGTGGCGAAGCTGACCGGTGCATCGCTGCTAAGGGAATTCCTGGAGCACCAGCTGGCTCCGCTTCGGTAGTACTCACATCCGATGTGGAGGCCCCATCCAAGCCCAGCGGCCTTGGCCGACGAAGATCTGGCTGCGGTCCTCCAATCTCTGGTCGGGGGCGATGTGGCGAGGTTGGAGGGCGCTCCTATGCCCTTGTTCCTCCGTGACGACTGGGAGCAGGTAGTGGAGTCCATGCCCATCTTCAACGGGGACGAGCCCGTGCCCATGGAAACTCCCGAGGAATCGGTGGACGTGTCCTCCGATGACTCCAGCGAAGAGGAGGAAGGAGGGGAGCGGGAAAAAGGGCCTGACTCCGAGGCGACTAACGGAGAGTCGAGGGCTCCCCTCCCCCGATGCAAGCCCCGCGTTCTCCTCCTCTCTCCGAGCGATGACGACGAGGATGATGACGAGCAGGACGGCGGGAGATTGCCCCCGATCCCGAAGAAGGACAGGACCGGGCTGATCTCTCGCGGGTCTGTCCCGGCCCCGAGGCGGACCGCATATGCGCCTTCCGCTTCTAAGCTTCTCGAGGTTGACCCTTCCAGCTGGCTTTCGGGCTTCAAATTTGGCCGGAGGCCGCTTGAGCTCACTGGCGACGACCCGTAAGCGCTTGATTCTTGTCTTTTATTTCTTGTTCTGCTTCTGAGGCTTGATGTCCGCATCTCTTGGATAGGCTGGCGCCCGCAGCAAAGAAGCCGAAGGGAGCTCCTGAGGTTCCATCCGTGGCAGCGCCTCTGGCCGTGAAGGAAGGTGACCGCGACGCACCGGCTTCTCCTGCCTGGTCGTCATCGCGAGGCCTGGCTGAGCCGGCTAGGGCGAGCTCAGCTCCCATGGCACAAGTGACTCCCGAGGTGCCTTTGCCTGCTGCCGCCACTTCAGCTATTGGGGCGCAGCAAGTTCCGCCTCAGGATGCTGTGGTCGCGCTGCCGCCTTCTCCTCCTACTCCACCGACTGCTGTCTCTCCGACTCCTCCTGCCGTCCTGGATCGTGCTGCTGCTGAGCTGGACTGGCTGCGGTAGGATCTTCTTGGCGCCGACCCTCGCTTGGTGGTCGGGCGCTTGGAGCTGGCTTCAGGATGGATTCGCTCCGACGCTTCGATTCGGGCGGCGCTGGTCCAGGCCTCGACGGCTTGCAATGAGGAGAGGCAGGCCGTCCTTGAGGCGAAGCCTGCTCGTGACGCAGCCCTGGGGGAGGTGGTCGACGTTCGTGGTCGCTGCAAGGCGCTGGAGGACGAGCTGCAAGACCTGCGGGACCAGCTCGCGAAAGAGGCCCGCCTTCGCCAAGAGCAGGAAGAAGGCGTGAAGGCTCGCGAGGCAGCCGTCAAGGAGAGGGAGGTCAAGCTCAGGAGGCGTCGTGACCGCCTAGGTGCGCTGGAGCAGGAGTTGGGGGCGAGGAAGGTCGAGCTGGACGACAAGGCCCAGGTTCTTGCCGAGGACCGCGTGGCCTTCGCGGAGATGGAGGCGAAGGCTCGCTCCTCGTTGAGGACGCTTTACGACAGCGGCCTGGAGAGCCCGCTGGCTGGCGCCGAGGACGGCCCCGCCAAGCTGCTTCCCTTCCTGGTTCGCGCTCTTGAAGATGTCGCCCTTGGCCTTGGCCCCACGGCTGAGGCCGAGGCACGTGTCCAGTCTTCTGCAGCGCTGACGCGGGTTCTCACCCACATCTACCTTCGCGATCCCGGCGTCGACCTCGACAGCCTGCTGGAGCCAGTAAGCGGATAGCGTGCTGCTGCCATTACCGAGGCCGTGAAGGGTCGCGCGGAGGCTTTGTTGGGGAAGTTCCGGGTCTTCAGCACCAAGCCGAAGCAAGGCGCTGCCGACCCCGCTGCTCCATGAGGCAAACCGACTCCGCGCTGCTCCACCGCTGACAAGTGACTCCGTTGTGGCTCATGTCCTGCCTTTAATTCCTGCACATGTATCATGCCTCGGGGAGGCATTTAAACTTGCGTTTGGCATTGAGATAATAGTGTGGACTGTAATATTTGCTTTTGAATTCCTTGAAATTTACGCTTTTCCTTCCTACTTGCTTATGTTCTACGCCGGCAGAGCCCGGCCCCGCGCATACCTCAGCCGCTGTTAGCCCCGACCGGAAACCAGGACGGGACCAAGGAGTGAGGGGCTATGTGACAAGTTAGGCTCCTGAGTCGCGATGCTCAGGAGTCCCCCTTGGCGCACGAAAAACAAGTAGGGAGGTGTGATGTGGGTGGATCTACCGTTCTACGTCTGTAGAGCCCGGCCGCGCGCATACCTCAACCGCCGTTAGCCTTTCGGAACTAAGGATTGAGGGGCTACGTGACCAGTTAGGCTCCTGAGTCACGATGCTCAGGAGTCCCCTTGACGCTCAAACGGCCTTTGTACCTTGGCTCCGCTCGGGGAGAGACGCGCGATGAACCAGGCCCGGGGGGGCCTGGCTGGGTGGCGTGCGTCTGGGCGTGACCCAGGCGTAGCCCCCGTGCCCAGCCCCCTCACGCGGCACTCCCGAGGGGAGGCGTTACGATGAGGCTAGACACTGAGCTCTGGGCTCCCTGAGGTTGATGCGGCCCGGGGGCCACCCTCAGTTGTTTATCACCAGCGCGGAGCATAGCGCTTCCGTATGTGTACGGGCATAGCCGCTCCTCGGTAGTGTCGTCAGCCAGCACGGAGCATGGTGCTTCCACTGGTACGTGGGAGGGGGCTCCCCTCCGGGAGGAGCCCCCGGGGCGTGTACAGCCCCGCCCTGACACGTGGCTGGCACGGTAGGGCTTGGTGAGGTGTATCTGGGCACCCGTGAGCCAGCGCGGGACTCACGGGGCCCTACCTCTAGGCGGGTTACGCCTGGCACTGGGCCTTATCTTGTGATGTGTCCCTGCAAATTTGGTTAGATGCCGGCACTCTACATCCTCGGGTCCCAGCCCTCGAGCTGGTCTCAGCCGTCGCTGGTATGCCAGGTCACGATGCCATGGACAAGGCCATAGGGTGAGGGCTGGAGAGCCAGTAAGAGCCCTGAGTCGCGATGCTCAGGTACCCCCCCCCCTTTAACGTGCAAGTGGTCGGCATGGAGAAGAAGAGGTGCCGTGGACAGGCATCAAATAATTAAGCATGGTGGGTCGAACGCATAGCCGGAAATAAACGCAAAAGGGATACATGCCACTGGGTCTGGCCCGAGCGACTTGGGGGATGATACAGCCCGAGGGGCGCCCCCAACAAGGTAAGCTAACAACATGAAATAAAAGGGATACATGCCGCAGGGACAGACCCACGCGGCCTGGGAATAATGCAGCCCTGGGGGCGCTCCCAGCTGGAAATGAGACTTCAAAGATGTCACCTGATGATGTTGAGGATGAAGGAGTGTTGGTGTAGCAGACTCGGTGGGCTGCGAAAGCCGATCCTCACGAGCCCCCAGGCCCAGGGGCCTCGGGAGGCTCCGGAGGGTCTAGTGGCTCCTCGCGGACCATCTCCATCTCCGCCAGGGCTGCGGAACGTCTGGCCTCTTGAGCCTCCATGATACCCCTCATGAGGCGCTGGTACGTGGCAGCCGCGTTCGGCAAGCCGTAAGGCATGCGAGCGTAGTTGTGGGGTGGACCTTCGCAGCGCCCCACTCGCGAGGGCCAGAGGCGCTCCAGAGAGGCGACTCGATTGAGCCCTGGTATGTCGATGCAGATGCGCAGCCCACCATCCTCGCCTGGATGGGGAGCCACAGCTGGTAGGCGGCGGCCGCCTTTCATGACTCTTGACTCCTGTAGCTCCTGAATGGCCTTGCTGACGAACTCCTGAGGGTCTGGCTCTCCTTGCCTTACTCCTTCTTCAGGGAAACGTGCTTCAAAACACGCCTCCATGTGGTGCCCAAGCGCCTCCCTCGTGACCTTAGCCAGGTCGGTGGCCCTCCAGGGGAGAGCCCCCGAGCCCTGCCTGAGGAGGGCACCGGGCGCGCTTTCCCATGCGATGGAAGGAGGTTCCCCTGGGCAGGCGCGGGCCCTGAGGGGCCTGCCTCCTGAGGGGCCGGGCCGGATGATGTCTTCTTCTTCTTGGGCGCGGTCTCGGGAAGCCTCCTGCTTCCGCGATCCGGGTCTTCCAGTGATGCGGCCTGAAAGGCTCGTTCCAGGGAACACACCGCGTCCTTCTCTTCACAGGGCACCATGATGACTCCGCCATTTCCTAGCATCTTGAGGACGTTGTAGCCGTGGTGAGTTGAGGCCATGAACTTGGCCAGCGCTGGGTACCCAAGGATGGCGTTGTATGGCAGGCGAATGTGGGCGACATCGAAGTCGATGAGCTCGGTGCGGTAGTTGTCGCGTGCCCCGAAGGTGACAAGGAGGCGGACCTGCCCAATCGGGACCGTGGAGCCGTCGGTGACTCCGGAGAAAGGCTTGGTTGGCTGAAGCTGGTTGTAGGGCACTTGGAGATTGTTGAATGTTTCCATGGACAGGACGTTGAGCTATGCCCCGCCATCGATGAGGGTCCTGGTGACCACCACGTTGCTGATGATTGGGGAACAAAGCATCGGGAGGACTCCGGCTGTGGCCGCACACTTGAGCTGATCTGCTGAGCTGAACGTGATGGCGCATGCCGACCACCTGAGAGGGCGCATGGCTTCGAGCTTGGGGAGGACTGCATTCACTTTGCGGGCGAACTGCTTGAAGATGCGTTGAGAGGCTGGGGCTTGAGCCCAACCCAGGATGCAGGCGATCACGCGTGGCTCCTGGAAGCCCCCAGCCCCCTCGTCCTGATGGCGGTCCTCGTTTCTCCTTGGCTGCGGCGGCAGTGGAGGGAGGCCTGCGTTGCCTTGCGGGCGATCCTCGTGAGGCTGATCCCTCCAGTCTCCCTCGTGAGGCGGGTCTTGCCAGCGATCCTCGCGAGGTCGATCGCGCCACCCTTGCCACGGGCAGCGGTCTTCCCAGCGTCCTACGTTCCTTCCTCCTCCTCGACCGTAGCCCCGGTCATCGTGGTCGGGGCGACGGCCGATCCTTCCTTCTCGCACGGCTCAGAGCTCTTGACATTCGTTGGTGTTGTGGGTGTGGAGGTCGTGGTACACACAGTACCGACTGCCCTTGGAAGATTCAGGCTAATCTCTGCCCCACTTGGTGTCTGGTTCTGCCGCGAGCACGGCAGCCCCCTTGCGCTTCACATCCTTGGCCTTGGGCTTCTTCTCTTCTGGGTCTGTGGCAGGCAGCTCGAGGAGGGAGAGACGCCCTTCTTCAGCCCTGGCGCACTTGGTTGCCAAGTTGAAGAACTCCAAGGAAGTGCATAGGTATTCATGCATCGCCAGCTCCTCCTTCATCTTGACATCGCGCACGCCGTCGGATAAGGCTGAGATGATGGCCTCCTCGGTCACCTTGGGAATCTTGAGGCGTGCATTGTTGAAGCGCTGGATGTACTTCTGCAGGGTCTCTCCGGGTTGTTGCTTGATGCGGCGCATGTCGCTCACGGCGGGTGGCCGGTCGTGAGTACCTTGGAAGTTGGCGATGAAGCAGGTGCGCATCTCGTCCCAGGAGGAGATCGTGCCTGGAGCCAGGTTCAGGAGCCAAGTGCAGGCCCCGTCCTTGAGCGCCATGGGAAACCAGTTCGCCATGACCTTCTAGTCTCCGTTGGCAGCTTCGATGCCCAGCTCATAGAGCTGGAGGAACTCCGCAAGGTCGGCCGTGCCGTTGTAACGAGGAGGCAGGTCTGGCTTGAACTTGCCGGGCCACGCAATGCTGCGTAGCTCGGTGGTGAAGGCACGGCAGCCTGCTGTGGCCACGGGAGGCCTTGGGTGACGGAGAGCTTGGTCTTGCATGTCCCCATGCACTGCAGCTGGGAGCAGCGCGGGGTCTTGACGTGCGGGAGCAGGAGCATGGTCGCGGCGTGCTGGAGCAGGGAGCGCCCGGGCAGCTTCTTGCGGGTGAGGGACTTCTTGGCAGCTCTGATCTTGCCGCACTGGCACCTTACGGAGCGGGTTCCGCCCAGGGGCCACGCACCTTGGAGCCATGGCGCCTTCTTGAGGAGGAGGCGGCTGGGGCGCCCCCGGAGCTTCGTCACCCGTGCGGGGCGGGGTGCGGTGCAGCGGAACGGACGGCGCGGGAGAGCATCCTGCGGCGCGGACGAGCTCGGCGACGCGGTCGAGCCATTCTTCGTAGATGTCGTCGACGGGACGGTAGCGCAGTGAAAGCACAAGTGCTCCCCAGGTGGTTTTGATAATTGATGACAACATATCTCTTGTTGGACTAACATTTCGATCTAGCATGTTTCAGATAAGTTCAACAATGGAGTGGCATGGACTAAAGGTTGTGGGAACTCCTTCAAGATGCTAAGGACAAAGGATTGGCTAAAGCCACAAGCTCAAGACTCCTCATTTTACATTTTAGTGATCCAAGATCACATTGAGTCTTTAGGAAAAGCCAATACTATCAAGGAGGGATGAGGTGTTGCTTAATGAGCCTCTTGCTTCATGTGCTTAGTGATATGCTCCAAAACCCTCAGCTACTTTCCCACTTCCACATATGACCTAAACCCTAAGCCAAACTCGGTCCTACCGATTCTTCCTATCCGGCGCCACCGAGTTTCACTTGTCATAAGCCACTGCCAAACCCTAATCAGTTCGGTCTCACCGATGGGATCTCGGTCTCACCGAGATGGGCTTGCAAACTCTCTGTTACCCATTGCAATATTCTCGGTCCCACCGAGATATGCAATCGGTTCCACCGAGTTTGCTTGGCCAAATCTCAGTTTCACTTATTACCCAAATCGGTCCCACCGAGTTTGAGTAATCGGTCAAACCGAGTTTTGGATTTACCCTAACCCTAGCACATCGGTCCCACCGAGTTGATCCAGTCGGTCCCACCGAAATCTCTAACGGTCACTAGGTTTACCTTTTCGGTCCGACCGAGTTTGTTGATCGGTCCCACCGAGATTGGAAAACTGTGTGTAACGGTTGGATTTTGTGTGGAGGCTATATATACCCCTCCACCTCCTCTTCATTCGAAGTGAGAGCTATCAGAATGCATACACCATTCCAACTCATATGTTCTGAGAGAGAACCACCTACTCATGTGTTGATACCAAGAAATTCCATTCCTACCATATGAATCTTGATCTCTAGCCTCTCCAAGTTGCTTTCCACTCAAATCTTCTTTCCACAAAATCCAAATCCTATGAGAGAGAGCTGAGTGTTGGGGAGACTATCATTTGAAGCACAAGAGCAAGGAGTTCATTACCTACACACCATTTGTTACTTCTTGGAGAGTGGTGTCTCCTAGATTGGCTAGGTGTCACTTGGGAGGCTCCGACAAGATTGTGGAGTTGAACCAAGGAGTTTGTAAGGGCAAGGAGATCGCCTACTTCGTGAAGATCTACCGCTAGTGAGGCAAGTCCTGTGTGGGCGATGGCCATGGTGGGATAGACAAGGTTGCTTCTTCGTGGACCCTTTGTGGGTGGTTGCTTATTCGTGGACCCTTCGTGGGTGGAGCCCTATGTGGACTCGCGCAACCGTTACCCTTTGTGGGTGGAGCCCTCCGTGGACTCTCGCAACCGTTACCCTTTGTGGGTTGAAGTCTCCATCAACGTGGATGTAGGATAGCACCACCTATCCGAACCACGGGAAAAACATCCGTGTCTCCCATTGCGTTTGATTTCTCCAAGCCCTTCCCTTTACATTCTTTCAAGTTGCATGCTTTACATTCCGCTGCTCATATACTCTTTGCATGCTCGCTTGATATGTATTGTGTGTGTTCAAATTGTGCTTAAACTCCACTTAAACCAAAAAAGCTTAAAAATTGCAACTTTAGCATTAAGTGTCTAATCACCCCCCTCTAGACACATCTACTTCTAGATCCTACAAGTGGTATCAGAGCTTTGGTCTCCATTGCCTTGGTTTAATCACCATTGGAGGAAGATGGATGTGTCTACATTAGGGAGTCTTAGACATAGAGTGCCTATTCTTGATGGAGAGTATTTTCATGAGTGGAAAAATGAGATGCTTGTAATCTTCAATCAATATCATTTGAACAAGTATATTGCTAGCCCTTGTGCATCTCATATTGATCCTTTGCATCCTACCCTAGATGAAGATATTGACATGATTTGCAATCTTAGAACTATTGAGCTCATCATTAGAGGATTGCCCAAAAATTTGATTGCTAGTTTGCCTACTCAAAATTGTGCCTATACTATATGGAACTTTCTTGAGGAACGATTTCCCGATCATTCCTTGAAAACTTTGGATGAAATTCTCCATAAATCTATTGCCTTGAGTAAGATGAACTCTAGTGATCCTAGTTTTGGTAAATGTCTATTTGAACTTACCAATCTTAAGCATGCTAAAGGAGATGTTGGAATCATTAATGATATCATATTCAAAGCTATAATAATTCATAAAAGTGACCACTTTGATGATCATGTATCTAATGAATTACCCTCTCTAGGAAATGATGAGTCACAAGATCATGATGAACATGAATATTATGATGATGATGATAGTGACTTCGATCTTGATAATGCAATGAGACATTTTGGTCTTATGGCAAATCTTCGGGGATATGAATCAGGAAGAAAGGAATGGGTTCTTGATAGTGGATGTACTGATCATATGACCGGAGATGAAGAGATGTTTCGTGAGCTTGCTGAAAATGACGGCCCTCGAAAATATGTCACCTTTGGTGATAATTCAAAGGGTAAAGTGGTTGGCCTTGGTAAGGTGGCCATCTCACATGATAGTTCCATTCAAAATGTCATGCTTGTTGAATCTCTTGGCTACAACTTACTTTCAGTATCTAGACTTGCTGATTTCGGTTTGAATGTCCTATTTACTGAGGTAGATTGCAAAGTATTTCGTCGAGACAATCATAAAATGGTCTTTACCGGTATGCGTAGAGGTGATCTTTACATTGTCGATTTCTCTAGAAAGGCACAACCTAAAACTTGCTTTGTTGCTAAATCCTCAAAAGGATGGTTGTGGCATAGACGACTAGGTCAGGTTGGCATGAGAAACCTTGACAAGCTTATTAAAGGAAATCATATCCTTGGAGTCAACGATGTCATATTTGATAAGGATAGACTTTGCAGTGCTTGTCAAGCAGGTAAACAGGTTGGAGGAAGACATCCCGTGAAGAACATCATGACCACAAGGAGGCCACTCGAGCTACTTCACATGGATCTTTTTGGTCCCAACGCCTACAAGAGTCTCGGTGGAAATTCTTTTGGTCTAGTTATAGTTGATGATTTTTAAAGATTTACGTGGGTGTTCTTTCTTAATGACAAGTCGCAGGTCCAGAAGATCTTCAGAAACTTCGCTAGGAAGGCCCAAAATCAGTTTGATGTGAAGATCAAGAAGGTTCGGAGTGACAATGGAACGGAGTTCAAGAACGCAAATGTGGACACCTTTCTTGACGAAGAAGGGATTTCACACGAGTTCTCGGCTACGTACACACCTCAACAAAATGGAGTTGTTGAGAGGAAGAACCGGACGCTCATCGAAATGGCAAGAACGATGCTTGATGAATACAAGACGCCAAAGCACTTTTGGGCAGAAGCGGTTGAGACAGCTTGTCACGCAACAAATCGCTTATATCTTCACATGCTACTCGGCAAGACGGCATACAAGCTTCTCACCGGTAACAAACCCCAAGTTGGATACTTTCGAGTATTCGGCTCAAAGTGCTACATTCTTGATAAGCATCGTCGTTCAAAGTTTGCTCCTAAATCTCATGAAGGTTTTCTACTTGGTTATGGCTCAAACTCTCACACTTACCGTGTCTACAACAATTTCACCCAAAAGGTTGAAGAGACGGTAGATGTGAAGTTTGATGAATCTAATGGCTCGCAAGTAGAGCAATTGCCAATTGATGTAGGAGACAAAGACCCTTCAGAAGCAATTCAAGACTTGTCCATTGGCAAAATTCGTCCAACGGAGGTGAAGGAGAGTACTTCATCCGTCCAAGTGGAAGCTTCTACTTCACGACAAGGTGAACCAAGAATCGACACGGAAGCATCCACAAGTGGGACACACCAAGATGAAGAAAACGAGGAAATACGTCAAGACGAACATCAACAACCTCCTTCTCCACCACGACAAGAGAACGATGACGTCAACAATGAAGAAGGCCAAGAAGAAGAACAAGATGAAGAAGATGTTCAACAAAGACCCAAGAAAAAGCTCTCATGAGTTCGAGCAAGAATTGCCAAAGATCATCCCGTCGAGCAAATCCTCAATGATATACAAACCGGGAGAATCACTCGCTCAAAAACTTGTTTAGCTAACTTTTGTGAAAGCTATTCATTCATGTCTAGCATTGAACCTATGAAGGTTGAAGAAGAATTGGAAGATCCGGATTGGATAAATGCTATGCATGAAGAGCTACATAATTTTGAGAGAAACCAAGTTTGGACATTGGTCGAGAAGCCCGACAACAACCACAACATCATTGGTACCAAATGGGTGTTTCGCAACAAACAAGATGAAGATGGACAAGTGGTTCGCAACAAAGCACGTCTCGTCGCCCAAGGGTACACACAAGTCGAAGGTATGGACTATGGTGAGACGTATGCTCCCGTTGCTAGACTTGAGTCCATTCGTATCTTACTTGCCTATGCTAATCACCATAATATCACCTTGTACCAAATGGACATTAAAACTGCTTTTCTAAATGGTGAAATAGAGGAGGAAGTTTATGTCAAACAACCTCCCGGCTTTATCAACCCTAAGAAACCAAATCATGTTTACAAACTTCACAAAGCTCTTTATGGTCTTAAACAAGCTCCTAGAGCATGGTATAAATGCTTGATCAAGTTCCTTACTACAAGTGGTTTTGAAATTGGTAAAATTGATTCTACTCTTTTTACTAAAAGGGTTAATGGAGAACTATTTGTATGCCAAATTTATGTTGATGATATCATATTTGGTTCAACTAACCCTCTCTTTAGTGAAAAGTTTGGAAAGCTAATGTCAGAGAAGTTTGAGATGTCTATGATGAGTGAACTCAAATTCTTTCTTGGGTTGCAAATCAAGCAAACTAAGGAAGGTACATTTGTCTCTCAAACAAAGTACACCAAGGAATTATTCAAGAAGTTCAATATGCAAGAATGCAAAGGTATGTCTACACCCATGCCTACTAGTGGACATAATGATTTAACCAAAGATGGTGAACCGGTTGATCAAAAGGTTTATCGCTCTATGATTGGTTCATTGTTATACCTATGTGCTTCACGTCCCGATATTATGCTAAGTGTGTGCATGTGTGCACGATATCAAGCTGCTCCTAAAGATTGTCATCTTAAGGCTGTGAAAAGGATAGTGAGATATTTAATCCATACACCAAATTTTGGCATTTGGTATCCTAAGAGGTCTTCTTTTGATCTTGTTGGCTATTCTGACTCAGATTATGCCGGAGACAAGGTTGATAGAAAGTCTACTTTGGGTACTTGTCAATTTCTTGGTAGATCTCTTGTGTCTTGGTCTTCCAAGCAACAAAACTCGGTATCCTTATCCACCGCCGAAGCGGAATACATTGTCGCTGGTTCATGTTGTGCTCAATTACTTTGGATGACCCAAACTCTTAAAGATTATGGGATTTATGTGAAACATGTTCCACTGCTTTGTGACAATGAAAGCGCTATCAAAATTGGTCATAATCCTGTACAACATTCTCGAACTAAGCATATTGAAGTTCGTCATCATTTCATTCGAGATCATGTTGCTAAGGGTGACATCAATCTTAAGCATGTTCGCACCGATAAGCAATTAACAGATATATTCACTAAACCACTTGATGAGAAAGTGTTTCGCAGGTTGAGAGGAGAATTGAACATCATTGATGCTTCGAACTTGGAGTAGAAACTCCATTGGATACATGCAAGACATGAGCTTATGACTAATCCATGATATATCTCTTATGATAACTATCTTATGTCTTGGATATATTTGCACCTTGCATGTTGTCTAACCCATGTAGGTGCTTGGTTGAATCTAATTCCATGAGATTGTGACTCACTCACATCTTGAGCAATCTCTACAAGACCAAGACTCTACACAATAGTGGTTGAAGACAAGGAAGCACAAAACCATTCAAACATATCCTTTGACAAATTCTATGTTAAGCCTCATGATTGTCATTTTTGGATACACAAGTGCTCTTCATTGCAAGAACTAACCCATGTAGGTAGATGAACTCAAACTCCAAGTGGTGCTCCCAACTCTTGATGAGCTACATCAACCTTGAGCACCCACACAAGTTCAACTACATGAGCAAGAACCACACCACCACCCAAGGTATGTTATTCCATCTTAGAGAAGCTTTACTCCAAGACATGAGTCAAAGCAACTCAACAATATGTGAATACATCAAGATGCTTAAACGAAAGATGGTAACCCCATTTTGAGCTTAAACGATGAGTATGACCTATGATCAAGTGTTCCCACTTGACTCCTAAGTAAATATACTCAAACATAGGTGACTATGTCACCACCCAACTCTAGATGAAGCTCTCTTGTGTTCTTTCTTTGTGTTATTGCATTTGTCTCATGCATGTTTATTTTCTCTCTCCTTTCTTTCAAAAACAAAAAAAAACTTCATCTAGATCTTTCAGTTTCTTCTCTTTTCTCTTTGTTTTTTGTTCTGCATATTTCTGCATCAAATTCCTTGTAAATCCTTCAGGTAATTCATTGCAAATCTTTGTGAGATCTTACTTGACTAGTGAGCTGAGGTGACAAGTGTTTTTCTCTGTGATGAACTTGGTTTCACCGAATTGCCATTTTCGGTCCAACCGAATCCCTTCGGTACTACCGAAACATGCCACTCGGTGCCACCGATTTCGCAACAGGAAAAACAGTTTGCCACATATTCTATATTTCTTCTGATCCAGCTCCACTCAATGAATCTTGTCCTCTACAAGCATCATAATTTTATTCCCTGCTTTGTAATGAACCTCAAGGACCAAACCTATTCGACGGATTTCAGGAAAAACCTTCTTGGAAATTGATGTTAAAGGGGGAGAGAGAGATCACATCAAAGCTTATCATCAGGGAGAGAGAGATCACATCAAAAGCTTATCACCTACAAAGGAGAAAGTACTAAGGGGGAGAGAATACTCAAGGATCCCATATATTAAGGGGGAGAAAGAAATCTCCAAGGGGGGGAGAATACTCAAGGATCCCAGATGCTTGATGTTCAAGAGGAGAGATGCCACATGTCTTTTTGGGGGAAAGACATGTTCATATGAACTCATTTGAATTAAGTTCTATTCATATCTTTCAGCCCTGATTTTTTGTTTCCTATCTTCTCCCAATATCCCATGTAAGATTCATGGGGAGCAAGACACCTAAGGGAAAGAAATCAGTCAAATTCATTGCATATCTTTATTCTTGGGGACATGTTGAATTCATGTGGTACCTTGTACTCACTCTCTACATGTCATCCCAGTCTTGGTATTCTTGTGGTTTCTTTTGTTTGCTCTGGCTAGTGGACGTACCTGTGTTATCTAACCTTGTTTGTGCAGGTTCATTCCATCCTAAGCCAACTCAAGACCACAAGGTAAGTATATGCATCAAAATCATGAGTATGAGGAGTTCTTGCTTATGTACATACTGTTTGCAAGAAGGACTCATGAGCATGAAGGTATTTTCCTTGATAATCTTTTGCTCTGATGCATATGGCCAAGATGCATGTAACACATTGCCTACTCTGTCATGGTTATGCTCTCACATGCCTCTATATTTCATATTTACATGAGTGCATACATGTAGGGGGAGCCTATGCTTGTTACATGTCCTCCCAAAGCTTTACTTGCTGCTCTTTATATCTTTATCTAAAGCTTTGATGTATGTTGCCATCAATTACCAAAAAGGGGGAGATTGAAAGCACAAGTGCTCCCCGGGTGGTTTTGATAATTGATGACAACATATCTCTTGTTGGACTAACATTTCGATCTAGCATGTTTCAGATAAGTTCAACAATGGAGTGGCATGGACTAAAGGTTGTGGGAACTCCTTCAAGATGCTAAGGACAAAGGATTGGCTAAAGCCGCAAGCTCAAGACTCCTCATTTTACATTTTAGTGATCCAAGATCACATTGAGTCTTTAGGAAAAGCCAATACTATCAAGGAGGGATGAGGTGTTGCTTAATGAGCCTCTTGCTTCATGTGCTTAGTGATATGCTCCAAAACCCTCAGCTACTTTCCCACTTCCACATATGACCTAAACCCTAAGCCAAACTCGGTCCTACCGATTCTTCCTATCCGGCGCCACCGAGTTTCACTTGTCATAAGCCACTGCCAAACCCTAATCAGTTCGGTCTCACCGATGGGATCTCGGTCTCACCGAGATGGGCTTGCAAACTCTCTGTTACCCATTGCAATATTCTCGGTCCCACCGAGATATGCAATCGGTTCCACCGAGTTTGCTTGGCCAAATCTCAGTTTCACTTATTACCCAAATCGGTCCCACCGAGTTTGAGTAATCGGTCAAACCGAGTTTTGTATTTACCCTAACCCTAGCACATCGGTCCCACCGAGTTGATCCAGTCGGTCCCACCGAAATCTTTAACGGTCACTAGGTTTACCTTTTTGGTCCGACCGAGTTTGTTGATTCGGTCCCACCGAGATTGGAAAACTGTGTGTAACGGTTGGATTTTATGTGGAGGCTATATATATCCCTCCACCTCCTCTTCATTCGAAGTGAGAGCTATGAGAACACATACACCATTCCAACTCATATGTTCTGAGAGAGAACCACCTACTCATGTGTTGAGACCAAGAAATTCCATTCCTACCATATGAATCTTGATCTATAGCCTCTCCAAGTTGCTTTCCACTCAAATCTTCTTTCCACAAAATCCAAATCCTATGAGAGAGAGCTGAGTGTTGGGGAGACTATCATTTGAAGCACAAGAGCAAGGAGTTCATTACCTACACACCATTTGTTACTTCTTCGAGAGTAGTGTCTCCTAGATTGGCTAGGTGTCACTTGGGAGCCTCCGACAAGATTGTGGAGTTGAACCAAGGAGTTTGTAAGGGCAAGGAGATCGCCTACTTCGTGAAGATCTACCACTAGTGAGGCAAGTCCTGTGTGGGCGATGGCCATGGTGGGATAGACAAGGTTGCTTCTTCGTGGACCCTTTGTGGGTGGTTGCTTATTCGTGGACCCTTCGTGGGTGGAGCCCTGTGTGGACTCACGCAACCGTTACCCTTTGTGGGTGGAGCCCTCCGTGGACTCTCGCAACCGGTACCCTTTGTGGGTTGAAGTCTCCACCAACGTGGATGTAGGATAGCACCACCTATCCGAACCACGGGAAAAACATCCGTGTCTCCCATTGCGTTTGATTTCTCCAAACCCTTCCCTTTACATTCTTGCAAGTTGCATGCTTTACATTCCACTGCTCATATACTCTTTGCATGCTCGCTTGACATGTATTGTGTGTGTTGAAATTGTGCTTAAACTCCACTTAAACCGAAAAAGCTTAAAAATTGCAACTTTAGCATTAAGTGTCTAATCACCCCCCTCTAGACACATCTACTTCTAGATCCTACACGTAGGAGCTCGTTTGCCGCGATGAGTGCAGCTCGAGCCTCCATGGGTGCACGGAGCGCGTGGGACGAAGAACCAGCTGGGGTGAGCGAGGGAGTAGCTGTGCGGCCGTCTTGCCGCACGGACGGATGCTGAGACGACGCTTGCTGCTCCTCCCCCGCCGGGACGGTGGCGGCGTTGACGGCAGGTGACTAGGAACGGCGAGGACGCCCGCCAACAGGAGCCGTCTGGTCGACGCGGGAGGCGAGAACGGCCCGGCGCTTGGCGCGGGCCCGACGAGCGTCAGACATGGACGCGATGGTCGGAGGAGAACGGGGTGGTGGAAGACGAATTCCGGCGCACCCCTACCTGGCGTGCCAAATATCAGATTTCGGGTTCCAGCAGACCCTTGAGGTTCGAACACTGGGGTGCGCGCGGAGATTTCGCCTTCTACCTACCTGCACCCCTCTGCCACGCTAAGATCTAAGCTATGGAAAGAACAGCACAAGAGACATAGGGTTTATACTGGTTCGGGCCACCGTTATGGTGTAATACCCTACTCCAGTGTGTGGTGTGGTGGATTGCCTCTTGGGCTGATGATGATGAGCAATACAAGGAAGAACAGCCTCGCGAGGGTCTGTTCTTGGCTGGGGCGACGAATTGCTAGGAGGAGTTCAATCACCCTTCTCTCTCTCTCTTTTCGATTGCCATCCGATCTCTTCTACCCTGTGGGTGGCTAGTCCTATTTATAGGCAAAGGCCCTGGGACTCTTCTCAAATATTGAGCGGGAAGGGCACCAACAATTGGCCACTTTGAAGGGGAACATCTGGTACACTTATCCTGACTAAAGTTGGTCCTCGCCTGCCAAAGGCTCTCGTGGTGACGCTGGCTGGGGCTCCACAATGACTTCCTCCCTGCCGTTGGACTGGTCTTGGTCTCGTTGCATCGAAACGGGTGCCTTTGCTTGATGCTCTCGCCTGCGCTTGCTCCCTTTGCACCAAAGAGGAAAGGAGGACACTGCGTGGTTGGCGCCCGCCTGGCGCCTTTGGTCGTCATGGCTTGCGTCACGGGCACCTCGTGAGGTACCCTACCTTGATCTCTCCGCCTCCTCGCGAGCCAGCCTGATGAGGCCGTGCCTGAGGAAGCTCCGTGTCGTCCGCCCCGCGAGGCTTGGCCCCTCACGAGGGTCTTGGGTCTGTGTTGATGAAGACGGGCCATGCTGGGGCCCCCTTTGAGCCACGCCGTAGGCCGCAGGCAGGCAAGTCTGGGGACCCCCGTTCCCAGAACGCCGACAGACGAGATTTATAATGCCCGGATAATTAAGCTACAGTAATCCCATGTTAATGGTGCCATGTCATCGTTTTCGCTGTTGCTAAATTCCCCTTTGATTCCGTCCGGTTTAAATTCAAATTTAAATTAAAGTCCAAATTTAAAGTTTTCAAATTGTCAAAACTAAAATGCTCATAATGTTGCAAATATTCCATAACTAATTATGGTGGAGAAACCACACTTTTATGAAATATTTATAAATATCCTAAAATAGATAAAATAGTAGCTAAAAACAATTATTAAATTCCTTTAAATAATAAAACAAATGCAAACCTATCTAAAAGTGCCAAATTATTTAGGGCAGTAGCCTAATTATAAATACTAATTTAGGGGCTAGTGTTATATTTTATAAAACTAAATTAAACTGTAACCTAAACAGAAAACAATAAATAGAAAAGTTTAAAAATAAAAAGGAAACAAATTTAAAAGGACCCCTCTCCCCCAGTGGGCCTCTTGGCCAGCTAGCCGCAACCAGACAGGCCGGCCCACCCGCGCCCACTAATCCCCTTCTCCCCTGTTCATCGTGCGGTGGCCACTGTCGAAGGCTGCCACAGCAACAGGCATCGCCCTGATGGCCATCCACCGGCTGCCCCCCCCCCCACTTGGCATA